>NC_053167.1:123394993-124063877 GCF_016835505.1 Polypterus senegalus
ATTGCTGTCTCGGGTGTGTTCATTTTAAAATTACCTATTGAATTTCTGTACAGTATAACATACTTCAAAAAATTCACCAGTTTTTTTTCTGCTTGTTTTAAGGGTTACAAGTGATTTTACCAGAATATTTGAGAAAACGATTTGTTCAGGCGGCTCTGAGCTATATTGGCTGCAACTCAGAGGGAGAATTTGTTTGTAAGAATAATGACTGCTGGTGCCAATGCAGCTCTAAATTCCCAGAATGCAACTGCCCATATATGGACCTCAAAGCACTTGAAGAAAATCTCATGCAACTCAAAGAAACGTGGACTGCCAGCAATAAGGAGTTTGAGGATTCAGGTATAAGTGGCAACACACTCGAGATTTATAACTCTCTTATGCTTGAAATAATCAATGGTCATTCATCAGTTCCCATGGTTTCAAGGTGACCCCCGTGACATTGGGATACTCATTATGCTGGGTGACTTTAACATTGGGCTCTCCTTTGGTAGCTTTATGAATCTTATTGCTGTTTGCTACACTTAATTAGATTTTTCTTGTTGGTTCCTATTTCAACAAAAACAAAGCCTTTAACAGCTGTGTGAATATTCTAGTATATTCAGAGTCACTTTAGGTTTTGATGCACTTTGATTAAAGTTATATTTTTATATACAGTATATAACTTACCCCTTGTGGTTTGTAGAGCAGAAATAAACACAATTCTGACAGAATGGGCATTACACAGCAAACAGTGTAAAAACATCCATGAAAAAATAATATCACTTTATTCAAGTCATAAAGTCTACATGTTAAGTCATTCATTTGTAGGCTCACATCAGGCAAAATACATGCGTTTTTGGCTAAGATATTCTTAAATAAATACTTTGGGAAAATCAGAGCAGAGGAAACACTTTTACAATGGAATTGAAGACCTGCCTCTCTCTCTCATTCATTGGTCAAGAATCCTGTTTTCAATTAGTTTTATGATTTTAAGCTTTTATTCCGTTTCACTATGTGTATTTGTCAGTGCTAAGATGGAAAGATGTGTTTTAAGATCAAGAAACTGAAACCATAACTCTAAGCTGACCCAGAGTTAAGTGATCAAAAACATAAACTGTAAATTCTAGTCATTATATCTGCAAGGAAATCCTTTGTTGTTTTGAAACTATCTCAAAAGTTGGATACCAAGGGTTGCACATCACCATCTTAAATGGCTGTAATGTCAAGCAAAGTATGATGTGGATCACCTGATGGAAACCGGGAGAGCAACAGTAAATTACATGTCCATTTCTGCAAAGGACCAGGCCAAGGGGATGCCCATGTAACACCTGACTGCGGCAGATAGATGGTCATTTCTGGAGGGTGGGACTGGGAGGTCTCCAACGAGGATCCTGAGCTGTTTCATCATGTGGTAGGTGCGCACTGTACCAGTGTATGCTCCACAACCTGACCCTCCATGATTAAAAAAAATACAAAAATAGCAGCACCCATCAAATAAAATAATCTCACATTAATAATCAGTGAAAAGTCCATATAAAAAGCCAAAAAATAATAGTAAACATTAGATAAATTGTGGCAATGTCTCTGATTTTGCTCTGGTGTTCTTAAAGGCTTGGGCAGGTTTATGGTGGATAAATTAAATGTAACTAAATGTAAATATTAGAACAATCCCCAGGTCTTTCAGCCCAACAAAGCATTCCAGTCCTCTCCACTTAATTCTCCCAAAATAACATCAAGTCGAGTTTTGAAGGTCCCTAAAGTCCTACTCTCTTCCATACTACTTGGTCACGTATTCCATGTGTCCATGGTTCTCTATGTAAAGAAAAGCTTCCTAATGTAAAGTGTAAAGTAAAGTATTACACATAAGAAGTAAAAATGTTAGATTTAAATGCACAACGAGAGATGTGAAACTTGAAAGTACACCATATGAGAAGGACCTACTGTAGGAGTCATAGTGGACTCGTCATTACCTGCTGTACAATCAGACAGTACACAGAACCAATCAAAAGAGCTAATGGGATGTTGGGCTATACAGCACTTTGATGTGTAGAGTACAAGTCCTGGGAGGTTCTGCTAAAGTTTTATAATGCACTGGTGAGGCCTCATCTGGAGTGCTGTGTAGAGTTTTGGTCTTCAAACTAAAAAAGGACATAACAGCACTAAAGAAAGTCCAGAGGAGAGTGACTAAACTGATTAGAGGACTGCAGGGGTGAGCCGTGAGACAAGAGTAAAGGAACTGAACCTTTTCTGTTTAAGCAAACAGAGATTAAGATGGGACTGATTCATTGAACTGTTTAAAATGAAAGGAATTAGTACAGCAGATCCCAGCTTTTACTTTAAAATAAAATCTACAACCAGAACACGGCAACAAAGGCAGAAACATGACTAAGGGCAGATTTCACACAAATGCTAGAAAGTTTTTACTTCACACAATGAACTAAAGACACATGGCATAAATGACCAAGTAGTGTGGAGGAGAGTAGGACTTTAGTGGCCTTCAGATTTCAACTTGATGTTATTTTGGACAATGTAAATGAATAAAACAGTCAAGCTTGTTGGGATGAATGGCCTGCTCTCTACACTACTTTTCTAGTTTTCTAATATTCAAATGCACCTTGCTGGACCATCTTGCTGCTATCCATCAGCCTGACTTCTAACCTTGCTTGTACCTCTTTGCCAGTCTCTTTCTTCTGTGGCCAGCAAGTAATTACTTCCTAGGTAATCTATACATGGGGTTTATTACCCCCATTTGTTTCCCATCGTTCTGCACTAGCATGATGTAGGCCATTGCTACCATTGTGAATTTTCAACCAGTTTATAAGACACACTGGCTGAAACATTTACCTTGTAAATGTTACATATAGAGCTATACATACATTCTCTACAATCCAGTTCAGGGTCACTACAAACCTATGAATATCCTTGCAGCCCTGGGTACCATTCAGGAAATATTCCTGGACTCACCAATTCAGAGTCACCAATTAACTTAAACCTCACATCTTTGGGGATATAAAAAAAAAAAAAACTGGAATACCCTAAAGAAACCTGCACAGACATGATGAGAACAGGCAGACTTCATTCAGACAATATCTCAGGGCTGGTATCAAACCCAAGGTGCTACATCCATGAGGCACCAGCGCTAATTACTGGTCCTCCATTATCCCTACTACAAGAACAACATTTAGGATTTTTCATAAATGGCAATGTTAAAAATTTTTTTTTAAGTATTTTCTGCATAAAGAATGTTTAATGGCCATCATATTTTAACCAGGGTTCCTCCCCTGGCCGGGGTTCAAATCCTTGTTTTATGTTCTGTTCTTTTTTCTGTCATTTATCTGTGTTAAGGTTGCCTTTTTAATAATCTGCTTTTTTCTTTATGCCTGTTTTGTGGGTGGTTCCCCAAGAGGTGGGGCCACCTGTCAATCACTGTTAGGAACTGCCCTCCGCTCTATAAATAAATTCCCATAGTTCCCAGTGGTTCATTTCGAATGTGCTTGGGAGTGGTGAGTTTAAACTTGTGTTTTTTCTGTGCTTTGGATTTTTTGAAACTGTTCTCTGTTTTTTGACCTCACTTTGAATACTGTGCAGTATTGTATTGGGAATTTGTTCATCTGGGATTGCCTTTGTTGGCAACTCCTTCATGTTCTCTGGAGCTTCATAGATTAACAGAACATTCTGTGAAAATCCTGTATTTGCCCTTATAACTAGCCAGGGTTTAATGGCAAATCCCCCTCAGTGGGCAATTTTGGTCATGTTATTTAGGAACTTATGTGTGTTGGGACTCACAGTCATTACAATGGCAAGCTTGTTAATTTCTCAAGCACTCAATAAAAAATGAAAAGGGAAGCAAAATGTCCTCCCTGCATGGAGTTTGCATGTTCTCCCCGTGTCCGTTTCCTCTGGGTACTCCGGTTTCCTCCCACAGTCCAAAGACATGCAGGTTAGGTGCATTGGCGATCCTAAATTGTCCCTAGTGTGTGCTGGGTGTGTGGGTGTGTGTACCCTGTGGTGGGCTGGTGCCCTGCCTGGGGTTTGTTTCCTGCCTTGTGCCCTGTGTTGGCTGGGATTGGCTCCAGCAGACCCCCGTGACCCTGTACTTAGGATATAGCGGGTTGGATAATGGATGGATGGATGGGAAGCAAAATTTTTATCCCTTGGTCTCTGTCTTTTGCCTTTCAGAAGAGTTTAAGCTGTTTATGAAAAGACTACCAACATTTTATGCATTAAACATATCTGCTGTCCAGCATTTGTGGAAAATGGATTTGAACCTACAGCATCGCTACAAACAGCTGGAAACCAGCACGAGTCAACTCCTGAGCAAGGCACAAAGGATTATTAATAGACTTTTCAGCCTTAGTAAACGATGTCGCATGCAGCCTGAGATAACAGTACTCAAAGAAAGGTAAGATTCATTTACATTTATTGAAGAGGGATGTTCATGGAGGTGGCAGGGCATACTAGGGTGGGATTCAGGAGAGCTGAAAGACTGATCTGCGTTCATAATGGCTGCTGACATGGAACACTGTGATCCTGCTCAGATCAAATTCAGTCGTGCTGTTTTGTAATCACGTCTCAGATCTCTCATATATTATGTTATTTGTGATTCTGCGTCCAAAGATTCTCTGTGTACAAATAGCATCCATTACAAGCGTCTTGCTAAAAATGATTATTTACTTTTTAAACTCTGCCTGCTACTTTGATTTACCTGGCTAAAGCTTTATCATTCTTTACTCAATATTCATGTTCCACTGCTCAAAATAAAGGTCAGACATTTTCACACCTTAGAGATTTAGTTACATTGTACAAATATGCAACTGCAGAATAAGTTGCAAAATTTTGTTAACATTTTTACCAAAATATTATTCTTATTAATATCTGTATTGGAATAAGCTTTTAAACACTTAAAAAGTGTCAGTGAATGTCTTAGTAGCACCCAAAAAAAAACTACTATGAAATATCTACAAGTAATATGTATAGTTCTACTCCTTTGAAGCAGTACAAAAATCATGATTCTTTTTCTTCGTTTTTGTTCTTTTCAAATGAGTATTCATAGGATACATATCCATTAGCGAAGACCTGCGACCTATGTGTCATTTTAAAGGGCAGAATGTACTCTGCCCTGACTGTACAATCAGAATGTATTGTGGAATGAGCCCCGGACACAGACAGGCAGACATGTTACCACACGTTTATTTACAATATTTACAATGTCCAAGTGCCACACAACCCCAAGACTTCCCCAAAGTCCAGGCCTCTCACACACTCTGCCTTTCTCTTCAGGCCACCTCCACTCTCTCTTCTCCTGCTTCGTCCTCTCTTCACCCGACCTGAATAAAGGGAGGCGGCCCCTTTTATAAGCACCCGGATGTGCTCCAGGTGTGTTCTGATAACCTCCCACCGACACACCCCTGACCACGGGCCCCTACAAGGTTGAGCTTCAAAGCTCTGTACTTATGGTCCTCATAGCAACCAGGGTGGCTGGCCCCACGTGGTCTGAGGTAGGCGTATCCCCTCTTCCGGTCCTCCAAGGTGTCCCGGCCGGGTTGTCGCCCCAGGCATCTGCCACATTATATATTTGGTAAAGAAATGATACTGTATAGCCAAATGACATCATCCATAGTTGCAAGATTTAAAAGCATCTTGACAAAAAACAATCTGAAATACAGAAAATGAAAAACATAGAAAAGCAGATTGTGGTGTCATTTGAAAGTTGAAACACTCCTCTCATTTAGTAGATAATGGGCTGTCCATCACAACTGAATCAGGACATTGAAGAAAGTAATTATATATTACTAGCCAACCCGCGGCATAGCATACGGCGCATAATCAGGCCGCTGTTTAAATGATTTTTAAGCACAGAGGAAAAAATAAACATTTGAAAAATCCGTAATTTAATAAACCACCAAGAAAAGTAACATTGCAACAATGCACGCTACGAACCAACATACAATTGTCCGTGACTGAAAACCGGAGGAGCACCGTCGCGCCTTCTCCTTCCAAAGCGAAGGACGGGGTTGAACGGCGTTCGTTCAGTACGCACTGCCTGCTTATGTGCCCGCCCCCAACTCCCTACCTGAGTTGCTTTCGTCTGTGTACAGTCCACACGCACCTGTGAATCACGTTGACTGTTAATTTTCCAAACACCGCCTCAGTCGGTTTCCATGTTGAATTTTCATTGTTCTTTACGGTTCCGGCTGCTTTTTTATATATAATCCACCAAGTCACCCGACCATGGGGTGGGGGTTTACAAAGGGTAGGGACATAATCAATGCGAGCGTATGACACGCACATACTGGGAATTTCTTGTTTGTGGGGAACAATTGCAAGCCACGGTCTCCATCACGAATGGGGTTCAACGGCTTACGCATGGCTCCCCGCGCCGGGTAGACACACGTTGATCCATTCAGTGTAGCGCGCGTGCAGTACCGGACATACAAGTGCATCACAGACCTGCTCAATCTCACGTGGCTGAGAGCCACTTGTCCGTCTAAGAATTTGGACGCCGACCGCTGTTGGGTCGTGTAACTATTTGGCAGGTGGGAGTCTCGTTTGTTTTCGGAAATAACCAGCCAAATCGCTCCACCAACTAAGAACTGCCATGCACCACTACCCACAGAATCGAGAAAGAGCTATCAATCTGTCAATCTTCTCCATGTCCGGGCCAGGTGAGGTTTCCTGTGTTGAGTCAAATGAAGCGAAAAACTTCACACCTTCCTGCGTGCGCCATAGGTGTCTAACTTGTCGGCGGCTTAGTGAATCCACGCCCCTTCCGGCGTGCTTTCCATGGTCGTCTTGCTTTAGTGAATTATATATATAGATATATATTTTTAAAATTTTTGGTGTATCTTGAATTTGTATGGGACAAGAAAGAACGGCTGGTGTTAAGAGGTTAGTAGCAACTGAACATGCCCTGAAGTTGAAATCAGTTTTTCTTTGCTAATACCTGGCACAGTTTATTTTGTTTTAAGCCCATTTAATGTGGAATAGGGGAAGATTTCATTGTGACTTTTTTATATTTATTGAAATTTTAAAGAATGATTGTCCCTCATTATTTTCTGATCACATGTATTGAAGTGAATGCACCTGGATTTCATTGCAATTATTTACTTGTTGACATTTTTTTTTATACTCTGTAAATTCTGTCCACTGGTACACTGAGTGCTGTGCAGAGTGGAGGCAGAACCTCTATGTTTTTCCCAGTTGATTCTGGGGTTTGTCGGGGGTGTGTTCTGCTCCTACTCTATTCAGTGATTGCATTAACTGGGTGTAGGGAAGGGTTGTGAGGTCCAGCGGCTGTGGGGCATCTGTTGGTGAAGAAAGATTCACTGATCTTGACTTTGTCGATGATGCTGTGACCTTCACGGAGTCAATGGAGGCTCTGATCGGGGAGCTCGAGAGACTGAGCGAGGAGTCTGAGTGTCTGGGCTTGTGAGTGTCCTGGATAAAAACTCAACATCCAGGCCTTTGATGACCTCCTAGGCACAGCTGTCAGCACTGTGTCTGTCTGTGGAGAGAATATCGAACTTATCGAGAGGTTTGCTTACCTCGGCAGTGACATTCATGTCTCTGGTGACTCTTCCTATGAAGTCAGTAGACAGATTGGGAGTGCACAGGGGGTCATGAGGTTGCTGGAAGGGGGTATGTGGCGCTCCCAATATCTTTGCAAAAGAACGAAGGTCCAAATCTAGTCTTGGTGCTCAGTACTTTGCTATATGGTTGCGAGACATGGACACTATCAAGTGACCTCAGACGAAGACTGGAGTCCTTCAGTAGTCTGTCGGGAAATCCTTGGGTACCGCTGGTTTGAGGCACATTACATACATTGTGAGGGAGTGTCAGTTGTGGCACTCTGGCCATGTTGTGAGATTTCCCGAGGGTGATCCAGCTTCCTTGAGCCTCAATGTTGAAGACCTGAGCAGTTGGACCAGACCAAGAGGACACCTATGTGACACCTGACTGCAGCAGACAGATGGTCATTTCCGAAGGGTGGGACTGAACCTCGTGTCTGCTTGGGAGGCTGCCAATGTGCAGTGGGGGAGGCAAAGTGCTATAGCAGTGCATGCTCCCCAACCTGAACTAACCTGACTGCGAGCTCTGGTTCACGTTTACATCTCTATGACTTTTTTCTGTTCTCACAATAACCATTGGAGACTCTGTCTCTTAACAGTTATGAGGGAAAGGGACTGGGCAAAAATTTCAAAAGGCAGAAAAATGTGTACAAAGAACATACACAGGGAAATAAAGAAAAAAACAAAAAAAAATTAAAGGTCTAAATGAGAATAACAGAATCTGTGCGTATCCTAAAGGGTTCATTTGTGCCAGGATATATTCAACGCTTTTACTCTTGTTTATTGTTTTACATTTTCTAGTGTCACGAGTTGATGATTTCACAGGATAGTTGCCAATGCTATGATGTGAAGATCATTACAATGCACACGTATGTTCATATTTATATTACAAACTTGTATCGGTCACCCAATTTATCTATGAATTTGCTTTTGTAACTTGTATGAAGTTTGTCTTTCAAGAATAAGGCTAAAAACTTAGCAAGATTGATGAGCATTTTTGTGCATGAACCACTGCCACTCAAAAATCAATTGCATAAATAATTCCTAATAGGACTGCTCATTCAGTGGACAGATCTATTTAGGCACAGCAATATGTGTGTGAATAGGGCCTGCTGTGAGTTAGCATCTTGTTCAAGGCTTCAGCTCCCCATGACCTTGAATGATTAAATGGTTCATTATTTGGATGAATACCCTGTCTAACTGCTGTCATTTATTAATTGCTCACAAAAACAGTTACAAAGATAAGAATAATACATGTACCCTAGTGATGCATTAAATCATATTTAGAAATAGCAACAAAGGCTCAAACAAACTTTTGGAGTGGTTACTCACTAAATCCCTTAGCAGTTTATATGACATTAAGGAGATGACGCAGTGGTTTGGTATGTAAATGCTTTGGAGGTCCCTGTATGGTTCCTTACATACCTATATTGGTTTTCAACAAGGTACTGTGATTTTTTATTTCTTCCAAGGACGTGTATGTTAGCACTCTAATTTGACCCCATGTAGTCATGTGCATGAGTGTGTATTGTGATGGACTGGTGAGTGTCAAAGGGTCAGTTTCTGTGCTCATCTGATTTAAGCAATACCACCCTGGGATGAGAGGGGGCACTGATCCTAATCGTATCACCTCTTTCTGTTCCCATAGCTCCGAAAAGATGCCCAATGAGGGTGAATGACTCCGCCCCCTATAAATTCAAGGTGCTCCCAGAAAGTGGTATTTCATTTGGACATAGACTTAACCCTGGACAGAGCTCTACCCCAGAATTGGCTCTGCATCCTTGTGTTTTTGGTTTGTTTTGCGACACAGAGCACTATTTCTGTTTCAGCTGGCACTATTATTTAATGTGGCAACTCGACTGGCACACCATCATTTATTTTGGATCTCAAGGGATAGATCAATTAACCACAATTCAAGAAAAACAACATTTATTTATATAGCACATTTTCATACAAATTATGTAGCTCAAAGGGCTTTACAAGATGAAAAAAGAAAAATATAAAATTAAGATTAGCTAATACTAAGTAACAAAGAATAAAGTAAGGTCCAATGGCCAGGAGGACAGAAAAAACAAACAAAAAAAAACAAACTCCAGAGGGCTGAAGAAAAAAAAAAAACAACATCTGCAGGGGTTCAGAGGCCACAAGACCACCCAGTCTCCTTAGGAAATAAAATATAACTTTATTGTAGCAAATTGAAATTTAAAATGAACCTCAGAAATAGAATCTTCATCATAAAATGACCCCAAAGCAACCAAAATACACATATAGAACATGTTAGAAATTCTAGCAAATATTAAAACAGTAATGGATCTCAATAATCATTCATTTATTTTCAATCCTACTTAATCAAATTCAGTCAAGAGAAACTATGAACTAAAAAATGTCAAAATATAGTCCTGTTTACACAAAAATTGAGATATAGCCAATTGACAACGAAGGATAAGACAACAAGAGAGCCAATGTTCAACCGTAGCAGGCACAGTGAAAGCTCTAAAGGCCTTGGGCGACTGGAAATCCTCCAATGCTAAAAACCACAGCTGCATACATTGAAGTCAAATAAGATGATTTGGGATTCTGCCAGTAATCACTGAATCCCACGATTACTAATAAGAAAAACTGAACAGAGGTGGTTTTGTAACAAGTCATAATAATTGTCAAGCTTTTATTTTGAATAAATGACTAACAAACAGAAATACAATATGAAACGCTGATAAGCAGCTCTGATCAGCATACACTCGACTAACGCACACTAGTTTAAATGCTAACACTGATGGGACAACTCTTACACATATAGGCAGATTATTCTACGTGTTTAGACCCCCAGAGCTAAAGGCTCCATCTCTCACAATAGTTTTATTTGGAACCTTTGGACGAGCAGTATCTTCAGATCTTGATGTGCTTTCCAGATTCCATACATTAATAAATTATGTAAATAGAGCCCACGCCATTTAAAAGCTCAACCTTTATAATGCACTGGTGAGGCCTCATCTTGAGTACTGTGTGCAGTTTTGGTCTCCAGGCTACAAAAAGGACATAGCAGCACTAGAAAAGGTCCAGAGAAGAGCGACTAGGCTGATTCAGGGCTACAGAGGATGAGTTTTGAGAAAAGATTAAAAGAGCTGAACCTTTACAGTTTAAGCAAAAGAAGATTAAGAGGAGACCTGCCTGAAGTGTTTACAATTCTAAAGGGAATTAGTCCAGTGGATTGAGACGGTGACTTTAAAATGAGTTCATCAAGAACACGGGGACACAGTTGGAAACTTGTGAAGGGGAAATTTCACACACACATTAGGACGTTTTCTATACACAAAGAATGATACACACTAGGAATAAGCTACCAAGTAGTGTGGTAGACAGTAAGACTTTAGGGACTTTCAAAACTCGACTTGATGTTTTTTGGAAGAAATAAGTGGATAGGACTGGCGAGCTTTGTTGGGCCGAATGGCCTGTTCTCTTCTAGAGTGTCCTAATGTTCTAATGAAGGAAACAAGAATTTGAAATCACCCCTAAACTTAACTGGAAGGAAGAATTATGGTTTAAAGGATAAGTGTTGGATTTTTCATGTTGAAGTTATTTCTTCACAAATATGCTATACAGTATATGCATTTGTCGTACAAAATTGTGTTATAAACTTTCTATACATTTAAAAAAAATGTATTGCTTGCACTTGAACGTTACATTGTAGCCAATAAGTGGAGCAACACTTAACAACTGTCTTGGCTTTGATAAACGGATATATGTGGTACATTTTTAAGGTTTTCCTCCATGTCCCATTGTGATGGTCCAGGTCGGCCTCATTCTCTCTGTTGCATCTGGGAGCTTCTTGAACCCAAACTGTCAATAGTCGTGAGCCGGATAAATGAGGACACACACTCCGAGGTGTGAACGAGGTACCTGAGCGATCCACTTGCATTTGCACATGAGTGCACAATCAGCTAAGCACCACAGTCAATCCCAGAGCAATGCTGTCATGCATCCATCTTCACCCATTCTGTGTCTACACGCTCTCGGGACTCATTTATTTAAAATCTGCACAACACCATGGACCACTTATCACACCCATACCCTCCATCGTAAAGTGCTATAATTTATCTTGGAAAATATCAAACTTTTCCGATAAGAAAAAAGCCTATGTTATTATGCTAGTAACAATTCATGGCAATTTGATTTAAATGAAAACTACAAATAAAACAATTTGGCCAGCACTTTAAGTAGTCAACTCAACTAGAGATTAATGTATGAATTAATCTTTCAGTCCCCTACATATATATATTCTTGATTTTAATTTTCATTTATTTTCAAGCAGGAAAACAGCAGATGTTTATTTAATGTACAATATGAATTTAATGTATAATGTAATTTTAATGTAATGTGTTGAATCAGCAAAAGCAGTGAGAAAAAAATTACAATGGTGATGGGTGCAGGGTGGCAAGGTGGCACAGTGGTAGCGCTGCTGCCTCGCAGTTAGGAGACCCGGTTTCGCTTCCCGTGTCTGTGTGGGTTTCCTCCGGGTGCTCCGGTTTCCTCCCAGAGTCCAAAGACATGCAGGTTAGGTGGATTGGCGATCCTAAATTGTCCCTAGTGTGTGCTTGGTGTGTGGGTGTGTGTGTGGGTGTGTGTGCCCTGTGGTGGGCTGGTGCCCTGCCCGGGGTCTGTTTACTGTGTTGGCTGGGATTGCCTCCAGCAGACCCCCGTGATCCTGTAGTTGGGATATAGCGGGTTGGACAATGGATGGATGGTGTTGGGTGCATTATTCCCACTAATCCACTGAATTTCTGCTCCCCCATTTTAAGACAAGTAGATGTCATTGATGGAAAATTGTTTTTCAGTGACATTTTTTTTATTTAAGATGAAATAGGAAGAAAGTAATTTGATCTGAAAGACATAACTGAAAGTGACTGTTTTTTAAGTTTATACCCTTTGAAGGATAGGGGGCACCATAGAGTGTCAAACACAAACACACAAAACACAGTCCCAGGTTCAAATAAAGGGGTTTTATTACGAAATACATTGTAACAACAATGGACGACGGTTTCTTTTCTCTGTTTCTCTCTCCCTCTCTCTACACCAAACTGCTACTCCTCCAGTCGAGTGTTGCCTATCTCCACTCCCAGCTCCGACTCTCCTGGATGTGGCAGGGCGGTTCCTTTTATCTTGCACCCAGAAGTACTTCAAGTGCCAGGGAACTGAGTGATGGAAGCCCTTCCAGGTTGTTCCGAAGTCCCAAAGACCATGGAGGACAGCCCAAGATAGCACACTGAGGTAGCACCAGGCACCCAGGGACACTACCCCCATTGACTACTGGTGGTTACCGGCTTACCCGTTCCTTACAGGGCATCTTATGCCCTGATCTCTTTGTAAGCAGGGGATCTCCAGCCTCTTTTTAGATCTGCTTTCCTGTGCCTCCAGGCCAGGTTCAGGAGGGGAGTCCAATATGGCTGCCTGCCACACTTTACACCCCTAACAATAGCATATCATGTGACAACAGTTGTAGTCTGATAGCAGAGGCTTTATTTTAGAATGTAATGGTGGAATAATAGTGTAATATGATTCACATACAAAAAGTATGTAACCTAAGTAACCTAATTTAATTTAGGTTTGTGTGTGGACAATAATAAATAAAGAAGAGTCTTAACCCATGATGACTCAGTAGACAGCCTGGGAGAACATGGGGGGTCATGAGGTCACAAAAACTGGTCACTAATTAAGGAAAGGGTTAGAATGAAAACCTGCAGCCACTGTGGCCCTCCAGGACCGGAGTTGGAGACCCCTGGTTTAGCATAACAGGCAGGCAGTTTCAAGTTCTGTTTTATCCTTTCCCTTTTAGTCAGTAACAAAATATTTCAGTTAAATATCAGTGGGTTCAGAAAGTATTCCAGCCTCTACCTTTCTGCATTCTTTCCTGCGTTGTAGATTTAATTTTAAATGGACAAATTGGACATTTCTTCCCATTAATCTGCACTCAATAACCCATAATTACAAAGAAAAACTGAAACTTCTTATTCATATACATATCCAGACCCTAACTCAGTACATTGTTGAAGACCCTTTGGCAGCAACTTCAGCTTTATATTAAAATTAAAATATATTAAAATGTTATACTTTTCATTCTGTTTGTTGCTAGGAGGATGCAATGTATCATGGGAGTACTGTATTGTGAATTGTGTCTTGCATTATGCATTATATGTGGATTAAGTACATCATTTCATGCCGAGTAAGAATATGGAAGATGGGGCAGCATGCATGTACCTTGCCTCAGGCAGTATTATTTAAAGTGCTGGCCCTAATAAAGAGCAATTAATAACAGTGATTGCAGCTGTTTAGGACTAAAATACTGTATGCAATTAAATGTGAAAAATCTCGACAAGCAACCAAAGTTGAGCAAAAAAATTTTGTTTGAGCAATAAATGCTTTAACAATAACTGATTGCTTAGTATGGAATTGGGCTGGAACAAAAACCTCCAGAACTGACTATTCAGGCATCGAATCTAAAACATATTGTTGGTAATGATCAGTCACTTTAGGTTGTGCCTGGAACAACGATATTCCACGTACATGCAGCTAAAATAATTCTTCTGTGCATAGTTTGGATGAGAAAATAGGGAATCCAGGGAGATCTTTGAGCAGAACCACTCTTGCTTTGTACTGAAATGGCCTTAGGAGGATTAGGATCCACTGAAATGTCTTTTAGCAGGTGTGGTTACTGCTGTTGGGATTGAGAGGTCTGGAGTTCCTATTGGGGATAGTAAGGTCTGCTCTAGTTATATCAGTTAACAGTACACTCACCAGTCACTTAATTAGGTAGCCCCTACTAGTACCAGGTTGGACTCCCTTTTGCTTTCAGAACTGCCGTACTTCCTCATGGCATTGATTCAACAAGGTGCTGGAAACATTCCTCATGGATTTTGGTCCATATTAACATGATAGCGTCACATAATTGCTACACATCCATGATGCAAATCTCCTGTTCCAGCACATCCCAAAAGTGCTCTATTGGATTGAGATCTGGTGACTGTGGAGGCCATTTGCATCCAGTGAACTTGTTGTCATGTTCAAGAAACCAGTTTGAAAAGATCTGAACTTTGTGACGTGGCACATTATCTTAATGGAAGTACAGTAACCATCAGAAGATGACGGTCATAAAGGGATGGACAAGGTCAGCAACAGGACTCAGGTAGGCTGTAGCATTGAAATGCTGCTCAATTGGTACTAAGGAGCCCAAAGTTTGCCAAGAAAATATCCCCCCATTGCATCACCACCACCAGTCTGAAAAGTAGAAACAGTAAAGACAGGATGGATCCATACTTTCATGTTCTTGGGACCAAATTTTGAGCCTACCATCCCAATGTAACAGCAGAAATCAAAACTCATCAGACCAGGCAATGTTTTTTCAGTCTTCTGTTGTCCAATTTTGGTGAGCCTGTGTGAATTGTAGCCTCAGTTGCCTGTTCTTAGCTGACTGGAGTGTCACCTGGAGTAGTCTCCTGCTGCTATAGCCCCATCTGCTTCAAGGTGTGACGTGTGGTGTGTTCAGAGATGCTCTTCTCCATACCTCATTTGTAACCAGTGATTATTTAACTTACTGTTGCCTTTCTATCAGCTCAAACCAGTCTGGCCATTCTCCTTTCATTTCTGACATTAACAAGGAATTTTCACCTAGAGAACTGCCACTCACTGATATTTTCCCTTTTTTGGACCGTTCTCTGTAAACCCTAGAGATGGTTGTGCATGCAAATCCCAGTAGATCAGCACTTTTTGAAATACTCAGACCAGCCCATCTAGCGCCAACAATGTACAAAGGCACTTAAATCACCTTTCTTCCCCATTCTGATGCTCACTTTGAACTTCAGCAGGTCATCTTAACAATGTCTCTCTTTAGATCTGTTTACTTTGTGTGATTCCTGGCCAGGCACTGAAAGAGAGTCCAATCCAGCAGAGTTACAACCCTAACAGTAGCATATTATGTGAAAACAGTTGTGGTCTGATAGTAGAGCCTAAATGCATTGAGATGCTGTCATGTGATTGGCTGATTAGATATCCTTCTATATAAAAGCGGTCGGGATTCTCCTTCTGTCTCGTGAGTGCTACGCAGGCGCGGAGTTTCACACACGCCCCGTCCATTTTGCAATGCACGATGGAATTTGTAGTTTCGTTTTTCCAGGTAAAAGATGATTTTCTACTCCAGACTGTGCGATATCTTCTTCTTCTTTCTTACTAGATAAAATCGGTCAGGATTGTCCTTCCGTCCCGTGAGTGGAAAGCGTAGCGGTATTCCACTTATCACAGACTTACTACTTGCAGCTTGCGGATGCGGCGACATGATGTGAGCAGAGTTCTGGTGCTCCCATCGTTCCCTTGCTTTTCTGCGCGATGCGCTGGAAAAATAGACAAAATTATGTCTCTGGAAATAATTAATGTTGATGGAGTACAAATGCCTCACGGTGTAGTAAATATCAGGGGGGTTCAAAAGGGCGACCTCAATATCGAAAAAAAGTTTAAATTTCATCACAAAAATAACAGAAACTATGAGTATTAAAGTAATACCGCTCAAATGCAATATAACCAAATTAATGAGTTTGTATAAAATATCAAATTGATTTGCATATTGAATTGCCTTAAGAAGTGGTCAACTTAAAAGTCGGTCACCTTAAAAGGCGGGTCAGCCTAGTTTGCATTAACAAGCAGTTGAACACGTGTACCTAATAAAGTGGCCAGTGAGTGTATACAGTTACAATAATTCTGTCACGTCTCCTCCTATTTTCTGCTTAGACCAATCTTATTCAGTCTTAAATCTTAGAATTAGGTCTTAGAATTAGACTACATCCACACTACTACATTTTTGTTTAAATACACAGACATTAGTCTCCATTTTTGCCTTTTAGACCCACTACCCCAGTCTTATCAATCCCCCAAAATGAAGACTTTTAAAAATGCTCTCCAGAGCTGTATATTTCTGAAAACGCCAGCTTGGCATTGCAGTGTGGGTGGGTGAAAACACAGAGTTTTGACAATGCAGATTCTAATTGTGCATATTATGTGACCCTTCCCTGATTGGATCATACTTATTACATCTTGTTCCCTGATTGGTCACCCTTCACAGAAGAAAACCACATTCCAATATAATGTACATACAGGAGTTTTTTCCATAACACTTGTTGTGTTGCTTTCCTATATGCTTCTAGATAGTGTTTTGTTCAGTTTAAATGCTTAATACTTGTGCAAAATGTAAATTTGTAGATCACTAGCATTTTGAGATAAATCCCATAGCTGAAAGCATAACCATCCCTTAAAGAAGGACATTTGCCCCTCCTGTTTCTGCCAGTGCCCACATGCCTATTACCACCATATGCCTTTCATTTGTTTTGGTGTAGGCATGGATACTTTCATAAACAATGGGAAATAGCTAGTGTGAACTAAGATCGTTTTAGTTTAAAAATGACATTTTTAATGTAAAACTAGGGAGCTTCGCCCCCTGCTCGCTTTGATCGCCAACCCCCCGGCCTGCACTATGCGCCAGCCACTTCACGTCTCTGCCACTCGCGTATGTGGATTTCACTTTCACCAAACAACAAATCTTTTAATTCTCGTGGATACGCCTCTTCATTGGGAAGAAACACTACTTTTCCCTGATGACAACACGAATTAGACAATCTACAAGTACCAGATTTAAAGTTTAAATCCAAACAATATATTCAATCTCTTTTTGCTGTTCCGTTATTTCATCAAGTAATAATTTCTGTGTGTTTGAGTTAATGCAATCTTTACTATAATTTTTTTGAGACTTTCAAATTTTAGTGCTTTCATTATCTCTAACCTGCTCTGCATGTGTATTACGCCAATGTTTTTGAATTCTTTACAACGTTCTACTTTGTCATCTACTCTTTGTCTTTTATTTCCGGCCCTGGGCATGGTTATATCTCTTGGCATAAAGTGTCGTCTCGCAGGACGTGAAAGTATCTGTCTGGAAAAGTCACGTCTCGTCCCAGGATATTTTTATTTTAATAGAGAGACATAGTTGTGTGGACATAATCTTAGTCTAGTAGCTAGTATTTGTATTTTTTGTAATACTTTTTGCCATCTTATCATAGGCAATAATAAGGAAAAAGGACAATCTCAAACCTACTTAATCGATTTTAGCTTTGTGTGAGTCCAGCTCAGCAATACCACCTCTAAGGCAGAAATCCTCACTTGATGGGATGTGAGTCCATTGCAGAATTAAGTAACCCTTAAGATCAGTGAACTCAAACTCCGGTCCTGGAGGGCCACAGTGTCTGCAGGTTTTCATTCTAACCCTTTTCTTAATTAGTGACCTGTTTTTGCTGCTAATTAACTTCCTTTGAATTAATTTTAATTGAGTTGCTCTTGATGACTCAGACACCTTAATTGTTTCTTTTTCTTTAATTAGCAGCCAAACAATAATGAGATACTAAATGATCCAAAACCTGACCAGCAAACTGTGTCCATCATACAATATCTGAAAATAAAGAAAGATGAAGGTCTCAGAAATGTTGATCTTCTCAGGTCTCTAAAACATTTTAACAGTGCCCTTAGAAAAGGGAGAATCAACAATTTTGGAAATGTCTGCTATTGCACAATGAGAGCGGCAACAGGTCATGGAATTAAAGAACGGGTTTAATTAACGACAAGACTCGTGCCTAATTAACCAACTGGTTGGAATAGAAGGCCCTGACTTAGTTGGTGTTCCGTTGGCTCACTCGTGTCGCATTTCATTTCTGTTTGGGTGCCATTTAAGAAAAGAAATGAAGTAATTCAGAGGAATGATCTGAAGAAGAGGATAAAAGGGAAAGGAATTAATTAGCAGCAAAATCTGGTCACCAATTAAGAATAGGATTAATGTGAAAACCTGTGGCCCTCCAGGACTGGAGTTTGAGACCACTGCTTTAGAAGAACTTTGTAGGGATGTAAAGGAGCTTCACATGATGTTTGTTCGTTACTTATTAATGAAATCTACAGTATTATAAAGTGTTAACCAAGACATTTACAGTACATTCCAAATTAAGATGTATGAAATCAAAGCACTTGATATCAAGCAGCTTGAAGATGTAAATACCTATTGTGGACACTAGAGGGCGCTCCAGCTCTCCAAATCCAACACAGACAGACACAGGTCACAAGTTTAAAACACAAAACGTTTTTTATTACGGTAAACTCTTTCCAAAGCGTTTCCCACCAAAACCCCAAGTATGCACACGCACACAATTATTCTTCTTTCTCTCTCTTTTTGTCCGCTCCTCCCAGCAAGCTTTGTCCACCTTCCACCCAACTTTGGCTCGTCCCTGTGAGGCCGGCAAGTCCTCCTATGTTGGCCAATCCAGAAGTGCTTCTGCTCTTTCACCCACATGGTCTGTAAGCACTTCCAGGTAAGCTGAAAACACCACACCATATGGCTCCTCAGTTTTGTAGCACTCCTGGTACCCAAGAGGGCTGGGGTAAAGAACTCCAAGTCTCATTATGCCCTGTGGGAATCCAGGGCAGCACTGCAACCCAGGGGAGCTGCCATTTAACACTCTCGGGAAGGCAGTGCCCTAAAGAAGCTCACTTACCCCATCCTTCCGTCTCTTGGGCGTCCCGGGCATCCCTTACACCATAATACATATGCTGTTTTATAGTTTTGATTTAGTAAGTAGTAAGCACCATGCTTGAAGACAGTATAAGATTCATTACAGGGAATTTTATACTCATAACAACTCTGCATTTTGTTTAGCAGACATGTAATAAGTGATTTATTTACTCACTAACATTTTCATCAGTACTCTCCTTTATTTCTATTACTCTTTTTTGCCAATCAGCTATATATTTTTAGTATAATGACTGGTGAATGACAGGCATTTTGTGCTTCCTTAACAAGGTAAGTCACCTCCATTAAATAATCAATATTACATTGTACAATAATTCAGAAATTGTCTTCCCTTCTAATGCTCTATTAAATGGAGCATAGCCATGGACAGTATTTTAAATCACTGAAGGAATACATTACTGTTCATATACACAACATATATTTTTTTCAAATTACATTCAGTGCCTTGTTTAAGATGGAGTAATATGCCTGTGGTCAAGGTTGGTTGATCTTCCTTGATTACACTTAAACATTTTCAGAATGATGTCAAACAACAACATGTATTGAGGAATAATTAAGCATTATTAGAAATAAACACCAATAGTGTTTAAATAAGTACCATAGTTGCAACTGAGGGTAACAAAGTATCCATTTTCAAAATCTAAATATTTCATTAACATGATTTGTAGGTGCTGACGTCCTCTCTGTCTTACACTCTGTTCTCCAGTCCACACTTCAATGGTTTGGAGCTGACTGTAGTAGGACTGGAATGAGAATCAGCACCTCCAAAATGGAGGTCATAACCCACTTCCAAAAATGAGTGGTTTATTCTCTTCAACTAAGGAGTCAGTAGCAGCCCCAAGTACCTCAGGGTCATGTTCATAGGTGGCGGTAGAGGAGACTGTGGGACTGACCAACAGATTGGTGGAGCAGGAGCAAACTTGTAGACTATGGTAGTGAAGCACGAGCTTGGTTCTTGGAAGAAGATCTCAAGTAATCAGTTCATTTATGGTGTAGCCCCTCTCATATCTACTTTCACAAGCTATGGGTGATTAATAAAATGAGATTGCACTGGATAGCTGAAATGAGTTTACTATAGAGAGTTATTGGGTTCACTCTACATGATATGGTTGTTATCATCTTGATTCACTTCTAATTTCTTTTTCTGAATGAGTTTTTGCATAATAAAATTTATTTCAATAGTTTTTGGGGTCAGAATTTGTGGTCAGAAGTTATTTTCTAGAGGCTTTAAATTATTTGTGTCTTTTTTTGATGATATCTTGTTTTTTACAGGGCATGACTTTCTTATGGTGCAGTTGCTAAGTGCTGCTGAAAAATTAGCATGCCGGTTGGCACAAGAAAGGTCTTCCCAGGCATTACAGGTCATCCACAATTTGGATAACAACTCGTAAACTTGCATGTGCCCTTTGGTTTCATGTACTTTCTGGCTTTAGAAATTTAGGCGTGAACTTCAAATGCAACTTAGGGTTTTGTTTTGTAATTTGGCGAAAGATGGGTCAGTCTACTTGGTAACAAACTCAGTTGGGCTATTCATTCCCTCTATGAGGAGTTCAGCATTAAAGTAGGTCATTGGAATGGATCCACTGCTGTTCCAGATCAAGAATTGTGTGGGGCATGTAGCTTGGATGCCTCATGATACACTAGAAGTGCACCAAGTTCGACCCACTGAGATATGACCCAAGAAGAGAATTTTCAGAAGAGAGAGATCGATCACGTCTCTCAGCTTTTCTGAAATTCGAGATTATTGCTGAGGGTAAGGCGGCCAGCTCTGTCCAGTTCTGTGTTGCCATTGAGACCCTCACCAAGAAAAGTGAGTAGAAAATGAATGAGTGAGGAGCAGATGATTGTGAGATAATTGATAGATGGAGTATTAAAACAGCCTGTGCTTTCAGGGCTGTCTTAACAATATCATGAGCCCCTGGGCAAAGTAGTGGGCTGGGACCCCCGTTTTGACAGCAAAACTGAAACACACATAGGCATCAGAAACATTGTGGACCCCGGCTAGTGCCCATTGTGCCCATTTTTTAGCCAAGAATAATAATAATAATAATAATAATAATAATAATAATAATAATAATAATAATAATAAATGTTTTGTTTCTCAAAATGGGTAAAATAAAAAAAATATTCTTTGGAATTAACCAAAAAAGTACAAAATAAGAGCAACAAAAAAGATTTGTGTGCTTTGTGTACATAAAATGTACTCTGCTGTATACACATTTTAAATCAGTTATATATCCGTTCTTTATATTTACAACCAGATTCTCCCACTGGTCCTAACAATGAGGAGCTTAGAGTGAAGTTTCGTTTTTGGTGTTGCATGTGAGCTGGATCCTATTGCTGAGGATAGACAAATAAGTTCGGCAGGAATCCAACTCTGAACCTTCATCTATTGCTTTGTCCTTTTAAATTTTGTCCATATTATAGTGGTGAGGTGCTGTGGAAAATACTTAGTAAAAGTAATCGCTATAAATGAAGTCCAAGGACGTCCTTTATTTACACCAACTGGTGAAGGCTCATTATGTGAGCTGCAAGGCTCTCCAAAGTAAGTCTGATTAATCTTAAGAGAAGAGCTCCTGTCATCACTGAGGCTCATTTACATATGGTAACTGGTAAACATTTTAATCCCACCAATGAGCACTCAGATAAAAGGTACATTTTAGCAACACCCCTCTGCCATTAAACAGCACCTAGAAGCTCCCACAATAGTCAACTATTAAAAGTCTTGTCTAAACATTTGGTTTCCAGAATAAGACATCTTGCACATTAACTGTTATCACAGAACAAAGCACAAAGTTAAATGTTTTCATATGATCTCATTTTCTAATATAAATTGAGCTTGAATTCTGGATGTCCTAGTTTAACAGGCAGTTTCAAGCACTTTTTTCCCCCTTACATGCAGTGTTCATACTTGGGACAGTTTATATACAGTAGTGGTTAAAAGTTTTAGAACACCTCGATTTATCCAGTGTTTATTGTAATTTAAGCGGTTTAAGTGAATTTTCTTAAGCCATCTCCCTGTATAAAAGCAGTGTACGAAAAAACCATGCTGCTACACCCTATAAGGGCAAGAAAAAGAAAATTAACGCACTGACTGCTAATTATACGTCAACTCCTAGTGGGTGATCTGTAAGTGGATACCACCTAAAAGTTATCTCATAAACCATTTTATGGCTATAGTAAGGTGACCAGAATTTTTTGGGCCAATCCGGGGACATGGGGGGTATTAGAGGAGCGTAGACTACATACAAAGTGAAAGCTTATCACGTGATTTCTCGCCAAAGTTGCAGGATGCGGTAAGCATAACCTCCGTTCAAAACACCGCGCATGCGAGCCGAGTTCAAATTATCCTGGTGATGAGATACATTCAAAAAAAGTGAACCAGCTGAAACCGGGGAGGAAATCTTAAACCGGGGACAAAACGGGGACATGTTTCTGAGTGGGGACAGTTGTCCGAAAACGTGGACTGTCCCCGGAAAATGGGGACGGATGGTCACCTTAGCTATAGCGCCAAATGCAAGCATGTTCGTGAGTAACACAATCTGATAGAGATTACTGGGAGTCTGAAATCAGAATGAAAAATCAGTGTGGTGCCACAGTCAAGAATATTTTACTTTCAGTTATTTCTTTATCAACCATATTTTGGATAATGTGTCTTTCACAAAAAGAATTTACTGTATATATTCCTACGACATATGAACAGGGCCGCAGCTGCGATGCCACTCCGTCATCTTCAGCCTGGGGACGCTGCAAGCAGTGGCTGGACGGAGGCTGGAGGGAGGCAATTTTCCTTGGTGGCTCCTGGCGGCAAGCGATTTCACTGCCCGCCCAACACACGCGGCTGCCTCGTTCGAGTGGGCAGCTGGTGATGCTGCAAGTGGTGACCCGGTTGTGGCTGAACGGAAGCCATTGAGGGTGAACGGGGCAGCAGGGGGTAGCATTGTTGTGTGCCTCGGATGGCTGCGTGTTGAATGGGGGTGGTGGTGTTGCAGACACTGCAGGCAGCATACTGTAGTGGAGGTGACTGTGAGGTGGGCTGGAGACGAACCGCCCCTCGCTGCCCCCATTCATTCAATAGCAAACCTGCTTGTACTGTTACGCACATAGCAGGAAGTTGTCTCTTGTCAGTACTGGGTGGTCCAGATCTAATTATGCAGATCCAGATCATCTGGATGACTTTGATTTATGCAGGGACGATTCCAGTTCGGCGAGAAGACGATTCTTCATGTCGTCAGTTCGAACACTTCTTGATGGTCTGGGATTTTTCAGGTGATTTTGTATGTAATAAACTGAATAAGTTATAGCGTAATGAAAATTCCATAATTAGATCTGGACCACCCTATATATCAGGTGTGTTGACGACGGGTGCCCTCCTGCTGTGATAGCGTAGACAGTGCTGTGCAGAAGAGCTCATCTTAACCTTTTGTCTTCACCCTTCAAGAATGTCTCTGAAACACAAATCTGATGCAAGTGCTGGTGATACAGTAAAGAAGAGAAAAACCATTACCATTTTAAATAAAGTAGAAATAATAAAAAGGTCAGAAAGAGGTGAAAATATTTCATTTAAATGCACAATGAGTGCTTTCAAAACTAGAAAGTGCACTATACGAGAGGGAACTGTAATGGAAGCTTCACTGTCCATTTGTACAGAAAGGATTAAGAAGGAATAATACAGTAGGATGTTAGATTATATTCAAGTTAAACTGTATTTTCTGTGGGAATAAGGAGCAAAATGAATGTATTAAACATGTTTCACTAGAAAGTATGGAGTATGTGAATTTGGGGTTAATAAAGTATCTATCTATCTATCTATCTATCTATCTATCTATCTATCTATCTATCTATCTATCTATCTATCTATCTATCTATCTATCTATCTATCTATCTATCTATCTATCTATCTATCTATCTATCTATCTATCTATCTATCTATCTATCTAAAATGGCATTTCAGGCTGGTCATCTTATACATTTTATTTTGAAATACATATTAATTAAGGTGAAAGGTCATCATTACATTACAACTTGGGTAGCTTTTGTTTTGTCCGAATTGTCCGACTTGTATTTCTGAGCTGGGAGAGAGTTCATGCGGAATTTCCGACTCAGCAGCTCGGATTTACTGACTCTCCGAGAGCATGTGAATGCAACAATAGCATTTCAGCCAGGCACGTCAAAAGACCCCTGACTTCCTATTTTAAAGGAGCAGAGGGAGCATCAGCTTTACTTGTGACTTTGACAGAATGCATCAGAACTGTGCAGCAGTATTACCCAGTTAGTTCTGTCAGAGCATAAATACAGGCACAACCAGGAATATATTGAAATTTGGATTTGTGCAAATATTTATTATAGGTTCACTGTTTGTTGTGTAGCTATAAATGACAATATTTAATTTTCTATGCTTGACATAGTTGTGTCCTTTGTTTTATGTCTATTATGTGTGCTTAGATATTAAGTGGAAAACAATATTGTTTCATGCACATTAATACTTAGATTGGGTGGCATTGTATTTAAACTGCATACCTAAAATTTGGAATTAAAAGTAATATTAGTCATCCTTATGCTGTTTCATGGAATTTGTGATTTATGAGATTTTAGGCTTATTATATACCAGCAGTATACAATAAACTAGCACATGTCAAGGTACAGCAGGTATAGTGAAAGACCTTTAAATGTCCGGCACACTTCAAAGAAAAACAACAACAACAGCAATAATAGTAATACAAAGCTAACAATAAGTCACAGATTGAATAAATAAAAAAACAAATAAATAAAAGTTGCTTAAAATCACAGCAGCACCAAACAACTACAAAATACAAAGTTTTCACTGCAATAATATTGTATGCTGTTGTGTTTAAAGTAAGATTATTTTCCACATGGTAGAATCAGAATATTATTTTCAGCAACATTTAATTAACTTATAAATTTTGTGACCTGCTGCTAGTTTTTTATAAATTAGTATTGTAACATTATTATTATGACTAGCTGTGCTAGATGGGTTGGTATCTAAGTAATCAATGTAGAACTCAGCTTTAAAGTTTGTAGTGCACCACCTATTACAATGCATTGCATTTGTCATTCCAGCACATGGCACATCATAAATGTTTGTAATAATAAAATGCCTTACTACAGATGTTGGAATGACAGTTTGTCTCTGTTATATGCCATTTGGTATGGGATTTGTAAGCAGAGTAAATGTTTGTGATGCGCCTTTGGTTGGAATGACAGAGACATAGAAAATGGACAGACACACAGACATGTATCCTTTTATTAGGGTGAATTATCTTTTGCCCTGCAGATTTTGTTTTATCTCCAGTTTTTCCTTTTTTGTCCTCCCTGGCCATCTGACCTTACCTTCAGAATCACCTTTAGAGACTTAAACATTGATACTCTATACAAGTACTCTACTTCTCTATTAACTATATATCTATATTATGGAAGTGTGTATTATTTATTTTTGTATGTTATTTATTTATTATTATTATCTAATTTGATTTTGTTTTTCTTTGCTTGTAATTACCTCTTTGAGATCTTGTTAATCACTTTGAGCTACATCCTATGAATGAAAATGTGCTATAGAAATAAATGTTTTTTATTAGTAGTAGTAGTAGTAGTAGTATGTATACTGAGTATTAGATTCTCGTGTTCTGCATGCTGAAGAGGTGTCACATTATTACCTGCATATTTCTTTGGAGAAAAATGAACATATTATATAATTACTCATTATTTATTTATAAAGGATTGTACTATCGTTGCTTCTTGCAATTATTAAAGACAAATGTTTTACATATAATACACCATGTAATTTAGAAAATTGTTTAAATGTATCCTGGCATGTCTAGCAATTAAAACAAAGCATGTACATGTACTAATTTGGCTGGCGCCTTTATCCAAGACAACCTACAACATTTATGAGACGACTGGCTCCATTTCTTTTGGTTTTCCTTTGGAGCCCAGGCAGGTAAAGTGACTTGCTCAGGGTCACACAGTGTCAGTAGCAGGATTTGAGCCCACAACCTCAGGATTTGATTTCCAATGCATGAACCACTCCAGTATTGAGTGCAAATCGGTTGAGAAATAAGAAAACTGCCACTGCGATCTCCATACAGGCTTAGGAGTTTACAAGTGTATCTTGACTGCCCCAACATGGCCACTAATAGGACCAGCGGTCAGTGCAGCATCTATGTGCGTATATCTATGGCTTTCTCTGCCACAGAGGTCTGGAATGGGCAGGAGACTTTTTGACAAAGGCTTGAGAGAGACAGAGATGACAGATGACAAAAGGGTGACAAGGAAGCAGGACTTTCTTTTGCTTTTGTTTACTTGGCTATTTTGTGTTCTCTGTGTTCTCTTTAGATGTTTGTATTATAGAGTAAACCCTGTATTGAATATGCCATTATTCTCTATAGAAATAAGATATAAATATGACTTACAGTCTTGTTTCTGGAATACCAAAAAGCTTTCTGTTTTATCGCCTTGGTTTTACAGTGTAAATGGCTGTACTGTCATCTTGATTGCTGTTCTTTGTGTGGGATAAATAATAAAACGTTAGAAATGTTTCAACTGATCTCAAACCTCCCCTGTACTCTTGCCACTTTTAAACTTGCACTATTTAAAAGGATCTTTTTTTTTTTTCTTGGAAGGAGAAAGCTGAGGATTTGATCTTTCTGTTTTTTGTGAAACATTTCCAAATGGCAGTCATGAACGCTTGTGCTTTTGTGACTAGCGCTTCAGCGTGTGAACATCTGAGCTCTTACAGCATGTTAATGCGCAAGGATTTTTTATCACTCATTAAGTCACTGATAATAAACCTCTTCCACCTTCCAGCAGGCTCAGTTGTTAGCTACTTGCCTGTTCCTATGGGACCGATAAGAACTGATAACACTCGTTGTATCTCCGATAACAAAGAGATCTGCTGTGTTGTTAAGGAGACGGTAACTTATGGGCTGCGTGTTCTTTACTTAGTATGAGCAGGATGATCTCTCTGTAGAAGATGTGTTAAGCCTGTTTTGATTCTCGTCAGATGTTAACATAACATCCATTCATCTGCTAACCCTTTGCCTCTGGCTTGAACTGCTGTTCTAAGTCCACAAAATTCCAGTACACAATTTTATTGATTGTATATATTTTCGGCTTGTCAAAAATTGAAATGAGGCAAACACAATAATGGATTAGCTATGACAAAGGCTAGCATGGTGACACATCTGCTTCATAGCTCTAGTGTCCTGGGTTCAAAATTCACCTCACTTCTCTTTCTCCTTAAAACTGAAGTGGTGTAGGTGACTTGATGTTCATGTCCATAAAGGTTAAAAATAAATGCAACTTCAATTATATAGAAATGTATGAAATATGGCCTCAGTGACACTTTATGCTACAGTGACTACTCAGTGTTATGATTGGATTCTTTTTCAAATTTTTTTGTGCACTTTTTTATTTTTATCATGGTCCTCTGGGAGTCTTTTTCGGTATTTTTCAAATACAAGGAATACATTTCTGCAGATTGTTTTTTGCCTAAAGGCTTTAGTCAAAAGTAATTTTTTACGTTATTTTTTTGATGCCACTTCGTTTAAACAATGGACGCTATGTTATTCTATTTTACTTACCCAAAGGCTTTATTAAAAAGCTACATTTTTTTACATTACCTTTTGATGCCATTTTGTTTAAACAGTGGATGCTGCTATTTTATGTTATTTTATTCATTTTTTAATTGATTTTTTTCTTTTATTATATTCTTGAATAAAAGCGCACATTTGTTTGATATT
The DNA here is from genome assembly GCF_016835505.1 of Polypterus senegalus. Classification (NCBI taxonomy): domain Eukaryota; kingdom Metazoa; phylum Chordata; class Cladistia; order Polypteriformes; family Polypteridae; genus Polypterus; species Polypterus senegalus. The sequence goes on from NC_053167.1 coordinate 123,422,902, forward strand.
TGGACTAAAGTCCTTTGCACATTATATACTTCACATCATTATTACTATAACATGGAAAAAGTTTCTGTTTTAGCTATGTGTTCGGCAGTTCCTGTCATCCTACATTTACAAAGAGCATTGTAGACGTGGCACACACATGAAATACATGTATTCCAAATAACGATAATATTATTTACCCACTACATCTCCAGGCACCTCATACCCAGATAAACACACTTGAGCTCTGAGAATTTTGTGACAGATTCAGCTCCATCAGTATGGATAATGGGATAGCAGGCTGCTTGCGCTAATCGACACATTTACAAAACAAAAGACTCTGATGAAGAGGTGTGAAGGAATTTAAGGTGGCCTGGGACTGCAATTTTTTTTGTGGGTTTCAGGGATTTAAGTGTTGAAAAGTACATTTTTTTACATTATTTTTGATCCTAGCTTATTTAAACAGTGGACGCTGCTGCTTTATGTTAATTTATTCACCGAAAGGCTTAATTAAAAAGTTAATTAAGTTAAAAAAGTTTGTATAAACATTGGGCATTGCTGTTTTATACTAATTTTATTCACCCAAACGCTTTATTAAAAAGTTACAAATTTCATTACCTTTTTGATGCCATTTTGTTTATGTTTTATGTTTTCACATTGTTATGCCGTCGACATTTTCCAGAATTCACTGGGGCAGCATGAAGTTGACATCATCAACGCAACTACATAAAGATTGCCCATTTTAGTTGTAATTTATGCAAGATTGGATCAAAACTCTTGAATATCTTGTGGAGTTTTCTTTTGAGTTTTCTGGCTTCCAAAAATTTCTTTTTTTCTAACTTTTGATTCTGATTCCAGCTTTTCCATTTTGTTTTGAAAAAGATAGAATTGCCTTCTGGTTAGCAAATTTTGTACATCTCTGAAAATGTTTTCTCTTTCGGTCTTTTTAAAAAATGTTTTTGTGTAGTTTAGGCAAAGCACTCAGTATTTCTGTTACACTAAAAATAACCTCACTGCTTCAGTATCTGAAGGTAGTAATAATTCAATATTTCTCTGACACAGTAATTTAAAAGTGCCACAATGATCATGTTCAGATGCAGCCAACAATTTTAGCTTGACATTTCAGCACAGATTTTCACAGATCTCCATCAGGTTCTTTTTACAAAATCTGAACTACAATTAGCCACAGATCTTTTATATCCAATAACTAACAAGACAGGAGTTTTCATTCCTTGAGTTGAAATCTGCTGTATATGAAATCAATTTCATTCACATGATATTGTAAGATGTTGTTATAAACATGTAATTACACTACGTAATTACTGATATGTTTGAATATGTTCCAAAAATATGTAATAAACAAAATTGTGATAACAAAATCTTTGATGAAGAGACAAAAAAATGTAAAAATGCTCCCAGGTCTGCCAGTACACCTGAATGTTACGCCATGTATACATTTTCTTACTTATTAGGTGTGTTTGCTTATAATGCACAAAGCAACTATCGTGATAGCCATGCCTGTCTGTGTGTCGATCTGTCTATCTGTCCATCTGAAACAACTCGACCCAATGTGGATCAATTTTGCTGAAATGTGGCACACTCAATTCTTCAAGGAAAGTTGTCAAGACAGACAGTCTCATTGTTTTGAGGTTTTTCACACAGATCTTATTGAAATGCATTGGTGAATTTGAGAACTTAAAACAGAGGATTGTTCTGTGTGACTTCAACTACAAATTAGTTCACCAATTTCAGTTTTACCTTGACAGCAGTTACACCAACTTGTATATTTCTCGAATAGTGATGGCAAACAGACCCCTAATACAAGTGAGTGAATAACCAGCAGACTGTGTGTGTGCGGAGTGGGAAGTTTCTGTCAGTGGATGTTTGCATGTGCACTGGACTTCAATACAGATATTTAAAATCCTCAAAGGCATTGGTAAAGTAGATCCAGTAACAATCTTTCAGCTTAAGGATGAATCATGTACACGATGACATCAGTGGAAGTTAAGGGAAACTGCATTTAAACCTGAAACCAGGAAGCACTTCTTTACACAAGGAGTTGTGGGACTCTGGAACAAACTATTAAGACATGGAGTTGAAGCAGAAACCTTAACAACCTTTAAGAAGAATCTGGATGAGCTGTTGGGACCGCTTAGCTATTAGCTAAACAAATGAGCCTAATGGACTGTATGGTCTACTCTTGTTTGTCAAATTTCTTATGTTCTTATGAAAGTAAAGAGATTAATTTAGATATAAATGAAGTACCCTGTGGCGTATACCATTATGCACAAGGCAGATAAACATTTAGTCAGTACTATTTACCAGAGCCGTAGTGTGGCAAAAGACGACACCTGCTGCCGAAAGGGAAAATAAGTACCCTTCTTCAGTCAAAATGGATAAAACAAATTTATTGTATTTACAAAGAAAAAAACTATTATTTTTGAATTTTATTTATTTACATAAACAAATTACAATACTGTTGATAAAATTAACACAATATATAAAAAACATAAAGATTCAGTACAGAACAAAATTCGGCTGTGTGTAATGGTCGAACACTTTGCGCCCTATCAGGTTTAATCAAAATCTAATTAGCTTCAAAGGACCATATTTGGGACTCAGATATCAAGTTTCTTCAAAACCGTCAATAAATACAGATTGTACACATCAAACTTCCTAGTGTGGTAGGGGAAGGGGAGTAAAACAAAATTGTTTATTAACGTAAAAAAATTACAATATTTTCAAAAAATTAACAAAATAGATAAAAATGAAAATACGGAACAATTTAGGAATGAAAAAAAAAAAAAACCAAAACATTCAAAACTTTATACTTCTAGTTTTACCAGTGGAAAGCTATTGAATTATACTGCTATAATCGAAAGGAGAAGTCTTCATGTTTGATGGATATTATTGCTAAGTTTGTAAGCCTGGAAGTTTTCAAGCAGTGTGCCATTCTCATTGTTATTTTGCTTTATATAATTCAGCTGTGATTATAAAAGAAAATATCAACACATTTCAATGTGCTAGTTGTTTACAAAATCATAAAAAGTAAAGGGAAATATCTATAAAAGTTTTACTAATTTTCAGTGATATTAATGTTAATCTTTTTAACCCAAAACAACCATGTCGTCGTTCGGCACCCTTCAGAGATCGTTGCCTGGTCGCACCACCCATACTACAGCTCTGTTATTTACTTACACTAAATCAGCACCATAGCTATCTACACATTAAAATGATAGGACAGTAGTCACTGTCACTGTAATTTACTAGAGTGGCCAGACGCCCAGGTGACAGGGACAGTCGTGATTTCAGGCTATGTGTCCTAATAAATAAATGAAGAATGTCAAAATGTTTTAACAGGTTGTCCATCTAATAAAACATTGCTTCATCAAAATAAACATCATCACAATATATTTATAACAGCGTGTACGAAACTCCAAGGACCCTCCATACCCCAGCTCCTAGTTCGATGTAATATACTGTCATACAAGTGCGAGTAGGAGACAGCTAAAGGGCCTGAGTAAATGTAATACTACATCACACCAGGGGGTGGCAGAGTGTGCTTACTGTCTCTCTCAGTTTCTTGCAGCATTCCCGGGAAATCTCGGCAGGTCCCAGCACCTCTGATGATGTCACTTCCGGCATCTCTGATGATGTCACTTCCGGTTCTGGCATAGATGACATAATTTCCTTCCCCAGCCCTTAAAACTGCTATCTTACCTCCAAGTATTCAGTTCTGTTTTGGACTCAGTCTTGTGAACATCTCTGTTCAATTATTTCAAACATTTGCAGCTGGGATATAATATACGTGTAGCTGCCCCAAACCTTTATAATGTCTGGAGACTCATTCTTCTCACAATACATATAATAGTCAAAAATCTGACGGGAGAAAGCTTAATTAAGAATTTGTGTTAAATTTGACCAAGAAGCAGACAAAAACAGAACACAGAACTGCCATTTATTTGTGTCTACATCAATCACTGTGTGGAATCGTATATGTCCATTTGTGGAAGTGTTTTCTTTTGTTTTGTTTTTTTTTTTTGATCTAGCCTCAAAACCTTGCTGCTGATGATATTATAAAGCATGAATTAAATGGGCATACTTGCTACACAAGTGTACCAGTTTGGGACTTTGAAAATCTCGTCACTCAATAATTTCTCATCAGAGTGCCACATTCACCTGATATCCATAATGGCTACACTGCAAAAACTAGACAAAAAAACTTTAAATGGGAGTTGTTTTGCTTTTACTTAACAAAAATAAAAATCTGCCAATGGGGTACACAAAATTTACTTGACAAGATTTTTTAAAGTATGCTAAATAATTGTAAAAACAAGTTTTTTGATAAGTTAATAATTCTTACAATAAGGAAAACAAGATTTAACATCATGATATAAAAACCTTTCACTTGCTTAGATTTAATTTTAGCAGTGTCGTCACTGTAGTAAAGTTTGCCTTTTCACTTCTGATTACCTAACATTTGTCATAACTCAACAGCTTTGCAAGTCTCATTACATGACAATTACTACAGCCAGACACTCTGGAAAGGAAGGAATTACAAAGGTTTTATTTATTTAATTTTATTCTATTTATGTTAATTGCCAATTGCAAATTTTCACTGTATATGAATATGGTGTATGTGTGTGTGTGTGTGGTCATTGTGATGGACTAGAGTCCTGTCAATGTCTGTTTTCAGCCTTTCACTCAAACCTGGTAAGATAGCCTTTAGCCCTTGCAACACTGAAATGAACTGAGAAGGTTCTAGAACCTATTAACTAAACCTTTAAAGGCTACACAGCCTTCAAACGCACCAGAATGTTACACCATTCATACATCTTCTAACTTGTTTTTAAACTGTAATGTACAAGACTAAATCAGTTATCAGAACAGGAATGATATAGTTGACCTTGGCTATGGATCTGCACTGGCAATCGGAAGGTGCCGGCTCGAATCCTGTAAATGCCAATAGGGCCTCTGCAATTGCTGAGTGCTTTGAGTAGTGAGAAAAGCGATATATAAATGCAAAGAATTATTATTATTATTAATGGGATGAGTCAATGTATAAAGTTGTATTCATGATGATTGATGTAAAATTTCTTATTTCTTCTGCACAGGTCTGTGAATTACTGGTGGCGTTATATTCAATCCATTCTGTACTGCAGCGAAAACAACCACATCGGAACATTTTCTGAGGTGACAAAAAGCTGTTCTTGTCCCTATGACCAACTTAACTGTCAAGGAGTCATCCCCTGTACTGTGGGAGATGGATCGTTTTGTGCCTCTTGCTCATATGATAACCGTACACGATGTGGAAATTGTAACCCAGGATATATGTTGAGCCAAGGGATTTGTAAACCAGAAGTTCCAGACTCCACTGAGCACTACATTGGGTTTGAAACTGACCTGCAAGACCTGGAGTTGAAATATTTACTTCAGAAACGCGACAGCAGAATAGCCGTTCATGCAATTTTCATTAGCAATGACATGCGCCTCAACAACTGGTTTGACCCATCCTGGCGTAAAAGAATGCTGCTTACCCTTAAGAGTAACAAGTATAAGTCCAACCTTGTCCATATGCTCCTTGGGATGTCTATGCAGATCTGCTTGACCAAGAACAGCACGCTGGAGCCAGTGCTCTCTGTTTACATCAACCCATTTGGTGGAAGCCACTCGGAAAGCTGGTACATGCCTATTAATCAAAATAGCTATCCAGACTGGGAAAGGACTAAGATGGATATACCACTGGACTGTTTTAACTGGACATTAACATTGGGCAACAAATGGAAAACGTTTTTTGAAACTGTTCATATTTATCTGAGGAGTCGTATCCGCTCGCCCGGATTTCATGCAAACAGTAGTGTCTATTATGAACCTTTGGAGTTTTTAGATCCTGCAAGGAATTTGGGTTATATGAAAATAAATAACGTGCAGGTCTTTGGATACAGTATGCACTTTGACCCAGAAGCTATTCAGGACTTAATCCTACAGTTGGACTATCCATATACTCAGGGATCTCAGGACTCGGCCCTGCAGCAGCTGCTGGAAATCAGAGACCGGGTCAACAGACTTTCGCCCCCTGGACAACAACAACTGGATCTTTTTTCATGTTTACTTCGCCATCGACTTAAACTATCGACAAGTGAAGTTATGAGAATACTGAACGATCTGCAGACTTTCAATACCAAACTACCAAACTCGGTCGAATATGAAACCACCAAATTATGTACTTAGAATGTGACGGCTGCAAGTCCCTTTTTAATTTCAGTTTAGCGAAGCAGCAAATAAACCAAGAGAACACATTTTACATCCTGTTACATAGTACTTTTTTTAAATTATTAATAGAAGTCAAAATCAAATGTCCTATGGTAAGGCCTGACTTTTTTTAGTAATCCCAAATTGTAGTTTACTGAATTGTTTCAGCCTTTGCTGTCTCTTCTTTTTTATACCGAGTGCTTATTAAAGATACAACTGAAGGCAAAATGACGTATGTAAAGTATTCGTCCTACTAATTTGTTAACACATAAACAAAAGTAGTTTTTATTGTTGTCTATAAATATGGAAGAAATATTTTAAACTCTTTTGCTTTGTTGGGTGTTTTATTGCGTTCTCCTGTTGTTTTTCTTTAACAAAATTAAGATAAGATGAGATATCCCAATGTCTCTAAGCAAATGGAGATTAAAAGGAGACATAACTCTCACCCCGTGATGAACAACTTCATATGGGGAAATTTAAAGGGACTTTATAAAGTCGAAGTAACAACCAGAGAGGGCAGTAAGTAGCCTACAACCGTTGTTGGGGGGAAAAAAAATCGTCAATTAAAGAAAAATAAACTTCCATGAACAACCAGCAACAGGCCTACTTGGTAACAGATAGCCATTTTTTGATAATCGTTATAATCCAATGGTAAAGCAACACCTTTTCAGTTTAGACAAACCAAAATCTGTCCTTTTTAAAATTATGAAAGGTATTAATGGCTTAAAATGAGTTCAAAAAGAATTTGTAAATATAGGTTGAAACTTGTTAAGGTTAAATTTTGTAAAAACGTTGGTAAGGTTTTCTTCACACAGAGAGCCATAGACACATGGAGTAAATTACCAAGCAATATGGTAGAAAGTAGGACTTTTGAACCTTCAGAACTTAATTTAATGATAATAATTATAATAATTTTTGACACTTATAAAGCACTTTTCTCAATACTCAAAGTGCTTTACATAGTGAATGAGGAGCCACTTCAACCATCACTAATGTGTAGCATCCACCTGGATGATGCAACAGCAGCCATTTTGTGCCAGTACTCTGACCACACATAAGCTATTAGGTGGTGAAGAGGTGAGAGAGATTGACAATTGAAACAGGAGATGATTAGGGGACTAAAAAGACTTGGCCATCGTGGGAAAATTAGGCAGGACACCCTACTCTTTACAAAGGGTGCCCAGGGATCTTTTTTGACCACACAGAGTCAGCACCTGAGTTTTACATCTCATCCGAGGGACAACAACATTTTTACAGCACGGCGTCCCTATCACGGCACTGGGTCATTATAATCCACATTCAGACTACGGGGTAGGCACTCCCTGCTGGCCTTGCTAACACCTCCTCCAGCAGCAACCCAAATTTATGTAGTTGGTCTCCCATCCAAGTACTGGCCAGGTCCAAACCTGCTTAGTTTCGATTGGATCATCTCTTCTGAAGTGCATCTGGTATTGCTGTTGTATCAAGATAAAATTCAATACCCTGTCAATGTATTCACTGTTCACAATACTTGATTTGGCAATATATATATATATATATATATATATATACTCTGCTAGATATCGATTTGATATGATTGTGGACAAAGTAGGTGGATACGATTGGCAAATTTTGCTTGGCTGAATGGTCTGTTCTAATGTTTTAATGTCTTACATATTTATACGTTTATAGGGTCAATATTTTTACATGTACATGAATTTCTTACTTGCATGTGCTAATCAACATGTAACACATTTCCAGTAAGTATAACAAGCTCACCTTGAAACACCTCCTTCCTTACCTCAAAACGTCTATCTTCTTTACATCCAGACTTCTATCTTCCATATCTGAAATAACTACTTGACCTTAAAGTTAGGATTATAATACAATCTCTCTCTCTCTCTCTCTCTATATATATATATATATATATAACCCATCGTCTGTATGTCTGTCTGCTTTTCACAAGAGAACTACTTAACGGATCTAGATCGGGTTTTTTAATATCATTTGCTTGAGCATTCCAGTTGATTTTGCGACTTCTATCATCGCGCTAAGTATCATAGCTTGCTTGCAGTAATGATTTATTTGCGCAAATCCGAGAGAGAGGCTGTGGGCCGAGGGGAGGCGGACGGGGCCCTCCTCACTCACTCACATGCCTGACTACGTTCAAGTCGCTCTACCTCTTGCCACATGTTGGAGCGTACCTTGTCTCCGCTTAGCTAGTGGTACCTGTTTGTTCAGAAGACATTATCATGTACAGATTGTTAAGGAATAATGTTTGACGTTTTTGAGAGAGAGATCACAGCTACGTGTGTTTTCAGAGGGTAGCTGCTGATTGCCAGAGATATCACGGCCACGTGCATTTCTCCTGTCAGAGCTGAACACGATCAGATACAGCACCAACGTTTGACGTTGGAGCGTACCTACCTTCTGCATGGCCAGAATTACATTTTTTTTTTATTGATTTTTAAAGTCTGTCCTGTTTCACTACTACATGGACAGAGCTGCGGAGACAGCTAGTATACTGTATATAGGAACATTAGAACAGTTGTGATGATAATAGGCCCTTCAACCCATTACACTTACCAATTCTATTCACCTAAATTCTCCAAATTATCTAATCTCAATATCTCAAATATCTTATCTCAATATGAATATTGAGATTTGTAACTCTGTAAAGTTCCACACTCGACCATGCTGCTTTGTAATTTTCATGTATCAGTTTATATTGAATAACTAACTAACTTTTATTCATTCTTTATCATATCCAGCTCTGTGTTATTCGATTTTGATTTTATTGATTTGACATATTTTGTTAATCACACAGGGGAAATTGTCTTTTCACATGACCATTGGAGGACAGAGTGCAGGGTCGGCCATTGTACACCACGCCTAGAGCAATGTTTAGATTAAATGACTTGCTCATGAGCCCAATCTTTTCTGGCAGTAACAGAATTTGATCCAGTAACTTTCCAGATACTAGTGAAGATCCTCAGTCACAGAGGCACCACTCTGCCCTATTAGGTATTCATTGTCTATTTTGGCAGCATGGAGAAAATGATGGAAATAAACCCAAGACAGATGCCTTTCAGACAAACTCCAGTTTATTTTTGCCAGTTAACCTTGTATACCTTTAAGATGTGGAATGAAAGCTAAAGTATCCAAGGAAAACCCACTTGGACCCAACATAAAGCATTCTGAAATTGGATCACTACTGCTCCTCTCTGTGAAGAAAACGACAAACAGCCTTTGTATATGACTCTGCAGTACCTTCAAATTGTCCTGGTATAATAAGATTTAAACTATTTCGAAAATCACGTCCTGAAGACAAAAGATCCTTATCCATAGCAATAAAGCAAAAAAACAGGTTAGTTTCCTGGGGATAGTTGCTCCCTGATTTTCAGAAACTAGGATGCCATTCATATATACTATATAGCAGCTGATTTGTAAGAGAATGGCCTGCCTTTAACAAGTTCGCAAGTTCAGGTTTACTGTAATGTGTGCACAGTGCTTCGAACTAGTAACAGTAGAACATTGCCAAAAACTGAAAACAAGATCAAATATTACATAAAATTTCTTTCTACAACATATTTTCATACAAAGAATGCAGCTCAAAATGTTTAACAAAATGTCAAAGAAAAAGCTGATAGAAAAGAACAAGTACATTAGAAATAGTTAAGAGTAGGAATGAATAATCGATGTACCAAAAACAGTAAATGAGAATAAATCAATGAACACTTACATAACACAACATAAGAGTAACAGAGATGCAGTATAGTGTTTTCTTATACTGTAGATTTGTTTTTAAGTCTGTAAAGATAAGATAATGCACTGTTCAGATGGCTTGTGTCACTCATGTGCGACTGGGGATCCTCTTCCAAATTTGAATGGGGTAACCAAGCAAACATGCACACAGTGCCCCTCTGTGGACAGACTGTGGGCTGAGTAACTCAATTAAATACCTCACTGGCCCAACACAGGGGCTTCTGCAAGAAGCCATACCAAAAATGCACACAGTGACCCCCTGTTGGCAGATCATGGGCAGTTTGAGCATGGGAAAACCCATTTTAACACCACACTGGCCAATATGGGGAATGCTACAAGGGGCTATAGCAAACATGCACACAGTGGCCCCCGTGGACAGACTATGGGCAATGCAACCCAATTACTTCACTGGCTCAGTGCAGGGGCTTCTGCAAGAGGCCATAGCAAACATGCACACAGTGCCCCCCTGTTGGCAGACCATGGGAAGTTTGTGCTTGGAAGAACTCATTTTAATGCCACACTGGCCCAATGTGGGGGCTACTACAAGGTGCCACCAAATATGCATACAGTGACCCCCTGTGGGCAGAATCCAATTAAATACCACACTAGCCTACTGTGGGGTCTGATACAAGGGGCCACTGAGCAAAGTTCCCTTAGTAGCACAAAATTCTCAGAAGTTCAGGGTAAATAAGCCCCTCATTGACCCAGTGATGGTTTGGTAGCGCTGGCCAATGTCGTAACTGCCTTTTAGCTTCCCAGTTTTTAATGTTGTTCACAGAGTAAGTAACGTGGTGAATTATTTTTGTCAGTGGGTGGTAGAAGTACAAGTTAAACGACTTCAAAAATTATTGTTTTTATATTGGCCAAATTTTTTATTTATTATTGCCAATGTTTTCATGTTTAGGGTTGTAACACCGGAAAACAAAACAAAATGCTGGACTGGTACCATTACATGCACAGGCATTTTGTGCTTTTTAAGGATAAATCGTTTAAAGCCACAATAGACTTGTGTTTTTGTATTTCTTTTCTTATTAATTAATAAATTGTAAATCTTCATAATTTATGTAATTAAATAAAAAAAAAAACTACTAAAAAGTTTCAAGGAAAGGCCCAGTTATTGGTGGTGCAGCGATAGCGCTGCTGCTTCACAGTAAGGAGAGTGGGGTTCACATCCTTGGTCCTCCCTGCCCCGTGTGGAGTGCGCATGTTTTCCCCGTGTCAATGTTGGATTCCTCTAGGTTCTCTGGTTTCCTGCCACAGTCCGAAATAAATGCATGTTAGGTGGGCTGGTGGTGCTAAGTTGACCCTGTGCTGTGTGTGTGAGTATGTTCACCCTGGTGTCCTGTCTAGGAGTCGTTCCTGCCTGTGCCCATTACCTGCTGGGATAGACTCCAGGTGCCCTGCAATCCTACCCTGGATAAGCGGATATTAATAAATGGATAGATGGACTTTTTTCAGGTTCATGATGAAATTTAGTTTCCCTGTCTGTTTGCAGTTAGTGTTGCACCGATGTACAAATCCCAATTGAGCCATTGTTGGTTACCTACATAGGACCAATATGTATGACCACAGTGGCCCAATTTCGGTTTGTTTGCTGGCAATCAATGCCACGCCTTGGGCAATACGTAGCAGTGTCAACCATTAAATCCTGAATTGGGTCCCCTAGCGCCAGTCCCTTCGATGTTCTGCAGGGCACCATGCCAAGCCTTCCTCCTTCTCCCGTCATCATTCCCTCAACGTCCACAGGAGCCTTCACAAACTCATGGTCACTCCAGCTTTCCAGGGATGTTCAAACAAAGCAACCTCTACCCTTTAATCGCTTATCAAAACAGGACATTTTTCGGCCACTTTCAACTGCCTGCCTTCAATCTGAAAGGACTGGGTCTTCTTAGTTTTAGTTTCATTAAACCTCCCATACTTCTCTCTCTTATTATTCTTGTTCCTCCCTGCTCTTGTGCTTCAGGTTCATTTTAAACTACGGAGGGACACAGGTGTGGCAATCATATGACTCCGGCGCTAGTGAGAGAACAGGTCAATCCCACAGGAGTGCACATGAATGTGAGATCGCCCATCTCACATTCACCTCCAGAGCCACTCTGCCATGCTACCCATGTGCCTCCTGAAATCTCAACTGTGGTGATTGTTTATTCAATTAAAATTCACATCCCACAGACCCTGCTATATCATAGTGGCATAATTGTACAAATTAGGGCTAGTGTGTGCCAAGAAACCATTCTCCACACCATTACCCTACTGCCATTAGACTGGACTAAGGACACAAGGCAGGATGGATTCATGCTTTTTATGGTAAATTCGGACTCTGCCAAAAATATGATTCAGCAGAAATCAAGATTCATCAAACCAGATGTACTTTTTTCATACTTTATTCATTTAGTTTTGGTGTCTAACAGGTCTAACAGTTTGTGTGTACTCAAAAGCCATTATTCACACCACTTGTCAGAGGGTCGGCTTCCAGGCTCACCTAAGATATTTGGTACCACCCCAGAACGAGATGGGCTGCTGTCACTGAACCACCCCTTGAAGGCAACAGAGCCTTAGAAGGCCCATTCCTTCTGGTATTGATGATGTAAAGGAGTGATGTCCCCAGAAGGTGGTGACTCATTTGGACCCCAGTGCCTGAATGACAGGAACTCCTCCAAGCCTGGCCTAAATAGAAAGGCTGCTAGAGAGCAATAAGAGGCTATGGCTTGATTTTGTTTGATAGCGCCATCATGCGTCCATAATGTTTTTTTTTTATGTTTTTGCAAATTAAACAGGGGTTACTGTGACTCACTCTGCCTTCTCACTCATCCTCTCTACACACTGTTGTAAAGAAGTTTATCCTTCACACAAAGAAAAGCAGACACATAGAATACATTATCAAGTGGTATGTCAGACAGTGGGACTTTATGGACCTGGAGAACTTAGAAGAATAAAATTGATGAGCTTTGTAGGGTTGAATGTCCAGTTCTCATCAAAATGTTTATGATGCTTGAATGCATGAAAAAGTACAATTGTGTGGATGTGAACACAACTAAAGTGGGAAACAGATTACCCGACTTCTAGTTAGAGGGCATGTCAAATCTGTCAACTGTAATTGCTGATATACCGAATTACCCCAAAAATAAGCCCTACTCTGGAAATAAGCCCTAGTTACGAACTCGCGCAAGCAACTTTGGATGCGCGATAAACGTCTACCACTACCGTATGTACACAGGATGAAACCCCGGACAAGATGAGTGCAAAAAGAAAGAGTTGTTCTGTCAAGTACAAGAAAGGAATTGTGGAGGAGGCCCAGGGCAAATATCTTACTGCTTTCTGCAAAGAGAAGAAGTTGGATATCCGAATGGTCCGAAAATGGTGAGCAGAGTACAATAACCTCAGTCAACAGGCGTTCAAGGGAAATGCTAGGAAGCACAAGTGTGGATCAGATCGGCAACCATTATTTCCTGAGCTGGAAGACATGATCTGTGAATGGGTTGCTGACAGGAGAGCAAAGGCTTTGGTTGTGTGCAGGGCTGATATTCAGGCATTTGCCCTTGCAATGGCACCACATTTAGAAATATCCCCAGAAGAATTCAAAACATCACAACACTGGTTGAATGGCTTCCTTCAGTGATATGAACCGTCTCTAAGAAGATCGACAACACTGTTTAAGCTGGAAGATGCTGAAGTTATTAAACGTGCATTTGCATTCAATTCCTTTGTTGATTGCATCAACTTTTCTAAATACCAACTTTCCAACATGATTGCAATGGATGAAACTGCAGTGTTTATGGGCCAAGGACCCCAAATGACAACTGATCAGCGGGGTGCCTCCTCAGTCTACATTCCCTCCACTGGTTATGAAAGTGCACGTGTTACCTGTATTTTGGCAATTTGTCTGGATGAAAATAAAGCCCCACCTCTAATCATCACTAAGGGCAAGAAGGATAAGATTGAACATGTTTCAGGCATTTATGTTCTTGAACATGAGAAAGCCTGGTGCACACAAGCAGTTATAAGGAAGTGGGTCGATTTAATGCTGCCACTTGTTATGCGAGGCAGCCAAAGAGGTCTACTAGTGTGGGATTCAGCCAGCACACACCACGCTAAAGACATGAAGAGCTTCCTTCAAGAGAGAAGAATAGATCAAATAATGATTCCCACAGGAATGTACAAATGCTTTCCAGGTAAGGCCAGTTCAAATGCAATCTCTCGCCTTTTTTTTTGTTTTTCCATTCTGTCATAATATGTAAAACAAGAGACATCACACTTCTCTCTTGTTTGTGAGGTTGAAAACATTTCAACATTGCATGCATTTGACTTCTGGTGAGCGCTCCTTGGTTATCAGCTCCTGCCTACACAGTCGTACTATATGATAAACCATCATGGGAGTGCACCATGACTGGCCCTGACTCACTACGGTTATATAAGTAAAGTCTGTGGCTGAAATTCGCTGGAAAATTTTGTATGTGACAGGGCTTTAAGAGCTACACTCACTAACCACACTTAAATAACATTAGTTATCAGCAGCATGATAAATCATAGGAATCTTTATCGTCAACACATTAAAGAAGGTGCTAATAAAACATTAAAGTAAGAAAAAAAATCTTTGCTACTTTAAGGAAAGGCTTTACCAACAATACCCAGGAGAAAGCTAAGCTGACACATAAAGAAAGAGAACAGGCCACACAGCCATTTCCAAAGGATTCAACAATTAGAGGAACACAGAAGTGGAGCGGTGTTCAGTTTTATTTGTCTTCAAAAATGAAAAATCCATAGTGTTATACTTGGTGAAGGAAAACTTGACCTACTTTTCCTTTAAGGCACTGGTATGTTCAAATAGTTTCTTAATCTCTCTCTATCATTACCAAGGGATAAAATAAAATCATGAGACATATCCCCATGCATCATTTGCATAAATACCGTGCCCTTCATAATGTTTTTGACTAAGACACATTTCTCACCAACTATGGAAAAACCTTGTATGTCACATCTTTCCAGTTTTCGGCAAATTGAGAAAATGATGTCACCCCTATAATTAATTATCTCTAGATTTTATTTTTCCTGAGCTTCACATACACAATATTGTTTTTTTCATGAATCAACAACACCTGCCATTTAAATCGCGCATTTAAATCATGAGATCGTAATCCGAAGTTTACATTGGTAGGCGGTCTTGCCTCATTGGTCAGTGGAGTTGCTAGGTTTTTGTCTTGCAGTGTGTAAATTACTGTGTACATACTCGCTTCTTCTATCATGCTATGACCAGAATGAAGACATATTTGGCCATCACCACTACCTTATAACGTTAGGAAAGACCTAGTAAGTCCAAAAACTGTGATTTTCTATTGCACAGGAGATTTACCACTCTGATCCACATTTAAAATTACAAATCAAACAATTCAGACGTGACTAAAGTGCACATTGCAGACTTTCATTTAATGGGGTTTTCACACATTTCGGTCACACCATGTGTGCTATCGTGATATTTCCCTCTACTCACCCTTTACCTGTTTTCTTTAAGGGTAAGTGTATTCATCAAGTGTGTTACTGGACTGGTCTACAGTCGCACTTTAAGATTAACACACACATACTTAGATATACACATACAGTAGACCCCAGCGAAGTCGCAGCTCAGGGTTCACGGACTCAGTCGTTTGCATATTTTTCCTTAGAACCTAACTACTAATTGTTAACATAACACAGTTTTTATGTTTTTTTTCGTGGCAATACTGTGCTGTAGAGAGAACAGGAAGCAACCGCTGAGGGAAACACGGTTTGGGATGGTGAAAGTAGCCAATCTGAGAGCGTTATTCATTTCTCCTTGCTGCTGATTGATTGCTGCCTTGTGACACGTCTCCAGCTGAGTGTCCTTGTGTTTTCCATTTTGTTATTGTATTCATTTTGTTATTCTTAAATGCACACGATGTTGCTGAATCGCCCTGTACCTTCTAAGGCTTCTGGCACTGGGCCTAAGCGCCAGAAGAAGTTTAAAACACTTCACGAGAAGGTTGAACTACTGGATTTGCTCTGGGAACTAAAAGTTATGCTGCAGTAGCGTGCCACTATGGCATTAATGAAAGCACCGTTCACTACATAAAGAAGAATGAAGCAGCGATCTGGAGTACCGTATCTGTAAGTTTCTGTGAATGTGCCAAAAAGGTAACGACCGCAAGGAATAAAAATATCGTCAGGATGGAACCTGCCTTGGCATTGTGGATCACTGACTGCAGGAAGAACATTCCCTTGGATGGTAACATCATCCGTGAGAAAGCACAGAAATTGTACCATCAGTTAGCTACAGGAGACAATGTAGCAACTTCCCATCACAATGTTCCTGAAACCTATAAAGAAAAGCCAGCACAAAACCCCACCAGAAGAAGACCCGTCCAAAGATACGACTCCTCCTGAAGTGCCTGAAGAAGAGGCGCCACCCGAGGAGTTTTGAATCCTGTGCATCATACTGCACAGCTACTTCATCATCATCATCAATATCATTCATCATTGGTGAGTACCCGTACATTTTACTGTATTTTAATTAAATAAAATTATTATGTATTTACTCTACTTAAAACAAAGAAAATGACAGTGCATACCAAAGAAAACACACTTGCATGAATTACAGTACGTATAGCAGTAACATCGGTATTTTACATTCTAGCACCGTGGGAGACATAGCAGTACAGTAATGTACAGTATACGGGTTTACCTTTAAATTCTGTTTTTAGGTAATTCATTAAGGTAATTTGTTAGGTAATGTATTAATGTATTAAACTGAGTTTGCAACGAAATGAAAGTGCTTTGGGGGCATACTGTATTTAGGGTTGAAACTATAAAAATAGGCATTTAAAAGACATTTTTTAACCACATCCAAAAGTCGCGGTTTTTCACAATTCGCGGGTGCTCTAGAAATGTAACCCCCGTGAATTTTGGGGGTGTACTGTACACACAAACCCTAACCACACAAGTACCATATGAAAGACGTATACACATGCATGTTATTCCTTAGCACTTTAACCAACACGAGTACCACATGAATAACACATGCAGAGTCCACTACTCCAAAACCTTACCTATCATTGTCTCAAACAACGTGTGATGTCCTAGATAAATCTCAGACCTGAATATTACCTTTGGTCTCCAAGAATATATTCAAACATACAACTGCTCAACATCCCTGGCTATAAGCCATTTATCAACCAGTGAATGTTTTACTTTTAATGCACTGTGCATTACTGGACAGAGCTCTTTATCTTTTCTCGATAAACCTTGCAGCTTGGATCATATGGCAGTTCCGCACTGCTCCAGGTGCTCAAAGAAATGTACTTTATTACTTCAATCACTCTAAATCTGAAGACAAAGTATAGAAAGTTAAAAGCAGTGTGGTATTTATTACATGAATAATAATAATACTATCAAACAGAACAAAGAATGTTAGAAAATAAGATTGATAGTACAGTCTGGATATATATAGTCATTAGAAAAAGCTTACAAAAAAAAAAGATGACAAGGGTGAATGTTGCAGACGGCTTGTGATCTAGCACTCATAGTTGTTCATTAGATGCTTTCCTGATGATAAGATGGAAACGGCTGCATGTTGCTGGCGCCCTCTTCTAATGTTGCTCTGTTCTCTTCTTCTGTCACGATTCAGATGAGGCATATTTATTCTAAAATTCTTCTTAGGAGGGGGAGGGGTTGCAAGATGTGACTGCTACATGCACCTGATTGGCTGGCTGTCAATATGATGAATGAATTTGTTCAAACTCTTTCATCAGCTTGAGTATGTCTGTTTTTTTCAAGCAATAAAGTTTCTAATGTTTTAACAATCTCCTGTCTCAAGCTGTAAACCAATTTTGTCCTGGTGCCCTTTCCTTCACGGGTGATAAAATCATCCATACAGCTTGAGGCATCTCCTGAATTCCTGCTTAGATCAAACAAATGGTACTGTGATTCAGGAAAAAGATTGCTTTTGATGTTAACTGTCCATGCTAGTGACCTGTATTTAAGTTCATCTGTTGTTCTGTCTTGAGGAAAATTTTATGAAAATATATTTACAGATTTTGCACACCACTACAAGTCAAGTCAAGTCAAGTTGGGGAGCATGCACTGGTACAGTGTGTTGCCACACCCACTACATGACGAAACAACACGGGATCCCAATTGGCAACCTCACAGGCAGACACGTGGTCCAGTCCCACCCTCTGTCTGCCGCAGCCAGGTGTTACGTGGGGACCTCTTGGCCTGGCCCAGCCACTCGGGTCCCCAGCAATGAGGATCTTATGAGCTGGTTCACCCTCGGGAAACACGCCACATAGCTGTAATGCTGTAACTGACGCTCCCTCACAATGCAGGTAATGTGCCTCATTCGAGACTCCATGAGCAACCGCTCATTCGACACAAAGTCAAACCAGCAGTACCCAAGGATTTCCTGGAGAGACACAGTACCAAAGGAGTCCAGTCTTCGTCTCAAGTCTTTGGATAGCCTCCATGTCTCGCAACCATATAGCAAGACAGGAAACACCAAGACTCTAAAGACTTGGACCTTCATCCTTTTGCATAGATATCAGGAGCGTCACACACCCCTTTCCAGCGACCTCATGACCCCCCATGCTCTCCCAATCTGTGTACTAACTTCATAGGAAGAGTCACCAGAGATATGAATGTCACTGCCAAGGTAAGTAAACCTCTCAACAATGTCGACACTCTCTCCGTAGTCAGACACACTGCTGATGGCTGTGCCCATGAGGTCATTAAAGGCCTGGATTTTGGTTTTTATCAGGACACTCGCAAGCCCAAACATTAAGACTCCTCTCTCAGTCTCTCGAGCGCCCTGATCAGAGCCTCCATTGACTCTGTAAAGATCACAGCAACATCAGCAAAGTCAAGATCCATGAATCTTTCTTTACCAACAGAGGCCCCCACAGACCCTGTATCCCATGATCTTGCCCAACGCCCAGTCCATACAAGCATTTAATAGAGTAGGAGCAAAAAACACCCCTGGCGGACCCCAGAATCAACTGGGAAAAACACAGAGGTCCTGCCTCCACTCTGCACAGCACTCACAGTACCAATGCACAGTGTACAGTCTACAATACCATGTAGAAATGACAATACTTTTTCTAGGGGGTCCCCCCATTTCAGGGCATCATAATGTTTGCACACAGCAATGGCAGGTCTATGAAAGAAGTCACTTGTAGTACTTTGTCGCATATCCCTTTCATGCAATGACTGCTTGAAGTCTGTGATTCATAGACGTCACCAGGTACTGAGGATCTTCGCTGGTGATGCTCTGCCAAACCTCTAATGCAGCTTCTGCTTGCTTTAGAGACTTGTCCCCTTAAGTTTTCTATTTAGCATATTCAGTTGGATATAAATATAAAGCTTGCATTGTGCACTTTAATCATGTCTGAATTGTGTATATGTTACGGCCAAAACCCAAAGTTCGATCAGTTCCCGAATTGGCCGGCCATTTCACATTTTGGCCAAAGGGTGTGGTCAAAGTCCAAATTACCAAAAATGACCAGTGTATATGCTACTTTGGCCGACCATTTCGTGAAGTGGCGAGAACTCCCTGGCCAAAATTCGATGCGCTGATATAAGACTGTCCGCTCAAGGTGTGAAGATGCTTAAAAATTTCAGATGCAGATTCAGAAGTGAGTTTTCCATTCTGCATGAGAAACTACTCAAGGCGGGTTTTGCTCAGAAAGCGGACGCCACTTGAGACGGCCTTCCCCTCACCCAAACACTAACTTTAAGGTCAATAAAATAGGTCCCTGATGTTAAGTCACTATTTTAGGGCTAAAATGATAACAGAAATGTTAAACCTACTTATATACCTAATCTTAATTATTGTGAAACAACCAAGTGGTGTCTGCTTTCTGAGCAAGAGCCGCCAAGGCTACACGTGATGTAATTGTACTACTAAGTGCGTAACAAATTGCTGCTCATGCCTTTTTCCTTCCGACTTTGGCTGATCGACCCATGCAATTTCGCAAACCGGCTGGCCAAATCTCGAAATCGAGGAAAAGATCGGACATTGGCTGGTCAATTTACAGTGACATTGACCATTTCCCAATTTGGCCAGACACTTCCTGCTTTGGCCGATTTCGGGTTTTGACCGTAACATATACACTCAAAAGATTGATGTAATAAGAGAAACCCAATGGATACACAATGCCTTATGAGAAAGATTTAGGAGTCATGGTGGACTCATCACTATCAACTTCCTGGCAGTGTTCAGAAGCCATTGAGAAGGTTAACAGAATGTGAGGTTACATAGCGCCTTGGTGTGTAGATTACATGTCAAAGGAGGTTATGCTGAAGCTTTATAACGCACTGCTCAGGCCTTATGTGGAGTTCTGTGTGCAGTTTTGGTCTCCAGGCACACAAAAAGGACATAGCAGCACTAAAATATGTCCAGAGAAAAATGACTAGGCTGATTCAACAGATACAAAGGATGAGTTATGAGGAGAAATTAAATTGGATTGAGACTGTAACTTTAAAATGAATTCATCAAGAACACAGGGACACAGTTGTTAAGGGTAAATTTTGCACAAACATTAGGAAGTCTGTCTTCACACATAGAAGTATAGACAGTTGGAATAAGCTACTAGAAGAGGGCGCTCGCCAGAACCGTCTGATAGAACATCTGCAGCATCTTATTGCAGATGTTGAAGGACGCCAGCCTTCTAAGAAAGCATAGTCAGCTCTGTCCTTTCTTGCACAGAACATCAGTATTGGCTAATATGCTGCTTGCTCCTCGGTGTGTCCACCAAAACAGCTTCGACCCATCAAGCCATGGACTCTACAAGATCTATGAAGATGTTCAGTGGTATCTGGCACCAGAACAGAGTAACAGATCTTCAAAATCTTGTAAGTTATGAGGTGGACTTGCCATAGATCGGACTTGTTGTTTTAACACATTCCACAGCTGCTTGATTGATTTGAGATCTGGGGAATTTTGGTGGACAGGACAACATCATAAGCACTTCATCATGTTCCTCAAATCATTCCCAAACAATACATTCAATGTGGCAGGGCACAACATCCTTTTGACAGATGCCACTTCAAATGGATCAATACTGTTGCCATGAAGTTGTGTATCTGGTCTGGAACAATGTTTAGGTAGGTGGTACATACCAAATTAACTCTTTCAGGGTGGATGTCGACTTTTGTCAACAGGAGGGGTTGACGGTGATAATCAACTGTAAACGGTGACAAAATTCACCATTATATTGTAGTTGGACTCTCTTTGCGGGAAGGAACGTTAGCGTCACTGGATTGACCAAGATTCCCTACACTCGCTTGAGTAGCGAGGTGCAAACAACGGCAAAAATGGCATCGACATCTTGCAAAAGATCAAGGAGAATGCGTAAATCAAAATACTCCATGGATGTTTTGCATATTATCACTGAATTCGACTCTGACTTGTCACACTCCGAATTTGATACAAGTGAAAATGAATATGAGGTAACAGCTCAGCTGATAACGGTGCTGAGCAGGTTCATGTAGCTGACGCTTCCATGGCAACATTCACCAGGGAGGACCACCACTTATAATGACGAGAAATACAAACCAGATTGTGATGTACTGTGACTGCCACTGCCACCCGCGCACCCCATCCTGCAAAGACAGCCTGGCAACCAGCCTGCTGCTATTCCTGGCGAACTGGCGACCACAGCAACAGATGCTATATTTTGATTTCTGTGTGAAACCATTGCTTTGTGTTTTTTGGAAAAATATTCAGCCCTCAAAGAGGTAATGTCCACATGAATGCCTGGACCCAATGTTTCCCAGAAGTACATTGCCTAAAGCATCTTACTCCCTCTACAGTGCATCCTGGGGCAATATTTTCTACAGGTATCTTCCATATGATGCAACAGAAAATGGGATGCATTAGACATTCTTCTATTAAGCTGAAGGTTGACAGATCTGTTTCCTTGTCAGGTATTTGGTTACTGATTTCTGAACTGTATGCTAATGTCCTCTCCAAGGCTATGACAGGGTCCCATCCAGAGCAGTCCCCCAGATGGGTGAAGAGGGCCAGGTTTGGACTAGCTGGGGATGAAAGGTTTGCGTAGACATGCTGGCCATCCACTTTCACATCCTGTCAGTGTGGCGACTTACACAAGCCTGTAGCCACCAGGTACAGTACACACACTTTGATCTATTTAGTGTAGCCCTGCAGCCCTGGATATCTAAGGCCATCTCAGATCTATCTGTCACTGGTGCACAATAGGCCTCTTGGAGGTTTTTATCTATTATGCATGGCCAAAAATAGGCACAAGTAGATCATGGTTGTCTACACCTGGGTAATGCACAGCTAGAGAGAATATACAGCATATTGCAAAGAGCTTGGACACTTCCGGAGTCCTGGTCAACAGCACTTTTACCACATCCAGAAGTGCTGCTGGAAGAAGATCCAGGAACAGATGAAGTACTTCCAAGGGCCCTTACAAGACTTCCACCACACTCGGGAGTGCTGCCGGAAGAAGAACAGAGTGCACCTGGAGCACTTCCAGGTACACTGTAAAAGAAGGCCGCCTTACTCTGTTCATGGAGCCACGGGTCGGGAGGAGAAGGACAAAGCTTACGGAAAGGAGTGTAGGCGACAGAAGTAAAAGAGAAAAGAAAACAGAGAAAAAAGGACTGAGATGTACTCGGTGGTGATTTGTGCACTGTGTGCTGAAAAAAGGCAAGAAAAGAAATAAAAGCGTGTTGGTTTTGTACTTGTGTGGTCTGCCTGTCTGTGTCCGGGTTCTGGGAGCGGTACGGCACCCCGTTATTCCACACTGAACAATGCAAACTCTGAAAACAAAAACAATGGTACCCCCCCAAAAAAAAGCTGACGAAGTTCAACCACATGTCAAAAACTTCACCAACTCTGTACTCTTTAACTTTTTATTTTAAAAGACAAAAAATAACGGAGATCCTTAACAATTTCCCGTCCCCAGCATCCCAGGGACTGCTTTATTTAAGAATCGCAGATGTGGTTCCTCTGCCCACCCCTCTTCACATTACTCCATTTGCATGGCTTTTAGAATACATTGCTGCGGTGGTGATTTCTTTACTAGACCATCACAGTATTATTGTATGGTGACCCAAGTATCATGATAGCATCATTGTGCAGTGTCCCTGGCAACTCCCACCACTAGTGACTATTCTATGATAATTTGCTGAAAGTGTGAGGGTACCCTCTTATGGGCTGGCGTCTCATCTGGGATTAGTTCTTGCTTTTTGTCCAAAGATGCTAAGATAATCTGTATCTTCCATGAAGTGTATAAAGAGAATGGCTGGACAGATGGGTGAAAAGATTGGATGGATGGAAATGATACATTGATGGATGAATTGACTTTGTCTCTCATCATAACATGAGTTACCCTAAGGGCTTGGGCATCGATGTAGCTTTACAACATCTGTTCTAAGTTAGCCAGCTGAAACAGGTAGAAGGAAATCACTTATGGAGCATGAAAGAGCTGCAACAATGCTGGAATATCATCTAGGCATTTTGGTGACTGGGCACACATCAGTCAAAGGCTTTTTCCTTTTTGTGAATTTCATTTTATTATTTATTTTGTGCTCCATCACCCTAACTTTATGTTGTTTATAAAATGAGTTAACCATCTACAAGGTTTAAATCATAAAGGGTTCTTGTTTTTCCAGGAAAAAAAACTTCAACAAATATGAAAAAATCAGTCTGCTGTGAAAACACATCCACCTTAATTTGCTCACTGGGCCGACTGTGTCACAGCGTGATTAAAGTGAAGGACCAGCCATCACTGTTTTGTGAAGCCCCACTGCCCACATTGAATTTGGACACTGACTAGATGATAATTTTTTTCTCCAATTGACACAGACTTTTTCACCCAAGTGATTCACAGCACAGCTTAAATATCTCATTCTGTTTTCTAGAAACAGCAGGATAAAACAGCAAGCAAAGCAACCCATTCAGTGGTGCTTCCGCACTGGCAGCACTAACAAGTCAGAGCTGTGCAGAGGCCTCTACAACCTGACCCCATTGCGATGCCACTTTTAATTACATGTTGGCTTTATGTCTCCAATAATATCGGTTCCTGTCTTTCTGAAAGCCTTCAGGTCATTGGGTCTGGGCAGGTGAATTGATTGCAGGAATGTCTTGGAAAAGCTGCCTTAACATAATATAAAGTACATTTTTCTATAGATTTCTCATCTATATAAAACTTCAGAATGATGATCATTGGAGCAGAGAAGAACTTACTTTCTTACTTTTTGTGGCATGTTTCAATCCATCTAAAATTTTGAAAAAAATCTACAGATCAAATAGTCTTTTTACGCTGCCTGCTGGGATTTTGCCTTTCTTGCAATCCAGCCATCACTCACCTAGCAATGCCAAAGACAGGGCCTTGAGTGCTCTTCAAGGGTTTCTTTCATTTGTGGCACTGCAAAGAGGGATTTCACTTTACAGTGTATGCAAAATGACCCTCTTTAGCTCCTTCTATTCTGAATTCATTTAGCTGACACTTTAATAGTATTGCATTGTGCGATTGTTACCATCTTTTTCTATGGAATTGAATTGAATTGAATTTATTTTTGTGCCTGAGCCTGACCCAGCTAGAGAGAGAGGAGGCAGAGTGTGCCATAGCCCTGTAGTGCACTTCACTGAGTGTAGGCTCAGAGGGCTGAAGCAAGCTACACAAATTACAATATTCACACTGCCTTCAGGCCTTTAACGACCTCTTATTCACAGTCATCAGCAGTGTGTCTGTCTGCAGAGAGAGTGTCGACTTCGTCGAGGGGTTTACTTACCTCGGCAGTGACATTCATGTCTCTGGTGACTCTTACTATGAAGTCAGTAGATGGATTAGGAGAGCACAGGAGGTCATGAGGTTTCTGGAAAGGGGTGTGTGGCACTCCTGATATCTCTGCAAAAGGACGAAGGTCCATGTCTTTAGAGTCCTGGTGCTTCTTGTCTTGCTATATGGCTGTGAGACATGGACGCTATCCAGTGACCTGAGACGAAGACTGGACTCCTTTTTACTGTGTCTCTTCGGACAATCCTTGGGTACAGCTGGTTTGACTTTGTGTCGCATGATCAGTCCCGATTGAGGCACATTGCCTGCATTGTGAGGGAGCGTCAGTTATGGCACTACGGCCAAGTGGCGCGATTTCCAGAGGGTGATCCGGCTTACAGGGTCCTCATTGTTGAGAGCCCAAGTGGCTGGACCAGGCCTAGGGGACACTCACATAACACCTGGCTGCAGCAGATAGAGGGTCATTTCCAGAGGGTGGGACTGGGCCACATGTCTGCCATGAGGGGTTGCCAAGCAGGATCATGAACTGTTTCATCATGCGGTGCGTGCAGCAACGTGCTGTACCAGTGCCTGCTCCCCAACCTGACCTGACCTTTGGAAACACTTTAGACCCCTTTTGATATTGTGGGTCTATGGCACACGCTTTTTAAATAAATAAATGTGCTTGTGTTTTTGGGTGGAGTGTAGGCACCATGCCGGAGTGGTTCCAGAAGCAGGTGTGGGGATGGGGTGATCCTACATCCATGTGTGCATGTATGAGATGATTGACCCATTCTCTCATTAGTGCTAGAGAAATCACTGCAGCACGTGCACCCCGCAGGGTTTTAAACAAGAATGGGAACACAAGAGAGGAAGAAGAATGAAATGAGAGAGGAACAGAACTGTGTTAGTGTAGTGTCGAGTACCTGAGCCAGTTAGAGAGAAAGCAGGCAGAGCGGTCTGTAACTCTGTGGAACAGCAAATTATGGGTATGCTAGGGGTAGATCGTTACCCGCTTATAGAAATCTGTAGGACATCATGAGAGCATGAATGAAGACAGCTCTGAGTGGTCTGGCAAACACCGATGGAGACAGCCAAGACAGGAGAGGGACTGCAGCTGCTGGTGTCTGAATACTTCTTGAAGGTACTGAACATACCGTAAAGTCTCTCATATAATGCCACTTGTGTATAATGTGTTTACTGATTCATCCCAAAATGTTTAGGTAAAAAAAGAAATGCCAGCAGCCATACCACCTGCACTTCAGAAAAGGTCATTCACCTGAAGCTAAACATGTTCGGGCCTGGCCAGTACTTGGATGAGAGACCAACCAGGAGAGGCTTGGGTTGCTGCTGGAAGAGGTGATGGTGAGTCCAGTAGGGTGCGCTTACCCTGAGGTCTGAATGTGGATTCCAATGCCCCAGTGTAACAACAGGAACACTGTGCTGTAAAAATGGCATTGTCCTATGGATAAGACATAAAACTGAGGTCCTGACTCAATGTTGGCATAAAAGAACTCTGGCCATCCAGAGCAGAGCGTATCCTGATGTCCTGGCTAAATTACCCACTATGGCCTGGTCATTCTGGCCCCCTAATCTTCCCCTATCTTTGATTGGCTAGCTATTTCTCACCCCTTCACCACCTAACAGCTAATGTGTGGTGAGCGTACTGGTGAAAAATGGCTGCCGGACATTGTCCAGATGGATGCTGCAAATTAGTGGTGGTTGAAATGGCTCTTCACTCACTGTGTAAAGCTCTTCGAGTACCTTGAAAAGTGCTATATAAATGTAATGAATTATTATTATTGTTGTTATTATTATTATTATTATTATTAATGCACACCCTTAACTGTTCAATATTTTAGGGAGGATGTTGACTTTTGTTGACAGGAGGGGTGAGGACGATAATCAGCTGTTAATGGCAAACAAAAAAAAAAATTACCCATTACAGTAAAGGTAGACTGTCTTAGCTTGGAGGAATGTTAGACTCATTGACTTGTGTTTGTGAGTAGCAAGAGTGCAGACAATGGCAATCTTATCTATCTATATAATTTTATATATTCTTAACATAAACAAGAGTAGCATACCTGACCAGAAACAAAAAAGTGAACAGGGAATCAGACAAACAGCTTCTCCCCTATTACTATTAGATAAAATAAGATTTACAAACAAAAATTGAAATCAAAAAAATACACATGGCCAAGTTGTACAACACGCCTAATCACATTAAAATGTCGTGTCACTGCACTAAAAGAATAAGCATTAACTTTTTATTTTTCAAAAGTAAATGTATAAAAACTACATGTAAGAACATGGAAAAAAGCACAATTTAATACACAAACTCATTCATTTCCAAATAATATACATGACAAATAAAATAAAACAAAATTAGATAGGGCTTTTGGAGAGTCGAACACATGACTTATCCCCTACATCATCCACTGTGCTTCTGGCGACTTAACAGAGCAACCTGGTGCATGCAATCTGTCGGGTGTAACAATAATTAGCGTCCCACTATAACATATTGGTATGCTACTAAATATACACAAGAACAATTGATTTGGGGGAAGTTCATAACTAAAACTAAAAAAAGATACCTAACACTGATTGGAATTTGCTACACACGTATCTTTCTCATCACAATAAAATCAGTCAATTGTATGGAGTTCTGGTACCTGGTCTGTTTCAGTTGTCAGACTGACATTTTGTTGTTACTAGATAGTCATCATTCGCATCTTAGGCAGTAGCCATATTGATTTGGTTCATTAGTGTATGTTGTTAGGCCACTAATGCGAAGTTCTCATTATTTGAGAACAGAACAGTTTACATCACATTTTGTTTGTTTATGGAAGTGTATTAAGTTATCATGTTAATGGCCTAATAATATATATTACAATTTACAATCACTGTACAAATTATTAGGACCACTATAATAATGCTGGGTAGGGCCTACTTTTGTTCTCATGTTCGGTTTTTAATGGCATGGATTCCACAAGACATTAAAAAGATTCTTTAGAGATTCTGCTCCATGTTGACATGATGGCATCATGCGATGTCGACAGATTCTACTACATCCCGATTGTGG
The DNA here is from genome assembly GCF_016835505.1 of Polypterus senegalus. Classification (NCBI taxonomy): domain Eukaryota; kingdom Metazoa; phylum Chordata; class Cladistia; order Polypteriformes; family Polypteridae; genus Polypterus; species Polypterus senegalus. The sequence continues at coordinate 123,450,709 of NC_053167.1, forward strand.
TCGGTTGGATTCACGTCTGGAGAACATTGAACTTATTGTCATGTTCCTGAAATTAGCTTGAGATGATTTTTGCTATCTATCTATCTATCTATCTATCTATCTATCTATCTATCTATCTATCTATCTATCTATCTATCTATCTATCTATCTGAGTTACTGTAGCCTTTCTGTCAGCTTGAACCAGTCCGGCCATTCTCATTTGTCATCTCTCATCAAGATGTTTCTGTCCTTAGGACTGCCTCTCACTGGATGTTTTTTTGTTTTTCGCACCAATCTGAGTAAACTCTAGAGACGTTTGTGTGTGAATATCCTAAAAGATCAGCAGTCAGGGAAATGCTCAGATCAGCCCAACTGTCATGCCACAGCCCAAATCAGTAAGATCACATATTTTCCCTCATTCTGATGAAGTTACTGGCCCATACTCGGGTGAAGGGACTCTCATTACCATACAAACAGCACTGAAAAAATGAAAATAACAGGTTGTTGTATTTACAAAAATGTATTTACTTATATTACATGTATTGTTTATGTTCCACTTTTGAACATAACTCAATCATGTTTACTTTATTGAATCTTGTGGGATGTATAATATACTAATTTCAGCCATTTAGGTAGAAGTCAGAATAGTTCTATTTAGTCCTCACCGGAAATTAATACGCAGGTTCATCATCAGCGGAGGTTGGATAACTTGGCGGTAAGAAGGGACAGGTTGTGGGTTTGATTTGTTGTTGCCGGTTATAAGAGCAAAAGGTTAGTGAAATAAAAGTAAAAAAAAAAAAACACACACACACGAGGAATATTCAGGTATTTACTTCAATCACTTAATCACACAGACTAATGTTACTCTGTTTTGCGTTATTCCTTGTATTCTCTTTTAATGTTTCATCAAACTATGCTCTCTATACCGTCACACGTCAGTACGTTTTAGTACGTTTGAAAGAGATAGTACTGCTGCAATAAATTATTTAATCGAAGGTCACGCACGGCGCAGCAAGCATCTTGCGTGAGACATGAACAATCACTGCTCCACTGTGTTCCCATGTTTAATAACATGCTTTAACTCCTATCATCATGAAAATATTACGTATACTTCTCAGTATTTTAATTATTCAAAGAGCTGTAATATTACGAATGTAATGGATTCTGTGTCCTGTCAGAGGAAGAGAAAGCCCAGAAGCACGTAGTGATTCACACACATAGAGCACATAGAAGATCAAATACAAAACAAAGCATTTAACGTGCTACTTTAGTTACAATGGGATTTGATAAACTAGCACATTAAACGATTTTAAGATGAAGTTTATGATCTACTTTAATGACAAAATAAACTATGTGATTAAAGTGGAAATTTCGAGATTAAAGTTGACATTTCGTGCTTTTCCCTCACCATGTGCCTTTTTTTTCTCTGTACCCTAATAAGCTTTCATATGACACTCAGATGGTAGGCAACAAGTCGCCTTTTCACTGCGACTTTATTTCGGGCACTGTACGACTTTGTGAACTTGAACTTTCGAGTTTCTCTGACACACAATGTCACTCGATCAACTTCCTTTTGTTGTTTATACCATCTGTTTAAACCAACAAATAGTACGTTTTTCTTTGCCTCCCCTTGGTATTTGCCTAAATTCTTCTATCTTTTGCCATTGTCTTTTCACAGAAGGTTGCGTTTAAGGGCTATTTATATTCATTTGCATATTCAAAGAGGCATAATTCTGAGAGGAGTTGGGGCAGGACAGCAGGCGCATGCACGTGCGTTAATTTTCACACTGACCGGGATTTATGTAGCGTAAGAACGTGGAAGTTGGCGAAAACGCACAGATTTATGCATCTGGATTTTTTTGTGCGTAAGCACATTTCCGCTTGTGTGCTTACGTCATGTTATAGTGCAATTTCTACGCACGGCGTTATGCATGAGGCCCCTGGTCCTGGAGGGCTGCAGTGGCTGAAGGTTTTTGTTTCAGCCAGTTTTCTAATTAGAAGACAGTCCTTGCTGAAAATGAAATTTAGTGTTTAACTGTATTGCTTGTTAGCGTCTCTATTCATCTAAAACAAATTTTAAGTACATTTCGATCCTCACTCACAGTGCACATTTTCACCTCAACCAATTTCTTCATTAGAACCCATTTATGTGCTGCTAAAGCATTTATGTTAATTGGGCTTAATGTTTGTTAAGTCACTTGTTACAGTTCAGAACCCTTAATTGCCTATTTTAGCTTTAAGCAGTTGCATTTTGGTTTTGATTGTTTCGTGTATTTTTTTTTTTCCAACCAGTCATGGTTAATAATGAAATACAAATAACAAAGAAACCACCAGCTAACTTGGTTCTGTTTTTAATTGTGAATGTGCATCATGAAGTATCTGCATTAATAAAATTTTTAGAAATAAATGAGACAGAAAAGGGGAGGACTGTGAACTGCAATTCTGGTGCACAAAACCTGTGCTCAGAAAAGGAAATTCTACAATGTGATTAAAATGTATCTTTTGTCACACACGTGCACATGGGAAGCAGCTAAAGGGCTTGAGTGAGGGCAGTTCCGAATCTGACTGGGACGTGGTAGAGTGCATTGACTCATTTTGTCGCTTTCCTGCAGACCATTCACGGGAAGTTCCACCTGGTCCTGTTTCCGTCACTTCTGGGTTCGGACCTATAGAGGAAGGCCTTGCCGGCTCCGGCCCTCTTGATGTCACGTTTGGGCTCGAGTCTATGACTGAAGACCTTTCCAATCATGGCAGCTTTGACGTCACTTCCTGCCCTGACCTTTAAAAGCCTCCACCTTTTCCCTATTCCCTCAGTTCTGTATTGGACTCCAGTTTGTGCACATCATTGCTATCATTTACTTGCAATTTTCAGCTAGGAAACCAAATGTACAGGTGGCTGCCCCAAACCTTGCTATGGCTCTTTATGGAGTTTGTGATACTTGGAAGAATGAAGATATTAACAAGCAATGTAGTTAAATTTCATCTTTCATTATCAGCATGGACACTGGTTGGAGCCACTGTAGCACCCTAGGACCATGAGTGAATCCAATGAGAGAAACATGTGCAATGTCGAACAAACTTCTGCATTATTAAGAACGCTTTATCTTATTTATTAAAGCATGATGTAAAGTACAGTATTAAAAATTAAATTAAAGTTGTACAAGACCTAAAAACCTAACTTGCTGTCTGCTTAAGTTACTGTATGGCCTCTGTAATACAGTTAAAATATGAGTAACAAAGAAAAATAGCAGCCTTACTATAATTCAGTAGCACTGACACAGATTATGACCCTACCTTCTGCCTTCAGAATGGAACACAGTATCAATCAATTCTACCGTCTTTTTAAATTCCTTTTTACCAGTAAGACTCTCAACACAGGCTGGCACCGACATGCCCCTCGGCACCAGTGTATACTAACTCTCCTCTTTATCTTTAGCTTTAAAAGGGCATTCTGTTTTGAAGTGATTCAGTATGCCCCATTTATCTTTTTTTAATCTTAACATTATACAATGGACAGAGATTTCCTTATATGATAAACCCATTCTGTTTATTCCGAATCCTAATTACTATTAAGATTTGCCAAAAGTTTAAAGCTAATTATGTCATATGTATAACATATATATATGTTGAACCTTGACCCGGACACAGACAGATGGACATCTTTTGTTGCACCCAACACACATTTATTTACACTATATTTACAGTTCAGTTAGTGCACAACCCAGTGCCTCTTGCACCGATCCCTCAAAGTCCAGGCCTCACAGTCCAACTGCCTTTCTCCTGGCCGCCTCCAGTCCTCTCTCCAGCTCCGTCCTTCTTCCACCCAACTTCCGCTACAGCTGCTTCCCGGCATTCCTCCACAGACACGCCCTCCGGGTGTCCCCTATCTTCTTCCCCCCAGCACTTCCTGGTGTGGTGGAAGTGCTGGGCTCCAGGTTTCTTCAGGCACTGGGGCGCCGCCTGGCGGTGGTCACGGGCCCCTACAGGGTTGGGCTTCCAAGCCCTCTACCCGTGGCCCCCAATACAACCAGGGCAGTCGCCCCCTCGCGGTCTGGAGGAGGTACAAGCCCTCCTCCGGTCCTCCTGGGCATCCCGACTGGGCTCCACCCCCAGCCGCCTGCGACAGTGCCTCACTGCCAGCGAAGACATATTGGTTTGAGCGACAAATCCCGAGAGGGCAGCACGTCCCCGGAATGGATCCTACTACGTACCCAAGGTCCATCACGGCACCCTAGGATGTCCCATTTCGGCACCCTTCCAAGGCCGATGCGCCCCTCTGGTCTGCATTGCTCTCGCCTCCACAGTCCCCGCCAGCCGGGGCACCATCCAAACTCCGGTGGAGAATCCTCCCGTGGAGCAGCCCATTCTAGGAGGGCAGGTTCCCAACTGGGCCAGTCCTAATGCTCGTCAGGGCTTCAGTCCTACAAAAAGACAAAAGGGAGGGCCAGAAGCACTGCCTGGAAACCCGCACAGAGCGTCCCACCGGTCTCTCAGTCAAAATGCCTTTCTCCTGGCCACCTCCAGTCCTCTCTCCAGCTCCGTCCTTCTTCCACCCGACTTCCGCTACTGAATGAAGGGAGGCGGCCCCTTATATAGGAACCCGGATGGGCTCCAGCTGCTTCCCGGCATTCCTCCGCAGACACACCCCAGTGTGGCGGAAGTGCCGGCTGCGCACCCGGAAGCCCTTCGGGTGTCCCTGCTCCTCTTCCCCCCAGCACTTCCTGGTGTGGCGGAAGTGCTGAGGTCCAGGGTTGTTCAGGCACCGGGGCGCCGCCTGGCTGTGGCCACGGGCCCCTACAGGGTTGGGCTTCCAAGCCCTCTACCCATGGCCCCCAATACAACCAGGGCGGTCGCCCCCTCGCGGTCTGGAGGAGGTACAAGCCCTCCTCCTGTCCTCCTGGGCGTCCCGGCTGAGCTCCACCCCCAGCCGCCTGCGACAATATATATATACATATATATATACAGGTTGTCCCAAAAATCACTATACACTTCCTCTTTTTTATTTAATTCCAGGTATCATTCAGAGAGACTTAAGCCATCAGCATATGACAACTTAGGCTTGGCAGTTTTTGTAAGCGTATCATTCTCTTAACAATGGCGCCCCTCCCCACCTTGCTGGATTAGTCAGAGATTTCCTGAACATCAAGTTTCCTCACCGATGGATCGGTCGAAGGTGTCCCCTCAAATGGGGTCCACGCTCCCCTGACCTTACATCTTGTGACTTTTTTTTGTGGGGCTATATCAAAAGCAAGGTGTATGCCACAAAGCCCCGTAACCTGTCACATCTTGAGGAAAGAATCTGCACAGCCTGCAGTGAGGTCGGTGAAGTGATGCAGCAAAACTTCGGACAGGCTTGCGTCTGAAGGTGGCTGAAAATCGTCGAAAATGGAGGCACTCATGTGGAGGTATACGACTAGTTTTCAAGTCATTGTAACATGATGGCAAGCCTAGCAAGTAAAACTGCAACAACTCCTTTCTTGATGCTAGAAATATTAATAAACTCAGTTTTTTGTGTAATTTTTAGGAATTTCTTAAAAATGTATAGTGACTTTTGGGACATGCGCATGGGAGGCAGCTAAAGGGCCTAAATTAGAGTAACTGTACACAAGGTCATTGACTCTTTATCTCGTTTCTCTACAGACCAGTTACAGGAAATTCCGCCTGGCCCTGATGATATCACTTCCGGTTCCAGTCCTGATGTTGTAAATGCTCCTATTTTGCAGCCAAGAAATAATATATGGGTGGTTGCCCCAAACCTTTCTGTGGCTTTTTGGTTAACTTTGTGACAATATATATATATATATATAGTGGACTATGGCCAGCCATTCATCCCGGCCAATACCCCCAGGCTGCCAGGTGGAGCCCTCCCTGCAGCATGGAGGTGCCCCAAATGCCAGCAGGGAATTATGGACAATGGAGTTTTTATCCACAGCCCTGCTGGATACCACGGGGGCCACTAGAAGGCGCTGCAGGGAGGAACAACGATGGTTTTCCCTACAACCCAGAAGTGCGTACCAGTCACATGGGCAGAGAGAGAAAACACTTCTGAGTCATGGACTTTATAAAGGACTGTGGGAGATCCCAGGGTTGAGCTGAGCTGAAAGGAAGGGTGGAAATGCGTCTGGGAGAGTGGAGGATTTATTGATTATTGTGTATTGTATTGATTTATTAGTATTGTGGAGTGGAGGGTGCTTGGTGCACATTATTATTACAAAATAAATAATAATTGGACTTCTATCTGTTGTCTGGCGTCTGATCCGAGGGTTCAAGGGGATGACAGCGACCCCAATCTGTCACAGTGGCGTAGTCGGCAGGATTCTCTTGCCGTCAGTTTGGCAGAGGACCTGAAAATAAATTTCTGTGGACAGAGAACCCCAGGAGGACAGCGTCAGGTCACACAGAAAAAAAACGCTACAAACCCTGTTGTCCAAGTACATCATGGAGAAGAAAAAAGGCAAGCAGACCAACAGTGCCAGCAGGAGAGCCACGCTCATAATGGCAGACGCTCGGGAGGAGCTATGGACATGTTACGTGGGGAGCCTACAGACTTGCAGTTGAGCCGGCAGTGGACAACCAATACCTGTTTGTTTTAAGAGAGTTTCGGTGCACAGCGCAATTGGGGAGTTGTTGAGCGCTGCTTAGGGAGGTGCCATGGTTTCACAAATATATATATATATATATATATATATATATATATATATATATATATATATATATAATAATATAATAATATTATATTTAATTATATTTATACATTATTTAATGAATGATATATTTCAGAGCTGAGTATTTCTGTTACAGCTTATCTTACTCCATATTAACCCACTTGTACTTATGTTTTTACAGAAAAAGCTATAATTTAACCGACATATTTCTCAATGGTCAGCCTTTTCTTTCTTAATTTGTAGAAATTTGTAGATTGTTTATTTTATCTGTTAAAAAATGTTTACAGTAACCCTGGTTTTATAGATTTGTAGTTTCCCCAGTGCATTTCTGATTCAAATTAGTGCTAAGGCCAAAATTTTGCTAGTGGGGTTGGTTGGCGACAGTCAAAGTCCCGGGTTAAAATCGTTTCCCACACTCTGGGACAAAAAAGATGCCCGAGTGGTTCTTTTGAGAGATATCATAGGGCAGTGGTTCTTAAACATCAATTTCCTGTGACTCAAGTTTTCCTTTTTGGTGTCTTCAAGACCCAGAATCGCCATTAACCATCATTCCAAGGGGTTTGCTCCCCCTTGGAGAATTGCTGAATCACCAATGCATGATGGTGCAAAGCAATGCTGTTTACTGCCCACAGCACCATTTTGCAAGACAGTCAGCACACCATACACTCTTAAAACTAAAGGTGCCAGAATGGTTCTTCATAGCGATGTCATGGGATCCATTTTTGGGTTCCAGAAGACCCATTTTTACTGTGTGTAAATGTTCCAGAAATAACCTTTATGTATGGAGATCTGTAACAGGCTTCATACAGTAAATAATAATGAACAAATGGTAACATTTTTGTGAAATACCAATGGGTGTTGATTTTAAAATGACTCTTGCTGCATACATACAATAACACACGTGTTTTCTTAATCTGCTAGTTTCCTACTAGGTAGCCTACCGTACATACGCAAAGAACTATTTCCTGAATGAAATGGTGCTTGGTCAACCAATAGTTCTGCAAGTTAAGAACCACAAGGCACCATTAAAGAATCATTATTTTTAAGAGTTTGCATGACCTTTCCCCATTGAGAACTATTGAGATCCACAACTCTGCACAACTCAACTTCGGGCAACACACGATCCATAGTTTAAGAACCTATGCCATAGGGGAACCATAATTGCTTCACAAAAGAGCCATCTATAAAGAGGTTCACTAAATTACCATTATTTGTTTAGATATGTAAAAGATTCCAAAATCAACCATAAATAGATGATATCAGATTTGTGAAATCTCCTATGATTTCCTGATTTTAAAAGTGCTTGAGCTGCATAATATAACCCAGGCTTAGTTCAGGTGTTCTTGATGTGTGTTTTGCAGGATACCTCAACCCCTGGATTGTCAACTGACTGTCTAAGCTTCACAAGGAACACCTTTACAAGATTATTGAGATTTATAGTTTAAAATTTTATGCACTGAGTTAGAAGTTTATTTTTTGAGTTCAATTTGTTCTCCTGCAGTACTGTATGTGGTTCCATTTGTGGTTAAAAATTATAAATTTGACTTCATCTTCAAATGTCATATTACTTTTGTAGGGGGTGAAAACATAAGTGAAGCATTTTCTAGTGGTATAGAGCATAGAAAAGCTTGGGTACCACTATCTAGATCAGTGGTCTTAAACTCTGGTCCTGGAGGGCCGCAGTAACTGCAGGTTTGCATTCTAACCCTTTTCTTAGTTAATGACCTGTTTTTGCTGCTAACTAACGTCTTTTGAATTCATTTTAATTTAATTTCTCTTGAAGACTCAGACCCCTTAATTGTTTCATTTTCTTTAATTAGCAGCCAAACAATGAGATACAAAATGAGCCAACACCTGACCAGCAAACTTTGTCCATCATACAATATCTGAACATAAAATGGTAAAATAGTAAATGGCCTGTATTTGATATAACGCCTAACTAGAGTTCAAGAACCCCCCTAGGCGCTTTACAACACAACAGTCATTCACCCATTCACACACACATTCATGACAGAAGTGAGGCTGCCGAACACTGGCGCCACCAATCCTTCCGACCACCACCAGCAGGCAAGGTAGGTTAAGTGTCTTGCCCAAGGACACAACAGCTGCATTCTCATGCCGGGAGCCAGGATCGAACCTGAAAGGTGAAGGTAATTTTACAAGCGCTGTTAGAAAAGAGAAAATCAACAATTTTAGAAATGAATGCTATTGCAAACAATGAGAACAACAACGAGCCATGGAATTAAAGAACGGGTTCAGTTAATGACAAGAATCAGCTCCTAGTTAAGTAACTGGTTAGAGTGAAATTGGTTGGAGTCTGAGGCCCTGACTTAGTTGGACTCCTGTTGGTTCACTCCACATTTCATTTCCGTTTGGGTGCCACTTAAAGAAAGAAATGAAGCAATTCAGAGAAACAAATCCTAAAAAACAAGTCAAATAAAATGAAAGGAAAAGGAGTTAATTACCGTATATACTCGCGGATATGTTCTCCTGCAGATTTGAGTTTACAGTATAATTTCCAGTATTTTATAACGTTGGTCGTATAAGTCGAATGCGGAAAACTCGTGCTATTGGTACAAGAGACTATGATATGCTAACGCCCACCCGAGAGAGTAACCACGGGGCACACAGCCTTTTATTGATATGTGGGTGCGGCAGTGCGCTGTATCAGCATGTGCAAATAACCTCTCTCTCTCTCTCTATTGTGCCTCCGTGACCACACAGTAATACCTGAACTATTCTGAAGCAACGTTTACACTGTGTTGTGTTTTTTGTATCTCACACCCTCATCCGCCTTATCTACGAAGGAGCGTTCGATCAGAAGAAAATATGAAGCTGATTTTACATTAAACGTCATTGAAGTAGCAAAAGAAACTGGTAACTGCACTGCTGCAACAAAATTCGATGTGTCTGAGAAACTAATGCGAGATTGGAGTAGGCAAGAAGATGTAAAAAAAGAAAATAAAAATAAGTGTTGCATTTTTGAACGGGCGTATAAGTCGGGGTCTGATTTTTATGATCGATTTTTCGGGTTTCAAGACCCAAATTATATGTGAGCCTATACGGTAGCAACACAAAACTGGCCACCAATTAAGAAAAGGGTTAGAATGCACACCTCCTGCCACTGCAGCCCCCCAGGACCGGAGTTTGAGACCACTGATCTAGATAAAACCAAAAGGCTTGTACCTGTTACATTTTGCACCCTCGAGTGCTTATTTTGTGTACTGTTTGAAACTGCATTTAAAGAGCCCCAAACTGGCTGCCACCCCAACATTTCGTACAGTCATCCTGTGTTCCTTCCACCAACCTACATAAACCAATGATGTTGTAAGAGCCCAGTCCTTTAAGTTAATATTAATGGAAAAGTTGCCTTAGTTTGCTTATTTTTTTAATTTAAATATAATTTAGCTTAATGTAGACAACAGACATTTCAGTTTAATCCCCTCTAAATTATATAAAATGGAATGTTCATAATTTTAACTCAGTGTGACAGTAGAATAGCCCTTAGATTGACGCTAGACTGCTAGATAGAAACACAAACGGTTAGATAGATAGGCATTTAGGGCACATAGTTATCTGATCGTTACATTGTGTTTACTTTCATTATTCATATTGGTGAGACCTTAAGAAAACTTTAAGAAATGTAACTTACATGCTTAAAACCCTCAAGCATACCATACGTTTCTTTTTAGTTTCTTTTTTATTTTATATTATCTACTTTTCCCCTTATTTTTCTGTGAACTGTCTGCATTGAATTTCACTTGAAACTTTAAAATGAAGACACTTGGCCTGTGGAGTTTTTCTTTGAACGGTGAGCTATACTAGTGCTGGAATGCTTGTCTGGTAGCTGTATTTGAACTTTTTTTTTAACTATTTGGAAATCCTTGTCAAATACAGCTACAGATGTAATTCAACATTAACAGAGCTGTGCTTTGGCACCCAAGTTGCTGTTGTTGGCATGCCAACATCCTGCCCCTGGGTGGTCACTATGAAACCCACTGGCTCTTGATTTTCAGTTTACGCACTGGAGACTGCTCTACTATCGGCTGGCTCCCCATAATTTCCTTCTGCCTTATGATCAGTACTACAGAGATAGATTCTGGCCCCTTTGAGCGGGTTCAAAAAAGTAATTTCTAGAAGTTTTCTTACATTAAATTCCGGTGTTACAGACTTGCATTTTGTACTTTGCTTTTCCATGAAGAGAATCATGGTGAGGTTGACAAGAAAATAAAAAGAAAGAAAAACTACGCTGCTCATGGTGTGATTTGACTGCCAGTGATCCTTTCATACTGCTAGATTTTTTAACCAGCTTTATTTCCCCCAGGTATGCTTTTATAGCACACACATTCTGTAAAATGTATAATTTCCCCACATCTTGCTTAGTCTTCCATTGATGTATCCAATACCCAAACAAAATTGTCTAAATGGCTCTTATTTTTTAATGTTGGCTCTTGGAGTGAATTTCCCCTAGTGCTACCGATTCCATAATGGCCTCTAAAAATGCTTCAGTAAGACATTTGTCTTCAGTGGGAATCAATGGCAACCCGATCAGTGACCTCAGAGTCGTGTTTTTCTCTCAGAGCTAATTTAGGAAATGGCAGAATGCACTGATTTATCTCTTCAGGGACACGTCTCCAGAAGAGTAGGATTGTGGTAATTCAGGCAGTTTACTTTATGAGATGCAAGAAGAGTCTTATGAGGTATTTGTCAGGGCCGCTATACTGGGGAAGTGCTTCTTGAAGGTTACAGAAGGCCTCTGCTTTTCCTATTTCATACTAATTTGTCAACCATTCTTTCATGTGTTTTGTGTGTACACTCATTCATTCATTTGTTCATTGGTTTGTTTGTCATTTATTCATTCAATTGTATGCAAAGAAGCTGATAATCCAAAAGCTACAGAAACTTACTAAGATAAGATGCTAAAACATTTGGAAAATTGCACAGAGAGAGAAGTGCTGATTGGACTAAAATGGCTGCACTCAAGTAAATCTTGGAAATGGATAACATTAACTTACTTACCATGGAACACTTAAGGAAGTTAGTGATAACACACACGTATCTACCATATATAACTCCTCAACATCCATTTTTGAGAAGGAATTTCAAGAGAATGGATACTTGCAAAGGTAGCCCAATATTATGAAATAAATATATCCGAGTAATTAATTATAGGTTAGTAAGTTTAAATAGAACTGTATTTGTGTCCAGGGAGAAATTGGACTTTTTGCAAAATTAATTTCATTAAATACTAGGGGGCCGTGCCCCCTACTCGCTTTGCTCACCCACCCCATAACCCCCACCCCCATGGGCGCACTTTACACTAGCCACTTCACATCTCTGTGAACTGAACGCATGCTAAGGAGATGCGGACGTATCAGCTTCTGGCTGCTACTGAGCTGCGTGTTCTGCATGTCGCGCTGCGTGTCGATCATTTAAAAGCCTGTACAGCAGCTGCCCTTTTGTCTCACTTTCTTGTCTTGCGGGACGTTAAAGTGTCTACGAGAAATTGTTTGTAAGTAGGGCGTGACGTTCAAGTAGTCTCGCGGGACTTCAAAGTGTCTCTCCGAAATGATCACGTCTCGACCCAAGATTTTTTATATAATAGATAGAAATAAATATACACACACATACTTTGGTCTGAACATATGACTATAATGCAAGAAAATTCAAAAGAAAGAAAAGTTCTGACGTGGCTGTCACTTTGGTTGTCTTAATGTGTGTCACAGATGGAAGCAACTACTAAATAAATGGCTGAATATTTCAAGAAGAGGGTCATTAAAAGAGTAGTTAATGGTTTAGACACTAATATGGTAGAAGCTATGAGGAAGAAAGAAAAGCTGTTCATCAGAAGAGCATGTGTAGTTTTATTTCTTTAGCACATTTTCATACAAATGATTTAAAAACAAAAGTAGGCAATACTAATTAACATAGAATAAAAGTGAGGTCTGATGGCCAGGGAGGACAGAATAAAACAACAAAATAAAAAAAAAACTCCAGAGGGCTGGAGAAGAAAAACAAAATCTGCAGGGCCACGAGACCACCCAGACCCCACTGGCCATTATTCCTAACTTAAATGATCTCAATCAGTCCTCATGGATTTCAGACTTCACATTGAAGAATTAGGCGATAAAAGTCATGTGGACCTCTGGCCTTCAATCCATCAATGTAGGGAGTGAACGGTGCTTTGATCGGATGGTGGTGGTGCAAATCTTTACCACATGAGAGGTTTGTGATGAAACCAAAACAAGTGGATTTAATGTACAACACAATTTTTTTCCTTTTTTTTCTTTGTTAAACAGGTGTGAAATGATTGAACAGACACAGAAAGAGGTTTTGGGGGAAGCCACCCATATACTTGAATGAGGCTGCCAAAATGAAAGATTGGTTCCGTATGACATGTCTCAACAGACTTCATTCCAATAACAGAATGACAACAATAGGCAAACATGACGGTTTTAAAGCCGGGCAGGGGAAGTGATGTCATTGGGGCAGGAACCGGAAGTGATGTCATTGGGCTCAGACCCGGAAGTGACATCCTTGAGTCCAGGTGAAATTTCCAGTGGTTGGTCTGCCGATGAAAAAAAGGAAGGATTAGTGCACTCTGCCACCCCTGGTCTGGCACGGAATTATCCTTTTGTGAGCCCTTCAGCTGCCTCCCATGCACATGTGTGTGACACAGGATACCGAGAGGAGTAGTAGAATACAGGAGGGTTAGTCATAGCCCTTAATTAATATATTACTTATATTTTTTATTTTCTACAAATGAGTAAGAAACAGAGATGCAGCATGCACAGCTAATCAGCAGCTCTAGACAAGGTATGTCAAAGTAAAGTTCAGAGTCTTCTCTCTTCTTCTGTTTGTTAGTCACATGTACAGAACTATACTCAGCAAAAAAAGAAACGTCCTCTGACTTTCAACTGTTTTTACTTTCAGTAAACTTAATGTGTAAATATTTGTATGAACACTAAAAGAGTCAACACCATAAGACATAAACTAAAAATGTTTCAAAATGTGTCCCTGAATGAAGGGAGGCTCAAAATCAAAAGTACCAGTCAGTATCTGGTGTGGCCACCAGCTGCTTCAAGTACTGCAGTGCATCTCCTCCTCATGGACTGGACCAGATTTGTCAGTTCTTGCTGTGAGATGTTACCCCACTCTTCCACCAAGGTACCTGCAAGTTTCTGGACATTTCTGGGGGGAATGGCCCTAGCCATCGATCCAAATCGATCCCGCTCCAGGGTATAGGCCTCGGTGTAATGCTTATTCCTTTGACGATAAACACGAATCCATCCATCACCCCTGCTGAGACAAAACCGTGACTCATCAGTGAAGAGCACTTTTTGCCACTCCTGTCTGGTCCAGCGAAGGTGGGTTTGTGCCCATAGGCGGCGTTGTTGCTGGTGATGTCTGGTAAGGACCTGCCTTACAACAGGCCTACAAGCCCTCAGTCCAGCCTCTCTCAGCCTATTGCGGACAGTCTGAGCACTGATGGAGGGATTGTGTGTTCCTGGTGTTACTCGGGCAGTTGTTGTGGCCATCCTGTACCTGTCACGCAAGTGTGACATTCGGATGTACCGATCCTGTGCAGGTGTTGTTACACGTGGTCTTCCAATGCGAGGATGATCAGCTGTCCTTCCTGTCTCCCTGTAGCGCTGTCTTAGGCGTCTCACAGTGCGGACATGGCAATTTATTGCCCTAGCCACATCAGCAGTCCTCATGCCTCCCTGCAGCATGCCTAATGCACATTCACGCAGATGAGCAGGGACCCTGGGCATCTTTCTTTGGGTGTTTTTCACAGTCGGTAGACAAGTCTCTTTAGTGTCCTGCGTTTTTAGAACTGTGACCATAAATGCCTACTTTCTGTAAGCTGTTAAGGTCTTAACGACCATTCCACAGGTGCATGTTAATTAATTGATTATGGTTAATTGAACATGCACGGAAAACATTGTTTAAACCCTTTACAATGAAGATCTGTAAAGTTATTTGGATTTTTAAAACATTATTGTTGAAATACACAGTCCTGAAAAAGGGACATTTCTTTTTTTGGTGAGTATATAAGTATCACAATATTTTATAATGTTGCTACCCCTCTTCTATTCTGTTTTTCTTCTTGGTATCTGTATGTGGCACTTGGTGTCACTACTCTGCTGCCAGGCTGCTCTCCTGCATATGGGAAAGTCATCCCAGATGAAGAAGCATTGGAATCATCAGATGCAAAGATTCTTTCATCTGATTTGTCAGCCAGAACAGACACCACTATAGAAAACCCAGAAGTGGGTAGGCAGCAAGTTAGCTGTGGTTTCCAGGACTGAGCCTTTGTCTTTAACTTTCTCTTTTACAATTTTAAACTCCACTTTTGTCAACTGGGGATAGTTCATCAATGAATTAATGGACAGATATTGTTTGTTTAAATTTACGGTTAATCAGTTTCTACCTTGTACTTGGTGCGCTTTAACAAATCTATATTTAAATATGTAACAGCTCTGTATTGAGTAATCAGCATAATCAATATTGTACTGCTTTTTAACTGAGAATTGTCCACAGCGTTCTGTGCCTGCACTAAGTGAAGAGTGCTTTACAAAAAATTAAGTTGTATTGTATTGTACTGTGTGTCAACGAAAGGTTGTGCATCATTGTTCATAATGGCACTCAGTTTTGTTTTAATTCTCTCCTTTGCTACAACCTCTCAGTGGGTCCATATATATGCATGTAGGAGTTCATAGATAGATAGATAGATAGATAGATAGATAGATAGATAGATAGATAGATAGATAGGGCGGCACGGTGGCGCAGTGGTAGCGCTGCTGCCTCGCAGTTAGGAGACCTGGGTTCGCTTCCCAGGTTCTCCCTGCGTGGAGTTTACATGTTCTCCCCGTGTCTGCGTGGGTTTCCTCCGGGCGCTCCGGTTTCCTCCCACAGTCCAAAGACATGCTGGTTAGGTGGATTGGCGATTCTAACTTGGCCCTAATGTGTGCTTGGTGTGTTTGTGTGTGTCCTGTGGTGGGTTGGCACCCTGCCCAGGATTGGTTCCTGCCTTGTACCCTGTGTTGGCTGGGATTGGCTCCAGCAGACCCCCGTGACCCTGTGTTCGGATTCAGCGGGTTGGAAAATGGATGGATAGATAGATAGATAGATAGATAGATAGATAGATAGATAGATAGATAGATAGATAGATAGATAGATAGATAGATAGATAGATAGATAGATAGATAGGAAAGGCATTATAGAATAGATAGATAAATATATAAATAGACAGACAGACTTTGGTCCCCAAGGAGAAATTTGACCTTTTACAGAAGTTCTGTATATAAATACTTACATGAATTAAAAAAAATAATAAAACATGGTCCGAACAAACATCAGAATGGCTAAAAAGAAAGAAAATTAAAAAGAAAGAACACTCCTAACTCAGCAGTCACACTGAGGCATTGTGCAGGCATATTGCTGTTGGTATAAAGGAGCCCCAGCAGCATTTCCTGACAGACTTCTCTTGAGTACTTGGTTGTCTGAAAGTACAATGTTAGTGTTACATTGCTTACAAACGTTGAGATCTCAAGATGTTGGCCTTTATTCTCTCTCTTGCTACTCTCAGGGGGTTCCAAGTGTGTCCCATAACTGAGCCAGACCTTGTAACGTGATTGAAGTGTTCAAACTTATGACAGGAATTAGTGCAGTGGATGGAGACTGTGACTTTTAAATGAGTTCACACAGATGGAAACATCTTAAGGGATGTTTTTCTTTACACAGAGAACTCTAGGCAGATGGAATAAGTGACCAAGTAGTGAGAAGACAGTAGGAACTTTAGGGACCTTCAAAACTCAACTTGATGTTATTTTGGAAGAATTAAGTGAAGAGGACTGGCAAGCTTTGCTGGGCTGAATGTTCTCGTCTAGATTGTTCTAATGGTTTCTAGAGTCATTCATGTGAAGGGCACTATATAAAATACAGTTTTTGAAATTCCATTCATACCTGTTTGCTTAGGGGCAGCACAGTGGTGCAGTGGTAGCGCAGCTGCCTCGCAGTAAGGAGACCTGAGTTTACTTCCAGGGTCCTCCCCTTGTCTGCATGGGTTTCCTCCGGGTACTCCGGTTTCCTCCCACAGTCCAAAGACATGCAGGTTAGGTGCATTGGCAATCCTAAATTATCCCTAGTGTGTGCTTGGTGTGTGGGTGTGTGTGTGTGCCCTGCGGTAGGCTCGCCCTGTCCGGGATTTGTTCCTGCCTTGCACCCTATGTTGGCTGGGATTGGCTCCAGCAGACCCCCGTGACCCTGTGTTAGGATGTAGCGGGTTGGAAAATGACTGACTGACTGACCTGTTTGCTTGCATCATTTTCACTGTTGCCAGGATCAGTCCTGATCTCTGATACTGTGACCAGGACGAGTCAGGAATTACAAAAGGAAAAAACAAAGGGATTACTGATTGATGAAAGAAAAGTCTCTCAGAGAGAGAATCAAAAATGCGTCATGTAGGAATACCATTAAAGCTTAACAAATGTTTCAAGGAGCAGAAGGGGTTGCAGTACTGTCATGAATACCTGATTTCTCATTCCTCCCTATCTTCACTGCTCTCTTAGTCTGTAATCCAAGGGTTTTAGGGAAAAACGACTGGAAAAGAATCTTTTTGCTCAATATTTCAGCTCAAGAAGCACAGCCTTAAACCATCTGGCAAGAAAAATTATTGAGAAGGATGACGGAAGACAGGTGCATTTGCATAAAAAGTTAGCAAATGAATCTTGCAGTTGAAAATGAGAGCAGGGGAAAACTGCTGGCTAAGCGGTACATAGCATGAGCTTTTTTTTTTCTTCTTCTTCTTGTGGTATAAATCTTCATTCTAATGGTAACAGGAGCCTTTCAAAAAGTGCAGGCAAATTGGGCCTCAGTTAATTCATACGGCGCAGGCAGCGTCAGGTGTAAAAGCCAAATGACTTTGATCATTCTGGATATTCTTCAGCAGGCTGTCTCTCATAGTCACGTACCTGTCAGACTCTCCAGCCTTTTCTAGTGGCTTGCAGCAGCAGAAGCTGAAGCCGAAGCTCGAAAGTGTTTTATTCCACAACTGAAATTTGGAATTTTTGCCAAAGGATATGTCATGAAAATTAATGATGTAGATGGAGGAAATTACTCACATGTAATGTTAATAAAGAAAGAAAGTCTAACTAATGTAAAATGTTCCTTATACTAACCTTATCTCACACTGTCTGATCCACTGAATCAATAATATTAAATTTCTATGCATAAATATGGAAAGAATGCTGATCAACGTACTGCAGAAATATGACTGTTATTTTATGCTGGAAATATCATTCTGAAGCTGTTTCCGATTTCGAGTCATACCCTTGTCACAACTGTCATTCTGCCTCAGAACCTACCATTTGGCTGAGAATTCAGCAGATTATTTAATTGGTTTCATCGGGTAGCACTGCTGCTTGGACACAAGTTCATCTGCCTCTGTTGAGGTGTCTTGTGTGCAACTTGGCATATTCTTGGCATTTCATCCAACACTCCAAAGACACGCTTCAGGTTTTGGAGACTTTAAATTGGTCTGACGTGAATGTTGGGTTCTACTCAGTTTTCCCCAGTTGTCGTTCCAGCTCTTTTTGACTGCTGGGCTGAAGCTTATCCCAGCAGGACCAGATTCATTCACTCGTACATCTACACAATTCATCAGAGTGCCTTCAGAAAGTATTCAGACACCTCCACTTTTTCACATTTTGTTATGTTGCAGCCTTGTGGTTAAATGATTTAGATAGATAGATAGATCTATCTATCTATCTATCTATCTAGATAGATAGATACTTTATTAATCCCAAGGGGAAATTCACATAATCCAGCAGCAGTATACTGATACAAAGAAACAATATTAAATTAATATTTAAATTCATGTTTTTCATTATCAAACACATCTCAATACCCCAGAATGAAAAAGCAAAAATAGGATTTTAGAAAATCATTCAAGTTTATTAAAAACAAAAAACTGAAATATCACATTTATACTATATCTTGATATATAGTATTCAGATCATTTCCTATGGCACTTGGAATTTTGCTCAGGTGCACAACAGTCAGTCAGTCATTCTCCAACCCGCTATATCCTAACACAGGGTCACGGGGGTCTGCTGTAGCCAATCCCAGCCAACACAGGACACGAGGCAGGAACAAATCCCAGGCAGGGCGCCAGTCCACCAGAGGACACACACACTAGGGACAATTTAGGATCACCAATGCACCTAGCCTGCATGTCTTTGGACTGTGGGAAGAAATCCACGCAGACACGGGGAGAACATGCAAACTCCATACAGGGAGGAACCAGGAAGTGAACCCAGGTCTCCAAACTACGAGGCAGCAGCCCTACCACTGCGCCTCCGAGGTGCACAACATTCTATTAAATATGTGAATGAATAAATAAATAATAATAATACTAATAACTATATGGTCCTCAGGTGGAAAAAGACTGTCTTCTGTGAGTAGGAGGTGAGTTACTGCCTACAATGGAGGAGTTTAAGTACCTTGGGGTGTTGTTCATGAGTGACAGGAAAAGGCATAGTGAGATCAACAGACAGATAAGGACGAAGAATGCAGTTATGTGGTGAAGAAGGAAGTGAGCCAGAAGGCAATGCTCTCCATCTACATCACTACCCTCATCTATGGTTATGAGCTTTCTGTAATGACCGAAAAATTGAGATTCCAGGTGCAAGCGGCCAAAATGAGTTTTCTGTGCAGATTTGCTGGGCTCTCCCTTAGAGACAGGGTGAGAAGCACAGACATCCAGGAGGGGCTCGGAGTAGAGCTACTGACGCTCCAACGTCAAGATGAGCCAGTTGAGGTGGTTCAGGAATTTCATACCGATGCCTGAAAGTTCTACAGGCACAACGAGTTTGGAGGAGATCCCAAAGAAGACCTGGGGCCTGCTAGGAGGATTATATCTCCCAGATGGCCTGGGAACACCTTGGGATCCCACCATATGAGTCAGCAGCTCTAGTTGAGGAAAGGAGTCTTTTGACCTCATTAAACATTAAAACATTAGAACAATCTAAATGAAAACAGGCCATTCAGCCCAACAAAGATAGCCAGTTCTATCCACGTAATCCTTCTAAAAAACACATTGTCTAATTTTGAAAGTCCCTAACGTCTTACTGTCTACCATGCTACTTGGTAGCTTATTTCAAGTTTCTATGGTTCTCTCTGTGAAGAGTGTGTTTGTGTGAAATTTACCCTTAACAAGTTTCCAACTGTGTCCTCGTGGTCTTAATGAGCTCATTTAAAAGTCACAGTCTCAATCCACTGGACTGACTCCCTTCACCATTTTAAACACTTCAATTATGTCACCTCTTAATCTTCTTTTGCTTATACTATAAAGACTCAGCTGTTTTAATCTTTCTTCATAATTCAACCCCTGTAGCCCTGGAATCAGCCTAGTTGCTCTTCTCTGGACCTTTTCTAGCACTGCTGTGTTCTTTTTGTAGCCTGGAGACCAAAACTGCACCCAGTGCTCCAGATGAGGCCTCACCAGTGTGTTCTATATTGCTAAGACTGTTGCCTCCTCAACCCAGTCTACGGATAAGTGGTGGAAAATGAATGAATGATAAAAATAATGACTTTCCTTGCACAGCAGTACAACAAACTTGAGATGCTATCCCTGTATGGAGGAATATTTCGGACAAAATGAACTAAATAAATAAATGCGTAAATAAATAAAAGTACTGTAAAATGTGAGCATAAATAAATAAATGTGTCATGTAATGAGAGCCTTAATAAATAAATATGTCATGAAATGAGAGCATAAATAAATAAATGTGTCACGAAATATGTTTTTCGTTGCTTATTTATTTATTTCATTTTGTCCGTAACATTCCTGCAAACCGTCATGAAATACGGCTTGAAATAAAACTGTCACTTTCACTCGTCAAAGTTGAGAGGGTGGGCTCTAACACGCCCTCTAGTTACTGATTGGTGAATCGATAGCACAAGAATTAATTAGAAAAATGCTTACTACTGCCGATGAAATGGATTCTACCGAAAATATTACGTATTTCAGAGAGAGAATTGAAGATTTATCGGAAGAAATTACAATGTTGGCGGCCCTTTTAGAACTGAGTATTTGACCCTTGTTTTACGAGTATAAAGTCAGTTGCATATTCGTAGCTACATTTTCAAACAACTGTACAGCTCTGATCAGTGGTAAAGTTGTTCAGTTCAAAATATTAGTTGGAGCTGCTTTGGGCATTCCATGTCAAAGTACCTAAACTAATACAGCCGTTGCAGCTTACCGTATATCAAACTGGCTCATTCGCCTTGTGATCGTCTTCTCCGATACACCATATAGATCTGCAATCTGTTGTACTTTTAAACCGCATAACAGAAGGTGTTCTATTGACTCAGCTGGAATGTCAAAGGTTGGACGTCTAGAGCAGGGAACTGCAACACCTGAACTGGAGTGTAGTAGAGTCCGTTCCACCTGTTCTTCGATAATTTCAAAAACAGTTTCATCTATATCGGAGTTTAAAAGGGCCGCCAACATTGTAATTTCTTCCGATAAATCTTTAATTCTCTCTCTGAAATACGTAATATCTTCAGCAGAATCCATTTCATCGGCAGTAGTAAGCATTTTTCTAATTAATTCTTGTGCTATCGATTCACCAATCAGTAACTAGAGGGCGTGTTAGAGCCCACTCTCTCAACTTTGACGAGTGAAAGTGACAGTTTTATTTCAAGCCATATTTCATGACGGTCTAAGGAATGTTACAGACAAAATGAAATATATAAATAAGCAACGAAAAACATATTTCGTGACACATTTATTTATTTATGCTCTCATTTCACAGTACTTTTATTTATTTACGCCTTCATTTATTTATTTCATTTTGTCCGAAATATTCCTCCATATCCCTGATGATGCTAGTAAGCAAAATAAATACCGAAAAATAAAAGAAAATAATACTGTAATATGCCAAGACGTGGATCAATATAAAGGTAAAGTTGTGATAAAACTATTTTTGTCTTATCATGAATGTATAAATAGTCATAGAAGTGAAAGTTACTTACCTGCCGTTTAAGCACTCCAGTGAGGGAGAACACGGTGGTGGGGCAAAGTTTCACTGATGTGCGGTCTTCTCATCATGCATTGCTCCACTTCCTTGGAGGCCTACCAGTCAGGTGTCTTCTCTGGGCTCGAACTGGCAGATGCCGAGGCACATGTGTGAGAGTGCTTTCAAACTGAAGCGTCCTGATGCCAAAGCATGAGCCCAAAGCTGGTGCAGGAAGAAAAGAGCTGAGTGCTGACTTTAAGAGGTTACTGGCAGACAACGCACATGTAAAACAGAATAGAGTGAATGTAAGTAAAAGTTTACAGTGTTAATTACAAGCAATATGATCAAGAGCCAACACAACATGGCTGAAAACACGTACGAGTATTCGTGGGGAAAGATGGAGGTTTCATAAAATGGAACTGCACCTGATCAGAGGAGTATGTAGGGAGTGTGACTTGACGTTGCTCGCTATTGGGTGACCTCGGAAAACATGAATGAGGACTGGATAGACAAAAGGGACAGCAGAATAAAACCGAAGTTCAGACTACCAGGCGTCATTTTCTGACCGGCCTTCAAGCTAGAGCGAGAACTTCATTTGTGCTGAGTTGGCGCAGCAGAGAGAATGGAGCTTAAGTTTGTACATATTAGTGAAGAGAGTTTATTTCTGGTTTGCATATATTTTTGACTGGAAGAATTCTGTGGTTGTGGGTGCTCTTTTTTCATTATTGTCTTTGTGTGTAATTTTTCACTTTTTTGTTTTTGTTTCTTTTCTGTTTATTGTTTTGTTGAATTTTCTCATCACATTTTGCTTTGGAGTCACTGCAGTTATTGCATATAGCACCTGCACTTATTTATATTATTTTTGTTAAAAGTCTTGCATTGAACTGTGTATATACTTGCAATATATTACTGCAAATGGTTATTGGCATGTCTGGAATAAACCAGAACTCGTTTTTTTTATTAACAGTCATCGTTGCCTGTGACTCAATTTTCTCATTCCCTGGTCATTTGGTTGCGGCTCCAGGTGCCCAAAGTCTGAAACTTTGCAATGGTGCCATTGCACGGGCCACCACAAATACCACTAAGGGATAAAATCATAGTAACATAGTTAAGGATAAAATAATACAGCTAGGAAATAAAATGTAGTAGTACAGCTACACAAGTATAAAATAATAGCTGAGAATAGTTATCTATTTACCAACCAGCAAAAGCTTAGGTTGCTGCTGGAAGAAGTGGTGGTGATGCTAGCAGGGGGTGCTTATTCAGTGTTCTGTGTGTGGATCCCAATGCCCCATGTGCAGTGATGAGAACACTGTGCTGTAAACAAGGTGCTATCCTTCAGATGAGATGTAAAACCGAGGTCCTGATTCTTTGTGGTCACTAAAGATCCCTGGGCTTTGTTTGAATGTCCAACATCCTGGTTAAATTGCCCATAATGGCTTTATCAATTCTGGCCCCCTAATCATCCTCAGTCTTATATTGGCTGTCTATCTCTCTCACCCCTTCACCACCTAATAGCTAATGTGTGGTGAGCATACTGCTTCAATGATGGCTGCCATCGCATCATCCTGATGGGTGTTACACATTGGTGGTGGTTGAAGTGGTTCCCCTCTGTCATTGTAAAGTGCTTTGTGTAACCAGAGATGTGCTATATAAATGTAATTAATTATTATTATTATTATTATTATTATTATATTAATTGGTGAGTTTATACAAGCAAGAAGAGAGGACAGCAAAAAGCCACATCTTGTCCTGTGTTTGGTTGGTGGTGGCGGCAATAGAGAATGAGGGAGAAAGAAGTTGTACCTTGATGAGTTATGAGAGCTAAATACCTGCAATCTAATCCATTTCAGTGACAAGTGTGTACACAGTTAATCAGCAACACATCTGACATTTAAAAAAATAATCAATTGTAGTCTGTATATACAAATAGCATTTTAAAATTATTCCGAGATATGAAACAAACCCTGGGCAGGGTGCCAGCCCACCGCAGGGCACACACACACACTGTGGACTTGAACCCGGACACAGACAGACGGACATCGTTGGATCCACCACACACTGTTTATTTGCAATTATATTTACAGTTGAATGCACTCCCCAGTGCCTCTTGCACCGTTTCCCCAAACGTCCAGGCCACACAGTCACAATGCCTCTCTCCTGGCCGCCTCCAGTCCTCTCTCCAGCTCCGTCTCTCTTCCACCCGACTTCCGCTATCGACTGAAGGGAGGCAGCCCCTTAAATAGGAACCCAGATGGGCTCCGGCTGCTTCCCGACACTCCTCCGTAGCCACGCCCCAGTGTGGCGGAAGTGCCGCACTCGGAAGCCGTCCGGGTGTCCCCTGTCGTCTTCCCCCCAGCACTTCCTGGTGTGGTGGAAGTGCTGGACTCCAGCGATATTCAGGCACCGGGGCGCCACCTGGCGGTGGCCATGGGTCCCCACAGGGTTGGGCTTCCAAGCCCTTTACCTGAGGCCCCCAACATAACCAGGGCGGACGCCCCCTCGCGTCTGGAGGAGGCACAAGCCCTCCTCCGGTCCTCCTGGGCGTCCCGGCTGGCTCCCGCCCCCGCCAGATGCCACAACACACAAAGCACCTAACCTGCATGTCTTTGGACTGTGAGAGGAAACCAGAGCACTCAGAGGAAACCCATGCAGACACGGGGAGAACATGCAAACTCCACGCAAGGAGGACCTGGGGAGCGAACCCGGGTCTCCTAACTGTGAGGCAGCAGCGCTACCACTGCGCCATCATGGCGCCTTGTATTTAACTAATATTTTCATATTCTTACATACAACCCACTCTAAATTGAGACCAGTGCAAGCTGGTGTTATGCATTATTACTGTCTTCGGGATGTGATTAAACCAAATGATGGCAACATAATTCAACAGTTAATTAATGGCCAGATATTGCTGTGCTCTGTTAAGGGTAATCAGTTTTGAACCTCTTCTGTTTGTTAAGGCAAATCTGTGTTTTTATGTGTACTCATTTTGTATTAATAATTTGTAAATTTGTATCTACATTATTAAAAATAATTGTTTTTTAATGGCACTATATAGATCTTTAATGAGTTATGTGGTTTCTCATTGACAAAACATAATTTTATTCTTGGATGGGGTCTCTGCATATGAAGCTGGGTTGTTAGTCTTGGAAAAACTTCTTAATATGTAAGAAAAAACCTGAAATCATTAATGTTTGGTAGGCTGCAGAACACCAACAGATTAAGAAAACCTGGACTTATCCTGTTTGATTCTATGAAGCGAGAGTCCTTTTAAAATCAGGGCCCTTTGGTATTTCAGAAATCTGTTACCATCTGTTTGGGGTTATTCACTGAATGGAGCCTGCTATAGATCTGAATAAATAAATGTATCTTTCTGAAACCTTCATGTGGATAGGTCTTTTGGGAACCAAAAATGGTTCATCCTATGGCACCGTTCTGAAGATCCACTCCACTCTGGCCCCTTTATTTTTATGAGTGTATATGTAAACTTGTCAAAGCACTCTGCACCAACATTCAGTAAAAAGTGCAATAAAAAATAAATAAATAAATACAATTTGTGCAAAACTTTACTTTTTACTACCTAAAATGTGCTCTGATGTCTTTCTTATTTTATACTAGCCATCCCCCATGGCTTCGGTATTAGTGAAACAGGACAGTGAGGAGGGCCCCGCCCACCTCTCTACTACTTACGTCGCGCTTACCCGTACCCTTGGCCCACAGCCTCAGTCTCAGATTAGCGAGAGTATATCACTGCTGCAAGCAAACCATGATTCTTAGCACAATGAGAGAAGTCACAAAATCAACCAGAATGTTCAAGGAAATTATAGAAAAAAAAAGATCTGAATCCATTAAGTAGTTCTCTCGTTTGCTAACTAAGTGGAGTTAAATTTACGGCCAGAGGCAGACGCGTGAGTGAAGAGGGTGCGCAGCCTGATGAGTCTCTCTCGGATTTGCGCTAATAAATCGGTACCGCAAGCAAACTATGATACTTAGCGCAATGAGAAAGTCGCAAAATCAAACGAAATGTTTAAGCAAATTATAGAAAAAAATCCGATCTAAATTTGTTAAGTAGTTCTCTCATGAAAAGCGGACAGACATAGAAACAGGTCTAAAAAAACCTATAAGAAATTTCGCGCTTGGACCACAAAATTTTTAAAACCTTATCTTAGCCAGCACCTATGGGCCAAGGGTAACCTACATTTCAAACTTGGTTTTGTGATGAGTGAGTCAGTGGTATTTGGCTTTTATATATACAGATTAACAAGAAAAAATATCCTTTTTTAATTCCTTCACAACTGATACCTCCTATCACTCTCCTTATTATGCCTTAGTAAACATATACAGTGACACTGCTAAAGTGAATAAATACCTGTCAATTCATGATGTTATTAACACTAGAATTATCAGAGCCTATGAAAAGACTTGTAGATCTGTCCCACCTTAAATTGCTTCACACCTCTCCATCAGCGTCTTTTGTCCTGTAAATGTGTCGATAAGCAGCAAGCAGCATACTATCACACCCCCTCACTGCCGTACAGTTTTCTCAGCTCAAGTCTGTTTACCTGCTTGTCAGTTGCTTAGAGTTATATAGAGTGAGAAGTCAAGCAAAATGACACCTTTTATAAATACTATATCGTTACTTGGAACACTTGCATTTCATGTGTGTTCCGTGTCTACAACGATCTATGTAAACACATCGTTAAAACAGAAATGTTTTTCATGTTTTAGTAATAATTGACAAATGTAGGCATGAAGTACATAATGTGTGAAGCCTGAAGTCCAAATATCAAATAAACACTTTCACAAAAGGTACACATATAACAGAACAAGCGCGCTCCTATTCAAAAATATAACTGCAGAAAAAGAACCCATGTTAGGGTGCGACATTGACACGCATTTTCTACGACCGCTTTGGTGGCGCAACGGTATCAACTGTTGACTGGTAATCAAAACTTCACTGGTTCGACCCTGGACGTTCGTATCATGACTATCCAATTAGGGTGACATACACACACACCCACGCACACACACACCAGAGGGTTTGTAACAGATAACATTAATTACTGCATTACAATTTCAGCTGAGCGTATTGTGCTGAATCTGCCAAGTTTGGCACTCATAGATCAATCCTCAGATAATACTTTTGAGCAGGAATTGCTTTGTCTTTAAATACTGTACAATAGTAATTGAATGTCGATTTTTGTCAAAAAGGCATAGAAATTTGAATTTGTAATTTTTTAACCTGCAGTTTGTAGTTAGTGGGAGATTGTAACCAAAGCTGGTTTGTTAAGACAGTGTCTGGAGGTAAATGTATTCAATGGCCCACCTAGAGCAGGAACCTGTATAATGGATACACATTTTCAGTTATAATTCAACAATATTACATTTGTAAGAACATAAGACATTTTACAAATGATAAGACAATGTATCAACAATGTTTAATGATACCGTTTTCATTTTCCAGCCCTTCACCTTCTTATAAACTTTGCCACCTCCTTGCTTCAATACACATGACAGTCTTGGTGATCGCAATTCTGAAGATTCCTCAGAGACAGAAAGGATACATGGTACATTCCTCATCGGTGAATGAAGCAAGCATACCCTAAGTATTAATTTGCAGGAAAACAGAAACGAGAAAGGGTGGTTTGTTGGTAGCAGCATGAGGTGAGACATACCAGGAGATGTGCATAATGGTGCGTTTTGATATCTTTCCTTGCAGCAAATATGAAGTATGTGACATTTAAAAAAAATGCACTGTACTTCATAATGGGGTACAAATGAGAGCCATAAAACAGAGCTGATTTAACTGGTGTTCTGCAGATTACCCAAATTACAAATCTGTGGAGAACACATAGGTAAATATATCAGTGTGAACAAGGCATGAGGAAACAAACAAAAAAAAAAACAACCTTGGAAACTCCAAAATGATTCTTTAGTGAGTTTCACATTTCTCAATTGTGAAATCAATTGTGAAACCAATTTTGTATATGAAATAAAACTAAAGTTGTTTTGTTCATCATCAGTCATTATTCATTTTTTTGTTTTGAAGTCATTCTGGTGTGCCTTCAGACCATATTCTGTGTGTGTATGTATTTATTTATCAAAATGTTTATGTATTTATTTATTTAAAGAGCTTCTGTGAACAACAAAATTTTCCCCCTAAATTAAATAAAATTCAACAGTGTACATATTATGATGTCATGTTGAATAAAACACACTCAGGAGCCGCTTGTCTGGGAGAGTCTTCCAAATACCAACTGGCTTTTTATTGGATATGCCGCAATATAAACGATGCCCTACTGCCGCCCATTGTCTGGGTCATGGAGACACCTCCAAAATAACAAAAATTATTCACCTGCGTCCTATCTACTCCTTGCCTGCTATTTAACTGTTTGCTCCCTTCTCAAACCTGATGCTGTCTTTCTCTCACTCCAGCAACAACAACCAATTCCATCCTTCCCTCCCCTATTCTCCACGCACCGTTAATTAACTCTGATTCTTGTCACTCAGCTCTCTCCGTCGGCTAGGTGCCCAGAGCCTTTACAAAGTGTGTTCCTCCAAGAGTCCACCCCAACACTGCTTCCACTCCCTACAACCCATGCAGTGACAAGACTCATCACAATATATTATTGCACACTTTCTGAAAATCCAATAAACTTCATTTCACTTCTAAAATATCACTGTGTGTGTCTCCTATATGATATATTTAACTGACATTTTTTATTGTAACAACCAACGATTTATACAGGAAAATAATGACTATTAACAAGGTTGCCCAAACTTTTGCATCCCACTGTATCTATTTAAAGAGATTTTGTAAAAAGCCAAATATCCTCTGGGGACAAAAGAGAAAATCAACAATTTCGGAAATTTCTGCTATTGCAAAATGAGAACAGCAACAAACCATGGAATTAAAGAATGGGGGGGTTTAATTAACATCAAGACTCTGCACCTAATTAAGCAATTGGTTGGAGTTTGAGACCCTGACTTAGTTGGTCTTCTGTTGGCTAACTTACTTCACATGTCATTTCTGTTAGGGTGCCATTTAAGGAAAGAAATGAAGGAATCCAGAGGAATGATAAAGAAATTATTATAAAGAAATCTTAAAAAACAAGTCAATTAAAATGAAAGGAAAATGAATTAAGTAGCAGCAAAACTGTCTATCTATTACATAGTCCCTTTCATATCTATCTATTTATCTTATAGTTCCTTTCATATCTATCTATCTATCTCAGGTCAAGCAATAGGTCAAGCGAAACCGACGATATGAAAAACCCGCAAAAATAAGATCAGTGGGGCTGGGCTTCAGGATACAGTTGGGTTTTTTCAAAAAGTTACGCAAGAGTAGAATCTTAGTGGAATTTAATTTTTATAAATGTACAAAGAATTTGGAAAGGTTTAGGGATGTTTGGTATGTAAACAGTGTGCTATGTGAATGTGAAGATGATGAGTTACACTTGAAGTTATAATTTTTCCTCACATATGCTGTGATAAGGTTTCTTTTTGAAAAGAATAATACTTCAACAAAGAAAAAGTTTTGGGGACCGTCCCCATATATTGTCGTCCAGACAATCAAAGAAAACACGATTCAAAGTCTTAAAATAAAACAATGAACAATCTTCTTGAGAAAAATGGCGACTTTATAGAGGGAAGGATTATGGGACAGGAAATGGTTGGCAGTAAGTGACGTCTTGAAACAGGAACCGGAAGTGACGTCATCAGGATGGGACGGAGGTGATGTGAATTGATGGAGCCGGAAGTGACGTCGTCGCGGCCATTTTGGAATCCGGAAGTGGAGGAGTTATTTTTCTTCCAGTTTTCTGTCGGGCAAAAGAGATTTAGGTAAGTACCACGTGACAACCCTCTATCTCGCGATGTTTCACTCACCTTTAGGCTCTTTGACTGCCTCCTAATCGCACATGTGTGACAATGCTCAATTAGAGTGTGTTAGGACAGATTTTTTTGGAAATGTTTCTTCATTTGATAAATTGAAAAAGATTTTTTTTTTTTCTGTAAGATAGGTGTTTTTGTCTGTTGGGTGATGTTATATACTGTTTTTAACAATTATATCAATAAACGTTTTTAAAAAATTAATTTAAAAAAAGTATATATCTATTACATAGTCCCTTTCATATCTATCTATCTAGGGTGCCATTTAAGGAAAGAAATGAATGAATCCAGAGGAATGATAAAGAAATTATTATAAAGAAATCTTAAAAAACAAGTCAATTAAAATGAAAGGAAAAGGAATTAAGTAGCAGCAAAACTGTCTATCTATTACATAGTCCCTTTCATATCTATCTATTTATGTTATAGTCCCTTTCATATCTATCTATCTATCTATCTATCATATAGTACCTTTCATATCTATCTATCATATAGTACCTTTCATATCTATCTATCTATCTATCTATCATACTAATTGAAAACATTGACAATCACAGTAGCTAGACAGGGTGATGATTTTAGATGCGGTTCAGGACTTTGTTTTGTTGCTTTTTTGACTTGGCTGCTGCCTCTGATTTTGATATTTTCACACTTGGTTGGACATTTGTTTTTCAAGGGTCTCTTTTGGTATTTTTTACTAGTGCCTCTATAAACCCATCATTTCCTGATCCTCTTTCAACTTGTAAGCTAGCCCGTAATTCCTATTAAAGTTTTAATTGTTGGCAACAACAAGAAAAGCAAGGACTTCAGAATTAAACTTGATCAATTGAGCATAAATATCAAGTCTGAAGTAAAAATGCTAGGTGTTTAAATAGATTCAGAATTAAATTTTAAAGTTATATATTGATCATAGTGCAAGGACATTCTTTCATTTAAGAAATATTGTAGCATTTAGATCTCTACTGACATGTCAGGATACTGTAACATGAATTCATGCTTATGCTTTCAGCCAACTAGACTACTGTAATGCATTTCTATAAGGATTACCATAAATCAGCAAGTTCAAAATGCAGCAGCAAGAATCGAAACCAAGAAAAGAAAAACAGAGTATTTCTCCAGCTTTAGCTTAACTGCACTAGCTGCCAAAAACCTTAAGAATCAATTTAAAAATGCTATTTTTAGTGCAAGGAGAAACAAAAAAAATTCCCAGAATTGTTAAAAAATCACCTTTATTATATAACTTACAGCAATCCCATTTTAGTTACCTTCAAAACACACCCCGGGAGATGCTTTCGCCTTGTCCCAGTGTTTTTTCCATTCCTGTTAACATTTTACGAACTTGTTTTTTGTTCCCGTGTCTAGAGCCTCCGGCAATTTTTTTCTGGACTTCTTCCATAGTTGCAAACTGACTTCTAATCAGTCTGAGTTTTAATTTTGGGGAAAAATGAAGTCACGTGGGACGAGACCTGAGGAATTCAGGGGGTGCAAAGTAACAACCTCATTATTAGCTGGTCAAGTAGTTATTGTACTTCTACTCTTTTTATTCACTGGCACTAGTAATGAGTAAAACAGGTGAGTTTCAATTCAGAGACAGTTTACCAAAACTGGCACTACAATAAAATTGCAGATGATTTCACAATTGTGAAATGAAAAACTCACTAAAGAGTTTTTTTTTGTGCATTTGTAAAGTTTTTCTTTAAATGGAAAACAAGCAAGTTTGTTCCCTAAAGACTTGTTCCTGCTTAAATGTTTACCTGTGCAACTACATAACCAATGTAATCCAATCCAGCCTGGTAGAATCAATTCTATTTATGTTTCTCAGTCACATAGCCAACAGGTTGGGAAACTCATTACATTGTACAGCCACAGCCAAAAGTTTTGCGAATGACACAAATATTAATTTTCACAAAGTTTGCTGCTTCAGTGTTTTTAGATCTTTTGTCAGATGTTTCTTTAGTATGTTGAAGTCGAATTACAAGCATTTCATAAATTACAAAGGCTTTTACTGACAATTACATTAAATGTATGCAAAGAGTCAGTATCAGCAGTGGTGGCCTGTCTGTCTTTTTCAAGACCTCAGCAATTCGCCCCTGGCAGGCTGTCATTTAACTTCTGGGTCAAATCCTGGCGGATGGCTGCCCATTCTTGCATAATCAATGCTTGGAGTTTGTCAGAATTTGGGGGTTTTTGTTTGTCCACCTGCCTCTTGAGGATTGAGCACAAGTTCTCAATGGGATTAAGGTCTGGGGAGTTTCCTGGCCATAGAACCAAAAAATGTAATGTTTTGTTCCCTGAGCCACTTAGTTGTCACTTTTGCTTTATGGCCTGGTGTTCTTGGATGGTTGGGAGAAGTTGCTCTTGGAGGATGTTTTGGTCCCATATATTGACTCTTTGCCTAAACTTAATGTAATTGTGAATAAAACTTTGAAACATTTGAAATACTTGTAATTCTACTTCAGTATATAATAGAAACATCTGACAAAAAGATCTAAAAACACTGAAGAAGCAAACTTTGTGAAAATTAATATTTGTGTCATTCTCAAACCTTTTGGCCACCCGTGTATACCTGCATTGCCATTTTCTGTCTAGTACTGACCCTGTTTTGACATCTATTGTATGTCTTAACA
This sequence comes from Polypterus senegalus, assembly GCF_016835505.1. Taxonomy (NCBI): domain Eukaryota; kingdom Metazoa; phylum Chordata; class Cladistia; order Polypteriformes; family Polypteridae; genus Polypterus; species Polypterus senegalus. The sequence continues at coordinate 123,482,893 of NC_053167.1, forward strand.
TACCTGGAAGGGGGTATCTCTTTGCAATGCCCTTTCCAAGATTTCTGTCTTTTTTTTTCATTATATGGTTTTTTTTAGGGTTTTTTAGAGAGTCTAAGGATTAGGAGTGGGGGGTATCAAACAGAGCCTGTTAAAGCCCATTAAGGCATATGAGGTGTGATTTAGGATTTGTAAAAGAAAGACAAGAGGCAGGAAAAGGTTTGGGGTAACCACCTCTATGCTTGGTATAAAATCTGGTAAAACTGATGCACAGAGTAATCACTAAGGACTGAGTCCCAAAAGAACTGAGCAATACATTGAGAATAGGTAAACTTTTATAGAGAGCAGACAGGAAGGGTTGTGTTTGTAGATCCAGAACTGGAAGTTACATCTGGCTGGTCCTTCTATGTAGGGTCTGGAGAAGAGGGAAGAGAGAGAGAGTCAGTACACATCACCAACCCCTGGCCCAGCGCAGAGGTATAACCACATGAGCTCTCCGACTGGCTCCCATGCACACGTATGTGACAGGAGGAGGTTGGGAGCATGCACTGATACAGCACATTGCCTCGTCTGTCACATGATGAACCACTTCAGGATCCCAAATTAGGACCCGAGTACAGCTGTGCAACAGGTGACACCTCAGCACCACACTAGTTCAAATGGACAATTGTTGTATATTTTGCCATTCTGTATTTTGCTAGCTGTGAAACACTTTGAGCCACGTTCCCCTTGTATGAAAATGCGCTATATAAGTAAACGTCGTTATTCAATTCAGGCATTAGAACAGCTTTATTCATTATGTGGGCTTTTGAAAGCTGGAAAAACAATTTTAAAAATGCAGATTTTTGAATTATTTAAGTTCAGTCTGTATTGATTTAAGAGAACTGAAGAGATGCTAATTTTTACATCAGACCTTCAAAGCAGAACAAAAACAAACCAATGGTCATTAATAATTGGGTGTTATGACATTTGTGCATTTTCAAAATCCAGCCCCATTTCAAAGACTAGAAACCGGGTCTTGGGAATCTCTTTGAAGCAGATAGAAAAATGGGTTATCTTTAGTAGAAAAAGTTCCATTCAAATAGGAAAAGCCATTCTACTCTGAAAACACCATTTATCTGAACAAAGATAATGGTGGTCCAAGAACTTTTTAGTGTAGCTGTTCGTGGAGCCTCACTGCTTCTCAGGATGACACAAGCTGCAGGTGAGAAGTTGAACTACGGCACCTCAGTGTCTGAAAGAGTTTAGAAATGTCACTGATATCCTGAAGCACTGAAGTGTGATATTAAAGGTGTAGCTTCACTAAATATTTTTTAACAAATCTTTTTTATATCTTTGCAAATTTCCAAACAAATTTCTAAATGGAACATCTGCTCAGTAGCTCTATAGGGTTGTTCATTTTCATCTTGGCTTTAGGTATTTCAGGTTACTCATTTCAGATTCCTCAATTTGTGTTTCTTAGCATTCTAGGATGAAGCGACTGTATTTGACAAAAGAAAAACTGATCATTAAATTGATATCTTGTGGGAGAATGCTGTCTTGTAGTTTCTCTCTTGAAATACTACTTAATTGAACTCAATTTATTTTTGTACATCTCTCTTCACTAAGTGCTGGCACAGAGTGCCGTAACAAGTTCACAGTTAAATTACAATTGCCAATTTTATAAATTGCCTAATGCACACATAAAACGGAGATCCATTTAAATACACACTAAAGCAATTCAATTCATTTTTTTAAATTTGATTAAATACATCTTTGTAAAGCTGTCTTCACTTAGGGCCTGCTCAGAGTGTCGTAACAAGTTCACAGTTAAAATACAATCTCATATTTCATAAATTATATATTGTATACATAAAATAGGTATTAGTTTAAACACACAGAAAAAGCAAGGCAATTTCAAATCGATTGACATGAAAGGATGTTAACAATATCTGTTCAATAATATTATTGTTGAGTTATGGCCAGTTGACAACCTAGGAAAGGAAACAAAAACTCAAAACAGCATTATCATCAATGTAGAAAATAAACCTCTGGGGGAGAGACATTTCAGTTATAATGTAAAAACATTCATATACTGTGGCCGGGGGCAGAAATGACAGGACAGGCAACAGTGAAAAGTAGGGACATCAATTGGGTTGCCTCATTTAATAAACTGTCCAACACAAAATAGGGCCTTAAGGTGCAATGAAAAATGGCCAATCGGGATCAAAACAATAAAATAAGTTCTTTTGGCTTCTTTTTAGGAAAGGGTCATCCCTTTGGGGGCTCCATCTGGCAGTTTGCTCTCAGAAGAGAACTGACGACTCCTTCTGGGTAGCCGAGCTTCTTATAGCGTGTGTACCAGAAGGGGTGGAGCTAACTGTGCTCACTGGGCGGTTTCTTGTAGCTGTTGGGATAGAAGAGAAGAGAGCGCCTCCTTTTGCCCTGATGGGTTATCACATAACTCAATCGAGCCCATGAGGAGGTCCACCGACATACGTGCGTGACAGCACATAACACAAAGTTAGACAAAGTTCTTGAGACCAAGAACAATAGGCTGTCCAATGCCTTCTGGGCATTCTTCAGTGTAAGTTTATTCTGGGCTGTCTTATAAGTCAACACGATTGTTTCACCCTTGGATTCCAATGCTCCCAATGTCTTACATTTGCATCAATTTGCTTGGTAGATGCTTTTTATCCAAAGAAGCTTATAAAAGAGGTCAGCATAATCAAGTAATATCAGTCTGGGGGCCTGTTTTGGGAATAAGTGTTACAAGACAATGTTAATCGATGATCACAAGTCGAAGCTCAGAACAAAATACAAGTGAGTTATAATTTCTATACTATATAATAAAAAAATTAACACCTAATTTCAGTTAGACAGAAATTCACTGAACAGGAGGGTCTTCAAATGCTTCTTAAACACATTTAGAGAGTCAGAATTCTGAATGGAGGAAGCAGCTGTTCCATGAGCTGGAAGCTACACATGGAAGGTGTCTGGACTGTGATCTGATACCATACAGAGGTGGCACCAGCAGACCTTAATGGACAAAAAGGAGCATAAGATCTGTCGCCACATATACAGGTGTTGATTCATTGACTAGTCTGTAGGCAAGCATAAAGGATTTGAACTTAACATATGCTGCTACGGGAAGCCAATGCAGTGATCTGAAGAGAGAAGTGACATATGTGCCCACCTCAGCAGACTGAAAACCAGATTTGCCACGGCACTTTGAGTCTGCATGATGGTTAATTATGCATGATGGTACTCCTGCCAGCAGAGAGTTGCAGTAGTCCAGACGAGATAAGACGAAAACCTGGGCAAGGAGAAGTCTAATCTTGCAGATATTGTACAGAAAGAAATTGCCAAATTGAGCAATATGGTCCATGAAGGACAGGTGGTCAATGATCACCACTCCAAGGTTGCATACTGACTTGGCTGATGTTAGTGATAATGAACCAAACTGAACATAGAAGGAGTGCTGTACAGATGAGAAAACTGTGATAACAAGAAGGCCCATGTTTGCCAAACTGACCTGGAGATGATGTTTCTTCGCCAAAGTTGCAATATCAGTGAGATATTCTAGCTGATACTGTGTGGTCCTCTGGAGCAAATTACAAGTATAGCTGTATGTCATCAGCATTGCACTGAAAAAATAAACCATGGGATTGGATGATAGGACACAGTGAGGAGGTGTATAGGGAAAAGGCCTTGCCTGATGCACCTTTGGCATCTCTTCATGCTAGGACACACAGTAGGATCTACCCAAGAGGTAGGACTCAACCCACCTAAGGGTAGTCCCAGTGATGCCAAGGCCAGAGAGGGTGGCAAGGAGAAAGAAGGATCTAGTGATCGATTGCATTGAAGGAAGAGGAGAAATCAAGGAGGATGAGGACAGGTTGACATACTTGTAGCTCTTGTCTGCTGTAACATGTTAACAATGGCAAGTAGACCCATTTCTGAGGAAAGGCCCTTTTTGAAGTCCAAACAATTAGGATCTTAGGTGTGTTTCCCATGGGCAAGAGCATGGCTTTAATAGAGAGCAGTGGCAGCATTTGCCAGCAAAGAAGAAAAAACGTAGAAGAGGTGACCGAGTAACAGTTTATTATTTTGATTATAATAGTGCATAATTTTGCACACTATAATCTAAAACTGAGACTTAATATGCAGTCACATAATCAGCAGCTCTAGTCAGTGTATACCAGACTAAAGTATTGAGTCTACAGCCTGACTTAAAAGCTGAGCCTGAAAGGGCATCTCTTATAATAGCAGGCAGATTATTCCACAGCTTTGGGACCCTGTAGTTAAAAGCTCGACCGCCCACTGTTGTTTTGTTGATCCTTGGAATGTTTAGCAGACTGACAGCTTGAGATCTTAATGCATATTTTATTTTTTATGTAATAATCAGTTTAGAGATGTTAGTCAGGCCTTAGAGATTTAATTTTTTATGTAAAAAAAAACTTAACTGGAAGCCAGTGTAATAGCTTAAGAGCAGAAGTTATGGAGTTGTACTTTGCAGTTCTTGTAGTAATTTCTGCAACCACATTTGGAATGAACTCAAATCTGCTTAAAGAATGGCTTGAATAATATATAAATAAAGCTTTGCAGTGGTCATTTCGACTAGAAACAAATGCACAGATTAATTTCTCAGCATTTTTTCTATTTAGAAACTGTTTTATTTTTCCAATATTTTTAAACTGGAAAAACAGATTTTAGATTCTGTTGGAATGCGTGTCTATTTTAAAAAACCTACAAGTTTCAATTCAGATGCAGTTTTGCGAAACTGGCACTACAATTTATGTTAACAATTGTGAAATGAAAAACTCACTAAAGAGATTTATTTTTTTAAGTTTTTCTTTGGGTGGCAAACAAGCAAGTACTTATAGTACAGTGTTAATCTGCTAAGAAATCCTCCAGCACTCTTATACCTGAAAAAACTAAAAGAGTGTCTGATTTAAAGAGAACATGTCGGAGAGCTGAGCGTAAATGTAGAAAAACTAAATTGATAGTCCATTGTGAAATACTGAAGGCAAAAATAACTGAATTTAACAGCATAGTCCTCCTTGAAAGGTAGTTCTATTTCTCTAAAATTATAAAGGATAAATCTGGTAATCCAAGATTTTTATTCTCAACTATTGATCGACTCCTACACTCGCCTCCTAAAAACTACTACCGAAACTTGTGAGGCTTTCAGTATATTTTTTAAACACAAAATTAATGACAATAGAAATAATATGATACATCCTCCTAAAGTTAACCCGACTGAACCCTAGTATCCCATTTGAAACGAGTTAAACAATTTCACCAGCATAGATCTACCCAAAAATATGTAGAATCATTTCTCAGCTGAAACCCTTTACCTTTGCCCTTGACACAAAACCAACAGGCTTTTTCAAAGAAGTCTCTGTTATGCTTATTAACACTAAAATTACCAAAGCCTACGAAAAAACTCATAGATCCGTCCCACCTTAAATCGCTTCTTAAAACCGTTCTCACCTCTCCGTCAGCGTCTTTTGTAAACTAAATGTACTGATAAAGACAAGCTGCAAGCAGCCGGCTATTCCATCGCCCCCACCGACTTAGAACGTGGAGTTTTAGAGTGGAAATAATAGATTGTTATTTGGAATACATGTATTTCATGTGTGTTTCATGTCTACAGTAATCTGTGTAAACACATTTTTAAAACGGAAACGTTTTTCATATTGTAGTAGTAAATGACAAAATTTAGGCATAAACTATATAATGTATGAAGTCCAAATATCAAAGAAACACTTTCACAAAAGGTACAAATATAACAGAACAAGTATGCTTTTATTCAAAAATATAACTGCAGAAAAAAAAGCCGCCTTAGCATGCCACATTGACACACATTTACTATAACTGCCACGGTAGTATAATGGTATCAGCTGCTGACTGGTAATTAAAAGGTAATGAGTTTGATCCTGCACGACTCCATTTTTTTAGAAATAAACTGCTCTTATTCTTACTATTTTAGAATAAAAACATACATTTGATTTCAGTGTGTAACAGCTGGTGTAATTTATGATACTTGTAAAGGTTAGCTTTGTTTTTTTTTTATTTACTTTTCATTTTCTCAGTCGTGAGACTATAACCGAAGAAAAAAGTAAGCAAGTTACAGTAGGCGGTTGATACGACAGCTTGCGTGGTGCAATGCTAAGAACTGCTGATTTCCGATCCGTGCTATATAAAATCATCACATTCAAATATTAACAGTTCCCACACACCCTTCCTACATTTACGACATGTGTACTTGTTGCAGTGTACACACCTCTCTGTGCTATGGTTCCTATTACACTGAATGAGCACCTGACACTGTACTTTCTTCCCTACATAAATAACATTCGCGCTATAGCGCGTCTCCAAATAAATAACATTCGAGCTATAGCCCGTCTTTATGTGAAAACAGCAGTGTCACAATGGATCGTGAATGCGACTGAGAGAATGGAAATGAATTTTAAAAAAAAAGCTAACCTTTACAATTATCATGCATTAATACTGGCTCTTACAGACTTACTGAAATCAAATGTATGTTTTTATTCTAAAATAGTACAGTACATGCAATATTATTTGAAAACGAACAGCGTCAGATCGGGCTTAAATACACTCTGACGCTGTTACAGAAGGCGTCAGCTTATTCAGTGCAGCAGTTTCAATGCACAGTACATGCAATATTATTTGAAAATGAACAGCATCAGATTGGGTGCATATTCAAACCCGATCTGACACTGTTTATTTTCAAATAATATTGCATTAGTGCAATGATGTTTTCACATATATTGTCTCTTTCTTTCGTCTTGCGGTTTGTAATCAGTGACCGCATGTTTTTTTTCCCCGATATTGCCAGTTTGCACATGTTGCCGTATGGTGGTTTCTTTTATACTCCAGGACATGCAGAGGACAGAATAGTACAGAACAGTAAGTTCAGCGCTATATGTAATCAGACAGACAGACAGGCAGAAAAGGCACTAGATATATAAATAAACAGAGAAGGCACTATATAATAGATATATAAAAAACAGCTAAGGGGATAGACATATAGATAGATAGGAAGGAAAGGCACTATATGATAGGCAGACAGGGAAGCTGCTATATAATAATAAAATTGCTGTTATTACTATATAGATAGACAGGGAGTTCAGGCAGGCAGAACGGTGAAGGTTAAAAATCTACTCCCCAGCGGGGAATCGAACTCATGTCTCTGCGGTACAGCAAATCTGCTGCGCTCTGAGTGACAAAATCTTACCAGTACACCACAGAAGCTTCTGTGACCTCCTTGAACCTTTTGTGAAAGTATTTATTTGATCTTTGGCCTTCAGGCTTCATATATTTTATAGTTTATGCCTACATTTTGTAACATTTATTACTAAAATATGAAAAAGTTTCTGTTTTAACAATATGTTGACACAGATTACTGTAGAAACGGAACACACATGAAATGCGTGTGTTCCCAATATTTCCACTCTAAAACTCCACTTCACTCCCAGATAATCAATCGAGGCATGAGCTTGGAGAAGATTGTGCACGTTCTAAGTCGGAGGGGAGATGGAATAGCCGGTTGCTTGCAGTTTGTTTTTATCGGCACATTTACAGGACAAAGGAGGCTGGCGGAGAGGTGAGAACGGTTTTCAGAAGCAATTTAAGGTGGGACGGATCTACAAGTTTTTTCGTAGACTCTGGTAATTCTAGTGTTAATAGTGTATTTGACATAGTGAACTCATCATTAGATATTGGGGTCTTCTCTGACTGTCCTAAGACTGCAGTTGTCAAACCCCTGCTCAAAAAAAAATAATATTGACTCCTCTGTTTTTGACAATTTTAGACCAATTTCTAACCAGTAAAATTCTAGAAAAGGCAATCAATACACAGCTAAATGAATTCTTGAATAATCATTCTATTTTTGACAAGTTTCAGTCAGGTTTTAGAACAAATTACAGTACAGAAACTGCACTGGTTAATGTAGTAAATGACTTATGGGTTAATGCAGACAGAGGCCGTTTATCTGTTCTTGTTCTCTTAGACTTGAGTGTAGCATTTGATACAACTGATCACAATATTCTTATAAATCGCCTTGGGTGGGCCTCTCCAGCAATGTCTTAAATTGGTTTTAGTCTTACTTAAGAGGTAGAAAATATCATTTTTAGTTGTGGTTATTGTACCTCGGAGTCCCATGATATTTTATATGGTGTACCAAAAGGATCTATTCTGAGTCTGCTGCTCTTTTCGATCTATATGCTTCCATTAGTTCAGATTATCTCAAAGCACAAGGTGAGTTATGCAGATGACCCTGATGCTCTTGGTGCTCTGATACTGTGTCTTACTTGTATTTCTAAATGGAAGAGCAGCAACTTTCTTAAACTAAATAAGAAGGAAAGAGAAATCTTAGTGATTGGCAAAGATGGATATAGTGAGTGTATTCGAAATAAACTTGATCCCTTGGGTTTAAAAGTTAGTCGGAGGTGAAGAATTTAGGGGTAACTATTGACACTGACCTAAACTTTAAATCACATTTTAATCAGATTACTAGGACTGCATTTTTTCACTAAAGGAATACAGTATAGCTAAATTTAGACCTCTCATAACTTTGCAAGATGCTGAAAAATTAGTTCACACTTTTGTTTTCAGTTGAATAGATTACTGTAATGCACTCCTTACAGGACTACCAAAGAAAGACATCAATTGGCTTACAGTTAGTGCAGAATGCAACAGCCAGAATCCTAACTATCCATCCATACACAGGGAGCAAGGCAGGAAACAAACCCCGGGCAGGGCGCCAGCCCACCACAGGGTGCACTCACAAGGGACAATTTAGAATAAAAAAAGAAAATCTGAGCACATCACCAGTTTTAGTGTCATTACATTGGTTACCCGTGACATTCAGAACTGACTTTAAAATACTACTAATGGTTTATAAAGCCTTAAATAATCTCACTCCAACTTATATTTTGGAATGTTTGTCCCATTACACTCCAAGTCGTAACCTCAGAACTTCAAATGAAAGTTTGCTTATAATTCCAAGAGCCAACCAGAAAAGAAGTAGTGAGGCGGCCTTTCGCTGTTATGCACCTAAAATTTGGAATTGTTTACCAATAGAAATACACCAAACTAATACTATAGAACAATTTAGGAAAATGCAAAAAAAGCATTATTTTAAAAGTTTGTTTTTTTTGTAGCTACATTTTAGGTGTATCCCTATTACACTATTTGGACACTGAATTATCATTTTTCTCTGGGGTCTGAAATTCCATACTAATCTATACTCTTCTCTGCTGTCTTTTCCAGTTCTTCTGTGTTGGTGATCTGTGCCACTACCATCTAATCAAGGTACCATGTTGCTCCCTGTGTTTATGGATTGAATGGTCGGTGTCCCAGATGTGGTCTCACTAGACCATCATCATCAATTTATTCCATGTGAAACCTGAAAACCATAAGGACTGATTTAGAACATCCATGTTAAGTAGATGCCCCCAGTACTGGTTGGGCAGTCCTTTGCCCATGGAACCCCTGCAGATTTTGTTTTTTTCTCCATTTTTTTTTTCTTCCCTCCTGGTCTTCAGCCTTACTTTTGTTTTGTTAAATACTTTATAATATCCCTGCGGTGGGCTGGCACCCTGCCCGGGGTTTGTTTCCTGCCTTGCACCCTGTGTTGGCTGAGATTGGCTCCTGCAGACCCCCGTGACCCTGTAGCTAGGATTTAGCAGGTTGGATAATGGATGGATGGACTATATAATATCATTGCCTAATCTTGTTTATTTTTTATATTAACTTCCTTTTATTTCATTTTCTAAAGCACTTTGAGCTACACTGTATGTTAATATGTCAATAAATGTTGTTGCTGTTGTTCATCTTTTATACAACTGCATAACCAATGTAATCCATTCCACACCAGTGAAATCAGTTTTATTTATGTTTCTAATTCACATCACTGTGTCAGGGTGCAGTTTATTTTATTTTACACACAAAGACACACCAAAACTCAACTTAATGCATGTGGCTGTGTTTTTTACTGTAAGAAAATCGCATTACGCAGGAAGCCACCAACTCTGCTAATTCCCCCACCCGCCTTATCCTAGCTGGGGATATGCCGACTTCAACTGAGCACACAATTGTTGCACCAATTGTTCCACTCATCAGAATTAATTAAAGACATTTAAAACCTGGATATGAATTGATGTAGCCTGATTTCAGGCACTTTGTCTTCCTAATACCATGAACAACTTAGCACTCAGCTTTAAGAGAAGGCCTCTTCAAAGTCAAAATTGGCTCATAAGTCAGTCATCATCATGAGGAAAAATCTCCTGCTGCTCCCTAATGCTCATTTGCTTCATATATGACCATTTACATAGTCTTCAAGAAGTGCCAAATGATCCATGCTGTGTCAATCCTTTAGGCTATAAATAGGTTGTAGAAATGAGATTTGTAGGTTTTTCTATTCAGCTAGTGAATTACACCTGGTTTTTAAGGCTCTATGTTTCATATGCTTAGAAGTGCCCTCAGGTAGAATGTATAACTGAAGATAAAGCAAAAAGGTCTTTAGTGCAAACACACAGCACTTGCCCCCCTTAAAAGAGAACCACTACAGAATCTATACATCATTTTCAAGGTGTAATATGTTTGTCACGACTTTCCCTTAGAGATAGGGTGAGGAGTTCAGTTATCCAGGAGAGACTCGGAGTAGAGTCACTGCTCCTCCGCATTGAGAGGAGTCAGTTGAGGTGGTTCAGGCATCTGGTCAGGATTCCCCCTTGACGCCTCAATGGGGAGGTGTTCCGGGCATGCCCCACTGGGAGAAGGCCACGGGGCAGACCCAGGACCGCTGGAGGGATTATATCTCCCGGCTGGCCTGGGAACGCCTCGGGGTCCTCCCAGAGGAGGTGGCCGGGGAGAGGGAGGTCTGGGCTTTCCTGCTCAGGCTGCTGCCGCCGAGACCCTACCTCAGATAAGCAGTGGATAATGGATGGATGAATATGTTTGTCACAACAACAACAGCATTTATTTATATAGCACAATTTCATACAAATGATGTAGCTCAAAGTGCTTTACATGATGAAGAAATAGAAAAAAGACAAAATAAATAAGAAAATAAAATTAGGGAACACTAATTAACATTAAATAAAAGTAAGATCCGACGGCCAGGTAGGACAGAAAAGCACTTTAAAGCACAGCCACGTCAAAAGAACTTTATAATAACATCTCAGTGATGTGAATTATTATGAGTGTGTATTGTCTTTTAGCTGGTTTCGCTGCATTTTCCTACTTCAATAAGGAGGTTGTGACTAACCAGTGTTTCCAAAAAATTGTGTGCGGATGGGTCAGATTTGTCATATATATCTGCAAGTTTTCCCGTCAAAAATCACAGCTATGCACTGAAAGCTATGTACACACATTTGTGTGTGTATACAAGTTTTATAAATCTAATCCTTGGTCTGGAAGAAAGATATGGCAGAGTGTCATCTGCATATGAGTGAAAATTAATGTTATGTTGTATAGTTATAGTTCTCAGTAGAAGCAGGTATGTAATTATCCTGCATTTGTCACAATTATTTGATGTAAAATTAATTCATCCAGAATCATGTGGTGTGAATTCCGGCCCAGTCTAATCCCAAAGATGTACAGGGTCAGAATTAGCATGTGAGCATGTGTCAGTGGGTCTTGTGGTGGACTGCCATCAGAGCGTGCTAATACCTTGAACTGGGTAAGGTCCTGGTTCCCAGATCCTAAATTGGAATTAAAAAGTGTTAGAAAACTGAATGTATGAATGTTTTAAGGAAAACATTTTATATACTGTACATTCACTGTTTTGAAAGCCTACTGCTGTTTGCCAGGGCTTCAGGTAACCAGCATTCACCATGTATTCCACCGCTCATCCATAGTGTCTTCCTACTAATAACCAGTCACTGCTCATTCAATTCTGGCCTCAACTTAACACCTCTCTTCTATTCCCTAATCAAAACAAGGCTGACTCTGCTGTCTCTCCCAATCTTCACACTGTTGTCTTTCTTTCTGTTCCAGCTGTCAGCCTTTTCTTGTGGAGGAATCCTTTGCGTTCAGCTTCTACTGGTAACAACAATGTCTGGCAGCATTTCCATCTACAGTCTTTTATCAGACCTTCATATATGGCTTCCTCATATAATTGCTTTTATTGCACCATCAACTCAAAGAAGATGATTTCTTTGTCACATCACAACATCTGGGGCCTCATTTATAAACCTGGCATTTGCACAAAAATGTATGTACGTAACTAACCCATACAAACATCAGGATTTATATAAGAAAGCTTGACAGGGGAACACGTGTATATTTATGGCAGCTCTGACCCATGAAAACGCAACTATTTGGAGAAACTGGAAAATGATGATACCTTTGATCAAGCAGGAAAATGCAGCCAAATAAGATAAATGACAACATAATAATTCATGTTACCAAGCTGTTATTATAATGTATGTTGATATGACAAACATGTTAAATGTGATCAATGACTGAATCGTTTTCAATGCTATGTATTTGCACTGATGAGATTTTTTTTCTCATTATATGAAGTCAGTAGACCGATTGGGAGAGCATGGGGTGACATGAGGTCACTCGAAAGGGGTATGTGGCGTTCCTGATATCAATGCAAAAGGTCAAAGGTCCTGGTGCTTCCTGTCTTGCTATATAGTGACCTGAGTCGAAGACTGGGCTTCGTGTCTCTTTGGAGAATCGTTGGCTTACAGAGTCTCAAATGAGGCACATTACCTGCGTTTTGAGAGAGCATTTTGAGTTACGGTATTACGGGCATGTAGAAGATTACCTGAGGGTTATCAGGTTCGCAGGATCCTCATTGTTCAGGACCCGAGCAGCTGGACCAGGCCAAGTGGACACTCATGTAACACAGATAGATGGTCATTTCCAGAAGGTGAGACTGGTCCGCGTGCCTATCTAGGGTGTCTCCAACCAGGATCCCAAGCTGTTTTATTGTAAGGTGGTTACAGCAATGAGCTGTACCATTGCATGCTCCACAACCTGACCTGAACTTAGACTGCCTGTTGTCACTTCCCTGGGAATTCACTGACAGGTCAGGAATATCTCAGCCAAGCTTCATTCTGTCATACCTGCTCTGCTGGAGGTCTTTAACTGACCAATGAAGTGTTACATTCAATTGTAGTATCGAGTGGGTGCACGCACATGTAAATATAACATGTTACCAAGATAAAAAGTCAATTTGCACCAGTGTCCGGTTTTCCTAATGCAATCGGAGCACTTTAATGCATTCGTATTGAAGGGCACCTAGTGAGAATGAAGCTGCTTTTGTTAACCATAAACAGTGACACTCTACGACAGTGCAAGTCATCTTTGATGCTAAGATAAGACTGATAATCATCAGTACTGCTTTGGCGTAATGATGCATAAAAGTGCATCTCCAATTACTGACACCATTTGCAAATCGAAATCAGACAACACAGATGTGTTTTTTTCTCCTCCCATTACAAACATACTTTGCCAGTGATTAATAAAGTCCTTCATCGCCAGAAATCAAAACTTCTTTTTTTTTTATTTCAGGCATGGTGTGGCTGGTGATGGCATTTACAATATCATTCCACATATTTGCACTTGTGGCTGACACCCACACTTAGGCCATCAAATAAACGGTTCTTTGTGTGCCTCTAATTTAGAAATGAGAACTTCTACCTCGTGCTATTGGATGCATCATAGGACTGCACTACTAGCCAGTGAAGGTCTGCAGCATCATGATTGCCTATGTATGGCTGATTAGCATGGTTCATATATGGTTGTTTTAGGGTGGAACTGGGCATGGTTTGAGGTGTGTTCACGAACCCGCACAAGATGATTGTGATTTATAAAGGGAAAATTACATAGAAATGTGCATATTCCATCTTTTATAAATCAGATTTTTTTGCCACATGCATTTTCCTGTGTTTCAGTGTACATGTATTTTAATGCTTCTTCTTTCAGCTGCTCCCGTTAGGGGTTGCCACAGCAGATCATCCTCTTCCATATCTTTCTGTCCTCTGCATCTTGTTCTGTCACCACATCCATAAACCTTCTCTTAGGCCTTCCTCTTTTTCTCTTGCATGGCAGCTCTATCATTAGCATCTTTTTCCCAATATGCCCAGCATCTCTACTCTGCATATGTCCAAACCAACGCAATCTCGCCTCTCTGAATTTGTTTCCCAACCGTCCAACTTGAGCTGGCCCTCTAATGTCTTCATTTCTAATCCTGTCCATCCTCGTCACACCCAGTGCAAATCTTAGCATCTTTAACTCTGCCACCTCCAGCTGTGTCTCCTGCTTTCTGGTCAGTGCCACCGTCTCCAACCCATATAACATAGCTGGTCTCACTACCATCCTGTAGACCTTCCCTTTGGCTCTTGCTGATACCTGTCTGTCACAGATTACTCCTGACACTCTTCTCCACCCATTCCACCCTGCCTGCACTCTCTTTTTTACCTCTCTTCCACAATCCCTGTTACTTTGAATTGTTGATCCCAAGTATTTAAACTCATTCACCTTCACCAACTCTACTACCTGCATCCTCTCCATTCGACTTACCTACCTCTCCTTCACACACATGTATTATGTCTCAATGGTCCTACTGACTTTCGTTCCTCTCCTCTCTAGAGCAAACCTCCACCTCTCCAAGGTCTCCTCAACCTGCTCCCAACTATCACTACAGATCACACTGTCATCAGCAAACATCATAGTCCATGGGGTCTCCTATCTAATCTCGTTTGTCAACCTGTCCATCACCATTGCAAATAAGAAAGGGCTCAGAGCTGATCCCTGATGTAATCCCATCTCCACCTTGAATGCATCCATCACTCCTACCGCAGACCTCACCACTGTCACACTTCCCTCGTACATATCCTGTACAACTCTTATGTAGTTCTCTGCCACACCCGACTTCCTCATACAATACCACAGCTCCTCTCAAAGTACCCTGTCATATGCTTTCTCCAGGTCCACAAAGACACAATGCAACTCCTTCTGGCCTTCTCTATACTTCTCCATCAACACCCTCAGAGCAAACATTGCATCTGTGGTGCTCTTTCTTGGCATGAAACCATACTGCTGCTCACTAATCATCACCTCACTTCTTAACCGAGCTTCCACTACTTTTTCCCATAACTTCATGCTTTGGCTCATCAATTTTATCCCCCTGTAGTTACTGCAGTCCTGCACATCCCCATTATTCTTAAATATCTGCACCAGTACACTTTTTCTCCACTCCTCAGGCCTCCTCTCACTATCCAAGATTCCATTAAACAATCTGGTTAGAAACTCCACTGCCATCTCTCCCAAACACCTCCATGCTTCCACAGGTATATCATCAGTATTTTATTTCTCAAAATCATAAAAAGTGTTATAAATGAGGCCCCCGGTCTTGTTGATGTTTGCACATCCCCTGGAAACAGCAGCGTACTTCTAAGGTTACCTCTCATGCCCCACACTGGCGTAACATAGAATAATTAATTGTCCACAATGTTGCCCCACATCTTTACAAATAAAATTTAGTGTGTGGAATCTCCAGTGCCTGGCTATGCTTGGTATTGTTAACCCTTTCCCATGGTGCCACCTGTACTTCCATTTTGCTATCCTTTGGGAGAGTGTTACTATATACCTAGACATTGATGACCTCCTCTCTTTTGAGTCTTCACAGGTTCACCATATGTGATAAAGCAATAAGAAAAGGCTGCACAAGATATATGAGTAGTGGTGGGTGCTATAAAAATAGAATTAAAGTAATCAAAACCTGAGGAGATCCTATACACTACATCTAATATAGCCATCTTCTCTCTTCAAAGCATCAGACAATTCCATAAAGTCAAATGAAATACACCAATGCACTCACGTGACACTTTGTTATCATTAAAATGACTCTTGCGGAACCAAAGGCCATTCTGAGTCATCTCAGCTAACAATTAAGCCAGTATTTTCTTCTTTAACTTTGTCAGGCTAATTGTGGAAACAGATTCACTTGGCAACCCTCAGCTCAGATTTAGGATATCTCCGTATCTTTAGAAGTAAACTGTCATAGCAGTCAAGCCGCTGTCTTGACACTGAGCCTGCTGGCTTTTAAATCCCTCACGGATAACATCAGCTTTTTATCTCTCTCAACATTTTGGGCTGAGAAATGCCAGAGCTGCTTTTTCTAAGGCTTGATAAATGTCATTATAATACTTTTTTGCCAGCAATAACTTTATGTTTTTGCACTCTGTGCTATAATAGCTGACAGACTTTTGGAAGCACATCGACTTTAAGGCTCACAGCTGATCCCTACAACTGTGATCTTCAAAAGTGTCTCACAGTCTCAGCTGCTGGGTGCTTTATCTGTGATCTCCCAACTCAGAACCCGACCAGCACAACATGTGAGAGACGAGTGAACATTATCTGAAATTAATCAGTCCTCTGAATAAGACACAGCTAGTGAGAGGTGTTTGAAAGGGTAACTCTTAAATAAACAAAACAGGCTTAATGGAAAAAATGCAATTTAAAAATGAGCTTATAAACATTATGATATGCTTGTGGAAAAAAAAATTATAGTTTTACTTTGTAAAAAGAAAATAGCTGATTTGTAACGGCCAAGCCACACTTTTCCAAATGAGGTCACATGTACACATGGACAGCAGCATTTCCCAAAGGATCAGGCATTTGTTTCTGTCCCAGATGGAACATAACAAGAGCAAAATGAGAGCACAGCAAAAAAAACGGCAGTATACTGTATATCAGTCACTCCACCATCTGCAAGGGTACCATTTAAAGTAGGGGGGAGGACTCCGATAGATAGATAGATAGAAGGGAGGCACGGTGGCACAGTGGGTAGTGCTGCTGCCTCACAGTTAGGAGACCCGGGTTCGCTTCACAGGTCCTCCCTGCGTGGAGTTTGCATGTTCTCCCCGTGTCTGCGTGGGTTCCCTCTGGGTACTCTGGTTTCCTCCCACAGACCAAAGATATGCAGGTTAGGTGCATTGGCGATCCTAAATTGTCTCTAGTGTGTGATTGGTGTATTTGTGTGTGTGTGTGCCCTGTGGTGGGCTGGCACCCTGCCTGGGGTTTCTTTCTTGCCTTGCACCCTGTGTTGGCTGGAACTGGCTCCAGCAGGCCCCCCGTGACCCTGTAGTTAGGATATGGCAGGTTGGATAGATAGATAGATAGATTTGTGGTTTGATTGGTTGTGCACACTTAGTGAGATAATTGTGCAAATAACCTAGGATTGTATTGGGTGATAATGCATCAAAGCTTTGGGGCTCAGTGGCATCCCCATGTGGTCACAATGGTTTTCTGACTTCTTTTCTGATTTATGATTTTTGTTTAATGTTTCTGGTTTGTCTCTCTGGTATTGACCCATGCACATCTCCTAACCTTTGATTAGATAGATAGATAGATAGATAGATAGATAGATAGATAGATAGATAGATAGATAGATAGATCGGTGGTCTCCAACTCTGGTCCTGGAGGGCCGCAATGTCTGCAGGTTTTCATTCTTACCTTTTTCTTAAATGGTGACCAGTTTTTGCTGCTAATTAATTCCTTTTCCATTCATTTTAATTGACTTGTATTTTAAGATTTCTTTATAATAATTTATTTATTCTTCCTCTCAATTGCTTCATTTCTTTACTTAAATGGCACTCTAACAGAAATGAAATGAGAAGTGAGTGAGCCAACAGAAGACCATCTAGGTCAGGGATTCAAACTCCAACTAGTTGCTTAATTAGGCACTGAGTCTTGTTATTAATTAAACTCGTTCTTTAATTCCATGGATTGTTGCTGCTCCCATTGTACAATAGCAGACATTTCCAAAATTGTTGGTTTTCTCTTTTCTAAGAGCACTGGTAAAATGTTTTGTGGACCTGAGCAGATCAGCATTCCCGAGATGGACGTTGTTTGATAGATAGATATGAAAAAGGGTGAGGCTTATTCTCACATGTACATAGATGGCAGTACTGTGAGAATTTTGTTTTTTGATTTCTCCAGTGCCTTCAGTACCATCCAGCCATCTCTATTAAGAAGTAATCTCAGAAATATGCAGTTGGATGAGCCTGTGGTGTCCTAGATAATGGACTATCTGTCTGGCAGACCGCAGTTTGTGTCACTCAAGGACTGTGTTTCTGATACGGATTTGAACAACACTGGAGCACCACAAGGAACAGTCCTGTCTCCTTTTCTCTTCACTCTCTGACACCTCCAACTACAAGTTGTGATGCATGGGTCGGTCTCTTGCACCCCAAAGACGAGTCTCAGTACTTTAGCAAAATCAGTTTTATTCCACTCAAAACAGGAATAGCAAGGTTATTTCTTGTAGCAGGATCTACCACTCTACTATACACAGTCATAGCAAACAGGCAGGGTCGGGGCCAGGTCAGTGGCCAAGTTATGTTCCTTGCATCACCCATCAGGTGACTGGCACTATGTGTGTGGCAGCAGACAACTTGTTTCTGTGGCACTGCGAATTTGCAGTTTGCCTTGGCGATGGACAAGCAACCTTGTGTTTCTGCATGTTTTCCCGTTAGGGAGGGTCTCAAAGTGTTCAGAAGTCTCACAAAGTATAGCACTGGTCATGTTATTGGCAGAAGTTCTCAGATGATTCTGCATTCATGGAGTGTATTGATAAGATGGGGTGAGGCAGAGGGGAGGATTCAGGTGGAGAAGTTTGTTTCTTGGTGCAAAGAGAATTATCTGCATTTTAACATCAGCAAAACCAAGGAACTGGTTATTGACTTTCATCACACCAAAGAGCCTCTAAGTCTGGTCACTATTCAAGGGGTGGATGTAACAGTGGTGCACAACTACAGATACTTAAGGGTCTACATTAATAACAACTTGGATTGTTCTTGTAACAACAGAAGAAATGGAAGAGCAGGCTGTTTCTTCTCAGTAGACTGCATTCCTTTAAAGTAGGAATTGACATCCTTCACATCTTCTACAACTCTGTGATCATCACTGTGATTTTCTACACTCTGGTGTGTTTGGCTGGTAATGTCACCTCAAGATAGGCCCACCAACTCAACAAGTTAATTAAATGGACAGGCTTGGTTATAGGATGCACTCTGCCCCCTTGAACGTAGAAGAGGAGGAGAGACTTAAAACAAAACTGAGTGCCATTATGAACAATTCTGCACATCCTCTCTCTGACACACAAACACAGCCAACGAATTGTTCAGCAGAAGTGTGTCAAGAAACAATTATGGGTACTCTGTTATACCAACAGTATTATGCCTGTAGAGTGTCTCATGGTGACTGTGACAGCCAAGTGAAATGTTTTCTTTTTCTTCAAATTTTCCTGCTTTTAAGTCATTCTGGTGTGTGTTCATAACACAGTGTTGATGGATATGTATTTACTAATCTATCTATGTATATATTTATTTATTTAAAGAGCTTTTAAAAAAAGCAAAATATCCCCCGTGGATCTATCTATCTATCTAGTGATGGGGGATGCCCGCAAAACACCTGCCTGAAGCATATAGATGGTGCCACAAAAAATGACACAAAGTCATCAAAAAGGTTTGGGGCAGCCACTTGTATATTGTTCCTTGGCTGCAAAATTTGTTTAAATTGAACTGTTCACAGATATGAGTCCAAAGCAGAACTGTGCTATGTAGTTAAGATAGCGGGTATATGCCGAGAAAAGGAAGTGACTTCATCAGTGGTGGCCGGACCTGGAAGTGACATCATCAGTGGTGTCGGAACCTTGCGGGATTTCCCGTGAATGGTCTGCAAGGGATTGAGAGAGACAGTCAGTGCACCCTGCTGCCCCCTGGTCTGGCATGGAACTTCCATCATTCAGGCCCTTTAGCTGTCTCGCACATGTGTGACAATGGTCATTTCCGGACGGTGTGACTGGACTGCATGTCTGCCTGGGGGGTTACCAACCAGGATTCTGAGTTGTTTCATTGTGTGGTGGGTGTGGCAATGTGCTGTACCAGTGCATGCTCCCCAACCTGACCTGACCTGACCTACACAATAAATAGTATAATTGGGAAAATACAGTAGGGACACCATAGGACCTACAAAAAAAATATGCATGTTTATACACTACTGGTCAAGAGTTTGAGAACACCACTGTTTTTCTCTTTTTTATTGCAATTTAGGCAGTTCGAATCTAGTGAACAACCTGAAATGGTAAGAAATACTGTAAACTGAAAAAAAGTACTGAAAATGAAAAACTCTGTAATTTACTTTTTGAGGGAATAGGTAATGAGTTAATAATATACAGTATACATATATATTTATATGTATGAATGCATAATAATATGCATATTGTGACAGTTTCAGTGCTTGCTCGCACCCTTGCACCCTCAGACACCACGTCAGACACCAGGTAAAAGTCCAATAATGATATTTATTATAATAATAAAGTGCACAAAGCACCCTCCACTCCCAAATACTCAATAAACAATAACCAATAAACCAAATCCTCCAATCTCCCAGACGCTTAGCCACCCTGCCTCCCAACTCAGCTCGTCTGTCTGGGAGCTCCCACAGTCCTTTTATATCCCTGACCCGGAAGTGTTCCCAATCCAACAGTCCACAAGTCCTTATCCCTTCCGGGTCAGGGTAAACAATGCTTTTTCTCACCCCGGAAGCCCGTCGCTCTTCCTATGACGATCTTCCTGGTCATAGGGCAAGAAGAACTCTTCGGTCCTCCCTGCAGCTCCCTCTCGTGGCCCCCATGGCATCCAGCAGGGCGGTGCATAAAAACTCCATTGTCCATGATGCCCTGCTGGTCTTCTGGGGACCTCCATGCTGCAAGGAGGGCTCCACCTGGTGGCTTGGGGGTATTGGCCGGGGTACATGGCCGGCCATATCTTACAATATATATTCCTACAACAATGTTAATGAAGCCTTCAAATCTGATGCAGACAGTTCCTGATGGTGTCCCAACTTTTGAAGATTACTTACGAGCCCTCCTGTCTATATAAAAGTAAAGGTGGAACACACTGTGTGGCTACACCCTCTGAAGTGTTATTAGGATTAATAATGCACTACAGGTTTTCAACTGACCATTAAGTGACTTGCTCAGGGTCATAAAGTTGAACTCCAGATGAAGCCTGAAACACCAATTTGGGGATTTTAACTCTAGTGCCTTAGTTACCACAACACAGCCATAATGGGTCTAAATTGGACCACCTGGGAAAAACACACATACAGAGACGCACAGACACACATCGACATGTTCAGAATGTCTAAACTCCACATAGAAAGGGACCAAGCTGAAAAATAAAAGTCTATAAACCTGTGAGGCAGCACTGTAGCCAGTGAGCCATCAGGCCAATCCATAAAGGAGCCATTAATAAAAGGCACCTGACACAGGAATCAAACCCGAATCCATGAGTGTGAAGTGACAATTCAGTACTGTTTGTTCAAGCATAAAAAGAAAAAAAAAAATTCCTCAAATAAATAATATCCTCTTAAGTAAGTGCATTGAGCACCAGCAAGAAAATCCATGAGAAAATTATTAAACTTTTATAATCAAAAAGCCTGAAGTAAAGAAGTCAGACTGCATCACGCATACTGAGGCTTAGACAGCCTTCCTAGTTACAGTAAGTCCCACTTTATAAAAATGAAAACAGGGTACAATATATTCTCTCATGTGCTTGTTTTGTCAAATCATTTTAAAACAAATGAAAATGATAAGTAGCAGACTTAAGGTGAGCTTGGACTTATAGACAATTTAAGGTTTGTTGTAACATCTGGATGGTCCCAAAAGTGTGCTCATCTGCAAAATGAATGAAACTCTCATGAGGTTTTGAGTTGACATATGAGACATGGCAGCAACAACTGCTGTCACACACAGTACTGTGTATCTATGCTCACAGCCATCCTGCATTCATTTTCTGAATCTGCTGTATCCAGTATTTTGTTATATTTTATCATAAGGAAGCCAGCAGCAGGCACAAGCCAGGACCAGATAATAAATAGGACACACTCGCACAGACACACACAAGATCTCAATCATGCTAGGCCAATTTACAGTTACCAGTTAGGGTAACACACACACACACACACACACACACACACAAAAACGCATGCACACACACACATGAACACAGTCTGGGAATGTGAGGGAAATCCCAAGAACCTGGAAAATTACCAAGCAGCCAATTGGGGAAATTCTGTATAGACCTGAAGGCTAATTTAACCCAGGTTCCCGAGACTGAAACAACAGCACTAACCACTGTAGCTCCCACAGTGGAATCATTATTTTATTCATTTTCTCAACACACTTCCTCCAGTAGAGGGAGATTCTGGGGACATGTTGCCTATTGAAACAGTCCTGGAATATCCTGGACAGGATAGCATTTATTTAATTGGTGTCCAAAGAATTTCCAGCACCTCTGTTGTGGGCTAGAAAGCCATCCAGGGGTGTTCATTATTGCCTCAGTAACTTTTGGATAAGTTTTGGAACCTGTTGAAGAGAATCATCTCTCTCTGCCACCCTTACACAGAATTAAATGCAAAAATTGTGATTTTTATCCAAAGGAAACTGTTTTATGACACAAAATTATGATACAAAAAATGGATTAACAGTAGGAGAATGCAAAGTAACAGACAGCTCTTCTTACTACTGTCAGCACATTATGGCAGGCTGCAGGTGTCAAGGGGTAGGAAACATTAGACAGCAAGTGAACAATTAGTTCTTAGTTGACTAGACTACTGAACCACCCAAAAAAGACATCAATCGATTAAAACGAGAGCAGAATGCAGCTGCTAGAATCTTAACTAGGAAAAGAAAATCTGAGCACATCTCTCTAGTCTTTATGTCACTACACTGGTTACCTGTGTCATTTAGAACTGACTTTAAAATACTGCTTATGGTTTACAAAGCTTTAAATAATCTTACTCCATTCTGAATATCGGAATGTCTGACACCTTACACTCCAAATCGTAACCTTAGGTCTTCAAACTAGTGTCTGCTTAGGATTCCAAGAGCTAAACTTAAAAGAAGTGGTGAGGCGGCCTTCTGCTGTTATGCACCTAAAATCTGGAATAGCCTGCCGGTAGGAATTCGCCAGGCTGATACAGTGGAGCACTTTAAAAAACTGCTTGAAACTCATTACTTTAATATGGCTTTCTCATAGCTTCATTTTAGTGTAACCCTGATATTCTGTATATGCACTTAATTTTTTTTTTTTGAGGCTCCACAATCTGTACTAACCCCTACTTTCTCTGCTGTTCTTTTTTCATTTTTCTGTGGTGGCGATCTATGCCACCACCACCTGATCAAAGCACCGTGCTGTCCTTACATTGATGAATTGAAGGCCAGAGGTCTACATGACCGTCATCATCAAGTTCTTCCATGTGAACCCTGTAAACCATGAGGACTGATTTAGATCAGTGATGTTAGGTAGAATGTCTAGTGGGGGCTGGGTGGTCTCATGGCCTTGGAACCCCTGCAGATTTTTTTTTTTTCTAGCCCTATGGAGTTTTTTTTTTTTTTTTCTGTCATCCCTGGCCATTACTTTATTCTTTGTTAATTAGTATTGTCTACTTTTATTTTTTTACATTTTTTCTTTTTTGTCTTTCTTTATCTTGTAAAGCACTTTGAGCTACATAATTTGTATGAAAATGTGCTATAGAAATAAATGTTGTTGTTGTTGAAGGTGATGTGTTGGAAGTAGGAAAAATGGGCAAGGGTAAGGATCTAAGTGACTTTGACAAAAACTAAATTGGCTAGATGACTGGGTCAGAGCATTTCCAAAATGGCAGGTCTAATGGGGCGTTTCTGATATGAAGTGGTTAGTACCTACCAAAAGTGGTCCAGTGAAGGATAACTGGTGAATCGGTGACAGGGTCATAGATGCCCAAGGTTCATTGATGTGAGTTGGGACCAGAGGCTAGACTGTCTGATCCAGTCCCACAGAACAGTTACTGTTACACAAACTGCTGACAGTCTTAATGCTGGTGATTAGAAAGGTCTCAGGGCACACACTGCATCGTAGAATGCTGCATATGTCCAGGTTGACCCCTGTCCACCACCATATGAGCCAAACATGGGTACATAACAGTCAAAATTTAACTATGGAGCAATGGAAGAAGGTGTCCTGATCTGATAAATCACATTTTCTTTTAGATCATGTGGAAAGCCGGGCACTTGTGCATTGTTTATCTGATGATACAAGGTTGCACTAGGTGCAAGCCGGCGGAGGAAATGTTATGCTATGGGCAAAGTTCTGCTGGAAAACCTTTGGTCCCAGAGTTCATGCAGATGTTGTTATGACACAAACCACCTTCCTAAAGATTATTGCATACCACATACACCCTTTCATAGCAGTGGCCTCTTTCAGCAGGATCATGCTATCTACCACAATGCAAAAATTGTTCAGGAATGGTTTGAGGAACATGACAAAGAGTTCAGTGTTCGTTGATTTGGCCTTGAAATTCCTCAGATCTCAATCTGATCAAGTCTCTGTGGGATGTGCAATAAACAAGTCAGATCCATTTATCCTCCACCTCACAAGTTATAGGACTTGAAGGATATGCTGCTAACGTCTTGGTACCAGATATCTCAGCACACATTTAGAGGTCTTGTGGTGTTCAGGCCTCGATTGGTCAGAGCTGTGTGGCAGGACGAGGAGGACCTACACAATATTAGGCAGGTGGTTTTAGTGTTGTGGCTGAATGGTATATGTACTGTATTATGGACGATATGCATGGATGGTCATCCCAGCCAGAATGGAGGATGGTTCCTTAAGTGGACAGAAGGCCAGCCCTATGCCACCACAAGAAATAGGGCGAAGATCATCCTATCTCACCCAGAAGACATGTAGAAGATGCCAATGACAGAGTGGGTACACTGGCATCCAAGCTGGGTTGGACCCAGGGACAATAACCAGTCAGGAGGACGGTATAATGGAAGGACAACCCGGCAGGACAACAGGCTTCCCTGACGCAATAGCAGGAAGTTTCCCTGGGCAACTGTACCTATGCAGACACCCGCAAAGCATGCTGGATATTACAGTCCTCTGGAACAACTTTGTCGGGTTCAGTGGGGGAACTGCAGAGAAAAGAGAGACACTCTTATGCAAGCGAGACAAGCACATCAGCAAAACAGTATCCCTTTTTACTTTTCCTCTCCGCCGCTAATATACAAGTGAGGTGAGCACGTCAGCACAACAAAACCTAGGAGAGAGATGCCCAGAGTAGTTCCTGTCAATTACCTGACATCTCTACATTTCAGTTATTTTCTGACAATTTCAATATTTTCTAGGACCACAGGCTTTTTACAGCATGGGCTTACACAGCTAGTTAAAACATAATGATTTGACAGTAATGGAAAAATATTTCCAATATTACAGAATTCTTACATCCTATGCAGAGAAGCCATGTGCTGTCAGCTTTTTGGAAAGGCAGCTTTAAAGTAAGCGATAATTTGGGTATGTCACAACCCAGCATTTCTCAAAATTTGCACCAAACATTGAACACCTTTACAACGTGTGAGGTTGTATGTGGATATCTACGAGGTGTGGCAGAAAAGTAATGAGACTGGCAACACTGCAAGCGATCTGGCAACGCTGCGCTGTTGTCCTTGATAGAGCACGTGTATCAGTACCCTCCCATAGCTCAGTGCGAGTTTCAGCTCCTTCCGTTAACTACGTGATTTTTGTGACTGCTATTAGCGAAGTTGTGTTTTTGGTTGTGCGTCACGCAAAATGGAACAGCGGAATTTTGAGCAACGTAAATTTTGTGTTAAACTTAGAGAATCGGCAAGTGTGACGTTTGAAAAGTTAAAACAGGCCTATGGGGAACATTCTTTATCCCGAGCTCAAGTTTTTCAGGGAGGCCTTCAACTTCGAAAACCAATGAAAACATCAAACGTGTGAACACTCTTGTGAGATCAGACCGTCGTTTAACATTAAGAATGTTGAGTGAACAATTAAATTTGAACAGATTTACCGTTCATCAAATTTTGACTGAACATTTGCACATGTGAAAGGTCTGTGCCAAAATGGTGCCGAAAAACCTAACAATTGAGCAGAAGGACAATCGAAAAAACGCATTCCTGTGGTTCCCCAGCCCCCTTATTCACCTGACCTCAGTCCGTGTGACTTTTTCGTTTTTTCCTAAACTGAAAAATGTCCTCAAAGGACGTCATTTCGGGACTTTAGGAAACATCCAAAAGAGTGTAAAGGACATGCTGAAGACCATACCGGTTGAAGACTTCCAGCGCTGCTACCAACAGTGGGAACAACGTCTCCATCGGTGTGTAGCTGCCCAAGGGAACTACTTTGAAGGGGATAACATTGATGTTTGAAAAAAAATAAAAACTTTGGCAAATAAAAAATCAGTCTCATTACTTTTCTGCCACACCTCGTATATTCCCCACCCACCCCATGGGGGGTAATGTTAAAGAAAGCCAAATTCATGCAAATCGTCACGCACATAAAGATCAGTCCCCCAAATGTGGATGAGCATGCATACTGTATGTGAATCGCAAGCAATATCACAGTATCAACACACAGATGATCATGGATGCAAGCTGTACTGCAGTAGCCAGCATATTACCCTGAAGATAAGCAGGGCTGATGGGAGCCTTGCAGCAAAATATAAAACAACAGCCCCAAATTCCATAAACTCCTGAAATGTTCATTTTACAGGTTACAAATTGTGAGGTTTCAAGAAAGCAGGTGGAGGCTTTGAGTAAATAGAGCTTAGCTCTTATGGAGAGAGACTCTGGAAGATGATCGTTCACAGTGCAAGAATGAAGACAACTGGAGGAAGATAGCCATCGCTGGTTTCACTTTAACTGATACTTTCCAAGGCTTTTCCTGTGGCCATCACAACATGAAATTGATTCTTCTGAAAGTATAGTTGTTGAACATTCATTGTTAAATGAATGTGCCCAATTATCAGGTTTACTCTCATGAGGTGTGTGTATCTGGGTTTTTTCGTCTTTGTGTTTACTACAGTATTAATCACGATCTTACAAAGTGGCAACAATTACTTGTAGCTTAGTGCAATATCCTACCTTATTTTGCTTTTGTTCTTCTTGTACTTTAAATACTATTATTATTATTATCATCATCATCTTTTTGGTGTAGCCTCAGCATTTACTGTATATACTCTCGGATAAGTTCTCCCGCAGATAAGTTGGGACTTGATTTTCCAGTATAATTTCTGGTATTTTATAATGTTGGTCATATAAATTGAATGTGGAAAACTCACTCTATTGGTACAAGAGATTATGATATGCTAATTCCCACTTGAGAGAGAAACCACGGAGCACACTGCCTTTTTTTCCTATGTGGGTGCAGCAATGCGCTGTATCAGTGTGCGCTCCTAACCTCTCTCTCTGTCCCTCTCTCTATTGTGCCTACGTGACCACACAGTAATATCCAAACTATTCCGAAGCACCGTTTGTACTGATTTCTGTTTTTTGTATCTCACACCATCATACACCTTTACCGTAACAGCATCCCTCATCTACAATGGAGCGTTTGATCAGAAGAAAATATGAAGCTGGTTTTAAATTAAACGTTGTTGAAGTAGCGAAAGAAATTGGTAACTGCGCTGCTGCAACAAAATTTAATGTGCCTGAGAAACTGAATGAGACTGAAGAAGAGTAAAAAAAAAAATAAAATTAAGTGTTGCATTTTTGAACGGGTGTGTAACTCGGGGTCAAATTTTATTATCGATTTTTCTGGATTCAAGACCCGACTTATACGTGAGTATATACAGTATATCAGAAAATGAATAAACATCACCATGAGTGTTAATTTAAAGCAATGGCTGCTGTTCGTTCTTAGGTGTGTCCTTCTACTCCTCGCTTTGACTGAGACTAGAATGCTTTGTCAATGACCCGTACATCCTACTCTGAGGTAGGACACATTCTTATTCTAGTGTGACTTTTAGTCCAGGAGTAATTCGGAGACTCTTGATAAATATAGGTCCTGATTTTTTTTTTCTTTTGCCCTGTATTTTTGACCACAATTTTTGTTTCTTTCTTTGGCTTTGAAGCTCGTGTTCTTTGATTTCCCTGTTTTGAACCTACTTTGTCAGTCTCTTTTCCTGGGCACTTCTCAAATCTAGTCAGTGCGCTGACATAACAAATGGCCACAGACATAGTGACAATAAACGGACAATAATCATACAGCATAAAATGGCAGCACCCAGAAAACAAAATGGTGACATCAGAAAACAAAAAGGTAAATTGTGATAATATTCAAAATAACAGACAGAAAGCAGCCAGAGCTCACAAGATGGGCTAAAGCAAACTATACAAATTGGATCTAGACGAGTTTAAATGAAATCCTAAGCACCACAGGATGTAACCAATCACCTTCTACTGATCTGATGACTGTATAGATTCAGTACAGTGGGTCCCAGTCATTGGTTAGGGTTGTCTAAAGTTCATAATCCTTTTACTAGTTAATATAAGCAGTTTGGTAAAAACTTTGGTTGCTGGTAAGAGTACGACTTCACAAGTGTTCTGGAATGCTTGATGCAAACACATATTAAACAAATTATTTATTATATATTCCAGACCACGGCAGAGCCCATTCATACAGACAGCCATCCTCTGTTATGATTAGACCACAAACAAGAAGGTGAATATTACCAAAAACACAAAGTTTTGTTAAATTCACAAAATACATTTTAAAAAACTCAAAATTAAAAAAAATAAAAATATAAATTTGAAAAGTATATCAAAGATATAAATGATCAAAAATGTAAAAAATACAAAGCAAAGAAAGAAATAAACAAACTAAAGAAGATAGCTTCTTTCAAAGAAAAAAAAACAAATAGGCAACTCAACTAAAGATACAACATACAATTTAAATCTATAAACTGATGTACAATGCTGAGGTTTTCATCCATCCATCCTTTACTGGGCCCCCTTAATTCATTTGAGGGTCAAGGGGATAAAACAAAGATCAGCATTAATTTTCTTCGTGCTTTAAATGATCTCAATTCTTCCAAACAATTTGATTGTCAGGTAATGTAATTTAATTGAGGCTTTTAGGAAAAGTGAATCAATGAAGGGAAAGTCAAGTGTCAGCATTTCAGTAATAGAAAGTTACCTTTATACATTTTATATACATTCCCTAACCTGCATAAACCAATTCAGGGTCAGAGGAGACGCTGGACAGAATGCTAGTCCATCATAGGATCCATCTCATGCACAAACACACTGGTGCCAGTTTAATGTTACCAGTTCACTTTATAGCTATGTCTTTGAGTTGTGGCAGGACATCCAGACTACTCTAGGAAAACACACAAAGGAGAACACAAACCCAAACACAAGGATAACATGAAGACTCTGCATGGAAAATGAACACTGGATATGATGCTGTGACCCTGGAGCTGTAAGGCAGCAGAGTGATCACTGAACCATCTTTTAATGAAAACTTAAATCCAAGAAGTATACAGGCTAATAACAACTTGGATTATTAAGTAGTCATGGTACAGATGAGTACCCATCTTTGGTTTGACTTTGTGTTGCTCATGGAGTCCCAAATGAGGCACATTACCTGCATTGTGAGGGAGCGTCAGTTACGGCACTACGGCCATGTGGCACATTTCCCCGAGGGTGATCTGGCTCGTAAGATCCTCATTGTTTAGGACCCGAGCGGCTGGACCAGGCCAAGGGGTCGCCCACGTAACACCTGGCTATGGTAAATAGAGGGTCATTTCCGGAAGGTGGGACTGGACCGCGTGTCTGCCTGGGGGGTTGCAAACCAGGATCCCGAGTTGTTTTGTTGTGTGGTGGGTACGGCAATGCACTGTACCAGTGCATGCTCCCCAACTTGACTTGACTTGACTTGTACAGATGAGAAGTGGAGTGGATTTACAAATTTAATGAATGGTATGTGCAAACTCAAAAATCTTGTAACATGAAAAATGGTGGGAAGTTCAGTGTAGGAGATCAGAGCAAAATGTACATCATACTGAAGGTGAAGTGAATTCATTCTGTCAATGCTTATTCTTCATACTCATTCCTGATGGCAAAGTTTGATTTAGTCATCATCACTAATCCTTAAAAATGTAATTAATTAGGATATTTGATTAGATTTTCTTTATATATCCTGCATGGAGATTTCAAATGAGTGCAAAGAGTCGAAAACCATTGGGAACAAATAGAGTCAGACCTTGAGTTCTAAAGACCGGTGCTCACCAACTTTGTCATAACCTCTGCTACCTGTTCAGTGTCACTAATGCCCCAGACTGTAAAGAAGATCCAGCATTGTTCTAAAGAAGGTAGGAACCTCTTCACTGGTATCTCATATCATTAGGACCTACCAGAGGCCAATCTGAGTTTGCCTGAGGGCTTATTCTCACCTGGACAAAGCTGGCAGCACTGTGACATTTATGTTGTTTGATTTCTCCAATGACTTCAGTACCATCCAGCCATCTCTGGCAAGGGCTAAACTCAGAGATATGCAGGTGGAAGAGCCTGTCGTGTCCTGGATAATGGACTGTCTGTCATGCAAACCAGAGTTGGTGACACTTAAGGACTGTGTGTCTGATGCAGATGTGAACACTGGAGCACCACAAGGAACTGTTCAGTCTCCTTTTCTCTTCACCCTGTACACCTCAGACTATAAACACAACACCAGGTCATGTCACTTATAGAAATTCTCTAATGTTTTTAAACTAATGAGGGGTTATTGATAAGCCTGCAATCCTTTAATGTGGGTAGTGACATCCTTTACTTGTTCCATTACTCTTTGATTGCTACCTATGCTGGATCTGCAACGTCACTTTAAAAGAGGCGTACTGAGTATACAATCTAATTAAGAATACAGGCTCATTTATGGGATGCGCTCTCAACTTGCTGGAGATAGTTTTATTTTCATTCTTCCCTCCTCTTCTAAGAGCCATTAGGAACAATGCTGCACATCCTCTCTCTCTGACACACTAACACTGAGAACTTTCAGCAAATGAATCATTCAGCAGAAGTGTGTCAGGAAGCACTTTGGGTGCTTCTTTATACCAACAGCAATATGCTTTTATAATGCCTCACTGTGTCTGTGACTGCTCTTTTTATCTTTAACCTAGTTAGAAGCTTTTATTCTTTTTAGTATTTATTGTGTGTATTTGCTTGTTATAATATTTATTTAAGGATTTGTTAACTTGTTTATAGAGCCTCTGCAAAAAGCCAAATTTCCCCTTGGAACAAATAAAGTGCTATCTATTGTGGGGCCGACCCGGACACAGACAGGCGGACATGTTCTTAATCACCACCACACGTTTATTATTTACACTATTTACAATAATAATGGTCACTCAGGCCCAGTCCAAACCCCAACACACAGTCCTGGCCTCACAATGCCTTTCTTCGGGCCGCCTCCACACACCTCTCGTGCCTTGTCCTTCTTCCACCCGGCTCCAGCCCTGAGAGAAGGGAGACGGCCCCTTTTATGTCCTCCCGGATGAGCTCCAGGTGGTTCCCGGCATTTCCCTCCTGGCCACGCCCCAGCGTGGCGGAAGTGCCGGCTGTTCTCCCGGCAGCTCTCTGGGTGTCCTCTTATATCTTCCCCCCAGCACTTCCTGGTGTGGCGGAAGTGCTGCGGTCACAAGTCCCCAAAGCATTGGGGCCCCTACAGGGGTGGGGCTTCCATGCCCTGAACCCGTGGCCCCCAAAGCAACCAGGAAGGCGGCCCCCACGTGATCCCAGATGGGCACACGCCCACTTCTGGTCCTCCAAGGCGTCCCGGCTGGGTCATTGCCCCTGGCATCCGCGACACTATCTATTGTAGATACCCTAGAGGACAGCTGGCCATCAAGCTCGGGATGGTGCGGAAATCTTTACTGGAGGCTGGAGGAGAGCAGTGCGGTGGGAAAGGAGAGAGTGTGACAGTGATAAAAAGAAAAAAGGAAATGACCTGTTTATTGTGTACAAGGTATTCTTTCAATAAACTACCCTTTATGTGAACCTGGGACTGCATTGTGTCTTCATGTTTTGGGGTTTGGGGCACACTGGCACCCCCTAGCCTTCACACTATCTATCTATATATGTTATATAGTGCCTTTTACATAATTTCCTTTATATATACTCACACATAAATTGAGTCTTGTAACCCGAAAAATCAATCATAAAATGAGACCCCGACTTATACACCTGTTCAAAAATGCAACACTTATTTTTTTTACATTTTCTTGCCACCTCCGATCTTGCATTAGTTGCTTCAGAATAGTTTGGGTATTACTGTGTGGTCAAGTAGGCACAATGCATAGAAAAAAAAGGCAGAGTGCTTTGTGGTTACTCTCTCAGGTGGCCATTAGCATATCATAATCTCTTGGAACAACAGCGTGAGTTTTCCGTATTCGACATATAGGACTGACGTTATACAATACCAGAAATTATACGATAAAATCAAGTCCTGACTTATCTGCGGGAGAACTTATCCGCATATATGGTACCTATATGTTATATAGTGCCTTTCTATCATTCTATTTATCGCAGAGGACGGCTGGGGCTCTTGGACACGAAAGTGCGCTTTGATGATTCCAGAGTCATGTACTGCAGCACTTCCGCCACAACAGGATGTGCTGCAGGAAGATCATCAAGGAGCACATCTGGAGACATTATAAAAGGGGCTGCATCACTCCATTCTATCTATCTATCTATCTATCTATCTATCTATCTATCTATCTATCTATCTATCTATCTATCAAATATTTAATAACTTTAGTATTGTGTGTTCATTTTTATTACTAAGCATAGGTTCCTTTTCTCCCCCCTGTCCTGCAGTGATCCCTTTGTCTTATCATGGGACAGAAACTACTGTCCCTCAGATTTTATGCTTCTTCACTTCCTATGTGAATTTCTCCCAGTGTTTTTCATTTGGATTCTCTGATTTTCTTCACATATCCCCAGACATGGTGACTGGTGATTCTCATTTGTCATGTCATGGGTGGACTGTGTGATGGACTGCTGTTTCATCAAAGGAAACTTCCTGTCTGGCACACCGTTCTGACAAGTTCCACCCACTAACCTTCAACAAGCAGGTTTTGAGAACAGTATTTTATGGTAGATACAATTGTCATATTAACCTAAAAGAACATGGTTTTGAGTTAAAATGCCATTTGTAACTGTGGCTCCTGTGGCATCATTTCAAGGTGTGAAAGAATTCAAGTTAGCCCTTGCGTCACTCTTATACAGTTTTATTAAGACTGAGTCAAGGGAAGGCAGTAAGTGAACACCAACCTGGCCATAGCCGAATCTGAAAGCAGGAGCAGTGTCGGTGCTTTATATACATGGCAGTAAACAGCTTTTATTATACCCATAAAATGAGTTAAATGTATTAAATTAAACTGCAGGTAGTTAAGTTTGTGACTTCCTGAGACAGGACGTAGACACCATAACTGGGCTCGGTGGTTCAGAATATTGTGTGGGAGGAAGTGCAGACAAGCTTTATAACAGATATTTAAATTATATTTAAAAGTAGTTAAACTTATATAAAAGTAATTCATAATAAAGTAGAGTATAAAAATAGATTATAATAAGGTACAAATGCTCTGACTAAATCAGGGCTGCAGCCTTCATTACTGAAGGATAAGCAAATGTGTATATAAAAATACTTTTCCACATCTTCTGGTCAGCTTCCCTGGGCTCCTGCACACCTCTTGGTCACACCTCTACGATGAGCCCTGGCACACCTCAAAATACCAGGCAAGGGCCATCCAAAGCTCAGCCTTATCAAGTGGTACAACATGTTTCAGTTTGTGTGCAACCTGCTCTCATGCCCACTGCTGGTTCTCTGGTCTTCTTGTACAACTCAAAAATGAACAGCCTGTGCTGTGGAGCTAAATAAACACATTGTGAAAGTAATGTGTGTGTGAGTTTGATTTGGTAAGGTGATCCCTCACCAAAAGAGTAACTTTGTTAACTAAAGCAATTCATTGTATGGGCTGAAGCAGCACTCTGAGTTGGAGGACTAAGGTTCAGTCTCAGATATTCGAAAAGTTGCTTATTTTTTGCAGATTTTTAATGTCAATGTCAATTTATTTATATAGCACATTTAAAACAACATAGTAATGCTGCAGCCAAAGTGCTTTACAATAATAGAATAAAAAGAAAAACAAAAAAAATAAACAATAAAACATAAATAGTAATAAAATATATGAACATAAAATAAGATAGATAATAAATAGAAATAATGTTATATGATCACAAAGAGGAAACCATCAGTATTACTGAAGGTCACTGAATGCAAGTGAGTTTTCAATCTTGTATTGAACTGTTCAATTGTAGACGACTCCTTAATATGATGAGGTAGAGAGTTCTGCAGGCGAGGGGCAGCAGCTGCAAAGGCCCTGTCCCCCTTGGTTTTATATTTGGTACAAGGGACAACAAGAGACAACTGACCAGAAGATCTAAGCACTCTGGATGGCTGGTGTAAAACACACAATTCAGATAAATAGGCAGGAGCAAGCCCATGTAAAGATTTAAAAACTAGCAGCAAGATTTTAAAATCAATTTGAAAACTGACAGGCAGCCAGTGTAAAGAAGCTAAAATAGGAGAAACAGAGTCAGACTTCCTTGCTCCAACCAGAAAGCGAGCGGCAGCATTTTGGACCAGCTGTAACCTGTGTATCAGAGATTTGTTAATCCCAGAATACTGCGAGTTGCAGTAATCGAGGCGAGAAAAAATAAAAGCATGAGTAGCTTTCTCAAGATCTTTAGAAGATAAAAAAAGGCTTGATCTTACCTAATAGAAGAAATTGGAAAAAGCAGCTCTTGACTACTGAATTTACTTGTTTCTCAAAAGAGAGGTTACTATCAAAGGTAACATCAAGATTGCAGACTTGAGGTTTGGAAAAGACAGAGAAAGATCCGAGGAGGTCAAGACCAATTTGACTTTAGCTGATGGACATATATACGTCCATAGCCTGCAGCTCGGTCATCGTGTGAGGCGGCGTTGGGTCCTCGATCCCAACGCCTCCCATGTTGTTGGCTGCCTGCCTATATAAGGCTGTCTGTCACTCCGGTCTCTTCATTCCCTTCCTTGCTTCGCCACAGGATTCACGTCTCCCTGCTGATAACTACAGCCTTTTTATTTAATCTACGGCTTCTCCGCTGTTTTATTGTTCATTTATTATGATTATAGTTATTGTGTAGGTATTTTAGACTTACTTTACATTGTTCAGGTACCCATTTCCTTTATCATTCCAACCGTACCCCCATTAACATGTCTATCGAACTGTCAAAGAACTGTCACTTACCGAGTGGTTTCCATGCCCGGAGATACCACCTACCTTTTCCATTCTCATTGTTACATATTGCACGGCCATATCAGGCTCACTCCTGATATCCGGAGGAACATTGTGTCTTATGTATTGAATGACTGGGACAGGTTCAAGGTGTGGACTGATGACGGTACAGGAGATAATTATACTGCACAGGAGCACTAGAAGAGTGAAATGCTTAAGCCCTTCACCTATGCATCTGCATGTGAGTTGATGGCTGCCGCTGAATTGTTCAGTTGTCGCTTTCAAGTGTACCAAAATGGCAAAATATTTTACACCTTTTGACAGCCGTCAATGCCTCTTAAACATCTTAGATTGACAGGTGACGATTTCAGTAGTAGACACTTTGATGTTTATGAATGTTTAAACTCTCAAAAGCTGGATGTGAAGTTACCGATGAAACTGGTTGTATACTTACAACGCTTGACAGATGCCGAATGTCTCTTCAACACAAGTCCTACAAATACTGCCGTAATTGAAACAAACCATGAAACTCAAACCGATTATGACAGCAGCAATCCAAGCTGTGAGATTTGAGACAAGATTACTGTTCACATGGCCAACTATACGTTGCATGCTCAAGAGTAAGCTTAGCGCACAGCTTGGTCATATTACAACCGGAGGGCCGAACTCACAATGTGGTATACAAAGAGATCCTTAACAAATAATTATTGGTATATTTTCCCTCAGTTTAAAAAGGTTTAATTTTCTTCTTAATAAAAATTTTAAGGCAGTACTTTGCCGCTGCGAAGCGCGGGTATTTTGCTAGTCTCAAATAAATTATTGTAGTTAAGGTGATTGACCAATTGATTATAAATAATTTTTTCTAGAATTTTAGCCAGAAATGGCAGCTAGGAAATTGGAAGAAAGTTGGTTAAAACTCCAGGATCTAATCCTGCTTTTTTTAGATGGGGACGGAATGCAGCATGTTTAAAAAATTAGGGCACAACCCCCGGACTAATAGAATCATTTATAATGGCTAAGCCCAATCATGTTGTATCTCTTAACACTCTCAAGCCAGCCTAAGGGTGTCTGGAGTTCATTCTGGAAAGCATTGGGTGAGTACAAGGCAGGAACCATTCCTAGATAATCTGTACATCTTTTTGATGCCAAAGGGACACCAAAGTCTCCAAAGGAAAAATAAAAAACAAAGACATGGAGAACAGCAAAATGTCACGAAGACAACAGACATATGCAGAATTTCAACACCAAATAATGGATCTGTGAGGCAGCAGTGCAGTCCACTGCCTCATCATTTATTGTCCTAGTTGATATATAAAAATATACTTACCATTTTAAAATAAGTATTTTGTAATTTTAATGAAAATGTGTCTTTATAGTTGGACAAAGAAAATGAATGTTAGCCAGTCTTTTATAACCCAAGTAAATATACAGTCACTAGGCAGCAAGAAATCACTTTATCCAAAGGTCAGAGAGGTCTACAACTCCAGTTTATAGTGATAGTGACAAAAAACTCTATGAAACCCACTCTGTCTTACACTTACACTGAGATGGATGAGTTGAAGAGCAGGAAAGGCAGACATGGAATCAAAGCTTATTATCTAAAAGTGCTTCTAGGCCCGTTTTCTGGTCTTATATTATCTCTTATGTCCCATTCAAGAAATCCAGTCCCAAAAAAAGATGAAAACAGCCAGGATTGTGTTTAAAAAAATGCTTTAGTTGTCTCACATTTATATGCAATCTTTTTGTTTAACCCACTGAATTAAAGCTGAAAGTCTGTACTTCAACTGCATCTGAGTTGTTTAATTTAAAATTCAATGTGGTAATGTACAGAACCAAAATTAGAAAAAAGTTGTCTCTGTCCAAATATTTATGGACCTAACTAGATAGATAGATAGATAGATAGATAGATAGATAGATAGATAGATAGATAGATAGATAGATAGATAGATAGATAGATAGATAGATAGAGTAAATAAAGTAGAATGCCCTAATGAATAATGCCCAGTAGCACTTACTCCCATAGCCCTGAAGTGCTTTGAGAGGCTGGTGCTAGAACACATCAAGGGCATCATCCCTGACAGTCTGGACCCCCTCCAGTTTGCCCACCGTTGCAACAGGTCCACTGAGGATGCCATCTCCATAACACTTTACACCACCCTGTCTCATCTGGAGAACAAGAACAGTTATGTCAGGCTGCTGTTTGTGGACTACAGCTCTGCATTTAACATCGTCTTTCCATCTCAGCTAATCGCTAAACTCCTAGATCTGGGGCTTAGCTCTTCACTGTGAAACTGGGTACTGGACTTCCTCACCGGTAGAACTCAGCAAGTGCGTATTGGTGGAAAAACCTCCTCCATCATCACCATCAACGCTGGCACCTTGCAGGGTAGCGTGCTGAGCCCCCTGTTTTACTTTCTCTACACCCATGACTGTGTAGCTAAGTACAGCTCTAACATCATCCTCAAGTTTTCTGAC
Organism: Polypterus senegalus; assembly: GCF_016835505.1. Classification (NCBI taxonomy): domain Eukaryota; kingdom Metazoa; phylum Chordata; class Cladistia; order Polypteriformes; family Polypteridae; genus Polypterus; species Polypterus senegalus. The sequence goes on from NC_053167.1 coordinate 123,520,498, forward strand.
GATACCACTGTAATAGGTCTGATCAGTGAGGATTATGAGATGGCCTACAGGGAGGAGGTCAGACTCCTGGAAGAATGGAGTCAGGACAACAACCTCACCCTCAACATTAGCAAAACTAAGGAGGTGAATGTGCAACAGGCAACAGAACACAGCCCCATCTACATCGGAGGTGAGGCTGTGGAGCAGGTCAGCAGCTTTAGGTTCCTCAGAGTCACCTTCACTCATGATCTTAAATGGTCAAGTCACACTGCGGCAGTAGTCAAGAATGCCTAACAACACCTCTGCTTCCTCAGGAGACTGAGCAAAGCCCGGATGTCCCCCACAACCCTGTGCAGATTCTACAGGTGTACTGTGGAATCCATCCTGACAGGATGCATCACATCCTAGTACAGCAACTGCTCGGTTCAGGACTGCAGAGCTCTGCAGCGTGTGGTGAACACAGCACAGCAGATCACAGGCACAAAGCTCCCTGCGATCCATGACATCCACAATACACAATGTCTCAGGAAAGTGAACCGTATCAGGCAGGACCCCAGCCACCCTGCACTGTCACTTTTCACTCTCCTCCCATCTGGGAAGCGACTAAAGTCCATTTGGACGTGCACCACCATGTTCAGAAACAGTTTCTACCCCACTGCAATCAGACTCATGAACAATCTAACCTTGTGTCACCTCCACTGCTACCTGCACATATACTTCTGCCACTGTCTCTATTTATTCGTAGGATTCTGGTTTTATTTATTTACTTATTTATATTCAATTATGCATTGTGTGTGGGATTTTTTTTGTCTATGTTCAATGTCTGCAGGGGCACATACAAGCAAGCATTTCATTGTACATGGTACAGTACTTGTACTTGTACACATGACAATAAAGAATTGAAATTGAGATAGATAGATAGATAGATAGATAGATAGATAGATAGATAGATAGATAGATAGATAGATAGTGTGGCAGATGGCTGGGGGGGTAACCTGGCCGGGATGCCTTGGAGGACCGGAAGAGGGCGTACGGCCACCTCAGACCACGTGGGGGTGACCGCCATGGTTGCTATGGGGACCATGGGTACAGAGCTTTGAAGCTCAACCCTGTAGGGTGCCCGTGGTCACCGCCGGGGGTGCCCCGATGCCTTGGGAGCCCTGGACCTCAGCACTTCCGCCACACTCAGAAGTGCTAAGACGAAGACGTGCAGGGACACCCGGAGTGCTTCCATGGATTCAGCTGGCACTTCCGCCACACTGGGGCATGTCGATGGGAGATTGCCGGAGCACACCTGGAGCACATCCGGGTGCTTATATAAGGTGCCGCCTCCCTCCATTCAGGGGAGAGAAGAGAGCTTGGTGGAGAGGAGTAGAGGCGGCCTGAAGAAGTGAGGCATTTGTGTTGTGGCCAGGACTTTGGGGTTTGTGCACTTTATTTAACTGTAAATATGTATAATAAATGTGTGTTGGGTGACATCAATGTGTCCGCCTGTCTGTGTCTGGGTCGGCTACCACAATGGCATCCCAGATGGGACTGGTCACAAATAATTTTGTAGACGGTCCGGTGCAGAGAGACCGGTCCGCAGAAGGCTTGTGTTCCCCTGGCTCAGGAGAAAGACAACGGCCGTTGCAGGAGTGCAGCTGGCTCTTACAGGCGCTCCATTGCTGGAGGCACCTAGGACAGCATTGCGTTTAGTGAGGCCACGCCGAGGATGTTTCCTTGGTTAGACGGGACCCGGGAGGTGAGTTACCTGCTTACTGGCAGCTGGCAGCTGGCCCTGGGGGGGCGGGAGTGTTTTTTGTGTTACAGGCAGGGACTGCCTGGATCCGCATCAGTGGCAGACGCATGCTGGTCTGCGGGGCTTCGACGGCATAGCAGCAGCTACGGGAGCTGTGAAAGAGGAGACGCCGTGACTCAAAACAACAAGAGCTCGCCGCCGAGCCAGGAAGAAGGAAGACAAGATGGCTGCGGACCGGAAGTCCCTCCCTGTGACAGGCACGCGATTGGACGGTGTGTCTTATGGGCCTGCCGATGAGTGGATGGAGGCGGGACGAAGGAATGTTCATCGCGTGCCAGGGAGAGACCCAACTGGGCCAGAGTTAAAGGCCCACAGGAGCAGCCGACATGTGTTGCTGATGGACAGGTAAGCCCACTGTCGGCTGACTTTCTGTCCTTGCCTGTGGCCCTGTGCGAACTGGAGGAGTGCCTTCAGTCTGCAGGGCCTATTCCACAGGTGCTGCGTGCCCTCCGGGAAGAGTTGCAGGAACTGGAGAGGAAGGCGGTCACGTCGGTGGAGTTGTTGCAAGCGGCGACAGGACGGCGCAACGCTGCATTCTTCAGCCGGAGCGGGACGGCAGAGACGGTGAGTAAAGCCAACCTGTAAAGCATAAAGGAGAGCCCACCGAAAAGGCCTGTGATTCGAATGATCGGAACTGAGTAAGGGGTTCTCCGACAGTGGACGCGGCGGTGAGGGCTGTGCGCGAGGTGAGGGGAGAAAGATCAAGATGGCTGGCAGGACAGGGGCTGATGAGTGCCCTGGGTCCTAGCGCCCTACGCCCCAAGCTCGCAGCAGTCTCCCGTCGCTCTGTAGGGATGCAGACCGTCATGCTGTCCAAGAGGAAAAGGAGGAATCAAGGGAAGAATGCCGGTTCCTCTGATAAGAGAGGACGTGAGGCAGGTCGCTCACGTCCAGAGAATGGCCTTTTTCTGCGGAGGCAGAGGGAAGCTCCAGAGTCGGCGGAGATGACGGATGTGCGAATGGACCCATCTGTGTCAAGCGGGCGGGCATGGAACCCACGGAGGGGGTGCCGGTCGGATGGGGGAGCGCTGCCAGTGCGTGGCACGGAGGGACGCCAGGATAGGGTGTCCAGGCAGCAGCTCTGCCCCTTTTTTTCTGTGTGTTGCAGGACCGGCGATGTGGTGATGGGGTGCCACAGCTGGCGGAGGCTACAAGGGTGCAAGTAGCTCCAACCAGAGGGTTGCGAAGACCTCAGAGGGGGTGCCGAAGAGGCAAGTTCCAGGGTGCCGGGTTGGACCCTGGACAAATAGTAGGACCCACTTCGGGGATGAGCTGCCCTCGCGGGACGAGTTGCTCTGCTCAACGGGTCTTCGTTGGTGGTGGGGCACTGTGGCACATGGCTGGGGGGGGGGCGACCTGGCCGGGATGCCTTGGAGAACCAGAAGAGGGTGTACACCCACCTCAGACCACATGGGGGCGACCACCCTGGTTGCTATGGGGACACTGCCAGGGGGTACCCCGATGCCTTGGGAGCCCTGGACCTCAGCACTTCTGGGTGTGGCAAAACGTGCAGGGACACCCGGAGTGCTTCTGGGGATTTAGCCGGCACTTCCGTCACATCCGGGTGCTTATAAAAGGGGCCGCCTCCCTCCATTCAGGAGCTAGAGTTGGGAGAGAAGAGAGCTTGGTGGAGAGGAGTGGAGGTGGCCTGAAGAAGTGAGGCATTTGTGTTGTGGCCAGGACTTAGGGGTTTATGCACTTTATTTAACTGTAAATATGTATAATAAACGTGTGTTGGGTGACGTCAACGTGTCCGCCTGTCTGTGTCCAGGCCGGCTACCACAATAGATAGATAGATAGATAGATAGATAGATAGATAGATAGATAGATAGATAGATAGATAGATAGATAGATAGATAGATAGATAGATAGATAGATAGATAGATAGATAGATAGCACAATAACAAAAATTATTCGCATTTGTCCTATCTATCCCTTGCCTGCTCTTTAACTGTTCACTCCCTTCTCAACCTGATGCTGTCTTCCTCTTACTCCAGCAACTACAACCAATTCCAACCTTCCCTTCCCTATTCTCCATGCACCGTTAATTAACTCTGATCACTGTCACTCAGCTCTCTCTCTCGGGAAGTGTTCTGAGCCTTTAAAAAAGTGTGTTCCCCCAAGAGTCCACCCCAACACTGCTTCCACACCCTACAGCCCTTGCAGGGAGACTGACAGTCATCACTATCAGATGTGAACTCTTAGCTGCGGACACTGGGGCATCTATCTATCTATCTATCTATCTATCTATCTATCTATCTATCTATCTATCTATCTATCTATCTATCACAGAGGTTAGTACTGTTGCTTCACATATTCAGCATGTTTGGTTTGATTCCCATGACTGGATAATGTCTCTGTAGAACTGACATCTACTGTAAATTAGCTCCAAGGGGGAGTATGCTTGAATGGTCACCATAATTGACTATTGCTGCATCAAGGGTTGGTTCCTACCTGGCACTGGGCCCCTTGTGGCCCTGAACTGGAATAAGCAGGTTTGAGAATGATATACAATGAAATGATTTCTGACCAAAGTGCAACATTTTGCCAACTGAAGCTGTGATTTAAGAATCACAGTACAGGCCTCAGAGACTATGTTATAATATTTTTTTATATTTTACTGTAGGGCGGCACGGTGACGCAGAAGGTAGCGCAGCTGCATCACAGTTAGGAGTCCCAGGTTCATTTCCCGGGTCCTCCCTGCGTGGAGTTTGCATGTTCTTCCCGTGTCTGTGTGGGTTTCCTTCGGGCGCTCCGGTTTCCTCCCACAGTCCAAAGACATGCAGGTTAGGTGGATTGGCGATTCTAAATTGGTCCTGGTGTGTGGGTGTGTTTGTGTGTGTCCTGCGATTGGGTTGGCACCCTGCCCAGGATTGGTTCCTGCCTTGTGCCCTGTGTTGGCTGGGATTGGCTCCAGCAGACCCCCGTGACCCTGTGTTTGGATTCAGTGGGTTGGAAAATGGATGGATGGATGGATTTTATTGTATATTATAATATAATATAAAATAGGTTACTGCTTATTACACAATGAAACAATTAAAATATATGTATCATTCTCAAACCCATGTAATCCAATTCAGGCTCTCGGGGGCCCAAGCTTTAAGGGCACCACAGGAAACAGCCCTGTACAAGGCATTGGTGCACTCACATACTCACAACTGGGTCACCAATGAACCTGAAGTGTATGTTTTAGGCCCGTGAGAGGACAACTGGAACAGACAGACATGGAGATAATGGGCACACTCACACAGATAATGATTGGGCGCTGGATTCAAAACTAGGTCCCGGCTCCCTAAGGAAGAAGCAATGCTATACATGGCACAACATGACAGTCTGATGGAATTCTGTTTTATACATCAGAATTCTAATTAGGAGCTGACTAAGAGTGCATAAGGACAATGGAGTAGTCCATTTCAGTATATCACTAAGTGTCACTGAGCTGAACCCGCCCTATGTGGTGTGTAGAAAGCCAGGTGGCAGAACACAGTGGAGCAGCCACAGAGCACAGAACAGAAAGGTAAAGGTCCGTAAGCTGTAATAATTGGTGGAAAGTCATAATGTTTGTTTATGTGTCAGTTTCCTTTATATTATATTGTGTGCCTTAATTTGATTTTTACTTAATACTTGAGGCACTTAAAAATTCAATAAAATCAAACTTACTCAGAATTATGACTGTAAGAATATGCCTTCTCATCATGTCTCTTCTTGTCACAATGGAAACATACATTTTTATGCATTATTAAGTAAAGGTGTTTATGCCTTAATGAACAATTTTACGTTACCATTTCCTGTACTGCCGTTATTATCTTGAATTTTAAACATGACACTAAAGGAAGAAGAGTACACAGTTAACAATTTTTTTCCCCAATTATTTATGGATTCACTGAGGCTGAATGCAATTCAAAAGTGTCTGCTTCGCACTTTTAAAATGTGACAATTTTCCACCTAATTAAACTTTCGTTCATTATTGTTGCAAATGGAAAACTGTGAATCTGTAAAATAAATTAAAATACACAGAATCCAAATAACATACTTCTGCTATAATGTGGACTGTTTGATAAAGCTAATGAAATGCCTAATGTGAAGGCACTATATAAATAAAGACAATATTTATGTAAAAATGCTTTTTAGTGGTGCTTACTATGGCAGCCATTCGTCTATTCAAAGATAAAGCGCAGAGACGCGTTAAAGGGCTGGGGTATCAGCCTTGTAAAACCTGTTTAATTGTCAACATTATTCAATGTTAAAGAAAAAGAACACAAGATGAGTTGTTAGTCAAGCAAGAGAGCAAAATGGTCTCTCCCCATTGAAGAATTAAATTTGCACCTGGAGACAGGCAGTGACCCCACCAGATGCGTGTTCCCTAATGAATACAGACTTCCAGGTCCATTGGTGCTTATACTGTATTACCTGTTGTGACGAAAACTTTAAAGGTTTTGTATACCGTAAAGCAGTGATTTCCAAGAACAATGGTCAGTCATCAAGTAGATTATAACAGACAATGAGTTTCATGAAACACAGATATTTTATGAGGTGAAAACAGAAATGGGAAAGCTGGGAAAGGAGCCGGTGAGGATCTTGGGATGGAGTGACGTCATCAAAGCAGGACTGAAGGGAATAAAGGAACCCGGAAGCGGCTTGGTCTTCTGGTTAGGGTTTTGGAGACGAATTCACAGTGGTGTTTTCTCATCTTTCCTGTTTAAAATAAAGAGAGAGCGGTTAGTACACTGTCGCCATCCCATCTTGCGGTTTCGCACTGCTCGTCGGGTCCTTTAGCTGATCCCTAATCGCTCATGTGTGACACTGTGTAAGCCCGTGCTGTAAAAATCCCGGGCTCCTAGAAACCATGGATTCTGGCACTTCATTCAATCAATCGCATCGGCTGTGCATTAGCAGCTAAGCGAGGTTCTCTTTCCTCGGTGGTTTCATTTTTCCGACGTGCTCGCCTCCGTTGTCTATCAGCAGCTAAGCGAGTTTCTCTCTCCTTAGAGGTTTTGTTTTGTCGATGCGCTCGCCTTGCTTGTGTATTGCTACAGATTTTATTTTTTCTCCAGCCGTCTGGAGTTTTTTTGTTTTTTCTGTCCCCCCTGGCCATTGAACCTTACTCTTATTCGATGTTAATTAATGTTGATTTATTTTGTTTTATAATTGTGTCTTTCATTTTTCTATTCTTTAATATGTAAAGCACTTTGAGCTACTGTTTGTATGAAAATGTGCTATATAAATAAATGTTGTTGTTGTTGTATTAGCAAGTATTAGTATTAGCGGCTAAGCGAGTTTGTCTTTCCTCGGCGGTTTCACTTTGGCACCGCTGTCGGTTTCTTTCAGCTTCATGCTGTAGCCCCGTATTTCTTTCTTCTTCCGACTCGTTAACTTGAGGCCACCTTGCCTGCTCTTTAAACTTCATGCTGTAGCCTCGCATTTCCGGGCCAGGCAGACTTACAGTACACACACACTTCCACTTGTAGACATTTATATATAAAATAAGCCTAAGGAAGGAAGCGGTGGATGGTGAAATGACCTAGGAGCTCTTCCTGTCTCGGACCATCAGATCACCAGGTGAAATGAAAGAAAATGTAAGTGAAAGTATCCACACTGTCTCAGGAGGAGAATTACTGGTGTCTCTAGAGCCTTGAAGACCCTCCATAAGCTCTCATGTCTGACGCTGTCCAATCTACTCATTCGTTTTAGACTAATGTATTGTTGATTCCTGTCTTGGTATCTTCAGGTGCAAATGGGAACCGACCTTGGATGGGGTGCCAGTTCTTTGTAAAGTATCCATGCTGACTAACAGCCCTAAGATCTGATAGCCTGATGTCAGAGCTTTACAGAAAGACTAAATAAAATATGTAAGGATTAGCGTGAAGTGCTTTGTGATACTCCTCTGCACTGTGAAAGGTAATATATAATAAAGACTCCTTCTAAAACAAACTTAATGGACAGTAAGAGCTCCATGATTGTGCTAATTATGTCAGGCACTAGTTAGAGTAAAATACTGCAAATATTGATTTGTGTTAATGTGCTTTTTCTCCATCAACGGTATATTAAATAATTTAAGTGCACTTTATAATAGTATTCACGTTGCATACTAAGTCCAATACTTTGTGGTATGAAGATCTTAATAAAATTCAAAAATTGTTAACTGTAGATCAGGGCTTCAAAAACTATGGGTTGGGTTGCTGCCGGTGGAATACAAATTACTGTTGTATCTAATGGTAATGGGCTGTGGGTGGTTTGTGAACTGGTTCACAATGGGTCTCCACAGGTTGATTAGCAATTAACATTGCCCACTCCAAAGATTATTCATGATTCTCTAAGCCCGCTCTGATGATCATCCACAGTTCTTAATTGGGGAACACCCCCTGACCCCCAATTTGATGATCAGCCACGATTCTCCTAGGGACCATCATAAAGAGAGGTCGAGTTTTTTAAGTGGCTGCTCCAAAACTCTGGAATAAGTCTCCTTTATTTGCCAGAACTGCTTCCATGGTGCTGGGATTTAAATCTCGTTTAAAGACACATCTTTTTTTCTCAGGCATTTGGAGACACTAAATAATGTGTTTGTATTGAATTTGTTTGTATAGGTTTATTTAATGTTTTATATCACAGTTTTATTTTAGTTTTGCTATGTAAAGCACTTTGGTGCAGCTGTTTGCCATTTGAAATGCGCTTTGTAAATAAATTTGATTTGATTTGCTTTCACCAACCCCACATTGATGATCATCCAGGCCTTCAAAATGGAATGGGTCTTGAAGAGATTAAAAAGGGCAAGACTGGGCCACAATAACAAAAAAAAAGTTTAAGAAGCTCTGCTGTAGAGTATGGAATGATAGTGTTTGATATGAATGGTGGTAGGACTACCCTTCTCAGACTTGCTCAGTTCATTGTGATGGAGTAATGGAGTCAATGGGCACGTGAACAGAGAGCCAGTCAATCACAGGGCCTGCTGATGCACAGATCCGTATTCAGACAAATACGAGGCCAATTCAGAACTGCCAATTAGCTCAACACTGAAATTCTATTAGACATTATTAACATTGATTATTATTTGATGTTAGTTAATTTTTTTATTTTTTATTAACATGAAAAATCACTTTCTGATGGTGATCAGTATAAAAATGACCTTCTTAAAGAAAACAGATTAAAGAAATACTCCACCTAAAAATGTTTTTTGTGGTTTGTACTGAATTATTAATCCTATGTTTTCATGGAATACAGAGATAACAAACTTACTGGTGTCCTCTGTCACCTGTGGGAAAGTGACATTCTTCGGTTTTTTACACTGTGATGTGCTAGGCTGCTAACGTCACTTCAAGAGAGCTAATTAAAATGGCAGGCTTAGTTATGGGAAGCACTCTGGACCCTCTAGAGGTCGTAGTGAAGGAGAGAATTAAAACAAAAATGAAGTGCCATTATGAAGAATGCTGCATATCCTCTTACTGACACACCAACACTGAAGACTTTCAGACAATGAATTATTCAGCAGAAGTGTGTCAGGGGACACTTCTGGGGGTCCTTGATAACCGGAAGTAATATGCCTGTATAGCGCCTCAGTTTCGTTCTTTTAATTTTCTTCTTTGTTCTTCTTAGACCAAAGTGTGTGTGTGTGTGTATTTATTTATTCACTTACTACCTACTGTCACACATGTGCGCATGGGAGGCAGATAAATGGACCAAATGAAGGTAATTTCACACCAGGCCAGGGGGTGGTGGGGTGCACTAAAACTTCCTCTTTTATCTCTGCAGACAAGATACAGGAAATTCTGCCTGGTTCAGCCCCGACGATGTCAGTTCCATTTCCAGCCCCAAGAACATCACTTCCGGATCCGGGCCTCAATAACATCACTTCCACCTCCCTACCTTAAATACAACACAACTTCCCTGTAACCTCAGTTCTGTTTTAGACTCAACTCTGTACACATCTGTGCAACCTATTTGCCTTCTGCAGCCAGGCTGAAGTATACAGGTGGCTGCCCCAAACCTTTTCTTTGTGTGTCAAGACGCTTCATGTTCACATTGGCGTAGTCAGCAGGATGGTGGCCTCCTCATGGAAGCAGGAGCAGGACCAGGAACAAATCTTGACACACCTTTGAGACCTTCGTGTGGTCCATTTAGCTGCCTCCCATGCACACATGCGTGATACTATCTATTTATGTATTTATTGCGCTTCTATAAAAAGACAAATTTCCCCTGGGGATAAATAAAGTTCTATCTATCTATCTATCTATCTATCTATCTATCTATCTATCTATCTATCTATCCAACAGTAGATCTCACTCTTCTTTATAGAAAACAGCAATATTCAAATTCCATTCTCTGAATAAAAGTTATTCACCTTTACAAATGCCCCACCCACAACAAGGAACCCACAGGAACACGCATTTCTGTGGCTCATTCACAGGTGACAATTGTGCATGCAGAAACACTATCTAATAAATGAACTACACATGACAGCACACTGCATGACACCAACTGCACTACAACAAAGTTGGATAACGCACCTCACTCAATTTTGATGAATCATGACACTGTCTTCTACTTTGTTGTGCCCCCTGAAAAGCCATCTCACTTCCACTGAGGGTGTCGACACCATAGATTGTGAATCCTTGCCCTATAGGCAGCCGTGAAGATTAATGATTTTAATGCACCCTGTTGTCTTTGCATTTAATAACATTTTCACTCATATGAATACCCTTCTTATACATTGCAGTGTATCAGGTTCACAATTACACAAATGGAACTAAGAACAATCCTTTCAGGCATACATTATTCTTGACTGTAGAAATAGTATTGGAGTCTTTCAAAAGCAAACATCAAGGTTAATAAACTTTGAAGAGATGTTTGACTGTCTTCCTGGATTTAAAAGAATTCAAAGCCAGTGTCTTCAGAGGTGTCGGGCTGCAGAGGGTGAGCAGCTACAAGCTCAGTGAGTGATCTGCAAGACACCAGAACCCCAACCCAGGGAAGAACTTCTTGCATTGAAAATCAATTGCTTATGAAGGTTTTTTATTATCATGAGACATGACACTTCTGCCTGATCACAGTTGATCCAGCATTTGTCTAACTTCCATCTGTATAAAAGAGTGTTTTCTCTGCAACTAAACTTCCTCTGGCAAGTGAGAGGGCAGCTCAATACATATTTTCTGCAAGACACAAGAACTTCAGCCATTGGAAGAGCTGTTTGTTTTAGGCAATCAATCACTTATAAAGGTTTTTCTTACCATGAGACATGAGATGTGTACATGGCAGCAGTTGATCTAAAATTTCTTTCACCACCGTCTGTGTGAAAGTGTGTTTTCTCTGTAACTAAACCAACCATACAAACTTATAGTTCGGACGTATATTTTATTTCTGGTTAATATTGTCATTATCATCACTATGTACTAGGCTTGTGTTTCCTTTTTCTTGTGCATTGCTTTCCACTATTTAATTCTTATGCCGTATTAACCCATGAGAAAGTATCTCTTGGGCTCTGCTAGGGGAAAGGCCAAGAAAGTTGTTTGTTTTGCAGAGTCTTCTTAGAAATGGTGTGGCAAAACAGTTAGTTAGATGCTGATTGGTTTATTTATCTACATAATATTATTCTAAAGTTACTAAAAGGAGTGGCGGCTGAAGCCCATTTGGAGCTCTAGGCAGGGGACAGTGCCCTGCGGTGTCCATAACAAGCAGTGAGTGTTTGACTTCGACCGCCTTTTCCCCCTCAGTGTCAGCAGTGTACACCCCTTCAGTTACAAAGACGGCACCCCTCTGTGTGCATAACGCAAACTTTACAGAATTATGTGCCACTTAACTATCAGAAATGATGTTCCTTATGGAATGACTGGCTCAGACTATAATCATCATTCTGAGTTTTTTTGATGTGAGTGCTACATGCTCCATGCTGTCCCAGCAAGACACCACCACAGGCAGCTGCTCATGTCTCCCATATCTAGATCCACCACTGAGTAAAAGAGTTACTACAGTCTGGCATGCTGAGACCCCATAACTATTAGACCCCCAGACATGCTGTAGAACCACAGCTGCTGATCTGCTCAACTCTGGAGCTTTTAAATTGCTGCTCTTCATAAACTCCCACAATCCTACAACATCTGGAGAAGAACTGCAAGCACCTCAGCTGACTGCTGCATTCATCTGTGTCAACTTTTGTCTTACTGTAGGTCTCCTGACAGAGCCTGTTTGTGGATATGTATGTTAAAAGCTCCTTTAATACAAGTTAAGTATAAAATTACATGTTTGTGTCATATGCTGATGATTTGTGTTGTTGATGTGCTTATTTTCTTCCCATTGTAGCTCTGAGGCACCATTGCAAGCGGTATAACTTTACCAAATTTGACTCCTAGAACCAAACTCGATCCATCTCAGGAGCTAACACTCCTTGCTTGATACAACCACAAATGGTCTTCTTCTGCTGCTGTAGTAGCCCAGCTTCCCCAAGGACCAATGCATTTTCTGCACAGGGATCTCTGCTTGCACGCCACCATTTTAAAGTTCTCTTTTTAGAGGATTTGAGGCATTTTCCTCTAACCTCTCTCATTAACAAGATTTTTATGCCCAAATAACTGCTGTTTATTGGATTTCTTTTTTGTTAGACTGTGTGGAAGGATCAGCCCAGCTACAGGCAAAGACGCAGACCCACAAAGTCCGGAACACACACTTTTATTTTGTTTTCCTTCTGCACACAACACAGTGCACCAACAGCCATAATACAGCTCAGTCCTTCCTTTACTTTTACTTTTCTTCTCTCTTACTGCCGCCTCCACTCCTCTCCCACAAGCTCTGTCCTCTGCCTTCCGACTCTGGCTCCCCCGGACGTGCTCCAGGTGATCCCCGACGACCTTCCTGCAGCACTTCCTGGTGTGGCGGAAGTGTTGCATGGGCACCCGGAAGCACTCTGGGGGTACCTAGTTCCTGTTCTGGCAGCACTTCCTAGTGTGTTGGCTCAGTAACTATTTGGATGCCCCCTGATGGTGGGTGTGTGGCTGCCCTCTTTTGTCCCAGGGGAGGTATTGTCACTCTCCCAGTCCTTCCATCCTCCAGACGTCTGCCACAACTGCAATATGTGGAAGTGTCAGGACTGCAGCTATTTCAGAGATGCTGGAACCACCATCCCTGGCAGAATCAATCACACCATAGTCATGGACTTAGATCAAATCTTGGCTGTTCCTATTCTTGATCAAAAAATTACCCTCTTAGTCACGTCTGCATGTTATATTCATTGAGCTGCAGCCATATGATTGGAAGTTTGAAGGAGCAGGCTCTTTGCATTGCCTAGCAGGTGGACCTAATTAAATAGCCACTGACCTAAATGAAAACATATGGCCTGGGCTCACTTGGACATTTTAAATCAGCACAGCAAACTCCTGAAATGTAATAAAAAAATCTGCTTCAGTTACAAAAGATTATGTTGGCTGTCACATAACTAGAAATTAAATGTCCAGGAAGACTGTGCAAAGAAAAAACAAGCCAATGTAATGGGGTGTCTGATATGACAGCGTTTCTCAACCGTCAAGAATTTGCGACCCGAGTTTTCATAACAGTTTTAATTGCGCCCTCCTAATGTTTTTTTGAAAAGAGCCCACTAATACCAATTTGTTCTTTTTAAATTAATGATATATTATAGATGCATATTTTAGTATACCTACTTAACTTTTATCGACATTTATCTAACTCTATATTTATTTTTCTAGTATCATAATGTAGTTTAAGTTAATTTGTTTTGGTTTCAATAGATGTATTTTTCATATTTTCGATTCTTGTTTTCTTTTTTTCACATCTTCGCGCCCCCCTTTTTGTTACTTCGCGCCCCCCTAGGGGGCCCCACAGTTTGAGAACCACTGTGATATGATATCCCACTCTTATGAGGAGAGCAGTGAGTATCAGCTATGTTCTTTAGTTTTCCATCAGCCTTGGCCACTTATGGCCACTCCTCAGGGTTAATCCAAACACATTCTGATCCCTTTGTTAGTTCAGGCTCCTTAGTAGCCTGTTAGGTTAAGTAGGTTCTCTACAGGGCCAAGCAACTGACAAATTTGAGGGTGTCACCTACTTCACAATGCAGAATGATGGCCAGATCCAACAAAACTCAAATAAAACAGACAGAAGCTGTGTGTTCCAGGGAAGATATAATGGAAGAAAATATATAAGGAAACATATAAACAAAAAACAACACCACTCTTAAGTGCCCTGTTGTGCTACAAGCAGGGTTTACTTCCTAACTTGTATTTATTGTGCTGTGTTGTTTTTATTTTTGTTGCTGTTGAATTATTCCTTGTCATGTTTTTATGTTTTTCTGTTATTTATTGTAATTTTGTACTCTCTTTTTTATGTGCTTCCATTTCCGTGTGCTTTATGGTTGGATCCCCGGCAGGCGAGTCCATCCTGACATCACTGGTGCTGAGGCCTCCTCCTTGACTACATATTCTGTCTGAAAGAAGGCCTTAGCAATGTTTTCATTGAATTTATTTGGAGTTTGTAAGTATTCTATTTTTTTTTTTGGATATTTTGGTTCTTGTTTACTTTCTTCTCGATTTTGGATCTCAATTACCTGTGTTGTGTATTAGGATTTATTTGCTTTCTGGGAAACTCCTTTCTGCTTTTTTTGAGCTCCCTTTTGTTATTTCTTTCTATATAATAACTATTCTTCAGTTGTAAAGGATTCATGCTGCCACTGTTTCTTCTTCATGTAAGGCATTTTGGAACAATTAAGTTTATTTTTGGCACCACCTTTTTCCACCCTCTCAAACGTATACAGTTTTTAATGTCTGGAAAATATTTTGGATTAAATCACTGTACATAGACAATGTCTTCACATCCTACGAACAATTACATTCCAAATATCTTTCACTACCTCCAAATTAGAAACTTTGTTAAACAGAACCTGCCCAATTTTCCTCATCTCCCACCAACCTCTATTCAGGAAAAAATATTGATCAGCCTTGAGGACTCAGACAGCATTTCTGTAATATATAAAAACCCTTTCAAAGATCCCAGAGTGCAGTGGGAAAAGGATCTCTTACTCAACCGTTCAGAAAAGGAGTTGAAGGTAGCAATGCACAGAATTCACTCGTGCTCCATATGTGCAAAGCATACAATTATTCAACTTAAAATTATATATCGAGCGCATCTCTCTTGTTTAAAATTGTCCAAAATGTTTCCAGGGCAAGATCCAACCTGCAAACATTGCAGTCAAGTTCCAGCCTCACTGGGTCACATGTTTTGGGTGTGCATCAAACTAACATCATTCTGGACCAGAATCTTTAAATGCCTATCAGACAGCCTTGGTGTCCCAATCCCTCCTAATCCACAACAGCTGTATTTGGTGGACTTCCAGATGGGCTTAAAGTGGAGAAGGACAAACAAACTGTAATGGCCTTTACTTCACTAATGGCACGTGGATTTATCTTTGCTGAACTAGAAGAATCATACCTCACCTCTTTTATGCCAGTGGGTAACTGATGTTATAAACTATTTGAAATTGGAAAAAATCTAATTCTCACTTAGAGGATCTGCGCAAAACTTTTTCAAAACTTGGCAGAATCTGATAAATAACATTTTAGAATAACCATTTAAATTGAGGAAACGGATTCTCTTCCCTTTTTTAATTCTATTTATTTATTTCTCCTACTATTAAAGTTTTTTTCTGTTGGCCTAACTCTCTTTCTCAGGGGTGAGGGTTGATTTGTTTAAAACCTAGTTTGGTAAAGCATGACTTGCTTGTATGGAATGTTATTTTATTTTAATAAATTCAATAAAAACTTAAAAAAAGTTTATTTTTGGACTTTAATCCAGTTTCTCCATTTTTGGGACTAGCAGATTGTGGATCTACTAGTGGATTGTGAAAGATTCCAGTTGTGAGTAGTTAAAAATATGAACAACTGTAGAAATGTCACTGCCTGTCCACTTGACCCCATCCTCTCACATGTCCACCAGGCTATATCTCCCTCACTCAATTCTGCAATTACACACATCATCAACACCTCACTCAGCACAGGCTCTTTCCCTACATTATTCAAACAGACTCTTCTAACCCCTCTTCTCAAAAAGCCCACTCTCGACCCATCTCAAGTAGGTAATTACAGACCAGTCCCTCTTCACTCATTTCTGTTTAAAACTTTGAAATGTGCTGTCTCTACCCAGGTCGCTTCCTTTCTTCTACAGAACAGACTGCTCAGTCTTCAAGAAGGGCCATCCTATAGAGACAGCTCTTCTTACTGTTGAAACACGTTACGGTAGGATAGAGCTACCAGCATGTCATCTGTCCTCATCCTACTTCGACACAGTCAAACATGAGATCCTCCCTGATGCCGTCTTTGACCTTGGCATTACTGAGATTGCCCTCTGGTGGTTTGAGTCCTACTGCTTGGACAGATCCTACCATGTATCCTGATGTGGAGATGTCAATGATGTGTTAGATAAGCACAGGGGTGCCCCAAGGGACACTGCTGGGCCCTCTTCTCTTCTCTCCTCTCCTCTCTATATACAGTACCTCCTCACTAGGCCCTATCATTGAATCATATGGTTACTCTTATCAGTGTTATGCCAATGATTTGCAGCTGTATCTGTCATTCTCTCTACGCAACAAAAGAGTATTAGCTCGAATCTCTTCATGTCTTATTGATATTGCAACCTGGATAAAGGAACACCATCTCCAGTTCAACTTGGCAAACAATGACCTTCTTGTTATCACCCAACTATTCAGCACCCCATCTCTCATTATCACTAATACCTGCCAAGTCTTTACACCACCTTGGGGTAGTGATTGATAGCCAGCTGCCCTTCAAGAACTTTGTTGCTCTTGTCTCTCGGCCTTGCAGATTCACTCTATACAGAATCCACAAGATTAGACCATATCTGACAGAGTATGAATCACAATTCATGGTCCAGGCTTTTGTCTTGTCAAGTTTGGACTACAACAACTCTCTCCTGGACTGAGTGCTGTCATGTGTCACCAGTCCATTGCAGATAATACATAATTCTGCAGCATATCTCATGTTCAATCAGCCGAAGTGGGCACATGATGATTTTTTTTACCTCAATTTGTAAGCCGCTTTGGATAAAGGCGTCTGCTAAGCAAATAAATGTAAACGTAAATGCAGTAACACACTTGCAAGGGTAAGTTTGAAAACTGTATCGATTGGATTTTTAAATATGAAGATAATCAATAGTCAAATAATTATGCACTGATTGATTGGTATTAACTTGTTAACTGATTAATTGATTAACCAAGTGAATGGCTGGCTATTTGTGTCCCAAGCTTTCCTGAAGATCAGTGTTCCCATCTGGTTATAGCTCTCTTTATCAATCAGCAGTAGGATTTATTAACTTCAAAATTCAAAAAGAGTACCATACTTGAAGGTTATGCTAAAAAGACCAAGGACCTGGATTTTTATTCACATTTCACTGCAGAGACTTATGGCACAGTTATAGTCCTGTTTGGATTGTGATTTAACACTGCCTCCCTGAAATAAATGGTTGTGTTAGGCGCTATGCTTAGCAACATGGCAGATGGTGTAAAAGTACAAGCACCAATTTAGACCTGAGGATTCTGAGTCACGGACACGTAACATCTTTAACGGGTACTTCTGAAAACAGAAGCATTAATCTTGTTATTTCAAGATTGAGCTTCCATAAATTGGTATTTTTAAGGTTCACGTATAATGTCTTACTTAAACTATACAGAGACAGTATCGGCAACTCATTGACTTAACTCTTTACATATCGTTTTGCTGAGACCTAACATGACAATTCTACAAAATAAATGCAAGACTACCAGATATAGATTATATCTCATTCATAAAGTGTATTATAACCAAAATCACAAGGTGCAAATCTGAAATGGTGCACTATGTAATTAATAATTGATGAATTAATGAGACTATTTTTTAAAAGTTCACTTCTAATAATTTACAGTATAAAGAGTGTGACCACCAGGGAGGCACCCCAAACACACCTCAACTAAACACAATTTCAGGTAAAATATAAGGCAGATTAATATATAATAATTTCTTTACAGGCTTCAATCAACCCAGCACAATAAATAACACACAATTAATCATTTTCCGTCTCTTTCCACCAAATCTCCATGAGTGTCGTCTGCTACTTCCCAATTCTGACTCACCTAAGTGAGGCAAGATGGCTACTTTTATGTGTTGGACCTGGGAGTACTTCTGATGTCACAACATAACATGTGGAAGCACTTCTGGGTCATGTATAAGCAACCCAGAAGCTACTCAAAGTAGGGAGCACCAAAGTCGGGCATCGCCCTCTGATGGCAGCTAGGGATGCCCAAGAGGGTTGCTATTCTGATCTACATGTGCCATGGAACTGTGTGGGTGTCCAAACTCGGACCATACCAGAGTAGCCTTGCCACATTTTGCCCTGGGTGATAAATTGTCCCCAAGAACCAGTATCCACGAGTCCATCCATTATATGACCACCAAACTGGGATAGAAACCTACTGCCACCATTATGGCCTCCCAGTCAAGTAAGGTATTATGCCTCATCCCAGATGAGATACCTGTCCATCTATTATGGCATCTCCAACAGGTTCCTTATCAATAAAATTAACAGCAAAACATAACATTCTTCAAGCTACTTCATCCAATTCAGGTTCTCAGGTTGCCAGAACCAATAATACCAGCTTTGGGTACCAACCCTAGATGGCATGATACAATTGCTGTTATAATCAATAATACAGACTATATGAAAAACTGAGGGTTCAGCCAGTTACCTTAGCAGCAAGCCAGCCACCATGTACAGCACTGTCACTTGTGCCAAAACTACTTTTCCTCAAAATAAACGAATCACAGGTTGACCCAGGCCATTCAGACCTGATGTTTGCTAGCTGAGCCAACTCACCTTTCGTATAAGTTCCGAAGTGTGATGGTGTTGAAAGCTGAACTGAAGTCAATGGAAAGCATTCTAGCATTTTTGCATTCTTCTATGTGTGTTACATAAGAATCCTTTGTTTCCTTAATACTGTGGCGGATGACCAGGATGCCCCTTCAACACTGGATCCGGGGGAGCAGCCATGGGATGCATGTTACTTCCCCCGGGACACTTGGTGGCAGCCCCCCTGGGTTGCATTGGGGCCTGTTTTATAGAACACCGGAGCTCATCCTGGTTGAGCTCCATGGCCACCACCAGGGGGAGCTGCAAGGCTTCCTGAGCCTCTATGGGCAGCAACGGGTAGGCTATAAAGGAAGCCTACAGCCACTACGCAGGGTTCCAGAGTCAGGAGGAGGAGGTGTTCATTCTCTCAAGCTGCCCTGGGAGGAAGAGAAGAGTGTGATTTGGGGTGTGAGTTACTTTTGTTTGTTTTTGGGACTGTGTTAGGGCCAGTGGGACACGGGGAAGGCATGTCCCACGGCTGAAGAAAAAATAAAACCTTTTGTTTATTTTGCCTGTGCCTCTGCTGTCAGTCTGTGTCGGGTTGGCGCCAATATAGCGCCTTATCACAATACTTACCAACTCCAAAATCCCTAACACAAGACAAAACATCTAAAAAGTTCAAGGAAGATAAGAATTTATTAGAAATGGCTACAATATCATATGAGGAAAGATTTATATCCTGTAAATGAATGCCCATCTCCCTTATGCATGCTTTTATTTGCAAAGTGGAAAGTATTTGATTACCAGAAGGAGATTGTCAGCTCAGTCGCCATCATTTCTGCCTCAGACCTAACATGTGACCATAAGTAAATGACATCATTTGGGGCCACCTTTATCTAAGATGGTTTATTAAATCTTTATATGTTACAATAGTGTTTGTGTGTAGTAATTTTGTTTTTCAAATGGAGTACTCTGATGTTCTGGTGTCGAGAATCATTAATTTTTCAACTGCAAACTGTTGTCACACATGGGCGATTAGGAGGCAGTCAAAGAGCCTAAAGGTGAGTGAAATATCGCGAGATAGAGGGTCATCACGTGGTAGTTACCTAAACTTCTTTTCATTAACAGAAAACCTGAAGAAAAATAATTCCCGCAACTTCCGGTTTCCAAAACGGCCGCAATAACATCACTTCCGGCCAACCTTGATGACGTCACTTCCGGCTCCATCAAATCACCTTACTTCCGCCGCATCATGATGACGTTGGTTCCAGTTCCTGCTGCAACGTCACTTAATGCCAACCATTTCCTGTCCCATCATCCATTTTGTTATAAATCCGCCATTTTCTCTAAGTAAAATATTCATTGTACTAATCAAGACTTTGAATCACTTCCTTCCTACCCCACACTATGCGACTCTTCAATTCCACCCGGGGGAGTAAATGCTAACATTACTCAAAGTTATTGTCTGCTTTTTTATTTTTATTTTTTTTTCATTTTTTATTTTTATTACTATTTAATTTAATATTGTTATTTGTTTTTTTTTTTTGTATCAGTATACTGCTGCTGGATTATGTGAATTTCCCCTTGGGATTAATAAAGTATCTATCTATCTTTTTTTTTTTACTGTCTGCACGACAATATACGGGGACGGTCCCCAAAACTTTGTTTGTTTTGTGATGTATTATTTTTTACAAGAAATAATCACCACACTGTTTATATTAAATTTTAATCTTTTTGACCAAACAAACTGAATTTACAGGATTTTAATTACATTTATTGCAAGCATACTTTTGTATTGTACTAGTAATGTATGCCTTTGTTCCAGTCAGTTTCTTTTTCAGTTATTTTATTACCTGGCACAGGGAAATAAGAACATACCACTGAACCTGTTTTAATTAATTTATAACCTATTAATGGATGGATGCCATAGGGCTAGGATTTACCAAATTAACTCACAGCTTGGGAAAGGAAGGAGTGTGGAGGTACTTAAAAGATGAAACACTCTGATCAGAGTCATTTGTCATCAGAACAAGTGTGGTAATCTGCCTGCCAGGCATTACCACTCTAAAGAAACTGGTTTAAGAAGAGTTTACAAATGATTGACATTTAGTAAATGTAAAGCATTTACTTGTTTAAATCGTTGAAGTGTGGTTGTGTGCTTCCACGAGGATTGTAACTTTGACTTCGGTAGGTTTGTGTATTGCAATAATGGGGGTGGGTTTGCTGCTCATCAGTTTCAGGCCTGGTGGATGCCACGTGTCTACCCATCTTAAAGGCAACCTTTACCGTAACCACCTGTCGTGAGCAAAGTAAGACGTGAGGTGTGTTTAGTTTGGATTAGTTAACTGCAAGCATGCATGCATTAGTTTTGAGAAGGATGAGGTTAGGAGCACAGACTGATACAGTGCATTGCCGCACCCACCACACGACAAACAAACTCAGGATCCAGGGGATCCCAAAATAAAATTCTGAGGTAAAAGAAAAGTAACTTATTTTCCGGAGAGCGTCTCGGCTTGTCTGGCAGAAGCCTGTTGTAGGTGTGCAGTGTTCATGGTCACGCTTGTGCTCTCTCATGCACACGTGGGGCAGCCGTACTATTTATTATAAGCCTTGCCGGGAGAGAGCGTAGCATGTACGTGGACTGCACCTGCTTCAGCCGCTATAGCTAGAAGAGAGCGGGGCCGTTATGCAGGATGGGCTAGGTCCTGGAGAGCGCGTAGCGGCTGCAGGTTTTCATTCTTACTCAACTGCTTAATTAGAAGCCAATCCTTGCCAATCTGCAATGTAAGGTTCTTATATCATCCAAATGATTTGAAGCCTAAAACAGATCATTTTCAGTCTGTCACATTTTTCTATTAAGTTTTTTTAATAAATCAAACAGTTCATGATGAACGCACACAGATATAAATGGAAACAAGTTAGATGGAGAACTGCTGGCTGCTTTGTCATTTACATCTTATTGTTAACTAGGGAGGCAAGTCCCCTTAGTGCCTTCAGCGCCCAATGCCCAGTTGTGGTGTAACTCGACCTTCAGCTAACTAAATCATCTAAATACTAACATTGGTGTTATAAATAGAGAATTTTTTGTAATAGTTTGTTCTTGTGAAAGAAAGTTTACTCGATCAAAAATAAAAATGACGACTTTCTTGATATTTTAGTTTATAATTTAAAAATGGAATAACAATCTGAAAATCAACAACATCACATTAAAGTTCGATAAATGCTGAAAAGAATGATACCAAACATGTATATGTAGGTTTTAAAGTAAGCTCGATTTAAAGCTTGACAAAAAATGTGACATAAACACGTCACATAAAATCATTGCACAAAATTGTTGCACTTTTAGGTATATGATTATATATATAGAGAGAGAGAGTAGATAAGGAGCCATTAAACACAATGAATGCAGCTGTATAATACTGAAATAAGCAATTAAAGTTGGGGAACCTTAACAAGCTAAAATGAAGCGTCAAAATGTCACTTAAGCAATAAGAGCTTCATCAGCAATAATTGACTTCTCAATAAGAAACTAGCTTGGAAGAAAAACCTGCAGCCACTGCAGCCCTCCAGGACCAACATTGGCCACCCCTGGGCTAGAAGGATTTAATCCCAGGAATGAAAGGCACTTCCCTCCTCTAGGGGTCGCCTTTGGGCTCGATCGTGAAGAGAGTGTGGTAAGTGTTTTCAAAGTATACCATGTGTAGCGGCTTGTGCCTTGTTTGTAAATATTTTCTTGTGTATATAAGTAAAGATATAAATATCTCCTTGCTGTAGTATTGTGGGTGGAGGTATTTATATAATTTGGAGTTTGTGATGCACTTTTTGTCTTTCTTGTAGGTACACTGTTTTTTTTTTATTTTTTCTTCTTGTAAGTATTTTTTGGGTTTCATTGAAAGGGATATATTTTGTGTAGTTTCATCCTGATCATATTTTCTTTATTTTGGAAGACTACAGTTTTTGTGTATATACATCTTTCATTTTTGGACTAGCAAAATTCATTGTAAATATTATTCACTATTTTTGATTGGGACATTGATTTTTGTGGGGTTTCTCTGTGCACCTGTTTTTGGAACTGCCATCTTTTTGTGTCTGTGTCTCCATGTCTGTCATCTCTTCAGTCTGATCCCGATTGGTTCCAAACTACGAGACGGCCATAGTGTAGTCTGGTGCCAACCTTGCCACTACATGGGGTGTCACAACAAGATAGGCAATCAAATGGGGGCAATGTCACATGTCCTGAAACCCTACATGTGTATTTTATCTTAAATATGACTAGTCTGGTAGACCAAAATGAAGAAAAAAAGAAGAGGAAGAAAAACAATGACAGAAGGGCGATGTCAAAGCTCAAGAGATCATCTGATTTAGATATCAGAAAACGTAACTACGATGCTAAACCAGAAGCCCCCAGAACATCCACCCCTTGACAATTCTGATTTTCAGAAAGCTTTTCTAAGACAGTTTATTGACAGACTTTGCAATTTATGTTATTCTTAATTATATTTGCTTCTTGAGCAAGGCCCTTAACCTGCAATTGCTCTGTCCTGGGTATGATGTTAATCTGCATCCATCCCTGCATGCAGGCCCTCCAACCTGCAGGGAAAAACTTGGGGGTTGGTGGCAGAATTGGCACTCTAGCCACCATAAAAAAACCTCACACTGTTCCATTCCATCTGAACTGGTGTGGTGCTGAGGTGTCACCCGTTACATGGATGCACTCGGGTCCTAATCTGGGATGCTGAGTTGGTTTGTTGTGTGGTGGGTGCGGCAATGTGCTGTATCAGTGCATGCTCCTAACCTCTCTCACTCTCTATTTAGTATTGTTATGCATTTAAAAATGCCATATTGCTTTTATATTTTCTGTATTTTGTCTTTTATCTAGAGTGATTGAAATAAAAAATGGGCACCAAGTGTGCATTTGATGGTTACTGTCATATCCACAGGGTTTTTCAAGGCTATTGACAAATGCGGTAAAAGACATATTTTTGTTAGTAAGTAGCATATGACCATATGTCACAATGACACCCCTATGTTTGTTAGAACAGGTGATAGTGAATCCATATATCAAGAATCCTACCCAGAATATCGTGGAGAGACTGGCAATTGGTACCAGCCAAGACTTTGTCTGAGGGGAATCTCTGTGAATGTGTGTGTATGAATCTTCAAGGGCACGAGTAGATGAACCCAATAAAAGTTTCTGGTAAGTCTTACAAATTTCATGATAATACAGAGGGTTATATCAATTACTTGCAGTCTCACAATGAGTTGATGTTGAAGATTTTAATCCCAGATGAAATAAAGAATTTAATAGACTGCAACAGAATAAGAAATTATAAATTTTACATGTTTATCAGTAACAAACAGACGGACTGTCTAAAAGATTAAACAAAGCTTGGTAACAGTTAATGGAGTACAAATTGATGGACAATTTATCAGCAAGCATCATGATTTTACCATAACTGAAATCTGCAGTCAGTTAATTCCAATAGACATCAATTGACATTAGTCCTGTCAAACTGTTGTTTGGAGAACAACCCAAGGGACTGCTGGACACACATGTTGATAGAAAGACTGCAAGTTATAGGGCATTCTTCACAGAAAAGGCATGCAAGGAAAATTATTTCCACTTACTGACTTAGCAAACGAGTACTTGCAGAGGGAGGAGGAAACTCAAAAGTCATGCTAAGATCAAAGCTTCAAAAGGTGTTGGTTAATAAAGGAGGATAACGTATCTGAGGAAATGCGAAGCACACTGAATGTCAACAGAGGATAGTGATTTTATATGTGAATCTTCAAAAAAGAATGGGATAAGGAGCAAAGCACATAAGAAACCCTGCTGACAGAAAAGGAAGCTTCGGCTGATCCTGTATTTCCCATGAGGAGACACCGAACTAATAAGCAAAAAGTATAGTTTTTGAGCCCCGTTCAAACAAAAGCAGCCTCTCCAACTTTTTAGAAAAAGCAGAAAATCAAAATTGAGTGTGATGTTAAAATGTATAGTGGATTCAGAAAGTATTCAGACACCTTCACTTTCTGCATACTTCATTGTGTTGTAAATGTCATTTCATATGAATACATTTGACATTTTTCCCCCATCAATCTATGCTCAATAATCCATAATGTTTTCAAGAAAGTTTGCAAATTTATTAAAAACTGAAATCTTTCATTCATAGAGGTATTCACACTCTTAATTGAGTACTTTTAGGATCCACTTCGCAGCAGTTCGATCTTCAAGTCATCTTGGGTAAGTCTCTACCAGTACAATGCAATACAACTTATTCACTGATTGCAGGCACAGAGTGCTGTGAACAAATCGCCAGTTAAAATACAAGTACAGATTATACTAATTACTAAATCCAGAACTGGTACACATGTGAATGTGGACTCGTTAAAACACACAAAGAAGAAGGTAGAAACTGATTAAATATAAATGAAAACTAACAATATCTGTCCATTAATTGACAAATGAACTGAGGACCAGTTGACAAAGGAAAAGATTAAAAGTCAAAAATAAAGTTACAAGCCTTGAGGTCTTTGCAAACTGCTGTGCACTCCCTGTTTGTGTTTTCTATACTGGAGTCTGTGGTGGCTGTCCAATCTGATGAGATAATCTTTCTATCTGATGATTCCAGTGCTCCTTTATCCGAGATTAATTTTCCATTCACAGACTTTGCTACCTAGGAGAACAACCTGGCAGTAGAGCAGTGACACCAAGTGAATAGAGGAGGGTTACTAAAGGTTTAAAAATACTGTGATTCTTATATTTTGTACAAATGTGCACAATTAAGCAGCTCTAGTCAGGGTATGCCAGACTGAAGTAGTGAGTCTTCAGCCTGGATTTAAAAGCTGAGACTGAAGCAAATCATTCCACAGTTTCTTGGCCCTGTTACTATAAGTTCAACCTCCCACTGTTATCTGATTAATCTTTGGACTCTTAACTAGTCTGACATCTTAAGATCTCAATGTGCGCTCTGGTTTTCAATAAATGATAAGCTTAGATAAGTCAGGAGGTCCTTGGCTATTTAAGATTTTATAAGTTATAAGGAAGATTTTGAAATCCCGGTTTGCACACCTGAATTTGGACAGTTTATCCCATTATTCCTGACAGATCTCCTCAAACTCCATTACACTAAATGAGAAGTACCTGTAAACTGCCATCTTCAGGTTTCTCCACAGATCTTCTATGGGATTTAAGTTTGGGCTGGGCCACTTGTAATGGTTGCTACATAGTGTATGTGCTGTGTCTGTTTCTGTCCTTTGGACTATATGTCCTAGGTAATAAGTATTTTAAGGATATCACTGTAAGGGGAGCAGGGAGCCAAACCATGCCTGTGGATCCTTGCATAAATCCTCTTGTGTATGTTGTAAAAGGAGGGACCATCTTCAAAAGAAAAGGAGGCGTGCATTTTGAAAAGGAGAGGAGAAGGAGCTAGGAGAGAGGATCAAAAATGGAGTGATCTGAAAGGCACGAAAGCTCCATATGTAGATTGGTTCGGGAGCATGCAAAATGAGTGCTGGCTGACCAGTGGAGGACATCGGTGTGGACAGTTCTGTCTTTTATTTGTGACACTTGCGTCTTCCATTAGAGAGACATTAATGCCATTACACATGGGTGAGGCGGACTTCAGCATCCAGGATTAGACTTGCCTCCAAGTCTGTGAGAATGCTCTTTTATACTGTAAAAGGAAAACATGCCAGTGTTATATTTTACCAGTGAGCTGGATTTAACGGTGAAATACCCAGCCCAGTTGGATTCAAAGCCAAAGAATACGATCTAATAGGGACTGGGAAATGCGTATGGGGTGTATGTTTGACTTATATTTGTATATATATGTATGTGCTGTTAATTTTCTTGTGCTGCCAGCGCTGTAAGTAGTCATAATTCTTTTTTTGTTTGTCTCTCGTTTTTCTGTGTAGTTCATTATAAAGAGGTGGTTCAGGTGTATGGTCATATTAATTAGTATCTGTTTACTTGTTTAGTTTTCATTTTGTGCAGGATTTTGTAAAGGTAAATATGTTTATAATTCTGTTTGGGTTTTACATAATGCTAGCAAAATACCCGCGCTTCGCAGCGGAGAAGTAGTGTGTTAAAGAAGTAATGAGAAAGAAAAGGAAACATTTTGAAAATAACGTAACATGATTGTCAATGTAATTGTTTTGTCACTGTTATGAGTGTTGCTGTCATATATATATATATATATATATATATATATATATATATACACACACACACACACACACACACACACACACACACACACACACACACACACCCTTTGGGGTGCGAGCAGCTGTTGCTGTGCGTGCCAGAATCCATCAAGGATGAAAACAGAAAAACATTATTTCTACAAATTCTTAATTTATCTATCCATTCCTAAACAATTAAATCAGCAGGCTATTTTGTATCAGTGCAATACGCTGTTTGTTAAAACGGATGACTTCCGCTCTTACATGCACTTAGTGCTGCGTGGGCATTATGAACTTATCTGTTCAAGTTCTATTTAAACTTTAAATATAAGTAATTTTTATTTAGTCGAAAGAAATATCTTTGGTAGGAATGTAAGTTGAATTTAGTCTTTAAATTTCTATGGCGAAGAAACATTTATGCAATGATGACTAAATTAACTTACATTGCTACCAAAGATATTTCTGTCAACTAAATAGAACCTACTTATATCCAAATAGAACCTGAAAAGATATATTTTTTCGAATCTGAGCACATATTTTAGATCGACTTAACGCGCACTACATCGAGCCCCGTGCTATTGTGCTCTGGCCTGCCTGCCTCAATAAGTCATCGCTCTTATTTTTTTACTGTTCATTTAATCATGGGCCTCTCTACAGTTTTGTTTATGTTCAGGTTGTAATGTTCATTAAATTTACGTATGATCTGGTCCATTGGCAGACCGTGCATCTCACACCTAGGCCTTCAGTACTGCTCCGTCTGAATCAACAAGCCCCTCAAAAACTAATTTATGGTTATAAAAACCATCTTAATATGCAGAAATACAGTATAAAGAGCCGCTGGATCACAGATAGATAACTCCTGTAGCCACAATAAATGCCTTTATTGAATAGACAAAACAGGGGTGAACAAGTTCCTTTCTACTGCAGCCACAGCCGCGACACACATAAAAAACATCAATAATAACTCATAAACTTGCAATATTATTTAGGAAAATCACAACATTTTAATCACCAAAAATTCTGATTATTTGTAAAAAAAATCCATCCTCCTCTCTTTCTTCAAAAACAGTTCAATCACTATGTCGTACGGATTATCCGTGCGCCTCAGTTCCATCAAAAAGTCCCTTTCTATCGGCATTAAAGCTAATGCTGAAATTAGAACCTGCGGCCTCTATCCAATCAATGGGTCTGAATACGGTGACGTCGCCGTACGCCTGCTATAGGGCCGTACTGAGACCAACTCAAAATCTAATTGGTTGAAGCAACTGGTTAATCGACATATTATTCTGTGTTAGAGTGCCTGCACAATGGACTATAAAGTTCACTCTGCCTGGCAACAAATGATGGCTGAAATGTGATTGGTTAAATGCTTTAATACAAAAATACATGCCTGGAAGCAGCACAACCATCGGAAAAGCTATGAAAGGAAGCAGACAGACTATTTGGAATTATTTAATAAGTATTCATGGACAAAATATAATTAACATCAGTTTGTGATTTAGATATTTTTACTTATGAATATGCTAAGCACAGATCTTCACCGGCGAATATTTACTTTATATGGGCAGGCACTCAATTATGTGGGAGGCGTGATGACGCGAGACACAACTTCGCCTCCCACGGCCATCGAGCTGCAGTTTATTACAGTATATGGACGAAAAAATAGGTTCCAGTTATGACCATTACACGTAGAATTTCTAAATAAAACCTGCCCAACTTTTGTAAGTAAGCTGTAAGGAATGAACCTGCCAAATGTCAACCTTCTACCTACACGGGAAGTTGGATAATTAGTGATGAGTGAATGAGTGAGTGAGTGAGTGAGTGAGTGAGTGAGTGAGTGAGTGAGTGAGTCAGTCAGTCAGTCAGTCAGTGAGGGTTTTGCCTTTTATTAGTATAGATATACTCTGTCTAATTGACTTACCTTAGTCTGGTGGTTTCATTTATTGTGTATAAAAGACACCTCCATCAAAGGGGATCAGATTAGGGCTAAGGTTCTGTCTATTTTCCAAATCTCTTTGTATTAGTCTCTTACTAAGTGTAGGAGGTTCTTGTGTTTGTCAGGCTCCTCATATTGCATTTTAAGGAGGTTGCTACAAACTTAAGGACAGTAGCACTGCTGCTTCGCAGTAAGGAGATCTTGGGTAAATGTCCAAGGTCCTCCCTATGTGGTAGTGGTTTGAGTAGTGAGAAAAGAGCTATATAAATGTAAAGAGTTATTATTATTTTAACTATACCTTGGCTGTATGCTTTGTGTTATTGATGTACTAAAAGGTGAACCATTGCCCCTGTCTGAGGTCATGTGTATCCTGGAAAAGAGTTTTAAGGACTTCTCTGTATTTGGCTGCATCATCCTTCCCTCAATTCTGACCAGTCTCTCTGTCCCTGCCAATGTGAAACACTCTCATATCACGATGCTGCTACCACTCATGCTTCACTGAAAGAATGGTATTTGGCAGATGATGAGCAGCTCCTGGAGTTTGCAGACATAGTGCTTGAAATTCTGGCTAAAGAGTTTTTTGTCTCATCAGACCAGAGATACTTTTCCCTCATTTTTTCTCACTGCGCATTTTAGAAGTGGTTTTATATAGTGGTTTTTAGAAGTGTTTTTGTTTATGTTAAAGCCCACTGCAGACCTATATACAGTAATCCCTCCTCGATCGCGGGGGTTGCATTCCAGAACACCCTGCGATAGATGAAAATCCATGAAGTAGAAACCATATGTTTGTATGGTTATTTTTATATATTTTAAGCCCTTATAAACTCTCCCACCCTGTTAACATTATTAGAGCCCTCTTGACATGAAATAACACCCTTTAGTCAAAAGTTTAAACTGTGCTCCATGACAAGACAGAGATGACAGTTCTTTCTCACAATTAAAAGAATGCAAACATATCTTCTCTTCAAAGGAGCGCCGTCAGGAGCAGAGAATATCAGAGAGAGAGAGAGAGAGATAAAAGCAAAAAATCAATACGTGCTTTTAAGTATGCTGAAGCACCGCAATAAAGCAGCATTTTTTAGAGGAGCGTCCGTATCTTCTAGGCAAACAGCCTCTCTGCTCACACCCCCTCCGTCAGGCGCAGAGAATGGCAGAGAGGGTGAGAGAGAGAGAGAGAGAGAGAGAGAGAGAGAGAGAGAGAGAGAAAAGCAAACAATCAAGCACCGCGCGGTAAGCATATCTTATATCATTGAGGAGTTTCAGTTAATATGTAATACATGCTCTGATTGGGTAGTTTTTAAGCCATCCGCCAATAGCGTCCCTTGTATGAAATCAACTGGGCAAACAAACTGAGGAAGCATGTACCATAAATTAAAAAACCCATTGTCCGCAGAAATCCACGAACTAGCGAAAAATCCATGATATATATTTAGATATGCTTACATTTAAAATCCGCGATAGAGTGAAGCCGCGAAAGTCGAAGCGCGATATAGCGAGGGATTACTGTATATATATATATATATACATATATAAACAACAAAAGTAAGATGATTAAACACAGTTCAGGAAGATGATCTTTCATAGATAAAACCAATCCACAGTCTGTTCCTGTGCTTGGTCCAGACACCATGTAAACCTCCAAAGGCCTCCCACAGCTTTTCACTTATGTCCAATTATTTCATTCACATAACCTTAGCCAGTCAAAGCCAGTTGGTAGTATCCTTCCATAAAGATGATTGCCCCTTGTGAAATATCTAACAACCAAGACTAACTATTCTGCAACCGTCTATTTTCCCAGAGGGGCAGGCTGTGTAAGCAGGAGAACCAATGAATGCTCATCTGAAAGTACAATGCATAGAAGATAACAATTCAATTCAGTTCAATTGAAAACCTTAGTCATTGTACATACAGTAAAATTTGGGGGATGCTACTCCTGATCAATGCAAATTCAAATGGAGAACCACAACAACAGCAGTACAAGGTTAGATATAAAGTGTAATATCATTTACATTCCTACGCAGAATTTAGAATGTTGAATGATGAATGATACTGGATATAAGAATTTAATTTGCGTATAGTCCTTTGCCCAAAAACAATTTAATTCTATTAGGTTGAGATTTTATTGAACTGTAATGCCTGGCAGAAGACAGCAATTCAAACAAGTAATGACTAAGATCTGAAAAATCTTTTAAGATATTGGTAGACCTCTTAAGACAATGAAAACTGAAAATGTCCTCTAGTGAGGACAATGCACAGCCAATAATATTCTGTGCCGCAATTATAATTCTCTAGATTCTTTCTGTCTACTACATATGTGGCGGGACACAACACCAAGATACAGTATGCTAGCACACACTCAATGAAAGAACAGTATAAGGATATCAGCTGTTTCTCCAGACTCTTAACTATTGGTGGTGTTGGCAGTCCAGGAGAGGTTCTAAGAGATCTAAAGATGGTTACCCTTTCTAAACAGACCCCATTGACTACAAGTGGTGTCGTCTGCAGTGTTCCTCCAGAAGTGGGTGATTAACTCTTGTTTTTGTGATGTTTAGTGTCAAATTATTCATTGATCACCACTCTACTAATCTCTGGACCTCATCATTGTAGGCTGCATCCGGATCATCGGAAATCAGTTTAACCACAGTTATGTCATTGGCAAAGTTAATTATGGTGTTTATGGGATCCATCAAGACACAATCACAATCATGGGTGTAAAGAGTGCATATAATAATGGTTGGATGACACATTCTGTGCTGAGCGTGAGGGAAGAACATGTAAGCTGGGTTTGACAGGAACAAATGGACTGGAAAAAGTCTAATTCAGATAGCTTTATTAACAGCTTGTGTGGTAAAAACTATTGAATGTAGAGCCATAGTCTATACAAAGCTCACATAGCTCCTCCTTTGCTCAATATGAAGAGCTATAGCAATGTCGTCTTCCACAGAACTATTTTCTTCTTAAGTGAACTGGTGTGTGTCTAACGTAAGTGAGCGATTAATTTAATTGTATTTTAAGACTAATTTGTCAAAACACTTTATAATAACTGGTTGGTAACCATTTAGATGGCTAATAACTGACATTTTTGGGACTGAGATGATTTTAGTTTGCTACAGACATGGTAGATTAATGGCTTCTGAAAGAGATAAATTAAAAATCTTTGTAAAAAAACCTACAATTTGAAAAGCACATTCTTTGATGAATCCCACCAAGTATCGCATCCAGACCAGCAGCTTATACAAACAATGCAAAAAAATCTATCCAGTGATTCAAAAATGACAAAGACTGACACACAAGGTGCAGAAACACATCATCACATCCACCATCATGGTTGATTCTATAACAAATTACTAAATTGTAGGTAGACGTGCCTCTTCTTTGTTTTCCTTAACATGGTCTTGAAGTATTTTGTACACGGAAAAGAATCTGAAAAACTGAAATATGCAAACATAAAACTAATCAAAGAAACAATTTAGGAAACGTATACTAGAAAAGCAGTTGTTTGTAGTTACTTAAGAAAGCTCTCTTAATGAGATTCAGTGTCTGTAATAAAATCAAAAGCTTACTCTTGCAGTCACTGTGATGCTAATTGCTTTCTAAATGGCGGTGAGAAAGAAAACGGTGAGTAAATGAATATTCCATGGATTACTGCCTGAAAAATATTACTTCTTGTTCCACCTGTAAAGTTTCTGTTCAAAACGCACAGACAGTTACAAATGAATGCTGTTCACAAGGTGACAAAATATTCATTTATTTCTGTGTGCCAATAACTCCTTGAGGCATTGCGATGAATTCAGACAATGAAAAGTGAAACCCCAATCCTGTTTCCTTATGCAGCAAAGTAAATTTGCTAAATAACTGAAATAACTGCTTTGCTTGGGTTGAATACTTTAAAAATGTTGTCCGTTTGGGCTTAGTGCTCCTTCCTGTTTAATATACAGGATGTTATATATGTAACATGTAAGTCATCACCGGAGACGTATCTCAAACCCTCTCTTTATTATCACAGCTACATCCTTCAATTGGAAAACTAACCATTTGTTATAGTCAAAGGGAGATAACATTTTATTATATGAGATAATAGTAATGTAACAGGTACGATGGAAAAATTATCTGAAAAAATAAACACACAGAAGATGCGTCTCTTCCAAGACTTCAGAAAATCATCACAGACACTGCCACTTAAGTTACATGCCGATCAGGTTACGCTAACAAAATTATCATCTTTAAAATCCACATAAAACATAAACTGATTAAATCGAGCATCAATGAACAATTTTTGAGTATTTTGATAAAGTAGATGCATATAAGTATCTCTGTGCGTAAAACGTTACCAGTGTTCTATGGGAATTGCAAATGAAGCCCCTCGTGACAGTGTTCTTGCCAATTTTAAAACATTACAGAACAAGATGTCAGCTTGATGAGATAAGGGAATTGAAGTAGTTTGAAACTAATTTACTTCCTTGAGGCGGAACTCCTTGAGCTGAATATTAGAATACAAATGTTTAGGTCTATAAATTATATTTCTGCAACATTAAATTTACTTGCCAGAGGGAGAAAAGTGAAGCTAATTTCAAGGCAATAAAAATTTATTAATGGAGTACATGCATCAGACCACATAAGGAACAAATGCAGTTTGAAAGTTATATTAACGATTAGAACAAATAATTTTGAAAAAAAAATGTGCAAGAAAAGCAAGAATGAGGAATGTCAGACAGAGCTTTACTTTAACATTACAGATCTGGGATATTTCAGCGAAATGTCATAAAGGTCGAGCAGAATAAATTAACTGACTTAATTACCAGTGAGTGCTGTTAAAATATACTTTAATCTTGTTATGATTACTATGAGGTTAAAATTAAATAAAGTGAAAAAAACTGAAACTTAAAGTTAAATTGGATATATTTTACAAATTGTCACACAACTTACTTGATTGATTAATTTGCATTAGAGATAAAATAAGAAAGTTGAAATAGAAAGCCCATCATTTAGGCAGGGTTCATATTGTTCTCCGCATCTTGAAGCCTGTCAGATTCAGACCTTCATTTATGAACACTGCACAATATTTTTGTATTCAGTGCATAATTAGAATCATACCTTAACTTAGTTCACTAAATACCCTTTTATTAACCTAGTTCGATAAACATTCACAAAAGAATTATACCATTACAAACATTAGATTAGATAAACTTTATTAATCCCATGGGTAAATTTAGATTCATACAGTAGCAGAAACATAAAAACAAGGATACAGACTCACAGGACAAACAATATATTCAACCACTGAATGAGTCAATTAATTTATAAATAAATGTAATAGATGTATAGGGATAAAGCACTGAATGGCCTTATAGCATTGGGCAGAAAAGCCCCCAGAGCTGCTTCATTGCACACCATCGTGAAATGAGCTTGTGGCTAAAAGTGCTCCAAAGGAGTGTCTCCTGTAGGGAATGGAGGGATTTTTTCATGATGTCATCCAATTTTGCCACCCCCAACTTTTCCACAGCAGTCTCCCGTGTGTCCAAGGTTCGCTCTGATAAGTTTGTTCAGGCATAGTGCTTCTTTGGAGCCCCAGTTCCTTCTCCAGGACACCATGGTGTAGAACGCCACATTGGCTACTATGGACTGGTTGAACATTTCCAGCAGCTTGTTGCACACGTCAAAAGACTGGAATCTCCTGAGAAAGTCCAGTCTGCTCTTCTTCTTCTTGTACAGTCCAACGCCACTGTGTTGTCAGACCAATCCAGTTTGTTGCTTATGTGAAACCCCCTGTAGTGCCGGATCATTTCTATGTCTTTCTCCTGATGGTGACTGGTTTCAGAGGCTCCTTGGCCCCAAGTCCACCACCAGCTCTTTAGACTTGCTGATTTTGAGTTGCAGGTGGTTCTCTCGGCACCATAAAATGAAGACCATGCGCGACAGAGAGTAAAAACAAGATATTACCTAACCTGCTAATGTGTTTTGCTGAAAGAAAAATAGTTCATGGTAAGAAAACCAGTCATTATAAAGCTATAGAAAATAATGAATGTTCAAATGTATTTATTTTACCAGGGCATGGTTATGTAAGCCCTAATGGGCGCTATGTGCTTAGACAGGCTGTGCATTTTAGTGGCTATGATGTTGGGCTTTGCAATTTGTGGTTTCATTTTTATTGTCCAATTAAATGTGTGACTCCTACTAAATTACTTCTCAAGTTCACTTCAGGTGGATTCAGTGGCCTGCTTATGGTTCTAAGAATTAATAAGATAAAAATGAGAGTTCGAGTTTTTAGTTACAGGGCCCTGAAGCTGTGCCTGATACAATCAGAGGTGCACTCCTGGCTGAAGACTCACTACTTTTAGCATACCCTGACTAGAGCTGCTAATTAGTAGTACATACTGCATTTCTGTTGGTAGTCATCAGTACTAAAATAGAAGTTAATACAATATTTACAAATTGTTATTAATCCTCCCCTCTCAGATAAAGGAGCACTGGAATCATCAGGTAGAAGGTCCTTTCCTCAGATTGGCCGGGCCAGGACTGACTCTGCTGTAGAATGGAGAATGGATATGAATGTGCTCTGAAAGACGACCTCTTAACCTGCTGGGTCCCAAGCTTTGGGGACACACTCCTAACAACACAGTTCGCTGTCCTAACAAACGGAAAACACAGAACGGAGGCATCCATAAATAACACAGACAGTGGCGAA
This sequence comes from Polypterus senegalus, assembly GCF_016835505.1. Taxonomy (NCBI): domain Eukaryota; kingdom Metazoa; phylum Chordata; class Cladistia; order Polypteriformes; family Polypteridae; genus Polypterus; species Polypterus senegalus. Next base: position 123,555,913 of record NC_053167.1, read on the forward strand.
AAAGGGGTACAAAATATTACAACAATTAAAGTAAGCTTTATTTCAACAAACTGATTGCAGAATCAGATTACTGACAAAGAAAATTACACTAAAACAAGAATCAGAACACCCAATTTGTGCAAATGAAAAATGCAGGATTTTTCTAAAATATTATTTTCTATCATGTATATATAACTATAATTTCATTTCATTTCTTAAATAAGGAATGAAAAAACAAGGAAAACACCAAAAAAGACAAAATAACAGAAAATAGGATTCTAACAAAAAAAATCAAAACAAAGATAAAAATGGAGACTGGAATCAGAAATAAGGAATGCAAAGTTTTCAAAACACAAAAAGAAATCAAAGTCTTAATAACAAAGCCAAATCTAAAAACCTAAATCAAACCCAATATATCAACACAGAAAGGTCAATGGAGCAGAAAGGAGTAGTGAAAGAGGAGACAGGTGAACAACGGAAAAAGTTTATTTACACCCTGCGTGGTCTAATCACCATACCCCACCAACTTCAAAAACAATTAACCATTTAGCTTATGAACATAAACCACAGAGGAAATATAAAAGTTCAAATGGAATAACATATTAACAAAAAAGTAAACACACACACACACATAGAACACAAAAAGAAAGAAAAATAACTAAAAGAAAGAACACAAAATAAAAAAAAAAGAATTACAAAACTAACCCAGGGCAGAGGACAACCCAAAACTATACAAAGTCATGTTGACATCAGTCTACTAGACCTTTATGGTGCCTCCTTGTGGCTGTAGCCACTCTTTTTATCTTTAGCAATGTCAGATGTTTTCTTTCATTCTAGTCATTCTAGTGGGTACTTAAGAGGGTGGTTGTTGTTTGGTATAATACAATAGTATTTATTTATTTATGTTTACTCATTTGGCGGATACCTTTATTCAAGTTGACTTACAATTGGTTATATTTCACTTTTTTGCAACTGGAGTACAGGCAGGTGAAATGATGCTCATGATCATAAAATGTCATTAGCAGAATTTGAACACACAACTTCTGGCTTTGAAGTCCAAAGCTTTATCCACCAAACCTACACTGCCTGATTTATGTGTTAAGTTTCTTTTAAAAGCCACATTTTCCAAAATGGATCTATCTATCTGTCTGTCTGTGTTATACAGTGCCTTGCTCACTATCTATCTATCTGTCTGTGTTATAGAGTGACTTGATCACTATCTATCTATCTATCTATCTATCTATCTATCTATCTATCTATCTATCTATCTTATATAGTGCCTTTCCTATCTATCTATCTATCTATCTATCTATCTATCTATCTATCTATCTATCTATCTATCTATCTATCTATCTATCTATCTATCTATCTATCTATCTTATATAGTGCCTTGCTCACTATCTATCTATCTATCTATCTATCTATCTATCTATCTATCTATCTATCTATCTATCTATCTATCTATCTATCTATCTATCTATCTATCTATCTATCTATCTATCTATCTTAGAGTGCTTTGCTCACTATCTATCTATGATATAGTGCCTTGCTCACTATCTGTCTATCTAATAATACTGAAGCATGTGTGGATTGTCTGTTATTATACAGTACAGTGCTTTGAAAAAGCTCTCAAAACCCAAATCCCTTTTCAAGGTGTCAGATTTTGAATTTGAAGTGGATTAAATTAGGAATTGTCACTTCAAAGATCTAGAAATGTTTGTAAACCATGTGAAATCAAATGGAAAATGTCAAAAAATGCTCTACAACAAAATGACAAAGAGAAATTGAAAGTACTCATTTCACTTCATGCAAGACTGCATTTGCTGCAATAGCATATTATGGGGCTTAGCAGTAAAATGGTGCAGTCTTTTTGTATAGTGCCATTTTTTTTTTTTTTTTACAATTAGAGGAATCCAAATGTTAAAAATAGATGTTTATGTTTGTGCTTTTGCTGTTGAAAATGAAGACTATCATCCTTATGTGGTTAATGTCGCATGTCCTGTACATGGTAAATGTTCCCTGCAATTGGTAAATACCCAGCCTATATGACACATGTCAAATATTCAGCTTGATATTTGGAATAAGTAAGACATTTGGCATTTCAGCTTAATATTTAACATATGAGATGGACAGTTTACATATTGGACATTAGTTATATAAGCACCCTATTTATTACATAAGAAATCCATTTACCCTCTGTCCCTGTTCTGGATAGGTGGGTTATGAAAATGAATGGATGGATGGAAATGTTTGTGGCATTTAAACTTTATACTTAACACATGTGTATATCTCACTGCTGTCACTTATTTACATTTGCATTCACATTTATTCATGTAGCAGACTCTTTTATCCAAAGCAAAACAGGTCAACCTAATTGAGTATGCATCACTCTAGGAGTCTGTGCAGATTGTCCACAGTTGTGGTCACAAAGGTACAAGAAAGACATAGCAGCACATGAAGCTGTGCAGAGAAAAGCAACCAAGTGAATCCCAGGACTTCAGAGCATGTCCTACACGTTTAGTCTCAAGCATTGGTGACTGTGTTAGGACCTAATCCAGATATTTAAAAATCCTCAATGGCATTGATAAAATAATGTAGATCCACCAACATTCTTTAAGCTTAAGGGTGAATCACATACCCAAGGACATCAGTGGAAATTAAGGGGAAGTGCGTTTAAAACTGAAGCCAGGAAGTACTTCTTTACTAAAAGAGTTGTGGGGCTCTTGAACGAACTACCAAGACATGTAGTTTAAGCAGAAACCCTGACAACCTTTAAGAAGAATCTGGATGAGATACTGAAACGGCTTAGCTATTAGCTAAGCAAACGGGCTTGAAGGACTGAATGGTCTCCACTCATTTGTCAAATTTCTGTTTTTTTCTTATGAAGAGCTTTAAACCAAACAGAAAACAAGACTTGTTCGTTCCTTAAATACAAGAACCTATCAAAGTCATTACCAATTAGACAGACATTTAGAGAACAAGCGGGTGTTCGGATGGTTCTAAAATGTATCGAGGGAGTCAGCAGATCAGATAGAAGTGGTCAGTTTGCTGCACTAGCTCAAAGCTGCACATGAAGAGTCTGGATTAACTCAGACCTGAGTGGGCAAAAAAACCTCATGAGGGTCTCCATAGTCATCCCGTTGACTTATTGACTTTCTGGTAAATTCTGTTGTCTGATGTTGCACTTCAACCTAAACATGAAATCCTGATAATGGGAAGTCAGTAGTGTCCCATTAAACATGTAACCCTGAAGTTTCTATTGGTTCTCTGCTATCCATTCCTGCAAAGCTAATTTGGAAAACTGTATTAAAACTAGATGGATTATATGGATTTGTAACTTGCTAAACCACAATATCAATTGTCTGAAAAGAGCTTGGGGAATTAATGTAATTTCCCACATGCCATAACAGCACCAGCTAATTAGTCACTTTAACTAATAAAAATAAATGTGTTTAAAGGTTTCTGAACAAAATAAGCAATGGAATTTTCTTTGAAGGTTACATTGAAGCCTTTTTTTATGTGTCATTTAATTCATGTGCCCTGTAAACTTTTGCAGTTTTGCATTTGAAGTGTAATGACCCAGACACAAAAGAACTTCCTTCAATGTGTCGGGATTAGTTTGCATAAGAATGTTTTGAGAGTGACTTTATTTATTTCTATCTTTTCATTTTAACTCACTTACTCTTCCTTATCAGGTTTTATTCCCAGCAACAATGGGCATGAGATCCTGAAAATATTATTATGAGAATGTGACCAGGTCTTACCGTAATGATACCATAATTAGGAAGCGGATGAATGGTTCTGAATGTACTCCACTTTGTGTTGTCATTTTCCTGGCCTTTCTTTAAACAAAAAAATTTACACTACATAAAATAAAGCTGAAATGCAGTATACACTATTTCCTATTTCTTGTAGAAAAAGTAGTTAATATTAAGTGACTTACTGTTACTCAACAAAAACAGATGAACATTTGGCATTGAAAAGATGGCCTTCTGGCACAGACGTTGCAAGGAAGTTATTCTACTGAACATTACATCGTGACTGGGACTGCTCTTTTTATCTTTAGCCAAGGCAGCATTTTTCTTTTTCTTTTTAGTATTTGTGGTGGGTTTTTGAGAGGGAGATGTTATTCTTATTAGAATATTTATTTACTGAGCTTCTGTAAAAGTCAAATTTCCCCCAGGGACAAATACAATGCTATCTGCATTTTCACTGGCATATCTATCTATCTATCTATCTATCTATCTATCTATCTATCTATCTATCTATCTATCTATCTATCTATCATATAGTGTCTTTCATATCTATAATATAGTGCCTTTCCTGTCTATCTATCTATCTATTGTGGAGCCGACCTGGACACAGACAGGCGGACATGTTGTAGAACACCACCACACGTTTTATTTACAATAATAGTTACAATAAATGGTCACTAAGACCCAGTCCAAAAGTGCACAAACCCCAACACACAGTCCTGGCCACACAAATGCCTCTTCTCGGGCTGCTTCCACACCTCTCTTGGGCCTTCCACCCGACTCCAGCCCTGAATGAAGGGACACGGCCCCTTTTATTCTCTTCCGGATGAGCTCCAGGTGGTTCCCGGCATTCCCTTGTTGGCCACGCCCCAGCATGGCGGAAGTGCTGGCTGTTCTCCCGGCAGCTCTCTGGGTGTCCTTCCAAATCTTCTCCCCAGCACTTCCTGGTGTGGCGGAAGTGCTGAGGCAACAGGTCCCCAAAGCATTGGGGAGCCTCCTGGCTGTGACCACGGGCCCTGCAGGGTGGGGCTTCCATGCCCTCAACCCGTGGCCCCCAAAGCAACCAGGAAGGCAGCCCCCACGTGATCAAGGGTGGGCGCAGACCCACATCCGGTCCCTCACGGCGTCCTGGCCGGGTCATTGCCCCTGGCATCCCTGACACTATCTATTTATCTATTGTCACACATGTGGGCATAGGAGGCAGTTAAAGGGCTCGAAAGAAGGTAATTCCATGCCAGGGCAAGGGGTAGCAGAGTGCATTAATCCTCTCTCTATTGTCTCTTCAGACCCATCACAGGAAATCCTGCCTGGGTCCAACAATGTCACTTCCGGTTTCTGCCTCGATGACGTCACTTCCCTTGACCTACCATAAAAACCTTGCCTAACTACCTTCAGTTAATCAGTCCTGTGCATCTTATTTTGCTCTTTTGCAGCCAAAGCTCAACTATTCGGGTGGGTACCCCAATCCTTTTTTACGTGTCAAAGTTGATTATTTCTATCTATCCATTTTCCAACCCGCTGAATCCGAACACAGGGTCACTGGGGTCAGCTGGAGCCAAATCCCAGCCAACACAGGGCAGGAACCAATCCCAGGTAAGGTGCCAACCCACCGCAGGACACACACAAACACCAAGCACACACTAGGGCCAATTTAGAATTCCCAATCCACCTAACCTGCATGTCTTTAGACTGCGGGAGGAAACCGGAGCGCCCGGAGGAAACCCATGCAGACACGGGGAGAACATGCAAACTCCACGCAGGGAGAGCCTGGGAAGTGAACCTGGGTCTCCTAACTGCGAGGCAGCAGCGCTACCACTGCACCACCGTGCCGCCCTATTTCTATCTGTCTATCTAATTTTCTCTCATATAGTAGCTTTCCTATCCATCTATTGTATAGTTTCTATCTATCTATACCTTCTGCATGCTGTCTCTCTGTCTCTCAATTGCTGTGCTGTGTTGTGGGTGGGTCTGTGGAAATGGTTTTATGTGATTGTGAATAGAGAGGAGGCTGCCAAGGCAGATTACAAAAATAGAAAGAGTGGTTATTACCACTTATTTATGAAAATTACAAGAAGGAATGGAATGCAATTGGAGTTTTCCCTGCGATTTGTGTAATAACTGAAATGCCACAAAAATGTGTTATCAGCTTCGTAATTAAATAAAGCTGTGGTGGTTTTCCTTAGAGAAGAGACCCTGGTACATATATTAGTACAGGAAGGGATCTTAATAAGCAATGACATTAACAGGCAAAAAACAAACTTTCACATTTACTGCAATTGGGACATTTAGCCATTTAAATGTGTCAGCATTTAAGCGTGACATTTAGCTATTTAAGTGTGGCATTTAGTATTTAGGTTGAACATTTAGTAATTTAAGTGCAACATTTAGTATTTAAGTTGGACATTTGTTAATTAAGCTGGATATTTAGTATTTAAGTGCAATGATTATCCATTTAAGTGTGACAGTTATAGATGAACATTTGCCATTGAAATATTTAGTATCCAGGTTGGATTTTTAGCATTTCAGACCGACATTTGATCATGGTAGTTGGACATTTAGAATTTAACAGAGACAGTAGCTACATTTATCCAAAATTACCAAAGTTCTGCAGATTTAGTTTGCTTCGAAGGATTCTAGTAATAGTGTGGCACATTGAAATGATTCCACAGACAAAATATCTTTGTTTTTAAAAGCTTTAGTAAAAATTCAAGGTTGTACAGTTCACACAAAAAAAAAAAATAGAAAAACTGATATAGCAAAGAAAAGAAAAGTTTTTGTTTAAGAAAAGTTCTCTTTAAGGCTTATATATCTTGTTTGTTTCTTTAAGTTTGCTCGTACAGTTGAACCATTTCTAAACAGTCAGAAAACTGTTTGCCTATCCCATTTCAGTCCATGCTCACTCATGCGCCAGCCTCCGTTCGAGTTGGTCTAACCTCTGTGTTTTGGAGCTTACCTTGCCTCCATTTAGCTAGTGATACCTGTTTGTTTATTGATTTTTAAAGTTTGTCCTGTTTCACCACTACACGGACGGAGCCACAGGGGACGGCTAGTTTGAAATAAACTAAGGTGTGAAGTTTATGGAAGTCATACTGGAGTGTGTAAAAGATCTGAAACTTCCTTTAAGTGGTCGCTGAGTGGGGGTGACACAGCTGTTGAAGAAAGTAGATCTCTGCTGCATTAAGAACTGGAAACTTCTCAGCTTAGTTTGCTCTAATTATAACATTTTTTCTATATGTCAAAACATGACCTCTAGGGCCCTTAAATATGTACATACTTGGCAATTGCTTATTAGGAAACGGAAAACTTGCAATTCTGAAAACTAAGTGAAGCAAAGATAAAAATACACTGAGAACTGATGCTTTACTAATGTTTAATGTGCCAGTGAAAAGCCTAATGAAAAGTTGAGTTTGCATATTATAAACTCATTAATGATAGCACTTTTAATAGTATCTGGGGTGTTCCGTTGATGAGGGGAAAATTCACATGAAATAGTGACTGGAAATGAATGTGGGATTTCACTGGCTGGGGTGAATTGTGTTACTAACATAACAGCTTTCCTTACCACTGTGCTTTCAGATTTTGCATATATTAAATATATATAGATACTAGTAACTAAAGCAAAAAAATGTTTAGTTCGGAATGTTTTATTTGGTTGTGGGAATTTTTTGTATGAAATAGGAAGAGTGTATTAGGGGTGTTGTGTTAAGCTTTGTGTTTTATAATATATGTAGTGTATGAGCTGTGTACAAAATTAACGTTTAATTATGAATTGTATTGTCCTAACAAAATATTTTGATTGTATATCAAGTCGATGCATTGAAGTTCTTAGTTAGATTGTTAGCTGATTGAATAGTTTGTTCTAAAATCTATTTATCAGACTACAGTATAATATTTAATGCCTTTCCTATATATCTATCTTTTCTGCCTGCTTTCTCTTTTCCAGTCGATTACTCGACTCTGAGGTGTGCATGGTCTTTGTTTTGCTAGGTGGAGATGCGCTGTGGTGGTTCTCGTAAGTACTTTCCTTTTTATCTTCTTTTATATCTTTCTTCAGAATAAGGATTTATTATTGTACCATATCTGATTTAAATTACTCCTTTACTGGTTTACATTACTTTGATTGTGACATTTCCGCATTGACCACACAACGGGGAACACCAGTGGGCCTACAACACCACAACTTTGTAAATTTGAAAATCGACATGGAATCAAATTGATCATCGTCTCTTTCATTTATGTATTTATTTAATTTTTTTGATTTTATTAACACTAGAATTACTAGAGCCTACGAGAAAACTCGTACATCCGGCCCACCTTAAATCCTTTCTCACCTCTCCGTCAGCATCTTTTGTCCTGTAAATGTGTCGATAAGCAGCAAGCAGCCTGCTATCCCATTCCCCCACCCACCGCTGCAGTTCAGTTTGCAAAGAAGTTTCTCAGTGCTCAGTTTTTATCTTCGAGTGAAGTGCTGGAGCTTTATAGGGTAAAAAATTACATTGTCATTTGGAATACATACATTTCATGTGTGGTCCGTGTCATCAACAATCTCTGTAAATAACGTTAACACAGAAACGTTTTTCATGTTTTAGTAATGTAGACTTGAAATGTATAATGTGTGAAGCCTAAAATACAAATATCAAATAAACACCTTCACAAAAGGTACAAGTATAACAAAACAAGTGCATTTTTATTCAAGAATTTAACCGAAGAAAAAAGAAAGCAGGTTACGGTAGGCAGTTGATATGACAACTACACTGATGAAAAAAGAGAGACTTAGGTATATATGACATTTGGAATAATTCATTCTATGACCTGTATTGTACATTTCGGAAAACGTTGTTGCACTAATGCAACATAATATTCATTTGCATACCTTCATGCGGTTGTAGTAATGACATGACTGCGTTTGTTTTTTGTTTTTTTTTTCTGTGTTCTCATGTTGCTGCATAGTGATATTTCTTTTGAACTCCAGGAGATGCAGAGGATAGAATAGTATAGAGAGGTCAGTTCTGCGCTATATACAATCATCAGATTCAAATGTTAACAGTTCCCACACACACCCAAGGACCGTCCTTCCTACATTTACGACATGTGTTTAAGGTGTGAAGCCTGAAGTCCAAATATCAAATAAACACTTTCACAAAAGGTACAAGTATAACAAAACAAGTTCCCAAATTTACTATTTTTAGTAGTGAGCTGCTCTTATTGTTTATATCATACAATAAAAACTTACATTTGATTTGCATCTGTAAATTTATAGTACTTGTCAAAGTTTTTTTTTTCAGTTTTACTCTCTCACTCATGTTCAAGCTTCCACCCCTCAACCGATCTGACGCCTTTATACCCCCTTTTTATTTGAAAACCTCCAAAGTAGCAAGGGAGAAGTTATGCATTCCTAGTCACTCACCAAATAGGCAACACATTTGGTCCAGTTAATTTTTGCCAATGACAATCCTTCAAAAACAATGAGATTGTCCAGCAACACTGAATGACAACCCGCGCTCCGTAAAAAATGTAAAAAAAAAAAAAAATAGGGAATACCAAGATGACACAAATCCCCACCCCAACCCACCCTGTTCAGAGACTCCTGAACAATGCACTAGTGTGTCTACATCAGAAGAAGACAACACAAACACGGTCATATCATCTTCATAGGCAACTACCTTAAAACAGCGATTGGGACAAATGGGAATACTTAGGCCTGAAAGATGGTACCTGAACTGCTCAAGAGGGAGTTCAATGTATAAAGAAAAGAGCATCTCTGAGATTGCACAGCCCTGGATAATCCCCTTAGTGACAGAAAAAAGGAATGTTGAGCCACTGTTCATTTTTGAAACACCAAACACATCTGTGTAGAGTAACCCAATAATTCCAATAAAAGACACCCCAAAGCTAAAGACATTCAGAACTTTAAAAACTTATTTGTGATTGACCCCATCAAAAACCTTCTCTTGGTCTAATGAGATTAGGCCAGTTATAAATCCAAGGAGTTTAGCAGATGTAATCAAGTCTTGCACTAAAAGATATTGTCATATATGGACTGATTTGGGACACACACTGTAGGTTTGGTCCTGTTTGTCAACATAGTCGGTCACATTTCTTATGCAGTTAGCTGGATCAAGCTGATTAGTTGCTAGTTCTTAAGTCTTCAGAGGTCCCCTTTTTCTGGTATAAGAGTGACCACGGCTCGGCAGAAGGTCAGTGACAGTTCATTGACTTGTAGTCGTTCTTTGAATATAGCTAATAAATCAGCATCCAGTAGTGATCAAACATTTAAAAAAAACTTGGCGTTCAGTCTGTCTATTCCTTGTGACTTTCTAATGTGCAGCCCTTGAGTAAAGAAGTCCGGTTACCCAGGTTGAGGTCTTCTTCTGGGAGGTCCCTGTCTGTAGTTGGAATATGTGGCAAATCTTGGTGTCAAATGAGTCTTCGGTTATTTCAACACAAGATAGCTTTTCATAATATTCCAGTGCTACAGCTTAAATGTCCTCAGGGTCCTCAAGAATGTGCCCATTATCATATTTTAGACAGTGGCTTATCTTACTTTGTGATCTTTTTTCTCCATTCCAAAAAAGTATTGGGTAGGAGAATCCATTGAATTCTGCAGCGCAACAGAGTACTATAAACCTGTTTATCAAATAAGTCTCATATACACTGTTTCTTCATCTTTAAACTTTCCAGAACGTCTTCATTGAAAGAGCTGATGATAGATGAAAAGGGCAATAGCGGAATGAGAGGAAGGCATTTTACAAGTTCTGCACGGGCATTTTCAGTATATTTTTGAAGGATTACTTTAATTTCAGTTTTGGATATATCCCACCACTGCCTTAGAGATGTAAACCTACCATTCAGCTTTCTCAATTTCTTCCACAAAAGTCAAAGATTTTAATGAAACGAGTGTCTTTTAAAAAGCTATTGGTAAAGTGCCAGTAGGAATTGAAAGACGTTTAAATAAAAAGAGAAAGTTTTAGAAAAACAAGGCTGTGATCAGAGAAGCCAGACAGATATATGGAGCAGTTAGCTATGAATTTCCTATAATCATTAGCACAATAAATCTTATCTAACCTCGCCATAACAACTGACCCAAATGAACCTTACACCCAAGTGTATTGCTTGGCACAGGGATTCAAAACCCATCAAATATCAATGAAGCAGGCCTTCTTAAAAATTATAAGTACATGCCTGAGGTGGAATGAGGCTTCGGTTCAAGTCTATTCTTGTCCAAAGCTGGACCACCAATGCAATTAAAATCTCCCCCAACATAGACATCCTTATTCAGTAAAAGGAAAAACTTCAACATGGAAAAAAAATTCAAACACCCCCTTCCCGCATTAGCAACAGAGATATTAACATATCACAATAGGAGAGAAAAGTGTTTAGATATCTAGGAATGCACTTGGGCTAGGGAGGCATTGCTGAGAAGAACTGGATGGGATGGACAAAGAAGGTACAAGCCAGGTTAAACCCCTGGAAGAGGCTTATGTGAGGCCTTTTCAATAGATGCAGAATGATGATGCGCAATAATCTAATTGCCTCCATGTTTTGGCACAAACGTATGGATGCTGATCCTCTAGTTGCCCTAATTACATCTATACAGGCAATCATGCCAAATCTTTTCTGGGATGACGTCCAATGGGGTCAAAGAGGTCTGCTACACTTACGGTTGCAGAAGGAGGACAAAGTCTAATAAGTATATGGTTTAAGATTGAGGCTTTTAGACTCCCAAACACTGCAAAGGTTGTTCTATGGCCTAAAACCCCTTATGCGGAATGACTTAGCTTTTGTGCTTTTCTATAAGGTAAATGACTGCTACTCTTGAATCTATATAAACAGTCCATGCTAAAGTTTTATTAAACTATGCTTTTAACCAGGCATAATAACATAAAAGAACAACAGTTAACCTTGATAACATTTATTGGTTTAACGAGAAACCTCTAATTTGGAATAATGTGTTAAGGACTCCAATGTAATGTTCCACTCTCTTTATTATTATCCTAAATAGCAAAAAAATCACAAAGATCTCATGGAGGACTATACAGGTACACGACACACACCTGCTCAGCTGACAGCTGTTCTGGGAGTGAGGTCTGAATGGCTAGTCAAACCGTTTCTTGACCAGTTTAAGGTTTGGGATGAATTAGTTGTAGGCTCACTATGGAGTAATGCTTTTCCAGACAACTACATTTTTGAAAAAGAGGGTTCAGATCTTATCATACAAGTCCAGCTTAAAGTAGCAGAGTGCGTTAAATATCCTGGCTTGATACTCAGGTTCAGGAGTGCCTAGAAAAACCCATAGAGAAAGAAGAATGTCTACTAATTATGTGTGAAAGTGACCTTTTATAATTTTGTAAAAGGTCTACCAGACTCCCGATGGAGAAAAGAACTAAACACTGCCATGACTATAACTCCAGCATGGAAAGCTTTTTTATAAGTATCCATTATAGAAGCACCTGGGAGACCTGCAGTGGAGAATTCTTTGTGCAGCCTTCAGCACCAGCTTATTCCTAGCTGGAGTTTCTCCTGGAACTCCTTTTTGTCAGCAGCGAGACACTGTCATCTTTTTCTCGATTGCAAAACACTGAAACTGCTGTTAACACGTAGTACACTTTTTCATGAGATTGGGTTGTCTTTTTCAAGTGTCAATTTCATCTTTGGAGTTGTATGTAATCAAAAACAGAAACGCAAATGTGTGCTGGGGAATTTCTTTAAGGTAAGGCAATGCTAGCAATTCTTAAGATGAGAAGGAACAAAGAAAAGAACTCGATGGCTACTGACGTGCTGCTAATGTTCAAGGTGTTGATTAAATGTATGCTGAAATTAGAGTTTTCTTATCAGGGACCTGAAGACCTTCAATGAGTTGTGGGGTTTTGTGTTCTGTGGAGGGAGGCCAATCGGTAATTAATTCATAGATATTTTGTATTTGACTCAGGAATACATTTTATGTGATTTTTTTAAACAGTTGTTTGAACAACCATGTAAAGCAGGAGGGGTTAGGGTTAGGAGTAAAAGATGTGTATTGACTGGAGTGGTGATGTGAAGAAATTATTACCTATTCTTTTTTTCATATACAATTATTGATTAGCCATTTTTCGTATCGATTGATGTTTTTTGTTCTCTACTGAACAAAAAACAGGTTTAAAAAATCTATATGTGGAATAAGAGGACTATATTGGTGGAATAAAGCCATTAATTTTATTTTATATAAGACCTTTGTTTGATTTTTAGGTGCGGAGTAGTAGCGGTAGAAAAAAAGACTTCCATTTCTAAAGATTGAATTTTTACTTAAGACTTTCCTATAAAATATATTAATGTCTATTCAATATTTTTTGACGTTTGTACTTTTTCTATGATTGAACATAAGATTTTTTCAAAACTCCAAAATATCTATCTACAGTATCATATTAAAGCCTTTCCTATCTATCTATTATATAGTGCCTTTCATATCTATCTACAGTATCTATCTATCTTCTAATGCAAAATTGGACTTTGCTCCATTTTTGAAATTTAGTTCAGAAAATTAGGGACACAAGTTTTGTGTTTGGGCCTTTGCTTGATGTTAAACATAAAGAAAACATTCTGAACATAGAAATTGATAAGTTTCAGACAGCACCAAATTATAGTACAGTGCATTTTCCTACCTGTCTATTTGTTTTTTTATTCATTCATTTTCCTCCGTTTATCCAAAGATGGGTCTTAGGGGCAACAGTCTAAGCAGTGAGGCTAGCAGCTCTGTTCTGAGCCTCTCCCAGATGTCTGTGCTTCTCATCGTGTCTCTAAGGGTGAGTCCAGTCACTATGAAAAGAAAGCTCATGTTGGCTACTTGTCCTTATAATCTCATTCTTTCTGTTATTACCAAAAGTTCATGACTATAGGTGAGAGTAGAGATGTAGTTTGACTGGTAAACTAAGAGCTTCACCTTCTGTCTCAGCTGCTTCTTCACCACTAGGGATGGTTATAGCGACCACCTAACTACGCTCACCATCCCTATCTGTTTGTTGATCTCACCATCCCTTTTACCCTCACGCATGAACAAGGCCCTGAGGTTTTTAAACTCCTCCACTTGAGACAGTAACTCATCTCCCACTGGCAGAGGACAGTCCACTTTTTTCGTACTGAGGGATGCGGCCTCCAATTTGGAGATTCTGATCCTCATCCCTACCACTTCGCACTCATCACGGACCATCCCAATGCACTACAACAGTGGAGTTCACAGCCCGATGAAACCAACAGGACCACATCTTCTGCAAAAAGCAGTGATGCACCAAACTATATATCCTCTCCTAGAAAAATCCCCAACAGGATAACAGACTAAATACAGCCTTGATGGAGTCTCACACCCACAATACATATCCGTATCCGTCAACTCTGCTTTCAAAGTATAAATGGGAATCTCATGATTTCTCTAACTATAAAAGAGGGAGAAAGATGTGTATGGAAATTTGAAAAGCTGTATGGTAATCGAGACTGGTAGTGACATAGAAAATAGATTTTGTTCTTCAATTAATTGATAAAGTGTTGCTTGGGAACAAAGTGTTAATTCTGAAATTACATAGATTACCTTACTTTCATGTAAAATGTAACTGAATCTTTAATATTATTCAATAATTCAAATACATTGTGAATTAGATAGATAGATAGATAGATAGATAGATAGATAGATAGATAGATAGATAGATAGATAGATAGATAGATAGATAGATAGATAGATAGATAGATAGATAGATAGATAGATTGTAACTCATGCACGTCAGAAGATCTCCTTATGGGCTCTGTCGAGACATATAATATCCCACCAGGATGAGAGGAAGCGTTATTGTTAACACTGTCTTCTCTGCTTCAAGAAACTACCCAGCAAGGGCACCTGACTCTGCCACTTCTGGTATCCCATCCATAAGAACACTGAACATCTGGAAGGAAGAGTCCTTTTGGTAAGAGCGACCTGCCAGTCAGAGCTCCCAAGCAAACTGACCCTGATCTACAGCTAAGAAGACGAGCCTTTCCTAATTGCAGCCCAGAAACAAGGGCAATGATGCCTAAGGTGCATTTGCTTTGTTTATTTCAGTTATTTATTAAAAAAGATGACCCAGTGGGTGCCCCAAATTTTTTTCAGGCAGCCTGTCATTCCTGCAACCGGCCACAACAGGTAGACAGATATGAAAGGCACAGTATCATATAGATAGATTGATCACAAAAGACATTTTTTAAACAAATTGTAAGTGATTGATTTATAATGCAGTTTATGAGAACACCCATCATAAAAGAAAACTAGTGTAACAAGACACTATTTAATAATCAGCACAGAATTGTGAAAAGGAAGGGTAATACATCACCGTGGGGGACAGTAACGATAATATGATTAGACTCCTGATATTTGTCTATGTATACTTCAAAAGGCAAAGCAAGTGAATATAATTTTAGAAATGTACTTTTAGTAGAGGCAAAAAAAATCTTGATGTAATAGTCTAGAGTACAATACAAGATAAGGGACTTGTCATCAGCCACTGAAATAGTTTAAAAAAAATTTATTAGAAAAGAGTGGTCAGACTTTATAATATATATTCATTTAAATATATAATGTAGATCCCATTAGACAGCGCCCATTTACAAATATAGAAAAATAATTTCCAAACGCCATGTGGTTGATTGCATCGGCACTTATTCTGTCTTTAAATGATTAGTTTAAATAGTACACTATAAACCAGCAATTTCTAAACAGAGCAACTTAAAGATGGTAATTGAAGCACTGCTTTGGTGTAGAGTTGGTGTTTTGAAATACAGCCCTGAAATCAATGAAGAAGAAAACACCTGACAGAAACTGTAGAAATAAAAGGTATACATAAAAAGATTATTATAGTGTTTCAGTTACTCCTCAGAACTTCTGTGACAGTGCGTCAAGAAAGTTAAACTTAATCGTGCGCTTTGAGTAGTGAGAAAAGCGCTATATAAATGCAAAGAATTATTATTATTTTATTATGTATACTTAATTACTTGTTTTAGATTAAATATTATTAGCCAATAGCTTGCTATACTTTAGCTTAATTCTTACATAACCTAAAGTGTGCTTGATTGCTTAAGTTATTTAGAGAAAATGTTTAATCATTAACCTGACATTATGTTTGTCTAGCGTTGGTGGTTATGGTAGGGTATGGGGGAATTTCAGCCTAAGGCTGGAGTTATACTTCACGCGACGCGATGCATGCTGCAGCGGACGCTCCTGCTACGCAAGCGTTGTAGTGTTTATACTTGCGCGCGTACTTTACGTAAATGTGGAGGAATCCACCAGGTGGCAGTGCGAGATATTATCGCGGTGAGAACATGTTCGGCTTCTCTGTGTTGTGAATTGCCTAAAACACCTATTAAATTCCGATAACACCTTACCGCAATATCTCTGAAAAGGATGTTTATTGATTAAATCCATAAATCCAGGGATGTATGTGTCCATTCCAGGAAACATTGGGCACGAGTGAGAAACAGTCCCTTGACGAGGCCTCAGCTCATCGCAAGGTGAATACAAGCACACATATACACTAGCCACACCAAATCCCCAAATCTGCATATCTTTGGAAGGAAACCGGAGCACAGTGTGGAATACAAGCAGGAAATACCAGCAACATAACTCCCTGCGAGACAGCAGTGCTATCGCTCCGCCACCGTGACACCCCCATGTGTGTAATTATTCCCCCATGTGTGTATTTATTAACAGTATTCATTATTTAAACGAAATTATATGTAAAATGTAACATACACATTTTAATGCATTTCATCATGAAAGAGATATCAAGTATGAATCTAAAGATTCTAAATGTGCAGAGAGTTGGAATATCATACATTTAATTTGTTCTGTGTGGCGATCTATTGCTGCTTTCCGCTGCTGAAGCAAAATGCCGACATACAGATGCGTTCGTGGTGCTTTTATATTCAAGCGTCGCATATTCCCGATCGTAATGACACGATACATTTTAAAAGTCTCACATACCATCTTTTGTGCCATCTGTTTTTTATTGTTTTACTTTACCTGCTGTCAGGTCCAAGAAGCTCGTAGCGATTAAAAACTGGGATGACGTTTACGACCGTCTGCTTTAATGATAAATTAAACTACGAGGTTAAAGTGGACATTTCGAGATTAAAGCTGAAATTTCCACTTTAATCACAAAATACACGTTTTCACCGTGGTTTTCTTAGTGGCTCAAATATAACGCTATACATTATGTTGCTGTTGTTAAGTTGCAAAAATTTAAAAATAAAAAAGACGTATATAAATGACACGATACATTTTAAAAGTCTCACATACCATCTTTGGTGCCGTCTCTTTTTTTATTTTTTTTTTGCAACTTCACATCGGCTACATAATGTATAGCGCTGTATTTGAGCCATTCATCAAACAGCAACGTGCGCACATCGATCCCCGAAGGATCTCCATAGAGGCTTGCTGTCACATGTAGATAGTAAACAGAGACTCTGACGTCACGTTCCGACTTTTAGCACACTGCGCCCCCCGACTTTTTGCTGGTACTGCAACTCACGCACGCGTCGCGTTAATTTCTGAGGACCTGCTCAGAGGACGCGTGAAATGAACGCTGGGAACATGTGGCCGCCATGATGCGGGCGCGTACGCGTTCTGAACGTGAAGTATAAATGAGCCCTAAGGGTTTCATTGAAGGGTACCGCAGGCCTATAGGTATGAGAAATATGGTCTACAACAACATTTATTTCTATAGCACACTTTCATACAAAGAATATCTTTCAAAGTGCTTTACAAAATGTCAAAGAGAAAGTTATATGCTAGGTATATTAGGTAAGAATATTAGTAAATAAGTAGCAAAGAAAAAGTAAATAAATAAATCCATACAATTTTATGAAACAGATATATAGTACAAGGGTAGTGTTCTTATATTCAATATCATGATGTAAGTCTCTAAAGATGAGTCCGGTAATAAGGTCAGATGGCCAGGAGGACATAAACAAACTTCTGTTAAGCTCGAAAGAAAAAACAAAATCTGCAGGGGTTTCATGACCAGAAGGCCAATCAACCCCCACTGAGAGTTATCAGACCTATACAAGCAAACCAAACTTGTTAAGACCTCATCATCAATTTCTAGATCCAGAGATATAGAATTACGAGGTGAAGATTAAGGGCTCCATGGTCTTGTCTAAAGAGGCAAGCCAGTGAAAAGGAGGTGGGGGAGAGTTGACTGTCCCTTGTCACCGGGGGAGGGCCAGTAACCAGAGTTGTGGCCCAGAGGAAACCAGTACCGGCAGTCACCACTTTGTAGCCTCTTCTCTGCTAAGATAAAGTGTAGTATCTGTTATTACCAGTTTAATATCTGATAGGCTTCCCCTGCTCTTTGCTCCATATTATATGGATTTTTAGGAATGGAAATAGGAGCTGAGTCCTCTGGGGCTTGCTTTGCTCAGACGACATCGCCCCATTACTGCAGCGCATTCGGGAGTGGTGCACCTCTCTCTGTGCTGGTTCAAAAAAATTTTGCACAGGTATCCCTGGAGGGGAAGGAGGTAAGGGAGAAAGACAGAAAGATAGATAGATAGATAGATAGATAGATAGATAGATAGATAGATAGATAGATAGATAGATAGATAGATAGATAGATAGATAGATAGATAGATAAGTGAAAAGGAGGAAGAATGTGACCATTATATAAGTCTTTTCTCAGATATAGAATCTTCTTCTGGTGCTTAATTTGTATTTTTAACTGAATCTGGAAGTTTTTTTTTTCTTATTCTCATGATTTTAATCATTTATGCGATGTTCATTTTGATCATGTGTTGATCATATGACATTATTGTCCCACTTTTGGTGTCACTGAAACGTTGCATATAAATATCAGCAATTGTACTTTCAAGTTTTGCCCTTTTTGTAACAGTGCTATTTAACTTCCTGCTAAGTAGGCCTTAGTGTTAGATTTGGTTTTCTGATATTTGACCACTTCAGTTTTTGACATAGGACTCTGTTTGACCCACTGGGTTTTGGTTACCCCTTTTCATTTTGCCTCCTGGTATTTTTATCCATGCTTTCCATTTTTTTGACTACAATTCTTTGCATTCTGATCATCTTCATCTTCATAATAATCAACACATTGCGTGTCATAACAATCACCGATGTGTTTTGGAAAGGAAAACAGATTACTTAGGTGTGCCTCCAAAAGTATCTCTGCACATATTTTGGTTGTATAACATGCATACAACAGCATTTTACTGTATCTTGATTTTTAATGTTGCTTTGGATAAAAATATCAATAATTAACTCTTATGCTCATGAACTTTATGGTCTTGCCATCTGTTCTGAGGTTAATATTACTCCATTTAATTGATAAAAGAGTATCCATAACATCTTAATGACTCTAAACCAAATATGAACTATCCTTACTTAATAGCCTCATTAGATTGGTCTAATCTGTCAGCAGCATATAACTGTAACTATACGAGGTGAGACATATAAATAACCAGATTGGTAAAAAAACATAATTATTCATGAATTACAGCATTCTAAACATTGTCACCTTCTATATACACCACCCTCAAACTCTACACTGCAGCATACGTATCTTCCATTGATTGATACAGTACTGGAAGTCTTCTTGCTTGAGGCTCTTCAACAGGCTTGCTGTTTTTGTCTTCACTTCATCCATTGAAGAAAAATGTGTTCCCTTTAGGCCACGTTTGATTTTCGGGAACAAGTAAAAATCACAGGGAGCTAAATCAGGCGAATAAGGAGGATGATCGAGGACAGGAGTGTTTTTGAAAGTCAAAAACCGCTTTACGGAAAAAGAGAAAATTTGTGAGAAATTTATTGTTGATTTGCTGTTCAATTTTTTTCACCAAACATTAGAGCGGCAACTTGTGTAGCGATTGTTGTGCAAATATTGAATGGGCTCTTCGCAGGATATACCTAACCGGTCTGCATTTTGAGAGGGCGTGTAGGGAGGATACAGTTTTATGATTCACATCCGGCCGACCCCGAGACAGTTTACCAGGAAAGCCACAAGTCCAGTCCGGTTATTTTTGTGTCTCACCTCGTAAAGCTATTTTCAAATTAATTTTGTATATATTTCCAATTTATTTTTACAAATTTTAGAATTAACATATGAAGCAAACATCAGTAAAAAAAACAGAAGATTTTAAAAAGTGAGGATTTAATGTGGAAAATGTGGAAGCTAAAAATGAGTCTCACAGTAGGACATCCATGGACTGCCATAAAGACTACAAAGCAAATTGAAAGGCCATTATGCACAATTTGTCCTGGCAGCATTGTTCTTATGTTATACCTGAGATTAACTTACACTTGGTTCAATAGCCTGTGTGCTCTGAACAGTTGCCTATTAATGAAACAGTGTACTGTATTTAAAACGTTTTCAACTCTTTCTGATCACTGCCACACAGATCTAGATTTTTTTGTGTCCTTTAAAATATCTATTAAGTAAATACTATTTGTGGAGAAGCTATGGTCTTATTCAACTACAGGGCTTCCATGCCTTTATCATTTCACTCTTGGCTGGCAGTTATTAAAATTTATATTATTCTCCGCTTTGCTTCCCTTACAGCCCCAGACTGAGGTTCACGCTCTACTTGCCTGATTCTGCTGGAACTCTAAACGAGCCTCCATAAGACATTTGACTCTGATTTAGAACACGTATGATGCAGTGGTGTCCCTACCAGATTTAGAGTTTTGTCACTGAGCATTTACCCTTTATCCTCTATGCTTTAGGATTAGTTTGCTTTCTACTTCCCCACATAATTTAATGTCTCGTCTCCTTTTCCACTATCCCTTCTTCCTCCTTTGAAATTATAGCCCAACTCTTTAAATATGACCTTCTAATCTGTAAAGTCCACAGCAGTTGCCATCATGTTAAGAGGCATCCAGATAAGTCCTTATGAACTGATGTTCTCAGTAGAATAATTTTTCTTTCATGGGTATATCAATGTATCAAGACACTAGGTGACATTTTTGATGACTCAGAGCTCCTCCAGTTCCACTTACTATGTTCAAGATTTTCTATTTTTTTGTTCCTCAGTCTGTTTCTTCCTCCAACTCAGATCTGTCCTGTTGACACATGCTGTACCAACAGTTGTTTTCCTCATTTACCATTGCATCATACATTTTGCTTAACTCCTGATAAGAAACCAAATTATTTTATACTGTTCTAACTAAGACCTCCTACCACTCATGTGTATTTACTTTATCTGCCCACTCTGTCTTTCATCTGCTCCTAATATCTTGAAGTGCTAATGCGATCTTTTCTATCATTTTTTTGAGACTTTCACATTTTAGTACTTCCATTATCTCTAACGTGCTCTGCATGTGTATCGCACCAACGTTTTTGAATTCTTTATGACATTCTACTTTATCAGCACTCTGACAAAGTCACGCCTTGTCCCAGGCTAAAAAGTCTTGTCTTGTTCCAGGAATTTTTTTGTTATAATAGAGAGATATCTCTCTGGTCTCCAAAAATTGTAGCCATTAACACATTCAGTTTAGATTCACACCAGCATTTATATTTTAACTCACAAATGTGTTTTTCCCAGGGACTTGTCCCTAGTGACTTGTGTACTCACCAAAGTACACTTCTGAGTTTTGCTGCTTGAAGTACCTTTAGTTTTTCCATGTGTACCAACAGTGTTTTATGTCAGCCAGTATCAGCACTTCTTGCAGCTACTCAGCACTATTATATTTGTTTTAACTAACTGCTATCTCCTGGGAACTGTAGTGAGGGGGACCTCTCAGTTCTTCAAGCATAAAATCTATCCACCTTGAAACTTCTCTGTACACAAGGGGACTCCAAGCTCACCTTAGTTACCTGAAGGAGCATCAATACCTGGTGTTCCACCTCTTCTTTTTTCCACTTCAACCACTGGTTCCTGCCACATTTATCTTTAATTTGGGGCCGTTACTCCTATTGCTTCATTCAGGTCTTTTGTGTTTGACTTTATCTCACCTCATTTAAACTGCCTAATCTTAAACTGAAAGAATGAAGTGTACAGATGGGGTATACTATTGATACAATTGCACTTCTGGCACGATGTGGACACTAGAGGTGCATTAACTTTGATATTAACAAATATTTACAGGCAAGACAATAGACATGGGGGTATTTTCCGTACGTCGCTTAAATCATCCGAGATCAGGTGCCTCATCTTGGATAAGTTAATGCCGGTGACACTCATCTGGGATAGGTCGGTTTTTCAAACGCAGCGGTGTAGTAAATTAGTCTAGCTGGATCTAATCATCCGAGATGAATGCGCGTGGCAGCGCTGATTGAAAAGCCCATATATATTGAGTCTAGAAAACATGATCAGTAAGTCTTTGATAGGCTGCAACAAAATGACGAAAGAACGGGCGCATTCTTTCACACAAGCGGAGCAGGACCTGTAACCCGAAGGATATGAAGAATTTCAAGAGTTAATATGTACAAGGGGTAACACTGCAAAAGCAGCCCAAACTAGAAAAGACGGCTGGCAAAAAGAGGCCAACAAATTAAACATGTAAGTAGTGTGCATTGTATTTACTGAATGCAGCGTTTCATTTCCTATGTGTCAGATGAATTATTATTTAATATGTCATAATTCCAGATCAAACGTGAGCACAAGGAGAACATGAGAACAGGGTAAAGTCAAGTATAAGACTATACTTCAAACTGGTAAATATTGGTATATAACTATTTAAAGAATTGTTGACATAAAGAATCATATATAATAGAAAAACCATTAATTTGAAAGCTAATAAGAAGAAGGCAGACAAGCAAAAAACAGGTGGAGGTCCACGTGGTCCAGACCTAACCCCTGCAGAAGAGTTGGATCTCCAGCAAAATGCCCATTGCCCTGTTTCTGAGGGCATTCCAGGGGGAAGCTCCTCCTCAGAACCAGTGGCAGGATGCAGTGGTAACTTCATTTCAGTTAAAGGATGGTCATTGCATATATTTTGTCCTCAATGTCTGCCATAGGTATGTCCCATTTAGCTCTCTTTTTTATTTTGTTGGGTCAGTTGCAGGGAATGTCCTATCCCTAGAACCTGTGTCTGACCACCGAGCTATTGACGAATGTCAAATATTTGATGAAGATACTGTGTCTGATTATTCATCAGGAGGAGAGGTAAATGTTCCAAATGTCTGAACAAACTCCACTCTGATCAGTCCCATGTGCTAATCGTGATATAACTGTGTTGCAGGAGCCTGTAGCCAGCACACATGTACCTTTTGGAATATCCACATCAAAAAAGGAGATGGTGAGGCTGGTTGAGCCATCTGTTGTACTTGATACGAAATGATTCAAAATGATATACTGTGTATACAATATAGAGGAAAAGGCATTTGTAATTGTGTATTTATTTGCTGAAAAATGTGAGGGCTCTATACAAGAGATATCTTCAGCAGAAAGTCATGTACAGGAAACTAAAAATGATAAAAAGGACATGGAACTTCATGAACTGAAGACAACCAAAATGAAGTTGCAGAAAAAAATACTAGAAAAACAATTGGTAACAAAATTCTCTTCTCTTTCCCATGATGTGCATGCGTGAGTGTATCCTTAATTTATGTTATCCTCCTTACAGGCTGAAGGTCCGTAATATATAATAAATCAGTTTTGTGTGAAACCACTGTTGTCTTTTTCATTGAAAATGTTGGGCCACAATTCTGTCTCTGGCAGCTCTGCCACTGGTTTGCTCAAGGTGCACTGGGTCAAGGTCATCATCAGACTGCACCAAAACCTCAGGGACTCTCTCTTTTCTGATGGTCGCTATGTTGTGTAAGACAGAGCATGCAACAATTATGTCACACGCTCTGTCAGGTGCAACCCTCAGCCTTTTTAGACATTGAAATCTCTCCTTCAGGTGGCCAAAGGTCATTTCAATTCGTGCCCTTGTCCTAGACAGAGCTGCATTATATCAAGCTTGTGGCCCAGGGTTGGGGTCAGGAAACGGGGTCATTAGAAAATTCCTACAGGCATATCCCCTGTCCCCAAGCAGGATTCCATCATGATGACCTGTGGAATATGTAAAAATTGTGAATACAATACACACATCACCATGATTAATAATTAGATTATTACCTTGTTCAAATGTCCGATACAGGTGGGACTCCTTAAAAATCATGAACAGACCCTGGTCATTTAGCCTCCACATTTGATACAAGGTAGGATGCATCACAGATAATCTGAGAATTGATAGCATGTAGGTCAAACAATTTTACTGTCAACATACCTATTGGCTATTTTCAACTCTTTCAAAAAGTGACATTACCTGCATGTTAATACAGTGGAAGCCTTTTCTGTTCACGTAATCTGGCTCATTTGGACCTGATGGGGCCTTTATTCAGATCTGCGTACAATCCAGTGCCCCAATCACATTTGGAAATCCTAGGTAATGAGAATGTTAGGCTGATTGTGAGATTCTTTATGGAACTGTGGGTGTTTGTTCCTATGTATTACCTACCTGCAATGGCATGAAACGCCTCTTTTATGGTCTACACACGTAGGTGTCCAGGAAACACTATGAAAACCCGTAGGAAATGTTTCAGAGCCAAACAGACTTTACGAATTGCCTGGCAAACTGCACTTTTCGATAGATGTTCCGCATCACCTACAGTATATAAAAAAGTGCCGCTTGCAAGAAACCTCAAAATGCATACTGTCTGTGTGGTTGTGAGAGCCCGACTTCGCCGAGTTTGACTTCGAATATAAGGAGCTAATAAATCTTTGAGGTACAATATTCCCCCTTGGCTAAAGCGGTATCTTTCGAAAAGAATTTCCTCTGGGAGCAATAAAGGATCTTGCTGATCGCGCGAAATTCTCTTCGTATAATTTGTGTACCAATATCAATTGGTTGCTCATTCATGAACGGCAAAGCCATGACTGGATGAATTCCACGTACCGTCACTGATTACATGTGTGAGCTAATCCTTGTTAACATAGAACAAACCTGCTCCAAACCGGTTTGAGGATTAGGATGTGTTGCTATGACAACACTTCCAGCAAGTGTTTCGAAAAACCGACAGATCCAGGATCATGCCAAATCATCAACAATTACATCTGGCTAAGTGAGTAATCCACGTACGAAAAATACCCCCCAGCTCTTGTCTAATCTTCAGTAAAATCTTTCCCAGGATACAAACCTATCTCTGACCAATAAAGGAAGTAAACAACATATCCACGTGGTGATTATCGTTGTTTGAAAGCTAACTCTGTGAAACACAACTGAACAAAACCTGAAAGAAAGTAGTCTTCTCCTGATTCAGCACAAAGCCAATGAACTAGGAGTGTGAAAACGTCTTAAAATTCTGTCTTCAAAAATTGCTTTGTTATCTTCTACTTTACTGATTCTTTACATTATTATTTATAATAAAATAATTATATTATAATTTATATTATTTATTTATTTACATTATCAGCATTTTCTCTTTAATCTATGTCACTTAAAACATTTTTCACTAGGCACTATAGCAGCAAAATTGCTTTTAACCTCTTAATGGAAGTTACTGGATTTTCATCTTCCTAACCTTTGGAAATCCTATTGTTTCAGTTTAGTTCTTTTAGCATTCCAAGTTGCAGATGAATGGTTTGTCCAGTGCTACTATGAATTATCAGTTTTGAGAGACAGGATGGCTGTAGACCAGCGACTTTCTTTTCTCCTCTAGGGCTGTTGGGGATGGACTTGCAATGAATGGTGGTCTTATAATGTATGTTCCACTAGAAATGTTTGTTATTTTACTGTGTACTTTTTAAATAAAACTTGACCATAAAAAGTAAAGAAAAAGACAATAATAAAATATAATTTCAGCACAAATTAGAGTTCATGGTAATGTGAAACTGTATACTTGACTCAAATTGCCATTAGTGAGATACAACCTTTGGTCACACAAAAAATGCGTAAAAATTACAAAGGAAGTTCTGTTTTCAAATAGACGTCTTTCTTTTCAACATCTAGAGAGTGAAAGCATCTATATATATAATTCACTAAGGCAAGACAACCATGGACAGCACGCCGGAAGAGGCGTGGATTCACTAAGCTGCCGACAAGTGAGACACCTATGGCGCACGCAGGAAAGAGCCACACCCACCACGCCCAACTCCAAGACCTTTGGATACGACGACAAGTCGCAGGGCCACGCCCACCAACTCGGATGTGACGACACAGAAAAAATGCCGTCATTTATATTAGTCTGTCGTAGAGGCCACATGCAGTGCAGGTCAGGTTAATGTCATGTGCATTGACTGTACATAGAGGCATGTTTCTCGCGGAGGTGAATCGCCATATGCAGCGTGTGAAATGGTTTGCGAGGGGTATCCCATGGGATCCTTAAAACAATCCTTTACAACTGAGGATGAAGCACAATGAAGTAAGCAGTCTTTAAAAACCAACTTTTCAGTTATGATGCATGACCGCATGCACCATTGCAAACTGTTTTACACGCTACATACAGCTATTCGCTTCTGCGACAAACATGCGTCTTCTTAAATGCTCCTGCAGGAACACGGAAGACGTTTTCCTGCCCACCAACGGTCCTTTTTCACCGGCCGGCATCTACCCTCGCTCTCTAGGCATTCACACTGCCTGCCCATTTGCCCGGACGCAAAAACTCACCGACCACCCAGTTAGTCCCTTTCGTCTGTGCTAAGAGTCCACATGCACGTCTGAGCCACACGGCGTTTGTTATGCCACGGGTTCACTACTGTGTTGTATTTTGCTCTCTCCAGAGTTCCATCTTTTCATTCACTTACTGTTGTATTCTCACACCAACCCGTTTTAGACATCCGTGTCTTTCCAGAAGTGTTTAGGATTCAATAAATAATTATGCATGACATTGACTTGACCGTGTGTCTACCCAGCGCAGACAGACATGGGTAAGCCGTTGAACCCCATTCGGGCTGCAAGCCGTGGAATTCCCACTAAATGTGACTCATAAGCTCCCACTCATCACGTCCCTACCCTTTGTGCACACCCCCCTCCTACCGTGGTCGGGTATCTTGGTGGATTATATATAGAAAAACCGAGGGGTATCCCATGGGGTCCTTAAAACATTCCTTTACAACTGAGGATAAAACACAATGAAGTAGGCAGTCTTTAAAAACCGAGTTTTCGGTTACGACGCACGCCTGTGTGCACCATGGCAAACTGTTTTACACGCTACATGCAGCAATTCGCTTCAGCGACAAACATGCATCTTCTTAGATGCTCCTGCACTTTGTTCACACCCCCCTCCCACCTCGCTACTACCGTGATCGGGTGTCTTGGTGGATTATATATAGAAAGGCAGCCAAAACCGCACAGAGCAATGAAAAGTTCCATCTTTTCATTCTCATTCTGTTGTATCCTCAAACCCTCCCTTTTTAGACAACTGTATCTTTCCAGAAGTGTTCAACCATCATTAAATAGTTATGCAGCGTTTGTTATGCAGCGGGTTCACTATTGTGTTGTATTTTGCTCTCTCCAGAGTTCCATCTTTTCATCCGCTTACTGTTGTATTCTCACACCAACCCATTTTAGACAACCGTGTCTTTCCAGAAGTGTTTAGCATTCAATAAATAGTTATGCATGACATTGAGTGTGTGTCGACCCGGCGTGGGTAAGCCGTTGAACCCCATTCGGGCTGCAAACTAAGTCCCACTAAGTGCGACTCCTACGCTCCTACTGGTTGCGTCCCAACCCTTTGTACACACCCCCCTCCCACCTTGCTAATACCGTGGTTGGGTGTCTTGGTGGATTATATATAGAAAAGCAGCCAGATCCGCACAGAGCAGTGAAAAGTCTACGTCACTCACAGGTACATCTGGACTATGTAAAGACGGCGACTTGACGAGATGGAGGTGGGCACATGTGCGGGCAGTGCATACTGAACGAGAAATCAGCAGACTAGCATGATGGACGGAGCTGAATGGACGTCATTCTCCTTTCCTCCTGTTCCACACTCTGCGCCGTGCACCCCCATCCCTCCGTCTGGCAGGAGAAGGCGCGAGGACGGTGCGCCAGTTTTCAGTCACTTCAGACGATTGTGTGTTGGTTCATTCCGTGCATTGTTACAATGTTGCTTTTCTTGCTGATTTATTACATTACCGATTTTTCAAATGTTAATTTTCATTAAAATCATTAATCATTAAAAAACCGGCCTGATTATGCGGCGTATGGTCCGCTGCGGGTTGGCTAGTTAGATATATTTTGCTTTGCCAGACTTTAGCAGCTATAGTGATTAAAAATAGTACCTAAAATCAATGCTGAGAACAGTTAGATGACTATTATGGGTGGTGCATGTTAATGAATGTCCATGTCCCATTTTAAGCAGGGTATATGTAATTTTTGTTTTCTTTATTTGGTCACTCCAATATTTCAATATTGTCCAATTGTTCTTCTCCACACAGTACAATGTCTTGCTTTATTTTAATCTTGATGGATCTCACTTTGAGCTTGCATCCCCATGTAATTCAGACATGATGTATGTTTAGCACATGCTGACCTTCATCAACCTAACTACTAAATGCAGATCCACATTACAATCGACAAACTCAGGTTTCAAATTCATTTAATTGCTGTCGGCACATTCATTATCTTAAATGGCCTGTTACTTTTCTATATAGATTTTAGCACTTTATTTAGTTTTAGTGATACATTCAGAGCTTACACAGTGTAATGGCTTGCCAGCTTGATAAAGTACTGGAGATACTGTCATTCTTTTGGTGTAAAGATGACTCAGTCATTTTATTTGCTTTATACAAAAAGCCTAAATTATGTGATATATGCCTTACTACAGAATGAGTACAGTAAGATTTAAATGTTAATGGCCCTGGGTGCATAAAACAATTAGCAGCTTTTGTGCATCTGTGAATTTTTGGCTTGCAAATTCTAGTTGGAGGTTTTTTCTTTTTTGTTCCTTTTTCTTGGTTATAAAGCCTCATCCCTTTCAAGTGTGTCACGATCAGGTCTTTGTTTTTAATTTTTGTTAATTTTGGCTTGGCCTCAAAAAATATTTAAACCTTGTCTGAGGAATTTTAAAGGTCAAGGAATCTTGTGGTCATGCTTGCTTTTGTATTCATTATGTTTCTAACAATGCTGAAAATAACGCTCTCCTGTGAAGCCATGTTGCTTTTTTAATAGGCAACTCTTTTTTCAGTGTTTTACTGTTCACTGTTTATTGTCATTCCTCACTTAAGAAAATGTATGAGAGAGAAAAATAAACGTAGTTCCCAATGGAAATTAGTGCTGAACACATAACATAATATAACATAAGCATTACTGGATGTATATCTGCTCCCACCACAGTATACACAGTTGGCTTGGTCGGGCTACCATCAAACTCTTTAGCTGATTTGTGTTCAACTCTTATGCTCTTTATTTGATTAATGTCTTTAATTGTTTTTTCAAATAAACAAGGTAGTTTTTAATCTCTTATTTCGCCGTCAGCACTTATCTTCTCATATAATATCCTACCGTGGCTGTCTGTTTGTCTGTCCAGGATTTTAAATCACCTGTAGCTCGCAAAACCGTTTGAACTGTTGACCTAAAATTTGGTACACATATGCTACGTGACATCTAATATCCGCTTTCGTGTTGATGATTGACCTCCAAGGTAATTTTTTTATTTTTAATTTATTTTATTGTAGAATGAACTCTTGCCAGCAGGCAGCAGGGCTGCTGTGCAGCGCATGCGCATGGGCACCGTTCTCATCTCTATCTCTTCATATCTTAAATCATTCTTGAGGCAGATTGAAGACTTAAGTACCAGCTTAAGTGAAAAATTAAGGAAAATGTACTAAGTAATTGCAACACAAACACTGAATTAATCAGTTTTAACGACAAAAGATGCCGATGAAAGAAGAGAACAAGCGGGCCACTAGGGTGGAGAAAAGAAGAGCTGCTCAGGAAACAGCAGATGCATCAACCTCTGAGCAAATGAATGCTAAACGTACAGAGAAAGAGTATGAAACTATGAATGCTCAAGTCAAGTGTATTCACTGTACGCTATTGTGCAGTGCATAGTTGCTGGTTGAGTTATAATGTCTTGTCATCATAGTTACGTAGGAAATTGGAACATATGGCATAAAGAAATTACATTTGTATCAACAATAGACTGCTGTTTGCCCCCGCCCCCAAAAAAAAGAAAAAGGTCCTTTTATCTTGTGACAGCTGTTTTACTTCCAGAATAAAATGGGGCTTTTTCTCAAGCTCACAGGTGTTCAAAGTCTTCCAGCAGTCAATCAAATGGACAAGCAAACCACTTTTATGTCTTCATAGAAAATTAGAATTAATTTAAGAATTGCTATGA
This sequence comes from Polypterus senegalus, assembly GCF_016835505.1. Lineage (NCBI taxonomy): Eukaryota > Metazoa > Chordata > Cladistia > Polypteriformes > Polypteridae > Polypterus > Polypterus senegalus. Next base: position 123,585,911 of record NC_053167.1, read on the forward strand.
TGTGTGTAATGTCTTTATAGGCATGTTTTGTCTTAAATTAATACTAATGTTATGGTGAATCTTTGGGCTCTTTCTGTTAATGTATATCATTGAATAATCTTTCTAGAACTGAGCATAATAATGAAGCAAATCCCAAGTATGTTTTCTTGGGGAAAAGCTGTGGGTGTTATGATGTGCAAAGCATTAGTCTCTTTCCCCTCCCTTTGCATTTCTCAAGAGCCAAAAGAACTGGTGTTAAATCTTTTGAAGATGTTATTACCTTGTATTGTTCCATTTAGATGAACTTTAATCTCTGACTTGCTTATGCAGGGTGAACCACATTTCAAGCGTTTATTCTACAAAAATGCCACAAGATAAAATAAATTTCATTACGACACAACAAAGGGTACACAAAATAGGCTGTTTTCATTGTGTTTAAAAATGATGTCTTCAAGGTGGTGGCCATCATTAGCGATACACTTTTCAAGGGGAATAGCGGCGATTTCGTGGCGAATAGCGTCCTTGAGGATCACACGGAGCAAAATCAGACGAACGAGAAGGCCACCTGACATCGCCGGGCAGGGAGATCAGCTTCCCCGGAAACATCTCCCACAAAACTTGCATGGATCTCCACACCATATGAGCTGTTGCTCCATCCTGTTGAAACCAGGCATCCACCACATCCATTTCTTCCAGTTGGAGCCACAGCAAGTTCTCTAGCGTTTCAAGGTAATTGTCTGAAGTGATGGTGTCTGTTGCTCCCCCCTCCTCAAGAAACTAGTGACCTACATTGCCAAACTGTAACACGTTCACTGTGCAGGGGTTTCTGATGAAATTCACAAGGGTTGGTTTCAGCCCAATAGCGAAAGTTTTGCTTATTTACGCAACCATTTGAATGGTTGCACAACTCTCTACGTCTCCCCTAGTCCCTCTCAGTGAGTTCCTGCACTACCATTACTTTGTATGGATGGAAATTAAGGTCTTTAGGCAAAATCCTCCTCAAAGATGTGTTGGAAATGCCTAAGGCAGAAGCATGTTTGTGTGCTGAACGTCTAGGACACTGCAAAGTTGATGCCCTTATAGCTTAGATGTTTTCAGGCGTTCGTACAATCTGAGGACAGCCTGGAGATTTTCTGTTCAATGTTGTACCCATCTGTCTAAATTTAGCTACCCACTAAAGATTGTTTTCCTTCTGAAGTGTGTTATGAAGGCGCATCGCATATTGATGATGGATTCGTTGTTTTTGAAGAACGCTTCGACAGCTAAGGCATGGTGTGCAGCAGAAAAAGTCGTGTTGCTAACCGAAAACTACAAGGGATCGCCAGTCAAAGGAACCCCCACACCAACCCACTTGGCTGCCTTTACCTCATGCAATGACCTTGAGAAATGTGGTACTTCATTTTGGCTCACCCTGTATAACGATATGTTTTCAAAGTAGAAGGGGAACATCAGTATTTCTTTGCTCCAAAATTCGTGTCAGTGCATTTCTAGTATTCTTAATTTTCCATGATTATAATTTTATTCTCTTTTGGTAGTTTATATAATTTAGAATTTGGCATTAATAAATTGTCAATTATTGTACTGGACATCTGCTTGCTATCTTTGTATTTACTGCATATACTCGCGTTTAAGTTCTCCTGTAAATAAGTCAGTGCTTGATTTTACCGTATAATTTCTGCTATTTTTATGATATCAGTTGTATAAGTCAAATGCGGAAAACTCACGCTATTGGTTCAAGAGATTATGATATGCTAACACCCACCTGAGAGAGTAACCACGGAGCACACTGCCTTTTTTTTCCCATGTGTTGTGCCTACGTGTCCACACAGTAATACCCTTGAGCATGGGAAAGGTGCTATATAAATAAAATGTATTATTATTATTATTATTATTATTACTATTCCGAATTGAAGTTTGCACTGTTTTGTGGTTTTTGTATCTCACACCCTTATACGCCTTTATCGTAAGAGCATCCCTTATCTACGATGGAGCGTTCGATCAGAAGAAAATATGAAGCTGGTTTTAAATTAAAAGTCATTGCAGTGGAGAAAGAAATTGGTAACTACACTGCTGCAACAAAATTCAATGTGTCTGAGAAAATGGTACAAAATTCAAGGAAGCAAGAAAATGTGAAGAAAAAGTGTAAGGGTCGCTTATTTGAACGGCATACAAGTCGAGGTCTAATTTTATGATAGATTTTTCAGGTTTGAAGACCTGACTTATATGTAAGTATATATTCCCTTTTTGTGTAGATACATGCTGAAACTCAGCCTCAGAGATCCACAGTCTGAATATTCCTATCTGGTGAGTATTCTTTAGTAGTTAGGCTGTGAATCAAATGTAACACACATTATATTAAGCCACCTAGCCTCTGAGGTTTTATTCTGAAACACACGCTAAGGAATGGTGCTTAGTCTCTGAGGTTGCATGTGAAATATTTTTATGTAACAAAGCTACAAAGCCCATGAGTAGTTGTGTTTTTTTTTTTTTTATAAAGCATGAATTAGTTAAACAGTGCTTAACATCTGAGGTTACTTATACAAATCAACTATCTACCATAGTCATAATGCTTTTAGGGGGTATATTTACAGTAAACTAAAGCTATTCATGCAATAGAATGTCAAGGTAACTATAAAATGACAGTACCTTCTAGCCAATGTATATCAAATAAAATTGGTCTTATAAACCAAAAGCAGTGAATAGGAGTCAGATTAATGGTCCACATTCCTACTCCTCATTGTTTAGGAGATGTGAGGCTGTGGAGAAATAGGTGAGTTAAAACTTAGCACCTTTCTAAAATCATGAGCAGGAAGAAACACCTACAGTGGGGCTCTGCTTTGTGCATAATTTTGCCTTAACCAAGCCCTGAGGAGGTTGTGTGTGTGAGATTGAGTCCTGTGATGGACCAACATCCTGTTCTACAGGTTCCTGCTTTGTGCTTATTGCTACTGGGATGCACTCCCCATTCTCTGTCCCCTAAATTGGATTAAGTAAGTGTTGTGATGTGAAATTTTGCATACAACTTGATAAATATTTTGTATGTCTTTATTTGTAACTTAGATTAAGCAATGTAATATTAGTGTTACATTATATATAATAACAGCAATGGTTTGATGGTTTAGAACTCCTTCCCCAATTTAGGACGGAGTCTCTTTGAATTTTATGACAGAGTTGGGGGGGAAGTGCCTTTTAAACAAGTTTGGTAAATGTTTCTCAGAAGTCTCTCAGTCAACCCCCGCAAGAAAACCAGACTGCCTAAGTGCCAAGCTTTGCCCTAACATCTGTTTTTGGGGGCAGGTGAGAAAGTGTTCTATTCCCCAATTGGTCTGAAGTATGGTGTTTGAAACTGGATTGTATCAGAAGCCTTTAAGTACCACGATGTCCTATTGGCTCTAGGGGTTGGACAGAGAATCTTTAAATTTTACTCACTCCTGCACACTCTCTCTCTCTTACCAAACTGATGCATGAACTGAAAAGGACAACACAATAAAGAGCACAGCTCGGCAGCCATATTCAGACAGGCATGGGGCCTGCTCTGAAGAAAGCTGACCACAAAATGATGTCTTAACTAACAAGTCTGTGTGCCGCCTGAAACTATACATCACCATTCATCAGGTTGTATGGTTGCCAATATTCAAATGTACTTTGCATATTCTTATTATTTATGAATATTACCAATAATACATTGTTTAAATTGTAACTTAACTCCTGCTTGTCTTTTACAATACCTATACCTATACCTGCCTGAGGTTATAGGTGTAGAAAGAAAGGTGGGGAGAAGTTATATACTATAATCTATACTAATAAAAGGCAAAGCCCTCATTGACTCACTCCCTCACTCACTCATCACTAATTCTCAAACTTCCCGTGTAGGTAGAAGGCTGAAATCTGGCAGGCTCATTCCTTACAGCTTACTTACAAAAGTTAAGGAGGTTTCATTTCGAAATTCTACACGTAATGGTCATAACTGGAACCTATTTTTTCGTCCATATACTATAATAGACTTCTGTTCGATGCCCGTGGGAGGCGGAGTTATGCCTCCCACGTAATTTAGTGCCTGCCCATATAAGGCCGTCCGTCAGCGGCAATCCAATAGAAACACTGTCGCTAAATATTCACGGGTGAAGGACTGTGCTTATGCAGACGAAGATGAGATGGTCAGGGTGGTGTTTGGCACAAACTCAGCAAAACTGCGAGAGAAACTTTTAAATGCCGGGTCTTAGCTAACATTAAATACAGCCGTGGACATTGCACGAGATGGCACCAGCACAGCAGGAAACTTTCGATGCATGTACACCAAGCGGCTCACGTGAAATGACGCAGTGCACAGACAAAAAGCAACAGTTCCAAAGAGTGCTGAACAAAAAATGAATTACACAATTGAGAAGGCAGCAAAAAAATATGAAGCATGTGATACATACAAGCATATTCATAAGTGCAGCTATTGCGGAAACAAAGCACACGGTGGAAAAAGTCAATGTCCCGCTAAAGGAAGACAGTGTAAAAAAAAACCTGTGCATGCAGTGTGTCACGTCTCAGATAAAGAGGAAGACGAGCTGTTTATTGATGCAGTAAGAAACGAATCGATGAATAAAACCTGTTATCTTTACAACGATTGACAAACACGGAATGTAACTTGAACACATCCTACAAATATGAACCTGATTGAAAGAAATAATGATAATCAAATCCTTGATGACAGCAACACTCCCAAAACAATTACTGTATATTGACACTCATGTTACGTTATTTTTAAAATGTTCCCTTTTGTTTTTCATAACTTCTTTAACACACTATTTCTCCGCTGCGAAGCGCGGGTATATATATATGTATATATATACTCCGATCTATATATGCTCGATAGATAAACTACACGCCATGGCGCAATGGTAGAGCCTTTGCCTCTAGCGCCGACGACCGAGGTTCGATTCCCGAGAGGGGGTGCACTGAGTATGTACGCGCGCTTCCCGATTCATTTTACCTTCTCATCCCCTTGGTTGGGATGTATGAAAAAATATGCGGTTAACGCAGAAAGACAGATCACCAATTGAAGCTTTATGAATAATGGATACTTTATTCGCCATCAATGATTGTTTTGGTAAAGCCATACTCAGTGTAATCATTAGATGAACGGTAAAAAGTAAGAGCGAGGAGATGGTGACTTATTGAGGCACACTGGCAAAACCACAATAGCACGCTGGCTCGATGTACTGTACTGTAGTGCGTCAACTCGATCTGAATTGCGATCACATTGAAAAAATATATCTTTTCAAGTTCTATTTAGTCCATATGTGTCAAACTCAAGGCCCCCGGGCCACATTCGGCCCGGTGTGTAATTATATCCGGCCCGCGAGATCATTTTATATACTGTATTATTGTTATTAATGGCCGGGGATATGAAGTGCTGGTAACACAATAAACTACAGATCCCATAATGCAGCGCTTCAGCTGCCTTGCCGAACACTTACGCGTTAATCAAGTCTAGCTTATGATGCTGCAAGTTATTGCGAAGCTAGCTCACACGATGCTGAAGAGAAAAGTTGATTCTGAAAATAGAGCCTTTAAAAACCGATGGGAGGCTGAGTATATGTTTACTGACATTGCCGGTAAACCCGTGTGTCTCATTTGTGGAGCTAATGTGGCTGTAATTACAGAATTTAATCTAAGACGGCACTATGAGACAAAACATCAGGATAACCTGAAAGACCTGAATGCAATGCACAAGATACAGAAAGCAGAAGAGTTAAAGAAGAATCTGACACTTCAGCAGACGTTTTTACCGTGCAAAATCACAAAGTGATTTCAAGTGAAGCTACTTTTATGGGAGACACAAATGCACCAGTGCAACTTGCCCCACTTTCCCTGTTGCCAAGTAATGTTGAACCAAGTCGGCACAACGGTGTTCCCAAACACGCACTTTGCTGATAAACTGCGCACTGCGCACTGAGTTCGCACGCTTTGGTGACTTTGAAGAACAAAAAGAATTTTGAGTTGTTTCGCAACCCATTTGCCGTCGATGTGGAAACTGCACCTGTGCAGATTCAGATGGAGGTGATTGAGCTGCAGTGTAATGGCACACTGAAGGCAAAGTACGATACTGCAGGCCCGCACAGTTTATTCACTCCATTCCCGCAGAAATGCTCCAGCTCCGTCTACATGCGGCTCGAACCTTGTGCATGTTTGGTAGCACATATCTGTGTGAGAAGCTCTTCTCAGTGATGAAGACTAACAAAACAGCACACAGGAGTCGCCTCACTGATGAGCACCTGCAGTCCATCCTGAGAATCTCCACAACACAGAACCTCACACCAAACATAAAGAACTTGTTGCCAAAAAAAGATGCCAGGCGTCCAGCTCTGATAAAATGACATATGAGCAAAGACAACTGAATGATTTGATTTGTTATTGCTGAAAAGAACACATTTTATTTATATTTCCAGGTTTTGTTATGCACCATGTTCATATTTGAATTTGTATAATTTTGACAGGATATATTTTTATGGAGAGCAAAATCTTTTGGGATATTTAAAATTTAAGTTTATTTTTTATATAAAATTACATAAGAGTAAAGAAATTTGAATGTTTGTTCTTTTAACGTTTACTTTATTTCTAACTTGTATAATTTAGACAGGATATATTTTTATGGAGAGCAAAATATTATAAGTTATTTAAGGTTTGAGTTGATTTATTCCAGAATAATATTCCTGTCTGTTTTTATTCATATTTATGTAAAAAAAAAAGTAAAGTTTTAAAAGTTTAGTTTTAGTGTGTTCAATAAATGTTTATCCTGTTCGGCCTGCAACCTAAAGTGTGTTTTGGATTTTGGCCCCTGTGCAATTTAGTTTGACACCCCTGATTTAGTCGACACAAATATCTTTGGTTGGAATGTAAAGCGAATTTACTCTTTACATTTGTATGGTGAAGAAAAATTTATGCAATGATGCCTACATTTAACTTACATTCCTACCAAAGATATTTCTGTCGACTAAATAAAATTCCTTCTATTTAAAATTTAAATAGAACTTCAACAGATACGATAGTTCATAATATCCACGCAGACTTGCACGTAAGAGTGGGAGTCATCCATTTTAACAAACAGCGTATTGCACTGATACAAAATAGCCTGCCCATTTAATTATTTAGGAAAGGATAAATAAATTAAGATTTTGTACAAATAATGTTTTTCATTTTACTTCCTTGATGGATTCTGGCACCCCTAGCAACAGTTGCTCACACCCCAAAGAGTGTATATTATATATGTGTTTGTGTGTATATGTATATATGTAGATATGTATGTATATATATATATGTTTATATATGTGTGTGTGTATGTATATTGTAAAATATGCAACAGGAGACAGCATAAAGTTTTGGGGTCCGCCAGCCCTGTATATTGTGCAGAAATTATATCAGTTTTCAGGTCAAAATTACAAACAAAGAAATCATTCATAACGCGACGCCGAACCATGGCGTCGCGGCCATTTTATTGGGGAGGAGCCGGAAGTGGAGGAATGCTGGGAATGACCGTGAGGGAGGCTGGGATTGGTGACGTCAGGGCAAGATGGCGGAGGAAGGGCAGAAGTGCCGCACTGCGGTCAAAACTTGGCTATGAGGGAGGGAGGGAGGTCCTTTTTCCTATGAGAAAGCAGAGGGAGAAAGTTAGTACCCCACCATTCCCTGCCGGCGAATATGTTCCCAGGTGCGTTTGAATCAGTCCGCGGCCTCCTACTCGCGTGTGCGTGACAATATATATATATATATATATATATATATATATGGAAGAGAAGGTCTGTGATACGGTTTGCATATTAGCAGCTGGAGATCCACAAAGGGAGAAAATGAATCAACGTATCATAAAGTAGTTTTTATTCCTGAGCTTTCACCCCTACCAGGGGTCTTCATCAGAGGATAATGCTAAGACTTACAAGAATCAAAGGCAATATATAGCAATACCTTACAGGGGGGTGGCTAGGTCCGTGTGGTGGGGTGGGGTTGTTGGGAGTAAAGTTTTGTTTATTAAGAATAAGTTCTTCTTAAGTTTGTATATGCTGGATTTATGTCCAAGTGTCTGTTGATGGCATTCTCATTTGATAACCAGGATTCAGCCAGCTCTCTGGCACTTTTATTATTGGCTTTAAATTTTACTTGTACATATATATATATATATATATATATATATATATATATATATATATATATATATATATATATATATATATATATATATATACTACAAAATACCGCTATGCAGCGCAAGTACTGCCTTAAAATTTTATTAAGAAGAAAATTAAACCTTTTAAACTGAGGGAAAATATACCAATAATTATTTGTTAAGGATCTCTTTGTATACCACATTGTGAGTTCGGCCCTCCGGTTGTAATATGACCAAGCTGTGCGCTGAGCTTACTCTTGAGCATGCAACGTATAGTTGGCCATGTGAACAGTAATCTTGTTTCAAATCTCACAGCTTGGATTGCTGCTGTCATAATCGGTTTGAGTTTCATGGTTTGTTTCAATTACGACAGTATTTGTAGGACTTGCGTTGAAGAGACATTCTGCATCTGTCAAGCGTTGTAAGTATACAACCGGTTTCACCTATAACTTCACATCCAGCTTTTGAGAGTTTAAACATTCATAAACATCAAAGTGTTCACTACTTAAATCGTCACCTGTGAGTCTAAGATGTTTAAGAGGCATTGGTGGTTGTCAAAATGTTTAAAATATTTGGCCATTTCGGTATACTTGAAAAAGACAACCAAACAATTCACCGGCAGCCATCAACTCACATGCAGAACCATAGGTGAAGAGCTTAAGCATTTCACTCTTCTAGTGCTCCTGTGTAGTATAATTATCTCCTGTACCGTCATCAGTCCACAACTTGAACCTGTCCCAGTCATTCAATACATAAGACACAATGTTCCTCCGGATATAAAGAGTGAGCCTGATATGGCTGTGCAGTATGTAACAAAGAGAATGGAAAAGGTAGGTGCCATCTCCGGGCATGTAAACCACTCGGTAAGTGACAGTTCTTTGATCGATGGTGATCACCTCGATAGACATGTTAATGGGGTACGGTTGGAATGATAAAGGAAATGGGCACCTGAACAGTGTAAAGTAAGTCTAAAATACCTATACAATAACTATAATTGTAATAAATGAACAGTAAAACAGCGGAGAAGCCGTGGATTAAATAAAAAGGCTGTAGTTATCAGCAGGGAGACGTGAATCCCATGGCGAAGCAAGGAAGGGAATGTAGAGACTGGAGTGACAGACGGCCTTATATAGGCAGGCAGCCAACAACGTGGGAGGCGTTGGGATGGGAGACCCAATGCCGCCTCACACGGTGACCGAGCTGCAGGCTATGGACTTATATATGAACGTAAGTAGGATTCAGTTAGCGTTGGGAACCTGTCTACCAAATTTCTTGAAGATGGGCCCATAAGTAACAAAGACCGTTGAAAAGTTCAATATGGCGGCCGACAGTGGCATCATACCACCAAAATAAGTACCACATTTCAGCCTTCTACCTACACGGGAAGTTGGAGAATTAGTGACGTTGGAAAGTTTAATATGGTGGCTGACAGTGGTGTCATACCACCGAAATAAGTACGTACATCGGTTTTGGTTAGCACAGGGAAGCCATCTACTAAATTTCGTGAAGATGGGGTCAGCCTTCTACCTACACGGGAAGTTGGAAAATTAGTGACGTTGGAAAGTTCAATATGGCAGCCAACAGTGGCGTCATACCATCGAAATAAGTACGTACATCGGTTTCGGTTAGCGCAGGGAAGCCATCTACCAAATTTCGTGAAGATGGGGCTATAAATAAGAAAGTTCAACATGACAGACGATGTCGATCGTTATCGACCGTTATGACCGTTACATGTAGAATTTCGAAATGAAACCTGCTTAACTTTTGTAAGTAACCTGTAAGGAATGAGCCTGCCAAATTTAAGCCTTCTACCTACACGGCAAGTTGGAGAATTAGTGATGAGTCAGTCAGTCAGTCAGTGAGTGAGTCAGTGAGGGCTTTGCCTTTTATTAGTATATATATATATATATATATATATATGTATTTGTGTGTATATATGTGTGTGTATGTATGTGTGTATATGTAGATATGTATATATATAGTGTGACGGACAGCCGGGTCCCATGCCCGGCAGGGATGCCCCTGCTTCTTCTGTTCCGGGGGAGTCGCCATGGGCAGTCCAATACCTCCCCCGGGACGCTTGGTGGCAGCCTCCCTGGCCGACGGTGATTCCCCAACCGACCGCAGGGCTCCATGGGAGATGGAGTCCTCCACAGCTTGGTTGGGGCCCAGCATGGCCGCTAGGGGGAGCTGCCTGCTTCCCACAGCCCGGCTGGACGAGCTTTCAGACCCACCCGAAGTTCAATTAGGACCAGGTGGTTAATCACCTGGAATGCTTCCGGGTGGGCTATAAAAGGCCCCAGCCACCACCACTCGGGGAGCCAGGGTTGGGAGGAGGAGGACTAAGCTTGCAGAGGAGTGGTGGAGGAAAAGGTGAAGGAGAATTGTGGTGTGTATTTTTGTTTAGTGCTTTGGACTGTGTTTGGGCTGTGTGGCACGGGGAAGACGTGTCACACAGCTGAAGAAAAATAAAAGCCTGTGTGTTTTGTACACGTTGCCTCTGCGTGGTCTGTGCCGGGTCGGGCGCTATATAGCGCCTTTTACAATATATATATGTATATATGTTGATGTATGTGTATATATGTATATATATATATGCATGTATATATGTGTGTGTGTGTATATATATATGTGTATATGTGTATATGTATATATGTATGGATATGTATATATATATGTTTATATGTGTGTGTGTATATATATATATATATATATATATATATATATATATATATATGACAGCAACACTCATCACTCGCAACAATGACAAAACAATTACATTGACAATTATGTTTCGTTATTTTCAAAATGTTTACTTTTCTTTTTCATTACTTCTTTAACACACTACTTCTCTGCTGCAAAGCACGGGTATTTTGCAAGTACCTTATAAACAGTGGTTAGTCTGTGAGATCTGAAGCTTTCTGACAAAGGCAAAATATTAGTAATAGAATAGGGGAAAGTAGATTAAAAATTTTACTCTACCAAGACAAAAAAGCAAATTTCAGTACATGTCTTATGATTTGTTACCTGTATACAATACAAATACAATCCACTAAAAACTTCTAGATGCCCAACATTTTTGTGTCACTGCTTTATTGTTTATGGCCTCCTCATTATTCTGATTCCCCAATCTCCCATTTGAACTATATCTGTGTCCCAACTATTCATTGATGAATACCAGTAAAAACCAAATACAGGATTTTTGTTTTTATGATTATATTTCTTACACTTCAGGAAGGTTTTAAAGTATCTGTGAAAAGATAATGAAAGGCTTATTTTAATTTGAGAATGACTGAAAGCCATCTCTAGCAGTGTAGCCCACATGGCGTGACCTGGGAGGCCAAATATACTGGATTTCTATTGATCATTCACATGTAATCCAATGTAATCTCGATAAGCGGAATGTTCATCTCCTGAAGTGAAGATACTGTGCCAGAGGTCACCTTGAGCATTATTGAGGTTTCAGAAATAAAAACAAGAGGGTATTGTTTGTCATCTTTCTGTTGTTCTTTATGTTATTGATTGTTATTTCAGAATGACTACCTGGGCCTTAAATGTAAGTGAAAACTGAGAAAGCCAGCATGGCAATTAAAAAATAAACATTTCAAGCAAGTGTCAATTTCGGCTGTACAATGATGATGGTACTATGAGCTAATGCTATAGTGGTATGCAGCTTCATTTTAATAGAGTCCTTTTAAAGGTATATATAGTATAACAATATACAGAGTGCTGTCAACAAGTATTCAGATCTTCAGTTTTTAAACATTTAGTTATGTTGTAGCCTTATGCTAAAATCATTAAAATTAATTTTCACTCTTGGCAGACAGCAGCCAATACCTCAGAATGAAAAAGTGAAAATAGGATTTTAGGAGTTTTTGCAATTTTTTTTAAAATAAAAAAAACTGAAATATCACAATGACACAAGTGTTTAGACTCTTACTGTGACACTTCAGACTGGCTCAGCTCCTTTCCATTCTGTTGGTCTCTATTCTTCTATTCTATTTGGTCTCTATTCTTTGAGATGTTTCTACACCTTCTTTGGAGTCCACCTGTCGTCCATTTGACTTATTGCATATGAGTTGGAAAGTCACACACTTGTCTATTAAAGGTCCCACAGTAAACAATGTGTATTAGAGAGAAAACGAGCCAGGAGGTTGAAGGAATTTCCAACAGGGCTTAGAGACCAGGTTATGTGAAGCTGCAGATCTGGGGAAGGCTACAAAAATCATTCTGCTGCATTAAAGGTTCCCAGGAGCACATTGCCATCCATAATACTTAAATGGAAGAAGTTTGGAGCAACCATACCTCCTAGAGCTGGGCACAAAGCCAATCTGAGAAATTGAGGGAGAAGGGCTTTGGTAAGAGTGGTGACCAAGAACTTAATGATCACTTCATCCAAGCTCTGCAGAACTCATGAAGAAATGGGAGAAACATCCAGAAGGACAACTACCAATGTCAGATACCACTAATCTAGGCTTTATGGTGGAGTGGCCCGACAACATAAGAAAGTCCACCTAGAGTTTGTAAAAAGGTGCCTAAAGGACCCTAAGACTCTATGAGAAACAAGATTCTCTGGCCAGAAAAAATGATTGAATGGTTGGCCTCAATTCTAAGTATCAAGACATCACTTATCACCTATGCAATACAATTCTAGTGTTGAAGCATGGCAATGGCAGAATCATAGTGTGGGGGGACTAGTCAGGGTTAAGGAAAATATGAACAGAGCAAAGTACAAAGAAATCTTTAATGAAAACCAGCTCCCAAATGGTCTGGTCCTCTGACTACGTTAAAGGTTCACCTTCCAGTAGGACAATGACCCTAAGCACAAAGTAAAGGCAACACAGGAGTGGCTTGGGGACAACACTGGGGACGTCCTTGAGTGGCCTAGCCAGAGCTCAGGCTTGAACCCAGTTGAACATCTCTGAACATAGCTGTCCACAGACAGTCTGCGTCCAACTTGACTTGAGCTTGTGTGGGTCTACAGAGGAGAATAGTGGAAAATCCCTAAATCCATATGTATGAAGTTTATCACATCATAGTATTAAGTTTGCAAAGTATTGCTGAGATCTAGGATGTTATACTGTTAATTTTCTCATTAATGAAATTCATTATCCTCCTTATTATTAGACCCAAGTGTTACTCGGTCTGTAAAAACAGTGCTGAAAGCATTAGTCCCTAGCATCACTATATAGACACGTCTTGTGTAAGCGTTAGACCCGAGGATTACTGGAGCTGTAAAAGTGCCAACAGTGTTAGTCCCAAGCATTACTCAGGCAGTGGTATAGGCGTATTTTACGTAAGTGTCAGGTCTGAACATTACCCATATGTAAACTCATCTTCTACTAGCCTCATAATGGCGTCTCATAAGAAATGTTTTTCAGCAGCCCAGGTATTGCACGATCTTGACAGTGATACGAACAGTGCTGATGAAGTGACTCTGTCTTCAGGCAGTGAAATTGAAAAGGACAGTAAAATGAAAACTGATTCTGATGAATCAGAATGTGACGTTCATGTCAATCGCACATGCGTAGTGTGCTATTCAAAAGCTGATCAGACTGGAAAGAAAATCCGCAAGGAATTACGTTACTATTGTCCCGACTGTGACAACTAATTATGTATTTCCGCGTGCTTCAAAATATACCACACAAATGACACATTTTGACAGTATATACTTTATTAGCATTATTTGTGTTGTTATTATTATTATTATTAGTATCATTATTATACTTTCTGCACTTCTGACTTTGAAATGTTAGTGTTTTGCACATTTTACAGAAGTAAGATCAGGTTTAATAAACATGTAATTTTTCAAGCAAACAAAATGCAATGCTTTTTCTGTGTGTTTTCAAGAAAAAAATATAATACTAGGGAGGCAATGTCTGTAGGTATGTTGCATTGTAGCTCAGAGTTATTATTTGTTTGATTAGCTGTTGTTCTAAATGGTACATGAGGAGTATTACTGTTGTTATCTATTAATCTAGAATAAGTACTCTAAATAGCCTATAAAGAGAACATTTTATACTTTTTAAAACTTTCTGTCCATGCAATTTGGAAGACCCATAGCATACCCAGAGAAGGAGAGAGAAAGGCCAATAGCCAGAGTAAAACTATTGAGAGTAGTAAAGAGAGAAAGGAGCCCTTCTCCCCAGTTTAAGTGCTTATTCTAAAATATTATTGATTAGGTCCTGCCAGGTTTTAAAAATGTTTTCCACATATCTTTAAGCCCATCTGGGAGTCAACCAATTGTGAATTTCCCCTTGGGATTAATAAAGTATCTATCTATCTATCTATCTATCTATCTATCTATCTATCTATCTATCTATCTATCTATCTATCTATCTATCTATCTATCTATCTATCTATCTAATAGATTTGGATTGATAAAGACAACCTGTCACAGGAGGATTTCTCCAAACCTACACATGATCTTCTTCTTTTATTTTTATGTTGGACTTGGTTTGCCCAAATGGACTACTTATATAAACTGAGCATCAGACAATAAAAATTGTTTTTTTCAATAAATGGGATCTTATCTGTCACAAGTAACAAAAAACAAAATATTAAAAATAGCATTTAAAAATGTTGCATCTATGCAAAGTAAAAACAAAACCCTTTTAAACAACAACACTCTTTTTGTAATGCAAAAAGCATCTAATGTGATAGCCATGTCTGTCTGTCAGTCCACATTAAACAGTTAGCCTCAATGCAGACCAGTTTTGTTATAATTCAGTACACTTATTTTTCAAGTAAATCTACCAGGCAGTTCAACTTTCTGAAATATCCTAAATACAGTGTAGTGTACACATTTTGAAATTTCAAAATTTCTCTTTTACAACAATTTGCGAGCTTGGCTATTGTGACAGGTAGGGGGTTGCTGTTGTCCCCTTGATTCCTCAGACCAGATGCCAGACACCAAATAAAAGTCCAATAATTGGTTTTATTAACACAATAATGTGCACAAAGACCTCCTCCTTCCCACAATGCTTCGGGTTGGGTCACGTGTCCCTTGCCAGCACCCGACATGCTGAAGTCCTTCTGGCTCATCCGATCATTGAGAGCGTAGCACCCTCGTCAGGTTTTTTGTCTGCATCCCACAGGGCCTCCGGATGGTCTTCTTTGAAGGTATGTGCACGGTACATAATGGGTTATTTTAAAGGTGTTGTTAATTAAATCCCCGGCACCTACCTCATGGTAGTCGTCCTTCTCCAGAGGCCTCTCTTGACTCGTGCAGCCGCTCTTCAGTTCATCCAAAGCGTCATCCATGACGAGCGTGGAACCTCCGCTGGTGCTGTTGCTCTGCTTACCCTTTTTCTTCCCCATGACGTCCTTGGAAAACTGGGTTGTGGCGATTTTCTTCTGCATGTCCTGATGCTGTCTTCTTGGGGTTCTCTGTCCACAGAATTTTTTAATCAGGTCCTCTGCCAAACCGATGGCCAGAGAATCCTACTGACTACGCCACTGTGACAGATAGGGGTGCTGTCATCCCCTTGATCCCTCAGACCAGACGCCAGACACCCGGTAAAAGTCCAATAATTGGTTGTATTAACACAATAATGTGCACAAAGCCCCCTTCACTCCACTATACTCATACACAATAATAAATCAAAAATCAATACACAATAATCCTCCTTTCGCAGACACATTGTTCCCTTCCTCCCAACTCAGCTCGTCCCAGAGTCTTTTATAGTCCATGACCCGGAAGTGCTTCTGAGCCCTCAGTCCATGTGATTATCCAACACTTCAGGGTCAGTTAAAAACTCCTCTTCTTCAACCCGGAAGCACGTCATTTCCTCTGTCCATGTGACTGGGATGTACTTCCAGGCTGTAATGAAAATACAAGTCTCTGGGCCTCCCTTCAGCGTCCCTTGGCAGCCCCGATGTTATCCAGCAGGGCTGTACAGGAAAACTGCAATGTCCATGATGCCCTGCTGGAATTCGGGGCACCTCCATGCTGTAGGAAGGGCTTCATCTGGTGGCCTGGGGGTATTGGCTGGGATGAGTGGCCAGCCATATATCACACTATCTTAAAACAGAGATGCCTTTAATGCGAACTTAACTACAAATTTGTTCAAACTGAAAAATGAGCAGTCAGCCCAAAAAGAAAAAAAGGACAAAAAAACGAGTGAAAGGGCAAGCAAGGGTCAAAATCAAAGTCAATAAGAAAAAGAGGTCAGAGCCAATAGTAAACCAACGTTTGAAGTCAATAGGCAGAGCTTACATTCAAAATAATTAAAATGCAAAGTAAGTAATTTTCTAGGTTTGGTCCAATCTTAGATACTAGTGACTGTTTTGGAGTGAACTTTATACCAGCTCTCCAATGACATCACAAGCAGTGCATTCCCAGTTTTTTCATGGAAAAAATTCCCATGGAAACAGATAATGAAAAAGCTACAAAATGCCGGCACCCATCTCCAAAATAAAATGGTTTTCTTTTATTGAATTTATTAAAAGCATATATCATTCCATACGATCAAGTCAAACTTAAAACTAAATTCAAATCAACCCTGACCCATGAGAAAGAGAGGAACAAAATGCCAGAGTAAATACAAAATAGCCAGAGTAAAACTATTGAGAGTAGTAAAGAGAGAAAGGAGTCCTTCTGCCCAATTTAAGTGCTTATTCTAAAATATTATTGATTAGGTCCTGCCAGGTTTTAAAAATGTTTTCCACAGATTTTTAAGCCCATCTGGGAGTCTACCAAACACAACTGCTAGTGGATTAGGAGGGACTGGGATACCTAGGCTGTCTGATAGGCATTTAAAATTTTTTGTCCAAAATAATGCTAATTTTGTATTATTACCTTTTAAAACGAAGTTTTTAATTAAATTATGGTTGCATAACTGGATAAGCCCCAAAACAACATCAACATAAATTTTCTTGTTTCAAGGAAAGGCAGAGAAAATTAAGAAGGAACTCAAGTCATACCAGAGCTCCTCATCTAAGGTGTGGTCTCCATACATGACCCTAAGGCATAAAATCAAGGCAGTAAGTCAGCAGCAAGGACCCAAATGTGATCCTTAGAGCCGTACCTTTTCCAATGTACCAGATACTTGATCCCTCTAACTTAGCACTAAGAATCCAAAATCATCTTAATTTCATATTCTTCAGAATCCATCCATCCACGGCAGGGCAGAAGTCTTCTTAGAGAAATATTAACTGTAACCCAGTGGTTTTAACCTGGAAACATGAAACATAGAATGAATCTTAAAGTGGGCAAAGCTAGCCAATATGAAACTGGTCTCACTCACCTTCTGATTATATATGGAGAGGTCTACTAATTTTTTACATTTAAAATGTCTCACTTAAAGGTTTTCGAATTTTGTTATTTGTCCTGGTGTCTGTATAAACACAGGGAACTCCAGGTTCTGTATTACATCTTGCCTGAAGAAGGGGCCTGAGTTGCCTCGTAAGCTTGCATATTGTAATCTTTGTAGTTAGCCAATAAAAGGTATAATTTTGCTTGACTTCTCACTAAATTCATAATAGCTAACATGGTACAACACCTTAGTACTCTCTGTCCATTGGCTTGAGGATGAAATCCCAATGTCACGATTACAGTATCTCTCATTTTGTCACATAACACATTCCAAAACCTAAATATAAACTGAAGACCTCGATCTGAAATAAATAGAGTTGGGAAAGTCATGTAAATCAGGAAAAACGGATCTGTACTAATTCATTAGCATGGAAGCATGGGGAGGCAGCATAAAGAAGAGGGACGCCTCATGCCTGGACAAACTGGTGAGGAAGGCAGGCTCTATTGTAGGCAAGGAGCTGGACAGTTTGACATTTGTGGCAGAGCGACGGGCGCTGAGAAGGCTCCTGTCAATCATGGAGAATCCACTGCATCCACTGAACAGGATCATCTCCAGACAGAGGAGTAGCTTCAGCGGCAGACTGCTGTCACCATCCTGCTCCACTGACAGACTGAGGAGATTGTTCCTCCCCCACACTATGTGACTCTTCAATTCCACACGTTTAACGTTAACATTATATAAAGTTAATTCAGTTTTAACGTGAAAAAATGCCAACGAAAAAAGAGAAGAAGCGGGCCGCTAGGGTGGAGAAAAGAAGAGAAACTCAGGAAGCAGCAAGCGCATGAACCTCTGAGCAAATGCATGCTAAACGTACAGAGAAAGAGGATGAAAACTAGGAATGCTCAAGTCAAGTGTATTCACTGCACGTTATCATGCAGTGCACCGTTACTGGTGATAAGATGTTACAAGTAACATTGTTGGTTTGGACATTATTTTCTATTCTAGAAAATAACATAAGAGGTTAGTAGGTGCCTTTCATGTTAGGTACAAACCTATAGGTGATCTGGTAACCTGATTCAGTGGTGCTTGAAAGTTTGTGAACCCTTTAGAATTTTCTATATTTCTACATAAATATGACCTAAAACATCATCAGATTTTCACTCAAGTCCTAAAAGTAAATAAAGAGAAACCAGTTAAACAAATGAGACAAAAATATTATACTTGGTCACTTATTTATTAAGGAAAATGATTGAATATTACATATTTGTGAATGGCAAAAGTATGTGAACCTTTGCTTTCAGTATCTGGTGTGACCCCCCTTTGCAGCAGTAACTGCAACTAAACATTTCCGGTAACTTTTGATCATTCCTGCACACCGGCTTGGAGGAATTTTAGCCCATTCCTCTGTACAGAACAGCTTCAACTCTGGGATGTTGGTGGGTTTCCTCACATGAACTGCTCACTTCAGGTCCTTCCACAACATTTCAATTGGATTAAGGTCAGGACTTTGACTTGGCCATTTCAAAACATTCACTTTATTCTTCTTTAACCATTCTTTGGTAGAACGACTTGTGTGCTTAGGGTTGTTGTCTTGCTGCATGACCCACCTTCTCTTGAGATTCAGTTCATTGACAGATGTCCTGACATTTTCCTTTAGAATTTTCTCATATAATTCAGAATTCATTGTTCCATCAATGAAGGCAAGCCGTCCTGGCCCAGATGCAGCAAAACAGGCCCAAACCAAGATACTACCACCGCTATGTTTCACAGATGGGATAAGGTTCTTATGCTGGAATGCAGTGTTTTCCTTTCTCCAAACATAACACTTTTCATTTAAACCAAAAAGTTCTATTTTGGTCTCATCCGTCCACAAAACATTCTTCCAATAGCCTTCTGGTTTGTCCACATGATCTTTAGCAAACTGCAGACGAGCAGCAATTTTTTTTTGGAGAGCAGTGGCTTTCACTTTGCAACCCTGCCATGCACACCATTGTTGTTCAGTGTTCTCCTGATGGTGGACTCATGAACATGAACATTAGCCAATGTGAGAGAGTCCTTTATTTGCTTAGAAGTTACCCTGGGGTCCTTTGTGACCTCGCCGACTATTACACGCCTTGCTCTTGGAGTGAATTTTGTTGGTTGACCACTCCTGGGGAGGGTAACAATGGTCTTGAATTTCCTCCATTTGTACACCGTCTATCTGACTGTGGATTGGTGGAGTCCAAACTCTTTAGAGATGGTTTTGTAACCTTTAACAGCCTGATGAGCATCAACAACTCTTTTTCTGAGGTCCTTTTGTTCGTGTCATGATACACTTCCACAAACATGTGTTGTGAAGAGCAGACTTTGATAGATCCTGTTCTTTAAATAACACAGGGTGCCCACTCACACCTGATTGTCATCCCATTGATTGAAAACACCTGGCTCGAATTTCACCTTCAAACTAACTGCTAATCCTAGAGGTTCACATACTTTTACCACTCACAAATATGTAATATTCAATCATTTTCCTTAATAAATAAATGACCAAGTATAATATTTTTGTCTCATTTGCTTAACTGGTTTCTCCTTATCTACTTTTAGGACTTGAGTGAAAATCCGATGATGTTTTAGGTCATATTTATGCAGAACTATAGAAAATTCTAAAGGGTTCACAAACTTTCAAGCACCACTGTAAATCAGTTGGTTGGTACCTTGTGCCTGATGCTGGCAAGGTCATCTCTAGCTCTTTTTGACCAAGTTTTGGAATAATCAAGTTCAGTAAATTAATAAATGTAAGTTAGCCTGGCAGCTTTGAATTGGAGTGAATACCTTTGTCTTGTGTCAAGTTCTGGATAGCCTGCAGCTCGTGTGTGAAAGAATGAACAAAAATGGGGTATTGAAAATTTACTGATAGATGGACCATTTTTACATGCTGATTTCATTTATGGTTTATCACAAGCATAACTTGCGGTGGGCTGGCGCCCTGACCGGGGTTTGTTCCTGCCTTGCGCCCTGTGTTGGCTGGGATTCGCTCCAGCAGACACCCATAATCCTGTAGTTAGGATTTAGCGGGTTGGATAATGGATGGATGGACAAACATAACTTTCATCATAAAGTCATTTTTTTATCATTTTATATTTATAGTAGCTCCCAAACTACAATAAATTCTCAGGATGCTTTACAAACTGTGAGGAATGTGTATCCAAGCAGAAGCACATGACAAGGAGAGAAAATGATCGGGTCATTGCAGTTCTAAGAAGCGTGCTGTTTTGAAGGCGTAGGTGTGTTCACCATGATTTATTCTCACTGTTTCTCAGGGGTATCTTCTAATTAATATCACATCTTCACTCACAATGCAGTTGTTCATTTTTCATCTCTGTCCACTGCCTTTTAGGCACATCCTCATTATTTGCACTCTGACACCTGCCATGGCTAACAAGGACAGAGACCTCAAGAGCACAAGCCTCTAGGTGAATTTTGTGCAGACGGTGAGCTTGAGAAGAACTTCTTTACCATGCAGATTAAAATTGATAGTTAAATATGTTTAGTATCCAAACCTAGAAAATATTAGTTCATATTTGTCACATGTTTTTAATTATAATATAAAGAGGTAGAAATGTATCATTTGATGTCCTCTTGGGCTCAGTATTGTGAATATAAACAAGGTGTTTATACACACAGACAGGGCCGGCACATGAAATAAGGCACAGGCAAGGTACATTTTAATCTCCCATCTACCACCTGCCCAACAAATCCTCAAATTTTTGCTACGCATAAGATCATACACTTAATTTTAAATCAGAATTCACATTATTGGCCAGGTACATTAATGTGTAGTAGGAATTTGTCTTGAAATTATTGGTGTATCATACAAGGACAAAACAGAATACAAAAGATAAACACAAATAAATAAAATTTAAAATAATAAAATTCATACAAAGGCAGTACAAAACAAAAAGAGGCAGTAAGTTTAAACTGTCCAGACAGTCCAGTGTGTAGGTATACAAAGATACTGAGTAGAAGCTCAGACCTGATTAATAAGAGTAACTGCACGTGAAAAAAAAAACTGTTTAGGTGACATGCTGTTTTAGCTTTCACTGCATGAAGACGTTTGCTGGAAGGAAGTCTTTGGAACAGGTAACGCCGTGGCTGAGACCTTTGTGGCCCCTCTTCCTTATCCTGGACTCATATAGGACTTGAACATGCAGTAAGTTACAGCCAATGATCCTTTCATGGGCTTTGATGATGTCTTGCAGATTGGCCTTAGCCTGAACAGAGGCAGTACCAAACCAGAGAGTTCTAGATGAGGTCAGGATGGACTCAATGATGGCTGTGTAGAATTGGACCAATATTGCTTGAATGAGATTGAACTTCTTCATCTGATACAAAATGAACATTCTCTGATGGACTTTCTTAGTAATGCATGGGAGGTTATTGTCCTACTTAAGGTTTTCATGACAGCACTGTGCCCAGAACCTTAAATGACTCTGTTATCCCAAGGGCTTGGACATTTATAGCAGGTGACTGTTTCCTGAAAACAGTTTTTTGAATGTTAAGGACCAAATTATTTTGGCTGCACCACAATGTTAGATGTTCAACCTCTGGTGGAATGGACACATTCCTGTGGTGCACCAGTACTAAGGGTTAATGAATCAGATATGTTTGTACCCAATCGTACTTACTGCTTCCTGTGGTCCAATAGCAGATTGAATCAGGCAGGGTGAACTGGGTGGGTTTCTTATCTTGGAGCTCTGGGATGATTGTATTGGAAGCAGAGCTGAAGTCCACAAACAAGATCTTCACAGATACGCCTGGCTTATTAAGGTGTTGGTAAATAAAGCTCAGACCTAAATTCACTGCATCATCCACAGAGCAGTTGGCTCTGTTTGCAAACTGAAATGGGTCCAGGAAGTCTTCTGTGTTATTTTTGAGGTAATTTAGAATAATATGTTCAAAGATCTTCATACAATATGAATTCAATACAGGCTTCATGATATTGTGCAATCCACGAACATTGGAAAAAAAATACATTATTGGTGGAAAAATGTGAAACAATGAAAAAGATTACCTTTAAAAGCAATTAAACAAAATAAGAATTAAAAATAATGCAAGTGCATGAAACTGAATGCAAAACTAAACTCAGCTATATCGGTCATTCCAAAACACTTCTCAGAATACCTTGGCTGTTTCCAACTGCACTGCAAGCTAAAAGGCATCTGCCCAGTTTAAAACAAACACATGGTGCAAAGCTGTCAACTGACATTGGGACCGACACCTTAAACAAATTATGAAAATTTACAAAATGACAGGATCGGTATATATCCATGACCACTCATAAACATTGGAGGGATGTGGGCAAAAAAACGTTAGGCTACAGCACAGAAAATCCAGCTAAAACAACAATAATAATAATGATAACAATCCTCAAATTGCCGGAGCACAGGGGACACAGACGTATCAAAATGAAAAGAAATGATAAAATAGTAACAGAAACTGTAGACTTTGAATGCATTGGTAAAGACTAATTTAAATACACTAACTACCCATACTGATAGACATTTGCCAGGCCAATATGATGGAGCACGTTAAAAATCTGCTAAAAACACATTACTTTAACATGGTTTTCTTATAGCTTAATTTTAGTGTAACCCTGATATTCTGTATATACATTTAATTATCATTATAATTTATGGTGGCTCCACAATCTGTACTAACCCCTACCTTCTCTGCTGTTCTTTTTCCAGTTTTCTGTGGTAGTGATCTGCGCCATCACCACCTGATCAAAGCACTGTGCAGTCCCTACATTGATGTTTTGAAGGCTAGATGTCTGCCTTACCATCACCATCTAATTCTTCCACGTGAAGCCTGTAAACCATGAGGACTGATTGAGATCATTTATGTTTGATAGAATTCCCAGAAGACGCTGGGTGGTCTTGTGGCCTTGGAACCCCTGCAGATTTTTTTTTCTTCAGCCCTCTGGAGTTTTTTTTTTCTGTTTGTTTTTCCTGTCCTCCTGGCCATCAGACTTTACTTTATTCTTTGTTACTTAGTATTGCCTAATCTTACTTTTATTTATATATACAGTACAGGCCAAAAGTTTGGACACACCTCCTCATTCAATGTGTTTTCTTTATTTTCATATATATATATATAAACTGCTCAAAAAAATTAAAGGAACACTTTGAAAACACATCAGATCTCAATGGGAAAAAGAAATCCTCCTGGATATCTATACTGATATAGACTGGGTAATGTGTTAGGAACGAAAGGATGCCACATCGTTTGATGGAAATGAAAATGATCAACCTACAGAGCCCTGACTTCAAAGACACCCCAAAAATCAGAGTGGCAGGCTAGTCCATTTTGGCAAAATTTAATTGCAGCAACTCAAAATTGTACACAGCACTTTGTATGGCCCCTGTGTTCTTGTATACATGCCTGACAACATCGGTGCATGCTTCTAATGAGATGACAGATGGTGTTGTGGGGGACCTCCTCCCAGATCTGGACCAGGGCATCACTGAGCTCCTGGACAGTCTGAGGTGCAACCTGGTGGCATTGGATGGACCAAAACATAATGTCCCAGAGGTGTTCTATTGGATTTAGGTCAGGAAAGTGTGCTGGCCAGTCAATGGTATCAATTCCTTCATCCTCCAGGAACTGCCTGCATACTCTCACCACATGAGGCCAGGAATTGTCGTGCACCAGGAGCCACTATACCAGCATAGGGTCTGACAATGGGTCCAAGGATTTCATCCTGATACCTAATGGCAGCCAAGGTGCCTTTGTCAAGCCTGTAGCGGTCTGTGTGACCCTCCATGGATATGCCTCCCCAGACAATCATTAACCCACCACCAAACTGCTCATGCTGAATGATGTTACAGGCAGCATAATGTTCTCCATGGCTTCTCCAGACCCTTTCACTTCTGTCATGTGCTCAGGGTGAACCTGCACTCATCTGTAAAAAGCACAGGGCACCAGTGGTGCATCTGCCAATTCTGGTATTCTATGGCGAATGCCAATTGAGCTGCATGCTGCTGGGCAGTGAGCTCAGGGCCCATTAGAGGACATGGGGCCCTTGGGTCACCCTCAGGAAGTCTTTCTGGTTGTTTGGTCAGAGACATTCACACCAGTGGCCTGCTGGAGGTCATTTTGTAGGGCTCTGGCAGTGCTCATCCTGTTCCTCCTTGCCCAAAGGAGCAGATACTGGTCCTGCTGATGGGTTATGGACCTTCTATGGCCCTCTCCAGCTCTCCTAGAGTAACTGCTTGTCTCCTAGAATCTCCTCCATGCCCTTGAGACTGTGCAGGAGACACAGCAAACCTTCTGGCAATGACACGTATTGATGTGCCATCCTGGAGAAGTTGGACTACCTGTGCAGCCTCTGTAGGGTCCAGGTATCGCCTCATGCTACCAGTAGTGACACTGACTGTAGCCAAATGCAAAACTAGTAAAGAAACAGTCAGAAAAGATGAGGAGGGAAAAATGTCAGTGGCCTCCACCTGTTAAACCATTCCTGTTTTGGGGGTCATCTCATTGTTGCCCCTCTAGTGGATCTGTTGTTAATTTCATTAACACCACAGCAGCTGAAACTGATTAACAACCCCTCTGCTACTTAACTGACCAGATTAATATCCCATAAGTTTCATTGACTTTATGCTATACTCTGATTAAAAGTGTTCCTTTAATTCTTTTGAGCAGTATATATATATATATATATATATATATATATATATATATATATATATACATATTGTGGTGGTCAGCTGGGGGCTTATGCCCAGCCGGGATACCTGGAAGGACAGAGAGGGGAATTATACCTCCCCTTGGCCACAAGAGGGCAGCTGCCCTGGTCTGTACGGGGGCCACGGGAACTGATTATGGAAGTTCAATCCTTTTGGGGCCCGTGGCCACCACAAGGGGGCGCCTAGAGGATTGAGGAGCCCTGGATGTCAACACTTCCGCCACACCCAGAAGTGCTGCCGGAAGGGATACCAAGGACATCAGGTGTGCTTTCGGAAGATTGTCAGAGGGTACCTGGAGCACATCCGGGTGGATATAAAAGAGGCTGCCTTCCTCCAGTCGATAGCCAGAGTCGGAAGGAAGAAGACAAAGCTCGGGAGGAGTGGAGGAAAGACAGCAGAAGAGGTCCGGAGGGAGAGAAAAGGACTTTTATAAAGGTGTTTGGTGCAAGAGCATTGTGTTGTGTGCAGGACTATTGTAAATAAACCATGGCTGTGTTTGCAACATCTAACTACCACAATAGCTACCACAATATATATATATATAATTATATATATATATATATATATATATATTGTGAAAGGCACTATATAGCGCCCGACCCAGCACAGACCACACAGAGGCACGTGTACAAAACACACAGACTTTATTTTTTCTTCAGCTGTGTGACACTTCTCCATGCCACACAGCCCAAACACAGTCCCAAAGCACAAACTCACAGCAAACCACAATTCTCCACCTTGCTCCACCACTCCTCCCAGACAAGCTTCGTCTCCTTCTTCCTCCCAACTCTGGCTCACCGAGTGGTGGTGGCTGGGCCCATTTATAGCCCACCCGGAAGCGTTCCAGGTGATAAACCACCTGGTCCTAATTGCACTTCCGGGTGGGGCTGCAGGCTCGTCCAGCCGGGCTATGGGAAGCAGGCAGCTCCCCCTAGCGGTCACGCCGGGCCCCATCCAAGCTGTGGAGGACTCCATCTCCCATGGAGCCCTGCGGGTGGATGGGAAAATACCGTCGGCCAGGGAGGCTGCCACCAAGCGTCCCGGGGGAGGTACTGGACTGTCCATGGCGGCTCCCCCGGAACATAAGCAGCAGGGGTGTCCCTGCCGGGCATGGGACCCGGCTGTCCTTCACAATATATATATATATACATATACATATACACATATATACATACATATATATATATATATATATATATATATATATTGTCCGCATGTGCGACTAGGAATCAGCGGATGGATCTTAAAACACATCGAAGGGCGTTCGCCGTCGGGGAATGGCGGGGTACTAACCTTTTTTCTTTGTTTTCCAGGACTAAAGATGCTCCGCCATAAGACCTTGCCCGCAGTACGTTCACTTCCGCCCTTCCTCCACCATCTTCCCTGACGTCAGCAATCCCATCATCCATCACGCCTCCTTCCCAGCATCCCTGCACTTCCGGCTCCTCCCATATAAAAATGGCCGTCGACGCCTAGTATGGCGTCGCGCATGAATGTTTTGTTGCTCATGTTTGACCTTGAATTTATTTCTTTAAAAGTCTGGAATGTCGACAATATAAGGGGCCGGAAAACCCCAAACCTTTTTGTTGTCTCCTGTTAAATCTTTTACAATATATATATATATATATATATATATATATATATATATATAATAAACTTTTCTTTTTTTATCTTGTAAAGCTACATTATTTGTATGAAAATGTGCTATATAAAAAATAAATGTTATTGTTGTTAAAAGTGGTAGCATTATTTCACAGTAATTAATTCATTCATTCATAAAAATTACTGAGTTACTTTGCAAACGAATTGCATTGTTTTGCGAAAGTTATCGTGTTATTACAGAAAAGAATGATGTTATTTTGCAAAGCTATGAACATTGGAGGGATGCGAGCAACAAAATGTTAGGCTACAGTATAGACAATACAGATAAAACATAAACAACAATAATAATGATAACAGTCCTCAAACTGCCAGAGCACAGGGGACACAGACGTATCAAAATAAAAAGAAATGATCAAATAGTAACAGGAATGCAACTGTAGACTTTGAATGCATTGGTAAAGACTAATTTAAATCAAAGTGTAAACATGTCTCAAATGGGAATTTTAACAGAATGTAAGTTTCACATAGCTAAAAGGATAATGGAAGATTCTGTTTCACCCCTTATAAGCTAACATGGTAATGCACTGCTGTATTTTTGTATTTAGGCAAAGATATCAGATTGTAGGTAGACATCTAGACAGAAACATGAACTGTTAGATGGAGAAGTGTAAAGGCGTATCATTTTCAGACTGTGACTGTATCGTATACAGATATTAAAAGGTTTTAGTGTAAGTGATGACATATACTGTAGAAACTAAGAAATGAAACCAATGTTGTTGTTAAAAGTGATAGCATTAATTCACAATAATTAATTAATTCATTTACTAATTCATAAAAATTACTGAGTTATTTTGCGAAAGAATTGCATTGCTTTGGAAAAGTTATTGTGTTATTTCAGAAAAGAATTATATTATTTTGCAAAGCTATCGCTTTCTGTGGTTGGTATCATCATACACACAAGTAGCTTGCAATCAAGGAAGTACAAGGTTAATTACATGTGTAATGTGCAATCAAGTGACAAGAACTGAACAGACATCATGTATTTAATCCGGCATGTGCTGAGGGGTAGATTTAAGGCGTTTTCACACTCCTAGTCCATTTGCTTTGTGCCAAATCAAGAGATGATTAGTTATTTTTTTTTCAATCTCCTGTTAGTTCAGTGGTGTTTCACACAGCAGATGTTCAGGTGAAAGCAGTAACAATAAACACCCTGTGCGCAGGTATTGTGGACTTGTTTCATTGGACAGGAAGATTTTTGTTTTGTTTTAGAAAAACTCCTTAAAGGGTTAACAAAAGCTACATTTGTGTTCTGCCGCATTTGCAATAATTGTGTGGTTTGTTTACAAAACAGAGATCTGTGAACAGATTGCCTATTATCTGATAACTAGAAAAGTACAAAGAAATGATGAGCAACTTCGCATGCTACAAGTGTTGCCAAGGTCACACAGTGAAGTGTTCATTTCAGTGTCTTCTATACAGTGTAGTCGTACATGAATTTAATTTCACTGTTGCTTACCTATTTAGGGGTAGACCAGCGTTTCTCAACCTTTAAGTATTTGCGACCCGAGTTTTCATAAACGTTTTAATCGCGCCCCCTAACGTTTTTTGAAAGGAGCCCACTAATACCAATTTGTTCATTCTTAATTAATGATTTATCATTGATGCATTTATCTAACTCTATATTTATTTTTCTAGTATCAGAATGTACTTTAAGTTAATTTGTTTTGGTTTCAATAGATGTATTTTTCATATTTTCGATTCTTGTTTTCTTTTTTTCACATCTTCACATTCCCCTTTTTGTTACTTCGCGCCCCCCCTAGGGTGGCCCGCCCTACAGGTTTTGAACCACTGGGGTAGACTGCTACATGAACATAACATAGAACACTTAGTTTATCTAAAATCAGATGTTTACTGATTTAGGCCAGTAAATATCTGTTACTAATGTTTACTTTGGAAAATTCGATTAACATTTATTAAATAGAATCCAAGTTAATGAGCTTCCAGTGTCCACATTGGTGGTAGTTTTGAGAAGGAGGGTAGTGTACCTCCATGCATCATTCTACAAGTGTAAGGTTTTGGGGTTTGATTGTTAGTCATACGAGGCATTCAGTTTGTGGTTTGATCAACTCAATCATAAGTGAATTTAACACCCATTCTCTTTTTTTTAAATAATTTTATTGTAATCATTCCATTCAAATCGATCAATGTTTACAAAAAAATAAGTTGGCCCCTACCCCTGAGAGATAGAGCATGGCCAACAGGTAAAACTTAAGGCTTGTAAACATACCTAAATTGATGAGTTTAATAGACCAATAGAGATGAATGGAGAAGAAAAAGAAATGAGGAGATAATTGCTTCCTCTGTGCTTTAAGAGCTTATTCTAAAATATCACTGATTAGATCCTGCCAGGTTTTGAAAAAATTCTGTACAGATCCTCTAACTGAGTATTTGATTTTTTCCAATTTCAAATAGTATAAAACATCGGTTTCCCACTGACTTAAAAGAGGAGAGTTTGGATTCTTCCAGTTTAGCAGAATAAGTCTGCGTGCCAAAAGTGTAGTGAATGCAATCACAGTTTGTTTGTCCTTCTCCACTTTAAACCCATCTGGAAGAACACCAAACACAGCTGATAATGGATTAGGAGGGATTGGGACACTAAGGCTGTCTAAGAGGCACTTAAAATTTTTGATCCAAAATGATGTTAATTTGGTGCAGGCCTAAAACATGTGACCCAGTGAGGCTGGGATTTGATTGCAGCGTTCACAGGTTGGATCATGCCCTGGAAACATTTTGGACAGTTTTAGGCAAGACAGATGTGCTCGATGTATAATTTTGAGTTGAATAATTGTATGCTTTGCGCATATGGAGCTCAAGTGAAGTCTCTGCATGCTACTTTCCACTCCTTTTCTGATATATTGATTAAGAGAACTTTTCCCAGTGTCCTCTTGGATCTTTGAAAGGGAGGGACTGTAAAATAATTTTATATATTGCAGAGATGGTGTCTAAGTCCTTGAAATTGAGCAATATTTTTTCCAGCATAGCGGAGGGTGCAAGATGAGGAAAAATCGGGCAGGTTCTGTTTAACAAAGTTCCTAATTTGAAGATAGTGAAAGAAATGTGTAGCTGGAAAGCTTAATTTGGAATGTAATTGTTCATAGGATGCAAAGATGTTGTCTATATAAAGATCTCTAAGCAATTTAATCCCAAATCTTTTCCAGATATTAAAAACTGCATATGTTTGCGAGGGTTGAAAGAGGTGGTTCTCTTGCTGATAAAAGCTTCTCCGTCTTAAAATGCTTTCTACATTGGTTCCATATTCTGAGTGAGTAAAGCACAATTGGATTATTAGTATATTGTTGATAACTTGCATTATTTGGAGTACAAAGCAGGGAATATAAAGAAGTACTGCAGGATTTTACTTCTATTGCGGACACCAGGCCTGTGTATGTTCATCTATATGTGTCCAGGTTTTTATAGCTGGTATATTTGCTGCCTAGTAATAAAACCGAAAGTTGGGTAGAGCCATGCCGCCTTCTGCCTTTTGTCTTTGTAGGGTCGCTCTTTGGATACGTGAATGTTTTGAGTTCCAAATAAATTAGGTTATGGTTGAATCCAATTGCTTAAAAAATTGATGTATATTGGAATGTTTTGAAGTTAAAAAAGAAACTTAGGAAGAATATTCATCTTAACAGTATTAATTCTTCCAGCTAGAGTGAGATGAAGTGTTGACCATCTATGCAAGTCTTGCTTAATTTTTCCATGCAGATGGCGAAATTTTAAAGCGCTTTGTGTTAACCCCTAGGTATTTGAACTGATCTGCAATGATAAAAGGTAGAGTGTCTAATCTAATATATGCTTGAGAATTCACTGGAAAGAGTACACTTTTCTTCAGATTAATTCTGAGACCAGAGATCTTTTGAAATTCTGTAAGTGTTGTTAAGACTGCAGGCACAGAATTTTGTGGGTCTGATAGATACAGTACCGTATCATCTGCAAATAGAGACATTTGCTGTTGCAGTCCGTCTCTGATAATCCCATTTATTTGATCAGCATTTCGACAGTGAACTGCCAGTGGTTCAATGGCAATTGCAAACAGCAGCGGTGACAAGGGGCATCCTTGTCTGGTACCATGTTCTAGTTTAAAGTAATCTGAACAAATGTTGTTAATACAAACTGAAGCTTCTGGATTGGTATACAGTAGTTTGATCCATGCACAAATATTTGGACCAAATTTCAATGTAGTGAAAAGGTATTTCTATTCAATCTTGTCAAATGCTTTCTTTGCTCAACTGCTATCCGAATGTGAGAGAGATAAAATACCTGTAATGCTGAATGTGTTGCTTATGCACATTTTTATGTATATGTGTATTTCTTTTTATGCGGCCTTATTCTTTCTTCTTCTTTTGGCTGCTCCAGTTAGGGGTTTCCACAGCGGATCATCTTTTTCCATATATTTCTGTCCTCTCCTTCTTGCTCTGTCATACCCATTACCTGCATGTCCACTCTCACAACATCCATAAACCTTCTCTTATGCCTTCCTCTTTCCTTGCAGCTCTATCCTTAACATCCTTTTCCCATCTTACCCAGCATCTCTCCTCTGCACATGTCCAAACAAATGCAGTCTCGTCTCTCTGACTTTGTCTCCCAACTCTCCAAATTGAGCTGACCCTCTAATGTCCTCATTTCTAATCTTGTCCATCATCATCACATTCAATGCAAATCTTAACATCTTTAACTCTGCCACTTCCAGCTCTGTCTCCTGTCTTTCTGGTCAGTGCCACCGTCTCCAACCCGTATAACATAGTTGGTCTCACTACTGTCCTGTAGACTTTCCCTTTCACTCATGCTGGTACCCGTCTGTCAGAAATCACTCCAGACACTCTTCTCCACCCATTCCACCCTGTTTTCACCGCTATTCCGCAATCCCTGTTATTCTGTACTGTTGATCCCAAGTACTTAAACTCATCAACCTTCACCAACTCTACTCCTTTCATCCTCTTCATTCCACTGACCTCCCTCTCATTTACACACATGTATTCTGTCTTGGTGGTCCTACTGACCTTCATTCCTCTCCTCTTTAGAGCATATCTCCACCTCTCCAGGGTCTCCTCAACCTGCTCCCAACTATTGCTACATATCACAATGTCATCAGCAAACATCACAGTCCACGGGGACTCCTGTCTAATCTCGTCTGTCAACTTGTCCATCACCATTGCAAATAAGAAGGGACTCCGAGGCGATCCCTGATGTAATCCCATCTCCACATTGAATGCATCTGTCACTCCTACCGCAGTCCTCACCACTGTCACACTTCCCTCGTACATATCCCGTACAACTCTTACATACTTCTCTGCCACTTTATGCTGCCTTATTACTGCCAGAAATACTGTCACTTGCCAACCACAGCACATACAGCATTTTCCCATAATATTGAAATCAATCCATGTCAGATGACATTGATACCTGAAATAAACCAGTCCAGAGTTTGCTTAGTACTACACCAGGATATGCCCACTCAATCATTTTGTGAAATAGCACCATAATTATTGCAAAATAATGCAATAATGTTTTTTTGAGTGACAGGAAGTCATGTCTTTTAAAAACAGCATTTGAATTGTGAAAAATGTACAGATCAGAGCTTGAGTTATATCTTCATGTTTACGGCAACTCATTTTGGGTATCAGGTACCGCAAGTTGGAGGCAGGATGTCAAAAATGTAAAAAAAATCTGGAAAGCTATGAAGCCGTTGGTCAGATATAAAAGAAACAACCCCTTTGTGAAGTAAATATGTGTTCATTTGGATTTCCTTTGTTGGGAGACACCTCTTTTTATTTCATCTCTGCAATCTCATTGACCTTTATATGTGATTCACTGGTGTGGTCATTACAGAGCAGAAAGTTCTTTAATGAACAACCACAGGTTATGCATCTTCCGCTCTTTCCCCATTGCTGGCTCATTATTTGAGCCAGTTGATCAGTGCAGGCTTGGCTCACAGTAGCATCGGCCTGTTCTTCTGTGAAGCTAACACAGTTGATAGACACACTCCACTGGGCAGTCTCAGCAGGCAGACTGACAGTTTCTAAAACACAGTCTGGAAAGCTTGTAACAGCAGAACAGAGTGTAACATTAACAGATTGCTCAATTTATAGTTGGTTGTTTTACACAATCAAAATTAACAAGAAAGGCTTGGCTTCCCTTTTGACATTATCATTGCTTGAAAGACATAAGAAAAGAGGCAATAATTATTATCACTGGTGACTTTACTATTAATGGTATTCTCAAAAATTCTTGATTGAGATTTATTTTTAAGTTTGTGTACTACTTAGCAGATGCCACTACACTTGCTTGATAGCTTATTGTGCATAGCCAATAAACAGAAATGTCTGCAATTAAATAATTTATAAATGTAAGTTCATGCAATAATCAAATATCCATCCATCATTCAACCTGCTGTATCCTAACTACAGGGTCACGAGGGTCTGCTGGAGCCAATCCCAGCCAACACCGGGCACAAGGCAGGAAACAAACCCCGAGCAGGGCGCCAACCCACCGCAGGGCGCACACACCAAGCACAATTTAGAATCACCAATTCACCTAACCTGCATGTCTTTGGACCTTGGGAGGAAACCCACACAAACACGAGGAGAACATGCAAACTTCACGCAGGGAGGACCCGGGAAGTGAACCCAGGTCTCCTAACTGTGAGGCAGCAGCACTACCACATATAATCAAATATAGGAAACTTTATTTTAAAATTTTAATAGAGGTCTCCCAAAAATCTGACAAATAACTCTTGTATCTCATTAATGAGGGCTGAATCTGTCCTCATCCCCCTGTATTTCCTACCAAAGTTCAAACCAGAGTTTGAAGTGGTAAAAAGAATTCATGGAACACAGCAAATTACGAGCATAATACCCACCCACCCCCTGTTTTTTGAAACATCTAACAAAAAAACTCCTGAACCAGTCATGTTAGTTATGTCAAAGATATACAAAATACATAGATACATAGATAGATACATAGAGAATGCACGAGATGCATTTTTTCAAGTTTTCTTTAATGGAGAGTCACTAAGTGCTGACTCGTTCTGCCAGTGCTGCTACAGAAGACGGTACAATGCAATGCAGTACAACTTATTTCTCGTGTAATGCTCTTCACTGTGAATGATTTCCAATTAAAATGAAAGTATAGTTTATACTAATTACTAAAAATGATACATATATAAATGCAGATTTGTTAAAAGATGCAAAGAGCAAGGTAGAAACTGATCAAACATAAATGGAAACCAACAATATCTGTCTATTAATTAATTGATCTGCGGTGGGCTGGCGCCCTGTCTGGGGTTTGTTTCTTGCCTTGCACCCTGTGTTGGCTGGGATTGGCTCCAGCAGACCCCCATGACCCTGTAGTTGGGATATAGTGGTTTGGATAATGGATGGATGGATAGATAATTAATTGATGAACTATAGCCAGTTGACAACTGACTAGATTAAAATTGTAAAATGAGAAAGTCAAAAGTAAAATCTCTGTTCTGGAGACTTCGGCCAACTGGCCACCTACCCTCTCCTGTGTTTTTTATAGGGTAGTCTGTTCTGGCCATCCAATCTGATGAGAGTCTCTCCGTTCGATGATTCTGATGCGCCTTTATCCAAGATGGCTTTTCCATATGCAGGAGGGCAGCTTGGCAGTAGAGGAGTGGCACCATGTGCCACATGAGTATATCAACAACAAAAACTGAATAGTTAGCAATAGTTTTAAAAATATTGTGATGCTTATATTTCTGTACAAATAATTACTAAACAGAAATGCAGTATGCACAGCTAATCAGCAGCTCTTGTCAGGGTATGCTGGACTCTAGTAAGGTTGTGAATCTTCAGCTTGGACCTAAAGGCTGAGACGAGAGGGGCACCTCTTATATTAGCAGGCAGTTCATACCATAGCTTTGGGGGCCCTGTAACTAAAGGCTCAACCTCCAACTGTTATTATATTAATCCTAGGAATCATAAGCAGGCCCACATCTTGAGATCTCAATGTGTGCTCTAGTTTGTAACTAATGATAAGTTCAGCAGGGCCTCTGCCATTTAACATTTACTGTCTAAGTTAAAGGAAGGATTTCAAAATCAGCCCTAAGCTTAACTGGGAGCTAGAATATGGACTTGAGAACTGGAGTTATGTGTTTGTATTTTCTGGTTTGTGTAATAATTCTTGCAGCAGCATTTTAAATTAACTGAAAGCCGCATAAAGAACGATTTGAACAGCCAGTGAAAAATGCCATGCAAGAGTCAATCCTTCTAGAAATAAATGCATGAATTATTTTCTCAGGTACACACTCTCTATTCATTGGACACCCTAAGTCTTTGGCTTGTCGATGGGCCAACCTAATTTAGTGACGTAAGGTCGTGTTACATTACATGCCTTTTCTAGCAATTGTCACTCACAGACTTCATTTAGATCACAATCACAGTACTCTCCCAAGACATACCAAGCAGCTCGAGTAAACAAGCCTGCGATTCACACTGACAGCATCAAAGATTTGATTTTGTCTCAAGTCTTAGGGGAAGGCTTTCAGCCGGAATTACCATTAACATAAAGCAGCCATGAGGAATAAGGAATGTGGGTGCTTTGGACGTGACAAACAAAAGAGAGGCTTGTCTGTGTAATGTGTTGTGTTTTACATTGCATGACAGAATAATAAAAAGGGAAGAGACTGCGGCTCAAATTGACGTACCTTGGTAATGTGAAACTGTGCTGGAAAGTCATCATGGAATTGTGTCATGCCCTTCAATTTCTCTTTAAGTAATCTGACATCCTCGGGTGATGAGATCAGCAGCTTCAGTCATCAAGTTTGAAATCCACATTCATGTATTGTTGTTACCAGCCTTATGTATGCTACATGCCAGTTAACTGTTATGAACTAGTGATTAATGTAACTTTTTTTTTAAATAATCAAACTGCTTCTTTGTCCAGCATTCCTGATAAGTGACTTTGTCAGACATGGTGTCATCTTTGTTGTGGCTTTCAGAATGTCTTTAAGTACATGCCATGACAAACGGAAAGAGGAGATTACAAGGAATCCCAGAGACTTGTGCTAATACTGCGTCCTCCACCTGCTTTCATTTTCTCAACCATGAAAGCTTGTTTCCATTTACAGAAGATCACCATACATTGCTACATAAATAATGGACAATTCCATACAGCAATCAGTTTACTCCTCCAAAGCAGTGGATTCAGAACGCATTCAGACTCCTTCACTTTTTACACATTTTGCTATGTTGCAGCCTTGCATTTAAATCATTTAAATTCATTTTATCCCTCATCAAGCAACACCCAATACCTCAGAATGACAAAGCAAAAACAGAATTTTAGAAATTTTTGCACATTTGTTAAAAATAAAAAAAAACTGAAATATCCCAGTGACACAAGTATTCAGAGCCTTTCTCAATCTTTAGTTGAAGGCCATTTAGTGGTGATTCCAGCCTGACGATTTCTTGGATCTGATTTAGATTTGGGGATTTTCTGGCATGCTTTTCTGCAGATCCTCTCAAGTTCTGTCAGGTTGGACAGAGACCATCAGTGGTCATATTTTTTCAGGTCTCTCCAGAGATGTTTGATTGGGTTCAAGTAAGAGCTATGGCTGGGCCACTCAAGGACATTCTCAGAGTTGTCGCTAAGCCGTTCCTGTGTTGTCAATTTCCTGTTGGAAGATGAACCTTCCACCCAGTCTGTGTTCCAGAGGGCTATGGCTTTGGTGTGGATTTTCATTAAGGATATCCTCAACCTTTTCTAGTCTCCAAATACCGGATGCTTCTACCACCATGCTTCACCGTACAGCCTGGAGTCTTCTTGTGTCTGATGTTATAAGCTTCACACACCTGGATTTTGGGATTTCTGCCATTCTTTTCTGCAGATCCTCAGAAGCTCTTTCAGGTTGAATGAAGACCATCTGTGGACAGCTGTATTTGGGTCTCTCCAGAGATGTTCGATTGGGTTAAGGTCTAGGTTCTGGCTGGGCAGCTCATGGACGTTCCCAGTGTTGATCCTCAGATTTTTCTGTATTGTCTTTGCTTTGTACTTAGGATCATTGTTCTGTTGGAAGGTGAAACTTCAGCCCTGTCTTAAGGTCTCAATTGCTCTGAAGCAGATTTTTATTAAAGATATCTCTTAACATTGCTCTGTTCAGCTCTAATTGAACCCTGTCTAGTCTCCCATTCCCTTCTTCTTCTTCTTTCAGCTACTCCTTTTAGTGGTTGCCACAGCGGAACATCTTTTTCCATAACTTCCTGTCTTCCTGTCATCTTGCTGTGTTACACCCATCACCTGAATGTCCTCTCAGTCCCTTGCTGTTGAAAAATAACCACACGGCATGATTCTACCATCACCATGCCTCATTGTTAAAATGGTATTGCACAGGTGATGATGAATCTTGGATTCCCCTGACAAGAGAATCAATAGAATGGGATACACTTGAACCAAATTTCAAGTGTCAAAAGGCCTGGATACTTGCATCAACATGATATTTCAATTTTTTATTTTTTATTTATTTTAAAAAATGTCAAGACTCGTGCTTTTGTTTTGTTATTCTTGGTAAAAAAATGTGTGGCTTGATGAGGGAAAACATGAAATTAAATCATTTTGCACAAGGCTGCAATGTAACAAAATGTTAAAATAACTAAAGTGGTCTGAATACTTTCTGAATGCACTGTATATTAAATTGACCAAACTCAGGCTTACATGTTTTCAGAATCTGCAAATCTGTAAATTTAGTTAGATAGATAGATAGATAGATAGATAGATAGATAGATAGATAGATAGATAGATAGATAGATAGATAGATAGATAGATAGATACTTTATTAATCCCCAAGGGGAAATTCACATACTCCAGCATCAGCATACTGATAAAAACAAAATTAAATTAAAGAGTGATAAAAATGCAATGCAAGTTAAAAAAATGCAAGGTGGAGAGCGCAAGGCAGGTATAACAGACTATAGCTTTGTATAATGTTAACGTTTAAGGTGGAATTGAAGAGTCCCATAGTGTGGGGCAGGAACGATCTCCTCAGTCTGTCAGTGGAGCAGGATGGTGACATCTCCTCTGTCTGGAGATGTTAATGTGGTACTTAAAAAATCTGAAATAAAAGAAAAAAGGAACTGCTAGTGCTAAAACTGCAAGGTGCATGGCCAGAAGTAGTTGTGCCATCAGGGGGCAAGAAAGTAAAGGGAACAGAAGTGAGGGAATGCTTAAATTAAAATAATGGAAGTATCATTGGAGGGGTTCTGACTGACCTTTTCCATACACTTCAAACACTGGTTCAAACTCCACATCGGCAGCTGTTAGGCTGGAGGTCTGAGCAGTTTGCCCCATGCTGTCTTGACAGAGATCAGTGCTGCTTATTCTCTTCATCAAGTGCAGCAATCAAAATGACTTGATGACCCCAAGCCAGATGCAGTCCTCCACAAAAAAAAAATCCTTTTTTTTTTTTTCTCTGTTTTTACCATTTCATGTCGGTTGGCACACCACAAAGCCGGATTTGAGCAATTCTCTCTGCCTCTCCTTGCTGTCCTGTATTGCAATTTCAATTTCCGACATACCTTTTAGAAACAAGCAAAAAAAGATCTTTAAGCAAAATCACCAGATGCACAGACATACACCACTGCACATCTCCAATCAGCCAGGGGCTCGTTTTAATTATAAATCCCTATCTTACAATTTCAGGAGTACAAGTGTGGAAAAAGAAAATAACAGAGAAAACCTAAGAAAGGCTGTGTAGGCTAAAAATTGTAAATTTATGGAAGCCTATAAACAGTGGTTTTGAAATCCATGAAACATTAACGTGAAAAAGGCACAAGCTGTGCAAAAAAAAATCACCAAATATGGTGATTGTTTCTTCTTCACATTATTGAACCATATATGAGATCTTTATTTTAAACTATAACATATTAACATAACATTCTCCCTTCTGGTTGTACTTGCAATGTCAATTGTATGGATGCCATTTGGTAAGAATATGTTCCTCTTCCCTGTATACAAAACATAAAATGTAGATGATGTATTTTAGTAGCCATCATCCTCTGGTCATACAAATTCCCTGGAAATCAATACAAATCTGGAGGAGAGCTGTGACAATGACAAAGGGGAACAGAAGTGAGCTTTGGAGTCAGACTTTCACCCCTTAGTAATTCGGCTTTGTTATACAGCACGGATCTCGAGTTAGGACTTAATTGATCTGTTCTGAGCATAAGTGCTCACCTTCTATTTCTTTAAAAGTGGAGAAAAAAAGCAGCAATCAGCAATGTAATTTTCAATTCAGACCCTTTACTCAGTACTCAGTTTAAGAACCTCGGGCAGCGATTACAGCCCAGGAAGTCTTCTTTTGTTTGATGTTATAAGCTTCACACACCTTCATTTTGGGATTTTTCTGCCTTTCTTTTCTGCAGATCCTCTTAAGCCAGGGGTGGCAAACCCCAGGCCTCGAGTGCCGCAGTGGCTGCAGGTTTTCATTCTTAACATCTTCTTAATTAGTGACCAGTTTTTGCTGCTGATTACTTCTTTCAATTAACTTGAGTCAGACCCCATAGTTGTTTCTTTTTCTTTAATTAGCAGCCAAACAATAATGAGACACAAAACAATCCACCACATGACAAGCTCCCCTGTGCCCGTCACACAATATCTGAAATTAAAGAGAGGTGATGGTCTTGGTAAGTTTGATCTCTCAGGTCACCAAAACATTTTGACATTGGTGCTCTTAGAAAGAACAGAAAAACAACAGTTTCAAAATGTGTGCTGTGACAGAATGAGAGCAGCAACAAGCCATGGAATTAAATAGCGGGTTTAATGAACAGCAAGAATCGGCTTCTCATTAAGAAAGTGACTGGAGTGAAATTGGTTGGAGTTTGAAGCCCCAGTTTAGCTGCTCATCTGTTAGCTTGTTTCACATCTCATTTCTGTTTGGTTGTCATTTAATGAAGAAAGGAATCAACTCAGAGGGCCGAACTCTTCTAACAGGGCTACTAAAGTGATGGGGAAAAACTTAATTAGCAGTGAAAACTGGTCACTGATTAGGAAAAGGGTTAGAATGAAAACCTGTAGCCACCCCTGTCGTAAGCTCTTTCAGGTTAGTGGACAGCTGTTTTTGGATCTCTCCAGAAATGTTTGATTGGGTTCAGGTCTAGGCTCTGGTTGGGCAACTCCAGGACTTTCCCAGTATTGACCCTCAGACTCTATTGTATTGTTTTTGCATTGTGTTTAGGATCATTGTCCTGGTGGAAGGTGAACCTTTGGCCCAGTCTGAGGTCCAGACTGCTCCGAAACAGATTTTCCTTAAAGATATCTCTGAACTTTGTTCTGTTCAGCTTTTTCTGTCTAGCATCCCAATCCCTTGCTGTTAAAAAACAAACCCACAGCATGATGCTACCACCACCATGCTTCAGTGCTGGGATGGTATTGCAACAAGTGATGAGCGGTGTCTGGTTTCCATCAGACATGATGCTAATCTTGGATTCGTCAGACGAGAGAATCATTTCTTACAGTCTGAGAGTCGTTTAGATGCCTTTTTGCAAACTCAAAGAGTGCTTCCATTTGTCTTTTAATGAGAAGAAGCTTCTGTCTGGTCACTCCATCTTACAGTTCAGATTAGTCCAATGTGACGTTGACAGTTGTCCACACAGGTTCTGTGGAGCTCATCCATAGTGCCTTTAGAACTCTATTTGTCCCCAGGGGGAAATTTGGCTTTTTACAGAAGCTCTTTAAAGAAATAAACAGTCTTGTAAAAATATATACACACACACAATGGTCTGAACACACACTAAAATGACTAAAAGGAAGAAAAATTACAAAGAAAAGTTTTGACTTAACATCACAGTAAGGCATTGAACACGTATATTGCTGCTGGTATAAAGGATCCCAGTAGCGTTTCATGATATGCTTCTGAATAATTTGTAGGCTGAAAGTTCTCCGTGTTAGTGCGTCAGAGAGTGGATGCAGCATTGTTCATGATGGCCATCCACTTTATTTTCATTCACTCCTTAGCTATGCCCTTCGGGTGTCCAGAGTGCATTATGTTGACCTGATGAGACTCTCTTCAAATGTTGTGACTAACCCAGTACACAACAGCATAGACAATCCCATTGGCAATCACAAAGGTGTAGTAGATGTCAAGGATGTCACTTCTCCCTTTAAAGAACACCTGCTCTGCCCCATCTTATACAGTTCCTTTGTGTTCTGCGACCACACCAGCCTGTCATTAATGTGGACCCCCTAGTACTTGAAGGGGTGCATCACATCTACACCCACTCCATTATTAGCATCTGGGCATAGAGGCTCTTTGGTGCAGCAAAAGTTAACAACTGGTTCCTTGGTTTCCTTCTGCACCAGAGTTATGGTTGTTCAAGAATTCTACCATTTAAGAATTAAGGAGGCTACTTTGCTCTTGGAAACATTTAATGCTGCCGGCAATTTTTGTTGGTTTTCCCCAGATTTGTGTTCCCACCCAGTCCAGTCACTAAGCCCTGCAGGCAATTCCTTTGACCTTGAGGTTTGTATTTTCCTCAGCTGTGAAACCTTCTATAAGTAGATGTGTGCCTTTCCTAATCATGACCATTGAAGAACCCCAAACATTTTAATGATGATCAATAGAATGGAACGCACCTGAGCCAATCTTCAAGTGTCATAGTAAAGCGTCTGAATACCTGGGTCAATATGATATATATTTTTTTATTTTAACAAATATGTAAAAGTTTTAAAAAATCATGTATTTACTTAGTCATTCTGAGGTATTGAATGTTACTTGATGTGGAAAAAATGAAATCAAATGTTATAGGGCCGCAACATAGTAGAATGTTTTATAAAGTGAAGAGGTTTGAATACTTTAATAATCCACTGAACTACTGCTATCTAACAAGACATTAACAAAGATTTCTTTTGATTCATCAGTAAAGTGGTAATTCACCTCTATGCAATGTGGTAGATTAAAGGAGTACTTCACCCAATATATATGGCTCCTTGCTCGGCGGGGACGCCCTGACCATGGAAAGACCACGGGAGAAAGTATTTTCAGGACTGTTTCCCTTTGTTTCCAGTGGGGCCACATGTCATGATCATGGGAGCTCAACCCTGTTGGAGCCCGTAGCCACCACCAGGGGGTGCACGGACATCTCCAGGGCCTTATTTGGCCAAAACTTCCACCACACCCGGAAGTGTGGCCAGAAGAAGCCCGTTGGGCACCTGGAGTCCTTCCGGATGCCCTATAAAAAAGGGCCAGTCTCCATCATTGAAGGCCAAAGTTGGGAGGAAGAGGACAAAACCTAAACAGGAGTGGAGGCGGATGGACTGCTGGCAAGGAAGGGACTGTTGTGTCGTATTGTTTCTGGGTGCTGATGATTTGTGCACTTTACCTTGTAAATAAATCCTGTGCTGGGTGTTCAACCTGTATCCTGTCTGTCTGTGTCATATATATTGTGGTACGCAAGCTGGACACAGACAGGCAGACATCGTTGTATCACCCAACACACGTTTTTTACACTATTTACAAAGGTGAACACGCACAACCCAGTGCCACAGCGCCAATAACCCCCAAAGTCCAGGCCTCTTCAATACAATGCCTTTCTCTTCTGGTCCGCCTCCACTCCTCTTCTCCGAGCTCTGTCCTCTTCAACCCGACTCCAGCCATCAAATGGAGGGAGGCGGCCCCTTTTATACACACCTGGACATGCTCCAGGTGCCTCCTGACAATCTTCTGTTGGCACTCCCCAGTGTGGCGGAAGTGCCAGCTGCATCCATTGGAAGCACTCCAGGTGCCCCTGGTCTTCTTCCGTCCAGCACTTCCGGGTGTGGTGGAAGAGCTGAGGGCCAGGGCTCCATAGGCATGGGGGCGCCCCCTGGCGGTGACCACGGGCCCCTACAGGGTTGAGCTTCAAAGCTCTGTAGCCATGGTCCACAAAGCCACTAAGACCTAAATAAATCTGATTTATTTACCTGATTTATACAAGAGCATATACAGTACTTTATTTGTGCTGTCTTCTTGTTAAGATGTGTTATATTAGAATAGTTAAGTATATTGTGAAGA
Organism: Polypterus senegalus; assembly: GCF_016835505.1. NCBI lineage: Eukaryota > Metazoa > Chordata > Cladistia > Polypteriformes > Polypteridae > Polypterus > Polypterus senegalus. The sequence goes on from NC_053167.1 coordinate 123,628,691, forward strand.
CAGAACACTGTACCTTTATCTGCCATAATTGATAGATAGATAGATAGATAGATAGATAGATAGATAGATAGATAGATAGATAGATAGATAGATAGATAGATACTTTATTAATCCCAAGGGGAAATTCACATAATCCAGCAGCAGTATACTGATACAAAGAAACAATATTAAATTAAATAGTAATAAAAATGAAAAAATTAAAATAAAATTAATGTTCGCATTTACTCCCCCGGGTGGAATTGAAGAGTCGCATAGTGTGGGGGAGGAACAATCTCCTCGGTCTGTTAGTGAAGCTACTCCTCTGTCTGGAGATGACACTGTTAAGTGGATGCAGTGGATTATTCATGATTGACAGGAGTTTGCTTAGTGCCCGTCGCTCTGCCACAGATGTTAAACTGTCCAACTTTAATCCTACAATGGAGCCTGCCTTCAGTTTGTCCAGGCGTGAGGCGTCTTTCATCTTTATGCTGCCACCCCAGCACACCACCGCGTAGAAGAGGGCATTCGCCACAACCGTCTGGTAGAACATCTGCAGCATCTTACTGCAGATGTTGAAGGATGCCAACCTTCTCAGAAAGTATAGTCTGCTCTGACCTTTCTTACATAGAGCATCAGTATTGGCAGTCCAGTCCAATTTGTCATCCAGCTGCACTCCCAGATATTTAAAGGTCTGCACCCTCTGCACTCAGTCACCTCTGATGATCACAGGGTCCATGAGGGGCCTGGGCCTCCTAAAATCCACCACCAGCTCCTTGGTTTTACTGGTGTTAAGGTGTAAGTGGTTTGAGTCGCACCATTTAACAAAGTCTTTGATTAACTTTCTGTACTCCTCCTCCTGCCCACTTCTGATGCAGCCCACAATAGCAGTGTCATCAGCGAACTTTTGCTAATTGGGGATAGAGGGTCTCTTTGAAGTCAGCCAGCAATGACTAAATAATTAGGTGAGGCTATGGGCCCCATGCAACATCCCAAAGCAGATCAAATAAAAAAAATCCCCTTTGCAACTCCCATACCCCAAAACAACCACCACTTGAAGTGTATCAACTCAAATTTAAGAGGTGGCAAAGAAGGTGACTTTACTCTGGCAGTTTTATTTAATCGCCCAACCCTTATCAGCTCCATAAAATACTAGACATCGATTAATTTGGCTTAACATCATGGTACAAATTAGAAGTACAGAGATAATAATTTTGTTTGTTTTGTACAGATGTTAGCCCTAGCTACAGCACATTTAGGGAAAAGGAAAATCATTTTTTCAACAAGATATCGTCTTCAGTATTTTACAGTTAGTTTCACAATTTTATGAAGGGAAAGTCATATGCTGGGTTTCATTTATTAGTTCCAGTGAATAAAGTTCCAGATCCTTTAGGTGTACTAAACAGCATAACAGGTTGTAAAATGTCCCATCCAGTCTCTTTTTTGATCTCCCATTTTTTTTTCAATACCTCATATTCCTCCTCATATTTCACTAATTTTATTTATTATTTATTTATTTATAAAGCACTTTAAAAACAACATCAAGGCTGACCAAAGTACTATACAATAAAAACTCAACATATTAGACACACAAAACCAAAGAGTAAATGAAACAGAAACACATAAAAACATAAGAACTGAAAAGACTCATAATAAAAAGTATACAGTTAGCCAACATATCATACTCGGTTAAAAGCCAGAGAGTTAAAATGTGTTTTTAAATAGGATTTAAAGACAGCTAGCGAAGGAGTCGGCCTAACGTGCAACGGCAAATCGTTCCAGAGTTTTGGAGCTACAACTGAAAAAGCTCGATCACCTCGGAGTTTGCATCGTGTCTTAGGAACACATCAAAGCATCTGGTCTGCAGACCTGAGAGAGCGAGACGGGACATAAGGGTGCAGCAGTTCCAACAAATAAAGAGGGGCACAACCATTAAAGGATTCAAAAACAAATACAAGGATCTTAAAATGAATTTGAAAATGAATTGGAAGCCAGTAAAGGGAAGCCAAAATCAGGGTAACATGCTCATTCTTTCTAGTGCCAGTTAAAAATTGAGCAGCAGCGTTTTGCGCCAGCTGTAGGCGAGCGATGGAGGCCTGGCTAATTCAAAAAAGAAGCGCATTGCAGTAATCTAGGCGAGATGTTATAAAAGCATGTACAGTAATCCCTCCTCGATCGCGGGGGTTGCGTTCCAGACCTCCCCGCGATAGGTGAAAATCTGCGAAGTAGAAACCATATGTTTGTGTAGTTATTTTTATATATTTTAAGCCCTTATAAACTCTCCCACCCTGTTAACATTATTAGAGCCCTCTAGACATGAAATAACACCCTTTAGTCAAAAGTTTAAACTGTGCTCCATTACAAGACAGAGATGACAGTTCTTTCTCACAATTAAAAGAAAGCAAACATATCTTATCTTCAAAGGAGCACCGTCATAAAGGAGCGCCATCAGGAGCAGAGAATGTCAGAGAGAGCGCTTGCAAAGAAAAGCAAACAATCAAAAAATCAATACGTGCTTTTAAGTATACAGAAGCACCGCGATAAAGCGTCATTTTGTAGAGGAGCGTCCGTGTCCTCTGTGCAAACAGCCCCTCTGCTCACACCCCCTCCGTCAGGCAGAGAGAGTGAGAAAGATAGAGAGAAGAAAACAAGCACCGCGCGGGAAGCATATCTTATAGCATTGAGGAGTTTTAGTTAATATGTAATACATGCTCTGATTGGGTAGCTTCTAAGCCAACCGCCAATAGCGTCCCTTGTATGAAATCAACTGGGCAATCAAACTGAGGAAGCATGTAACCTAAATTAAAAGACCCATTGTCCGCAGAAAGCGGCGAACCAGCGAAAAATCTGTGATATATATTTAGATGTGCTTACATTTAAAATCCGCGATAGAGTGAAGCCACGAAAGTTGAAGCGCGATATAGCGAGGGATTACTGTATCACTGTTTCAAGGTTGCGCTTAGACAAGACAAGCTTGATTTTTGACAGCCGCCTCAACTGGAAAAAGCAAGATTTTACCACTGCGTTCACATGGCTATCAAGGTTTAAAGTGGGATCCATTTTCACACCTAAATTTGTGATCATGGATTTCTTATATTGAGCCACTGTGGACAGGTCGGTGCAGGAGGTTCCATTGGTGCTATTGGGTCTAAATAGCATGACTTCTGTTTTGTTCTCATTAAAATTTAGAAAATTTAATGCCATCCAACTCCTTATGTCAATAAGGCAGTCAAGCAGGGGCTGGACAGAACATAGACCTTGGCGCTTCAGAGGGAAATAAACCTGACAATCATCTGCATAAAGATAAAAGGATATACCGTGCTTCCGAAAAATACCGAGTGGTAGCAGGTATAAGAAGAACAAGAAGAGGTCCCAGGATGGAGCCCTGTGGTACCCCCCAGGGGAGGGCAACTGAGATGGAAGTAAAATCATCAATACTGACACAAAAACCTCTATCTGAGAGACAGGACCTAAACCATTGGAGAGCTAAACCTGTGATGCCCACCCACTGCTCCAGATCTGGAGATGAGAATCTCATGGTCTATCGTGTCAAAGGCAGCTGTTAAATCCAAAAGCATAAGTAGTACACAGTCACCAGAGTCCACCGTTAAAAGAATATCATTAAAAACCCTTAACAGAGAGGACTCAATGCTGTGGTGATTCTTAAACCCAGACTGGAACACTTCCAGAATTGCATGTTCGTCCAGAAAGGACTTCAGTTGGGTATAGGTGACTTTTTCCAAGAGTTTAGACAAAAAAGGTAGTTTGGAAATAGGCCTAAAGTTAGACATGACAGAGTGGTGCAGACCCGTTTTTTTCAGCAGTGGTTGTACAACAGCATGTTTAAAATTTTTAGGCACCACACTAGAGGTTAAACTACTATAAATAATTGTAAAAATAGAAGGATCCAAGGTAGAAAAGACCTCCTTAAGAAGTCGAGGAGGGACAACATCAAGGGGAGAGCCAGACGGCTTCATACTGAAAACCAGCTGCTGTAAAAAGGGGAGAGTGACAGGCTCGAAGTGATCAAGCACAGCCAAACAGGGTATTAAAATGGATGGATCATGAGAAGGTGGTGAAATGAGGGCCCTAGTACTTACAACAGCATTTCTCAGCCTTTAAGTATTTGCAACCCGAGTTTTCATAACAGTTTTAATCACGCTCCCCCTAACATTTTTTTGAAATGTAAATGCATATTTTATTATACGTACTTAACTTTTATCTAACTCTATATTTATTGTTCTACTATCAGAATGTAGTTTAAGTTAATTTGTTTTGGTTTCAACAGATGTTTTCTTCATATTTTTGATTCTTGTTTTCTTTTTTTAAAATCTTCGCGCCCCACTAGGGAGGTCCGCCCCACAGGTTGAAATCCACTGACTTACAACCTTCTCCAAAAAAAAGTAAAGAAATTTGTTGCAAGTTTCCCTAGAGGCTTCCAGAAAGACAGGTTCACGAACATTAAGTACAGTACTCAATGTGTTAAAAAGTACACGGGAGTTGTGAGAGATAGATAGATAGATAGATAGATAGATAGATAGATAGATAGATAGATAGATAGATAGATAGATAGATAGATAGATAGATAGATAGATAGATACTTTATTAATCCCAAGCGAAAATTCACATAATCCAGCAGCAGTATACTGATACAAAAACAATATTAAATTAAAAAGTAATAAAAATGCATGTAGAAGCAGACAATAAATTTGAATAATGTTAGCATTCACTCCCCTGAAGAGTCACATCGTGTGGGGGAGGAACGATCTCCTCAGTCTGTCAGTGGAGCAGGACGGTGATAGCAGTCTGTCACTGAAGCTGCTCCTCTGTCTGGAGATGATCCTGTTCAGTGGATGCAGTGGATTCTCCATGACTGACAGGAGCCTGCTCAGCGCCCGTCGCACTGCCACGGATGTCAAACTGTCCAGCTCTGTGCCTACAATAGAGCCTGCCTTCCTAACAAGTTTGTCCAGGCGTGAGATGCCCTTCATCTTTATGCTGCCTCCCCAGCACACCACCGCGTAGAAGAGGGCACTCGCCACAACCGTCTGGTAGAACATCTGCAGCATCTTATTGCAGATGTTGAAGGACGCTAACCTTCTAAGGAAGTATAGTCGGCTCTGACCTTTCTTACACAGAGCATCAGTATTGGCAGTCCAGTCCAATTTGTCATCCAGCTGCACTCCCAGGTATTTATAGGTCTGTACCCTCTGCACACAGTCTCCTCTGATGATCACGGGGTCCATGAGGGGCCTGGGCCTCCTAAAATCCACCACCAGTCCCTTGGTCTTGCTGGTTTTCAGGTGTAAGTGGTTTGAGTCGCACCATTTAACAAAGTCTTTGATTAGCTTCCTGTACTCCTCCTCCTGCCCACTCCTGATGCAGCCCACAATAGCCAATACCTTCAGAAAAAAATTTTGATCTTGCATCTTTCAAAACTTTCTGATAACACAACCAACTTTCTCTCAATATTTCAAAAGAAACCTGCAACCTGTCCTTTTGTCACCTCCACTCAGCTCTCCTGCACTCCCGTCTATATGCACAGGTATTAGTATTTAACCATGGCTCATTCAACTTATTGTTTCTAATTGTAAATTAAATTTAAAATGAGATAAATCAGCTTCTTGAAGCACACACGTTTTATTTACAGAAACATTTGAGGTTGTGTAGACCTTACAAAGACTAGGAGCAGCTAATGTGTCAGCGGCGTACAACTTCTTAATGTTGCAGTCACACTGAAAGGCAGCTGGTTTTATGGATTTATCGCAGATGTTTTGAATGGCGGAGTTCTACGCTTATTGGAAATGCAGGGTCTTGCTGAGACACTGTGGGCAGTTAAATCTGCCCGTGTATGTTTCAATTTTTGTGATCCAATTTTTGTAGGTTTGTTAAGCAGACGGTGTGTTCCAAAAGCTGAAATATGGTATTTCATTTATCATGCTGGTTCAAACCAGAGAAAGAAAAAGGCAAGTAAAATAACAGTAATTAGGCATACACGTACACTTTTTGTTATTTTTGGCAGATGCTAAAGGTTACACTGTAGCTGGAGAGAACGAAAATAACAGTTACCTAACAAAGTACACCTAATGCAAAGAAAGGATACAAACTTAATTAAGATCTAGCTCAGAAATAGTGTCTCCCTGCTGCTGGAGGAAACTCTGAATCTCCAAGCACTTAGAAAACAGGATGACCTTTTTAAAACTAGGAATGTGGACTCCTTTTGTTCTCACTAGGACGTCAAGATCTCCTTATCATACTCCATATTTAAGATCAAAATTAATTGTTGCGACTTGGTCATACAGAAAGGCATACTGGAACAAAAGACGAATGATTTTTTCCATTGGAGTCGACGTTTTTGTTAAATACCAGGAATCCTAATGAGCTTTTCTCCTGCTGGTTCTGTCTCGCTTGTCTGTCTATTAGCAACTGGGGAAGGCTTTGTGGACAGTTGAACTTACTCACATGCCGGGTGATTAACTAAGCTGAACGGCTGACAGGCACGTAAAACTCAGACGGGAAGCCACGTTAGTTAGACAAATGCAAGTTGCTCTTTTAATAAGGTTAGTGAAGACAGGGGAGAGGGTCTCTTAGCAATTATGTCCTGTGTGCCAAGGATTCACATGTGGGTCACGCTTGCCACAGAAAATGACACACTGGTATTTCACTCAAGTGCAAATGGGAGCTCATCTTTTTTAACTATGCTAATGCACCTGCAAAGATAAAACTGTAAAGGTGGAAAATTTCTCTTTTCTTAAATATAGTACATGTGCCTGCATGATGCCTGAATGCCCGCATAACCTTGAACCCATGCCATTGCTAGTTATAAATGGGATGAACCATAGTGAGTGAGGCATACAAGCGAGACTTTAAAACCAGGTTCCTGGAAGTTTATTAACAGAGAATTAAAAGTGACAAAAAGAATGTACAAAAAGTGCAGTCAAATGTTCAAATAAATTGATTCAATAAAATTATGTCATAAAGCCAATAAAGTGTCTTTGGGGTGTTCAATAAATAAATTTGTTAAAATCACAAACATCGAAGAGTTTAAAACCATTATGTTCACTTTACTTCCTGTCTTGATCCTTGTAAGGTCAACGAGAGACCTTAAGGTTACAGCCTGTCATGTCCCAGATGCAATAAAAGGATCAGAGGTTGTGGCCAATTGCAGCTCCCAGAACACCTTGCCCATCTTCAGAAACCACTGCGTCTGCATCCCTGATCCCATACCTGGCTCCAACCTGCTCCACCGCGGTCACCACAACTCCCTGGGTGCCTTGCTCATCTACCAGATACCACTGCTTTCAAGCGTCCTTCCTTCAACTCACTCTGGTGGCCTGTCCTCCTCTTGCCTGCTCCACTGCTTAGTGGACAACAGCACATTTGCCATCCAGGATCTCACAGCCTTTGACACTGCGCTCTTCCACACAACAGTCAGCAAAGGCCGATATTGCCTTTACTTCTCTCCCATTTCTTTCTGTAGATCGCTCTTCAAACAAATCATAAAAACACAAAACAATGCCATGACATGCACTATCCATTTCCCCTGTATCTTCCCTGGCTCCTGCAACAGCTGGTGCCTCTGCTAATTGTTACACCACCAACAAGGCAATCATCTTGGTATCTCAGTTGCTCCCCTTCATGTGTCCACTATGCACCAGCAGAGGCTAAATAAAGTTTTGTGAAAATAATTAAACAATTACTGTCCCACCTCATCTTTCCATAACCTGTGAATCTTGCACAGATGAAACTTCACCAACATATTGCACAGATGAATTCTATATTGCACTGCATTATCAGACTGATCATTGTATAAGAGTCTAATAGCTTGTGGGAAGATTCGTTTATGAAATCGGGTAGTTCTGCTTAGTATATTTAAGTATCACTTGCTAGAGGACAGAAGCACAAACAGTCAATTGTTGGGATGAGTGTGGTCTTGGATAATGTTGGTGACCCTATTTTCTCAGTGTATAGGAGGGACAGAAGTACCAGTGGATTTCATGTTTTCTCAGCCACTTTCAACACTCTGCAGAAAAATCCGGTCTGAGGCAGTGCAATCCCCATACCAGACAGAGATGCAGTTGGCCAATATACTCTCTATGCTATCTTTGTAAAAAGAGGTGATGGTCGGAAGTGGAAGTAGTGTCACCTTTGTCCTCTCTTGTCTAAGTAAGAAGTGTGTTTGGTTCTGGAGAGATCATTTCTCTCCACTCCCAGACACTTTGTGCTGCTGACTGACTCCACAGCGGTGTTAAGTTGGCAGTGTGGTTCTTCCTGAATTTGATAGTGCTCTCCTTGATTTTTTGACATTCGAGGTTTGGTTGTCATTCTTACATAGTCGACAAGCTGTATGGCCTATTCTCTATAAGCCATCTCATCATCACCACCGATGAGACCTATTATAGTTGAGTCTTGTGCAAATTTAATGATATGTCTCGTGCTGTACCTAGTGCAACAGTCATGGGTCATCAGGGTGAAGAATAGAGGACTGAAGAAGGAGCCTTGGGGGTGCACCAGTGCCCAGAGAGATGGTGTTCAATGCATTATTTCCAACTCGGACAAGTTAGGATACTTTTACTATATGCTTGTGTGGAGTTCTCACATAAATATCAAAGTAAATCAAAAGAAAACCATCTATGTGTCACAAAAGACCCCCTGGGTGAAACATTATTGCACAGCTGGTCTTCTTTTGAAATGGTTGAATCTCATAATATTGGTGTTTTTTTTTTTTGTTCAAAAATAAAATGTACTGTATAAACTATTTTACAATGTGTCTATAACCACAAAATGCAGATCACTACTTGAAAACTGTCTTGGGGATTTGGTCTTGGTTGTTTCAGGAGATGGACATCTGAGATAGGACTCAATTAGCAGTGGTGTTATTTTCCTTTTTTTTAACCATCACCTCAAGGTATCCTGTATTTACTGAACCCCAGTGGCTTTAATTAAAGTAAATGCAAGTATATACAAGCATGAGTAGCAGAAAAATCAGTAGCTCAGAAAGAAACGGAAAAGACAGTTAAAGCTTTATCTAAGTCCTCAGGTTCAAGTTCAAGGTATAGCCTGCCAGAGACTGACCTAGAACAGTGAGGCAAAAGAATGTATCTCCGGGGACCTGACACTGCAGCATCAGCTCAAGCCGAGAGTGAAAGTGGAACTGAAATTGCAAGTGAGTCAGGCCAGGAGAACTCATTAGAAGGTTCATTGGAACTGTCCCTGCTGTCAAGTCGGCCCGCGGAACACGGAGGAGACCGAGATGAACAGTCTCAGCTGAAAGTAATGATCACTGTAATGATTACCTCAATAACTACTGGTCTCTCTAAGGGGCAGGCATAAAGGATCTAAGGAAGGATATAAACGACAAAAACAAGATAAACAAGAAGCTGCTTCAGTATATAAAAGACCAGGAGAAACGTTTAAGTAATCGCATTGAGGCAACCTTTAAAGACATGCTAGAAAAAATTAGAAAAAAACACAGGAAAATGTGAGTAAGTTTGAGAAAACATTTAGAGCAATTGGTGCTCAGCTTGAAGACGTTAAGCAGATGTTCACAACTTGCATTGAAATAGTTGAAGGATAGGCATCTACCAATGACGAAAATTCAAACGGATGCGAATTCTGAATGTGTCCAGAGGCAGGAGGAGAGGAGGAAAGTAAAGAGAGTGGAACTGAGGGTAGGAACTTTGAATGTTGGCAGTATGACTGGTAAGGAGAGAAAGTTAGCAGATATGATGGAGAGAAGGAGGGTTGATATATTGTGCATGCAAGAGACTAAATGGAAGGGGAGTAAGGCCAGGTGGATTGGAGTTGGATTCAAATTGTTCTATCATTGTGTGGATGGGAGGAGAAATGGGGAGGATGTTGATGGAGAAGTTTAGAGAAGGCCAGAAGGAGTTGCATTGCGTCTTTGTGGACCTGGAGAAAGCTTATGACAGGGTGCCTCGAGAGGAGTTGTGGCATTGTATGAGGAAGTCGGAAGTGGCAGAGTAGTATGTAAGAGTTGTACAGGATATGTACGAGGGAAGTGCGACAGTGGTGAGGTCTGCGGTAGGAGCGACGGATGCATTCAACGTGGAGGTGGGATTACATCAGGGATCAGCTCTGAGCACTTTCTTATTTACAATGGTGATGGACAGGTTGACAGACGAGATTAGACAGGAGTCCCCGTGGACTATGATGTTTGCTGATGACATTGTGATCTGTAGCGATAGTAGGGAGCAGGTTGAGGAGGCCATGGAGAGGTGGAGATATGCTCTAGAGAGGAGAGGAATGAAGGTCAGTAGGAACAAGACATAATACATGTGTGTGAATGAGAGGGAGGTTAGTGGATTGGTGAGGATGAAAGGAGTAGAGTTGGCAAAGGTGGATGAGTTTAAATACTTGGAGTCAACAGTACAGAGTAATGGGGATTGTGGAAGAGAGGTGAAAAACCGAGTGCAGGCAGGGTGGAATGGGTGAAGAAGAGTGTCAGGAGTGATTTGTGACAGACGGGTATCAGCAAGAGTGAAAGAGAAGGTCTACAGGACAGCAGTAAGACCAGCTATGTTATATGGGTAGGTGGCACTGACCAGAAAGCAGGTGACAGAGCTGTAGGAAGCAGAGTTAAAGATGCTAAGATTTGCACTGGGTGTGACGAGGATGGATAGGATTAGAAATGAGTACATTAGCAGGTTAGTTCAGGTTGGACGGTTAGGAGACAAAGTCAGAGAGTTGAGATTGCGTTGGTTTGGACATGTGCAGAAGAGAGATGCTGGGTATATTGGGAGAAGGATGCTAAGGATAGAGCTGCCAAGGAAGAGGAAAAGAGGAAGGCCTAAGCGAAGGTTTATGGATGTGGTGAGAAAGGATATGCAGGTGATAGGTGTAACAGAACAAGATGCAGAGGACAGAAATATATGGAAGAAGATGATTCGCTGTGGCAACCCCTAACGGGAGCATCCGAAAGAAGAAGAAGAAGATGTGTAAGCTCTACACAGACAATGGCAGGACTAGAAATTGACTATACTGTAGATTTCTAAAGCTGAGCAAAAAAGGGCTTACCACTTTCCCACCATCCTGCCAATCTATTATTAATAAAACTGAATTTACTGTAAAAGTATTCTTATTAATAATTCAGCTCTACTGATTAACATAATGGTGATTAAACAAGCATAACTCAAAGGGTACTTTCTTGGCTCTTTAATAAAGGAGCTTTTATGAATCACTAGCTAGGTAATATTATATTAAAAAATATTTGTTATCTCTTGTCTTGTCCTGTGTGTACCTTCAGTGATTTTCCTCTGTATTTGCATCTGCAAACATCTCTTAACTCCCTCTCTTGATTCCTTTTCCTTAAAGCCAGCTTCTCAGAATCATTAATTATTTTCAAGGCTCCTTTCTCGCTTCCAGTCCAGTTTTACAATTTCCATCTGTAATGGCGACTCTCTCAGCATGTGCCTTCACTCTTCATGAGTCTCACATTCGCACTTCCTCTTTTGATCACACCACCACAGCCAAACTGATCAATCTGATTGCTCTGAGGGACTGGACTCCAACACATTAGTGTTTTGTACACAGTTCTCTTAGTAGTGCATGGATACTTACAAATGCAGGATTTCATATTTATCAGGGAATAATTGTTGATTAGAATTACACAGCATTTTAGTTTGACTTCCTGTTTTACTGTTTGTGAAGTTAGCCAATGAATTTGTTTTTATGTTTAGCTAAATTGTGCATCAATGTTGACGGAATTTGATCAATCTGAGTACAGTAAGTCTATAGTAGATTAGCATTTTGCTTTGCTAAAAACTGGTATTGAATAGACTTACTTATAAGATTTATATAGCAACTATATGAAGTATAAAAAATGATATGCTTGCCATTTGAATTACAGATGAAATTCCGTTACGACAAATATCTTACAACTAAATTTTCATTACAACAAAGTATTTTTACGGTCCCAACAGTTTCCCCATATGACAGAGTCTTTAGAAATCTTGTTACTACGAAGTACATTCAGCAGATCAGATACTTTCATTACAACGAAGTGCCCAAAACATCTTGAAATGTCTGAATGAATCATCCACAGAGCAGTTAGTTCTGTGGTTGAAGCTCAATTGTGTACAATGATCCCCGAAAACAAACATTGTAAATTTTTCTCTTTCTTCGAACTTACCTTTAACTGTTTTTTTTGCTGTGTTTGTTTTTAGTGATTTTCAGTGATACCTTTTGCTTATTGCTCATCAACATTTGAAAAACATCCATTGGAATTTAACTCGTTGTCACCCTATTATAGAAATGGCAGATACTCATTCAAGAAACATTCCTATTAATGCGCCACTCATTCAAGAAAAAGCAAAGTCACTGTTGTGATGTTTCTAAACTCTATTTGGACCTCCCCCAATGAGATGACACGCAGAAGTGCATCCCAAAGAACAATCACCGCGTCTGTGGAAGACTGTTTATCCGTCGCCGGGGCAACAGCAGGCTCACAGTGCTGCAGCGGCTCGCCGCCAATGCAACTCCGAAAAGATCTCTATGGGTGATGCAATGAACATTATAAATGCAGGGAACAGTATTACTTGCCCACTAACCTGGCTTATAGAGTGACTGCAATGTTTTCAGATTTTGTTCCGCGGCGCTCTGCTGCAGTAGTGTGAGCCTGCGGTTGGCCTGCCACGGTAACGGACAAACAATCTTCCACAGACGCGGCAATCACGCTTCAGAAACTTCACCAAATTAAGAAGAAGAAAATCAAGATTTTGCTACTGATTGATAACTGTGCTGCGCACAACATGCTTCCGCATTTAGTTAATATTCGAATGAAATTCCTCCCACCCATTTGCACAGCAGTGCTTCAGCCATTGGATTTGGGCATCCTTTGCACCCTGAAAGTGTATTATCGCAAGGAAATGCTAAGAAAAATTCTCGTCAGCATAACTTAGTAACAAAAGGGGGGCGCGAAGATGTGAAAAAAAGAAAACAAGAATCAAAAATATGAAAAAAACATTTGTTGAAACCAAAACAAATTAACTTAAACTACATTCTGATACTAGAACAATAAATATACAGTACATTTAGATAAATGTCGATAAAAGATTAAGTAGGTATAATAAAATATGTATCTACATTTCAAAAAAATGTTAGGGGGGACGGCGATTAAAACTGTTATGAAACGCTGAGATAGATACTTTATTAATCCCCAAGGGGAAAATTACATAATCCAGTAGCAGTATACTGACACAAAAAACAATATTAAATTAAAGAGTAATAAAAAATGCAGGTAAAAAAAGACAATAACTTTGAATAATGTTAGCATTTACCCTCTGGGTGGAATTGAAGAGTCGCATAGTGTGGGGAAGGAACAATCTCCTCAGTCTGTCAGTGGAGCAGGACGGTGACAACAGTCTTTTGCTGAAGCTACTCCTCTGCCTGGAGATAATCCTGTTCAGTGGATGCAGTGGATTCTCCATGATTGACAGGAGCCTGCTCAGCGCTCGTCGCTCCGCCACGGATGTCAAACTGTCCAGCTCTGTGCCTGCCTTCCTCACCAGTCCCTCTTTTTTATGCTGCCTCCCCAGCACACCATCGCGTAGAAGAGGGCACTTGCCACAACCGTCTGGTAGAACATCTGCAGCATCTTATTGCAGATGTTGAAGGACGCCAACCTTCTAAGGAAGTATAGTTGGCTCTGACCTTTCTTACACAGAGCATCAGTATTGGCAGACCAGTCCAAATTATCATCCAGTTGCACTCCCTGGTATTTATAGGTCTGTACCCTCTGCACACAGTCACCTCTGATGATCGCGGGGTCCATGAGGGACCTGGGCCTCCTAAAATCTACCACCAGTTCCTTGGTCTTGCTGGTGTTCAGGTGTAAGTGGTTTGAGTCGCACCATTTAACAAAGTCCTTGATTAGCTTCCTATACTCCTCCTCCTGCCCACTCCTGATGCAGCCCACAATAGCAGTGTCGTCAGCGAACTTTTGCACGTGGCAGGTCTCCGAGTTGTATTGGAAGTCTGATGTATATAGGCTGAACAAGACCGGAGAAAGTACAGTCCCCTGCTGACCAACAAGACAAGAGACAGTTGAAAGTAGACAGGAGGAGATGAAAACTAACGTGAAAGAATCTATTGAAATGATTGAAAACATGCTTTTCCTGGACTACAGTTCTTCTTTCAATACTATCCGCCCAGGAAAACTGATCAAGTAGCTGACAGACCTCAACTGCAACTGGATCCTGGACTTCTTGACAGACCACAGGTGGTGAGAATGGGAGGACGGGTGTCTGCTGAGCTCACAGTCAGCACAGGATCCCCACTGGGCTGTTGCCTTAGCCCCAAACATTTCACTCTGTACACTAATGACTGTGTCTCCACCCAGGACAACACCATTATCATTAAATACGCTGATGATACCACCATCTTGGGGCTCATCAAGGGGACGAATCAGGGTACAGGACCCTGCTAAACAACATTCTTGTCTACAGAGAGGAGAATGACCTCATCCTCAACATAGACATAACCAAAGAAATAACATCTGACTTCAGGAAGAAACCTCCCCCTCTACAGCCTCTTATCATCAAAGGGACCGAGGTGTAGAGGGCCGACAGCCGCAGATTCCTGGGATTGCAGGTTACATCAGAACTGAGCTGGACTCTTAACACCACAGCCACAGTGGAAAAAACCCCAGAAAAGCTATATTTTATTAGGTTGCTCAGGAAAGCCGACCTGTATCATCATCCTCTCACCCAGGCCTACAGAGGACTGATAGAGAGCATTCTCATCACAGGTATCACTGTCTGGTGTGGGAACATCACACAGGCAAAGAGGAAGGCTTTGCAAAGCATCATAAAGACTGCGGAGAGGGACAAAACTTTCTTCCATGGACTTTATGTACGTACATCGTTGTCGGAAAAGAGCAGAGGGAATTATCAGGGACTCACTCCATCCAGCTCACTCTCTTCTCAGACACAAAAACTGTATGTACAATCTGAGACACAGCAGAGCAGACAGCATCATCACTCACAGAACAAGGTTTTTCAATAGCTTTTTCCCCGCCACAGTCAGACTGATATCAAAACAAAATTATTGAATATGTGTAATGACCTCACACTACCTCACTTCACTTGTCATGTAAATGACGAGTGAAAAATGTGCAATATTTTAACTGTGCAATACCTACAATATATTGTTTTTTTTTTTCAGTAGATATTACTACCTTTCTGTAAAGTGCTGGTATAATCTATCAGTCCATACATCCATCCATTTTCCAAAACGCTGAATCCGAACACAGGGTCACGGGGGTCTGCTTGAGCCAATCCCAGCCAACACAGGGCAGAAACTAATCCTGGGCAGGGTGCCAACCCACTGCAGGACACACACAAACACACACTAGGGCCAATTTAGAATTGCCAATCCACCTAATCTGCATGTCTTTGGGAGGAAACCAGAGCGCCTGGAGGAAACCCACGCAGACACGGGGAGAACATGCAAACTCCACGCAGGGAGGATCTGGGAAGCAAACTTGGGTCTCCTGACTGTGAGGCAGCAGCGCTACCACTGCGCCACCATGCCACCGGTATAATCGATATTATTTATTATATTGTTTTACTGTTTTAAAATTTTTTGAATGTTTTACTATGATTCAGACAGAGCTCTGCACAAGAATTCCAATATGCTTTGACTGTTGGTTTTATGCACAAATGGCAAATAAAAGAACCTTGAACCACCTGGACGCACGTTAAATCAAGCACTATAGCAACAAATACAGAATCTCATTACTACAAAATTTTCATTACAACCAATTTTTTTTAGGTCCCTGGCACTTTGTTGTAACAGAATTTGACCTGTATTAAAAATTAGATAAACATGGAAAAACAAATGTGTGGCACAGTGGGTAGCGCTGCTGCCTCACAGTTAGGAGACCCGGGTTCGCCTCCTGGGTCCTTCCTGCATGGAGTCTGCATGTTCTCCCCATGTCTGCGTGGGTTTCCTCCCACAGTCCAAAGACATGCAGGATAGGTGCATTAACGATTCTAAATTGTCCCGTGTGTGTGCTTGGTGTGTGGGTGGGTGTGTGTGCGCGCCCTGCCAGGGGTTTGTTTCCTGCCTTGCTCAATGTATTCAGAATAGTACAATCAGACATATTAATAGGTTCATAATGTCATTTTCCTTTTTTTCCATAATTTTTATTGCCTTACTATTTGTTTTTGACATCAATAAAAAGTTGAATACAAAAAAAAAATCATACCATTTTCAAAGATGTTTTGAGTGAGTGTCCAACCAAATGGAGAGCAAAAGACCAGTTTGTTTTTCACTTGAAAGTTGTAGGCTGTAACATCTTATTAAAGGTGAAAAGGGTCTGAAAAGATTCTTTTTGATTGCAGTCATTTATATCAAAAAAGAAGGAAACTTTTACATCTCATTAGAGGTGAAAAAGGTCTGATGTGATCCCTTTAGAAGTAATTTACATCAAAAAAAGGTGAAACTTTGATAAGTTCGTGGAGAAGTTAAAGATACAATAAAATATTTTTAAAAATATTGAAATAGTATATTTAAAATATATTTATATATTCAAAAAATACAAATACGCAAGCATATACAATTATTCTTCAACCCATTTAATCCAATTGTTGTTGATCATAACCAGTACATTGGGCACATAAGTGAGGTGTGAGTGCATCCCAGGGCACGCTCCCATACACACGCTTCCGGGTGAATATAACACACATGTTTGGAGATGTGTGCAGACATGAAGTGCCACTGGTCATTTAGGGTAGAGTCACCTACTTTCCTTGGAACAGGAACAATGCAGGATGTTCTCCACAGCAGTGGAACTTCCTGAAGCCTTAGGGACAGACTGCACAGGTCACAGTAGACACCACAAAGTTGGTCAGCTTAGACCTTAAGAACTTGATGACTGACTCCATCTGTTCCTGCAGCTTTTCCTGTGTGCAGCTTTCTCGGTTGTCACTTAACTTGGTCTTCAGTTATGGACAGCCTGCCCTTACGTTCGTAGGTGGACTTGTAACAGGCCATTCTGGTTGATGTGGTAGGAGTTGTTGATGTAGTAAGGGATGGTGTGGGGAGGCTGGTCATTAGAAGAAAATGACAGTAGAAGAGCAAATTTCTTTAAAAATTGGTTCAGGGCATCAGTTTTGTCTCCATTCCCTTCCAGCACCTAGCATTGCTTGAGTCCAATATTTATACCCAGTCCATTCCAGACATCTTTCATGTTATTCTGAGTGTGTTTGCTTTCTATTTTAACTTTGTAAGCTTCCTTTCCTTCACTCAACTTTTTCTTTAGCACTCACTGTACACCCTTCAGAGCCTCTTTGTCATTGAATTTGAATGCTCTCTTTTTCTCATTGAGGACACCTTTAAGCTCCTTAGTAATCCAGGGCTTGTTATTTGGAAACCAACGCACTGTGTTTAAGAGTATTACAGCGTCAACACAAAAGTTAATATAGTCTATGTCTGTAAATATGTATATATTGTGGCCGGGTATGGAATGTCAGTAAGGAAACGGCACTGCAGATCATTCCAAAAACACCACACCGACAGTGAAGTTTGGAGATGGGAACATCATGTTGTGGGGCTGTTTGTCAACATATGGTACTGGCAGACTTCATATAATTGAAGGAAGGATGAATGGAGAAATGGACCGGGACTTTCTTGGTAAGAATCTGCTGCCATTTACCAGGATGCTGAAGATGAAATGAGGCAGGACATTTCAGCAAGACAAGAATCCCAAACACACAGCCAAGAAAACTCTCAATTGTTTTATGAGAAAGAAAATAAAGCTGCTGTAATGGTCCAGTCAATCACCTGACTTGAATTCAATTGAATATCTGTGGAAAGAACTGAAGATCAGAGTTCATAGAAGAGCCCCTGGAACCTTCAAGATTTAAAGACAGTTTGTGTGAAAGAATGGGCCAAAATCCCACCTGAGCAATGCATGTGACTCGTTTCTCCATACAGGAGGCTTCTTGAAGCTGTTATTACCAACAAAGGCTTTTCTACTAAGTATTAAGTACATTTCAGTAAGCGTGTTCAATACTTATTCCTTGTGTCATTCCACTTTATTACACATTATTTA
This sequence comes from Polypterus senegalus, assembly GCF_016835505.1. Classification (NCBI taxonomy): domain Eukaryota; kingdom Metazoa; phylum Chordata; class Cladistia; order Polypteriformes; family Polypteridae; genus Polypterus; species Polypterus senegalus. The sequence continues at coordinate 123,646,743 of NC_053167.1, forward strand.
TGGACTTATTTGTTTTCATTTCTTTGTATGTGTGGATTACTTGGGTTGTTACTGAGATCTGGTGTAAATTTCATGTCAGTAGCCCCATTAGATATATATTTACTGAGAAAAACGTTGACGCATTCAATAATTATTTTCCTCGCTATACGTCAAAATGAATCAAAAGAAGATTAACGCCAAAGAGGGGAAAAAGGAAAACAGCCTCTTGGGCAATACAACAGAGTGAGCTCTCAGCTCTAAGGAAAATAGCAGATTGTTCTTCTGCGCTCCGTCTGGTGACTCGCTCTCATGAGTGAATGACGACACCATGTAACCAGGCTTCTTTATAGTGCGATCACCAGAATGGGCGGGGCTAAAGGCCCTCATTGGCCAGCTTTTCTGAGCTGTGGGTAGAGCAGGAGAAGAGAACGTTAGTGACAGTATCATCCTTTCACCCGGGCGGGTTATCACATACCTGGATCGAGACTGTGAGGAGGTCGTCTGACGTTCGTGTGTGACAATACATATGTATACAAAGAGTGCGAGAGACTAGACCTTTCCGTAGGCAAATTTTAATTGTGTTTGAGTTATACTGTTTAACAAGCTTTTATTATGTAATACAAGAAGAAAAACAACTGTGGAAAATGTATTCTTTTTCAATGAGTATAAGAGTGAATAGACACCAGTAAAAAACAGGAGTATGATTTTCCAGGTGATTTAAATTTGGCATTAGGGACATATCTGGAACAAAGTAATGTCATTTGTATCATGAATGCATTTAATAAACTGTTCTTCAAAAGTCACACTGGAGAAGTGAGTGTTTTACAGACACAAAATTAATAAAATTAGTTTCTAAAGGCTTTATTCCAGTACTGTACTTGTCAGGCCTCCAGTTTGACTTAAAATGCAAATGATTACATGTTCTTAAAAGTAAATTAGCACCTTTATTCTCACTGTAACTTCCATTTATGGACCAAGGCTAAATGAGTCACAAAAGGTTTAAATAATTTAAGCAGACTTTTATGAGAAAAGGGCCATTGGGACAAATTAAGCCACTGACTCACTGTGTTGGTTGGAACAAGCGACTTTGGCAACTGGCACATTTTTAAAGGCTTGATTCTACAAATGGCTTCAAAGATTATTGTTATCTAAATTTGAAAATAAGTGTTTAAATTTGTATATGTCTCAGATAACTTGCTAATATATTGCTGGAGGAATATAGAGATAAGGGCACCACCACGATTGCAGAGGTCTGTTTAATATTATGTTCAAGTAGGACATTGAAGAATCCTATTGCACATTTATGATTTATTCTTTTCATGTCTGACTCATCATAGCATACAAGAAAGTAATATTACACTAAAATAGATTGAAATAAATGTGTCTATAATGAACTACTAGATTGAAGACTGGATACGGGACATTACAGATCAGCAAAGTAGATAAAAGTGAGTTAAAGACTCAAAGTGAAAGCCTCCAGTATTTTTTCATGTTTTTTGGTTGAGTCAGTGGCCTTCCTGAGTATTTCCCTCAATTAATAAGAATTACTATCAACACTTAAGATTCCTATCAATTTAATATTATATACATCTACATAATTTTAATAACTTTTGACATGATCTTTAGAGGAGTACCTGGAATTCTTGAATTGTAATAAGCAATACTCCCATCATATTTTATTCTCAAAAGCTCCCTTGTACATTTCATTTTAGATCACAAGACCAGAAACTTTGAGGACTCATCAACTCAGTGGCAGCTATTGCAGACGCCTGGAAGGACAAGGAGAGGGGCAATACCTCCCCCGGGCCACAAGAGGGCAGCCATGTGGTCTGTGGTCACAACCAGGGGGCGCCCAGATAATTATGGAGCTCTGGAAGGCAGCACTTCGGTCACACCAGGAAGTGCTGCCGGAAGATCATCAGGAAGCACCTAGAGCACATCCGGGTGAACTATAAAAGAGGCCGCCTCACTCCACTCAAGAGCCGGAGGACAGAGCCTGTGAGGAGTGGAGTAGAGGCGGCAATAGAAATAGACGAAAAGGACTGTGAGCCATTATTGTGGGTTGGTGCACTGATTGTATTGTGTGAGCAAGTGTAGAAGGAATTAAATGTGTGTGTCTTCAACATCTGGCTGTCTCAGTGTCTATCTGTGTCCGGGCATCTTTCACACAGCATATAAATAGGAATATACAAAATGTAGCATAGTAACTATAGAAAATGTTCTGATTATCAGTATGGTATAGTGGTTAAGGCTTTAGACTTCAGGCTTTGGACTTCACACCCTGAGGTTGTGGGTTCAAATTCCGCTACTGACACTGTATGACCATCAGCAAGTCACTTGCTCTGCCTGTTATCCATTTGGAAAACTAAAAGAAATAGAGCTAGTTGTCTCATAAATGTGTAGTCCGTCTACTCCAACTATGTGTAGAAAGGGGCCCTGAGTTCTTTACTCTAATGTCTAATTTGTTAGGATTCTACTTACTTTAATATTTTACGTCTCGGGTTACATTGAACAAAACATTATTAATTAATTCTATCAATACACTGGTTAGATAATAACAAATAATGGTAAAAGAAATTACCTGTTAACACTCGTTCCTAACCCAATAGTTTATATTACACTAACTTATAATAAACACCAGGAAACTGGGTTATAAAACAATAATGAACTTCCCTTTTAATTATAAGTCTACAAACACAATTAATAAACTGAAAATAATCAGGAACTATATTATACTATTAATACTAAAATAAAACACATTCAGTCTTGTCACTCGTTTGAAACAAATCGTTGCAGGCCTGATTCGGTGCTTATGAGCGTTGCAACCAAAAACTTAGCGGTCCTTTCACTCCATCAGGAGCAACAAAATAAAATGAAAAAATGTACCTTACTTGACAAGGTTGTTATCAGTCCCACAAATCCTTCTGACCTCTCTGCCGCCGTCTATGAGCAAGTAGCCGCTGTTTAGTGAATCCAAAAATGTCTCTGCCATCCAAATAAGCAAACGTCCACCATTAGCGTGTTGAGCTGAGTTAACTCCTGCCTCTGTTAGTTCGCTCCGTTTCTCCCCTCGTTGAATTAACAAGTCGTTCCTCACCAGATAGACCCTGCAAATGTCTAATTAAACTTCTTCATCTATCTCAGCAGTTCGTATGCTGGTAAATTATCTGGTTGATAATTTATCTCTCAAACTTTCTGTTACACCACCTCGGCATCATGCTCTCTCTTTTCCTCCTTACTTGGAGTGCTCCGGTTTCTTCTGTGTTCTGAGATCAGTCCAACTTGTCTTTAATGTGGACCCCCAAGGACTTGTAGGAGTGGGCCATGTCTACATCCACTCATATATAATAGATAGATAGATAGATAGATAATAGTAAGAAACAAAGTGCATATTACTAACTAAGTGCATGACAAGTAACTACTGTATAATTTGTGCTACATTATAATAGTAATAAAAAGATTATTATACAAAAGTAAGGTGGAGATGTGCACAATAGGCGGTGGCGCAATGCAATCTGATGGTTGTAGAACCCTTGCACCACCTTTTAACACACTTTCATATATTGCTGATTTTTTAAACCTTATTGTCCATGCACATCACTGCACTTATCTGATCTGCACCTGTTGGTGGTTCCACGGTCCCATCTAAAAACAAAAGGTGTTTGCGCTTTTTCTTGCGTACCACCTGAGTTATGGAACACACTACCTCTTGTTTTCAGATCAGCCTCATCAGTTATGCTTTTTAAATCTAGATTGAAAACCTATTTGTTTTCTTTGGCTTATAAATGATTGGTTAATGTGTTCTTTTATGTGTATGTGTATATTTCACTTGTGCATATTATTTTATTTTATTGTTTTCTTTACTTATTTACTCGTTTACAGCACATTGGTCAGCGCTGGTTATTTTAAAATGTGCTTTGTAAATAAAATCTACTTACACCATGGTTAAAGAGTCCTACTCCTCCGGAGTAGCATGCCATGTTGAGTTTGCTCACCATTAGTATTTGTTCTGATCTCACTATTATGTGGTAATAGATATTTAGGCAGCTAAACTCCTTCCTTGATCAATATGACGACCCGGAGACTGACTTCACATGAGGTGTACAAATCTCCAGTTTATTAATAAAGAGCAGGTATGAAACTACAAGTAAAGAAATATAATATTTAGCATGCAAACAGTTTGATAACTAAACTATACGTAGCACTACAGAACGGTAACATTTTACAAATATAAACTTACCAGCTATGCTACCATAGGAGTAAACAGGCAGGATGAACTTCGCTCTACGTGTTTGTGGCAGATATATTACCTACATCGGGAACGCTCTACTCTAAGGTGGCTCAGAAAGGACAAATGTTACAAAGCATGCATATCTGAACACAACAACCACCCACAAATGGAAATGGTCAATAATTAAGTACTTTATCTTTCCCAACAAACATGACAGTATTGAAGGCCCCTAATTTTGCCATCATCCTCTTTCGTACTGGTGGTGAGCCCAGAGTAAGTCCTATTATGCCCATGGCCTTCCAGAACAGGTTATTCAGGCACCTGGTGTTACCCCCACTCCTCCCATCAGACCACAGTGTACAACAGTATACTGGCCACTATGGATTGGTTGAACATGTACAACAGTTGATCTCCAATAACAAAGGGTCTGAATCACCACTGAAGGAAGAGTTTAGCCAAATATATTCACATATAGTCCTCCAATATTTTTTCACTATCTGCACCGCACAATTTAAATAAAATGTCTATAAACTGCACAGACAGTTTCTTTTTTCAGAGAATCAGGAAATTAAATGTTTCTTTCACAGCCACTTAATGGGAAGCTAAGCTTAGTGAGATTACTCGTTATCAGAGAGCAGCATTACCAGATAAATGTTGTAATCGGTATTGAAAAATTAAGACAAAATCTATTTTTATTTGAGATTTATGGTAAAGGAGGAGGAGTTGATTTCTTGATAGCAGTCTAATGAACTGAATTTGAGACATGCAGTGTGTTCAGAAAGGCACAAGCTGAGAGGAATGTGGTAGCTGGGAGTTTTCAAATGCTGGAGTCAAAGGTTTCATTCATAAGTTTGTTAGCATCAGTCCCGAGATGGATCTTGAAGAGGCCCTTTGAGAATCTGGAAACAGCAAAAAATCTTGATATTAAATGTATCCATGATGAATGCCATCATTAGAAGAGTGAAAAATTCAGTACTCCTTAAAACCTTGTTACTAGTATATTTTCCTATAGACAATTTTGCACACTAAAATGTCCTGTAATAAGACAACAGTGGCATTATAGTATGTCAAGGCTCTGTGATCTAAGGAAAGGAAAATTTAGCAAATGCATAATTCTCAAATAAGTTAAATTATCTAGCATGGATAATGACAAAAGTACAGGAAAATTGTACTATGAATAAGAAATCCACCCAGTTGACTGGTCTGGTACACATCAGGGTGAGCTAACAGAAGTTACATGTCCTGCCATGCATATCATCCACCATCATCGACTAAACACACATAAACCAACAATAGAATCCAACTAAACTGTGACATGCCGGAGCATTGGGAACATCTCAGTATACACAACATCAAGGACCTAGACTCAGCTAAAATGCCTGGTCAAAGAAGAAGAACATCCCAGTGAAATGGAAGCTTCAGTCATATTAAATGATACAGACAGTTACAGTTAGTTAAGATTTATTGAGCTGCACCAGTCAAGGTCTTAAGCTGATCTCACATTACATGATTTCAGTTTGGAGGGGATATCAAACTTGACAATTAAAGTTGCTCTGTGGTAACTTGCCTGCTAGGCACTACTACTCCAAAGAGAAAATTCCAAAAGTAGTCTAAAAATGACTTAACATGTACAGAGGGATAAATAAGAAGCACCTACCTGCTTAAATTGTCAAAGTGTGGGGTTGTATTTCCATGAGAATTTTTAACTTTGACTTTGACGGCAGGTTCTCGAGGTGCGGTGCTAGTGACAAATTGGGAGCGCATCCAGTTCAGGTCTAGGCGATGCCACGTGTCTCCCTGTCAAAAATCATCTCCATTGCCCTTGCTGTGAATAAAGCAAGAAATGCAGAGCGTTTAGTAATGTGAGGCATGCATGCATTTGTTTTGAAGATGGGATCCCCAGAGAAAGCCCCAAGAAAAGTCATTTACACTCTGGAGGAGGCATTGATTTGTCCGTTGGAGCACGTCGGGGTGCGCTCATGGATGCTCACTCGCGTACACGCATGCATGGCATAGGTGGAAGAGAGCGGTGCATCATAGGATTACCTGGAAGTTACGATCACAGGTATAAGAGGCACTTCCTGCCTCAGGGGGCCATCTTTGGACTCATTTGGGTGGACAGTGTGGTTGGTATAGAAATTTCTTGCAGTACAGTATACCAAACATAGCAGCTTGTACCTTATTTGTAAATATTTTCTTTTTGTATACAATTATAAATATAGATATCTCCTATTAATAGTTTAATTTTGGTTGGAGGTGGTGCTGGGCGATATGACGATATATATCGTGGGGATGATAGAAAAGTGTCTATCGTCCTATTTCTCTTCTATCGTTTCTATCGTTTTTCTAACCTAATTTTATCAATTACTAAAGAAAATATTGCATTAAATAGGCTATGACAAATGAATGATAATGTCTTGTCGCTATGCAATGCATACTCTACCCTTTATATAAGTGATAAGCAAGAATAAAAATGAACTTTTTCGCAAAGAAACTCCATCTTGTGGTTTTGTGACAGTTCAGTTAAATGTCACTTCAAAATAAAGTTGCAAAAAAAGTATGCAATTATATTTTTGTCAAACTTTTCAGAGAATAACTGGAAACGTACTTTATTGTGGGTGGTATATCGTGATATATATCGTTATTGTGATATAAAATAATCCATATCGTGATATATGATTTTTCCATATCGCCCAGCACTAGTTGGAGGTATTTATATATTTATATTTTTGTGTTTGTGGTGCACTTTTTGTTTCTCTTGTATATCCATCCATCCATCCATTTTCCAACCCGCTGAATCCGAACACAGGGTCACGGGGGTCTACTGGAGCCAATCCCAGCCAACACAGGGCACAAGGCAGGAACCAATCCTGGGCAGGGCGCCAACCCACCGCAGTCTCTTGTATATACACTGTTTTTTTTCTTATAAATATCTTTTTGGATATGGGACTGTGTTTTGCGTAGTTTCTCCCTGAGCACATTTTCTTTATTTAGGATGACTATGTTTTTGTGTATATACAAATTTTTGTCTTTGATTATTTTTCGTTGTGGGACTGACAAAATCACTGTAAATAATCATCACAATAATTGTGACATTATTTTTATGTTTTTCTGCACCTGGAAATAAAACCCACTATTGGGTTTACATACAACCTTTTTGTGTCTTTGTCTCCATGTCTGGCTTTTCTTACGCCTAATCCCATTCAGTTCCAAACTACAAGACGTCCAGTGTGTACTCTGGTGACATTCTTGTCACATACTCATACAACGTCATTTTACATGGCTAGTTTTTACGTAACAGCTTTTCCAGCAGTTTCATATTTTCAAATTATTGTGAGTGAGCTCCTTTTCCTGGCATCCAATAATGTGCTACCTGAAGGTGCCTGTGTGAAGACTTTACAAGTCTACCAAATGCAGTCGCAGTCTCAGCCTGCTTTTTTACGTTCTGTTGTGGTACATAAAACATGCAAAATCACACAAACAAGATTCTCTTCTGTTTTGTCAGGTCTAAAACACCCACATTATTTGTTCCTCATAGCTGCCTAACGTTCTCACATATACTCGAGCCTACCCCCAAGGCTTAAGACAAAATGAGACCTGTTGCTAAAAGCTGACTTGTTAAGGTCAGTGATGCCCAGCTCCACAACAGAGTCTGAACAACACTGTTTTTTATCTAAAAGCTCACAAATTGCAATGGACCCATAATGCACATCATCACACATGTCAATCTGAACATCCGAAAATCACTGGCTATGTCACATTTCGTGATTGTGTGCCGATACTCCATCACAATTGTGCTCACCCCTTTTTCTGACATGCTAACATTTTTTGTCTTTTCAACATCCTATTTTAATATGTAAAATACAAGACATTAGACAGATGAGCATCTCTTCTATTTGTGGAGTCCCAAACACTCATGTTCCTTATTCCTCATCACTGCATTCTATGCATTATACTTCTGGATGAACATTCATTGGTTGTCAGCTCTCGTGCATTCACAGCACTCACCTCCATATGACAAAAGACAAAATCAATCCTTTCATCAATTTTGCCATAGCGAGATTCAGACTAGGTGGAGTCAGCCACTGTGTATGTCACCTACTGGCTCTGACTTGCTAAGATTGTGTAAATGAATTGTGAAAATTGCTGGAAAAGTCATCTAATGTGACATAGGCTTAAGTTTATGTAAATATACTCAGCAAAAAAAGAAACGTCCCTTTTTCAGGACTGTATATTTCAACAATAATGTTTTAAAAATCCAAATAACTTTACAGATCTTCATTGTAAAGGGTTTAAACAATGTTTTCCATGCATGTTCAATTAACCATAATCAATTAATTAACATGCACCTGTGGAATGGTCGTTAAGACCTTAACAGCTTACAGAAAGTAGGCATTTAATTTCACAGTTCTAAAAACGCAGGACACTAAGGAGACTTGTCTACCGACTGTGAAAAACACCCAAAGAAAGATGCCCAGGGTCCCTGCTCATCTGCGTGAACGTGCATTAGGCATGCTGCAGGGAGGCATGAGGACTGCTGATGTGGCTAGGGCAATAAATTGCCATGTCCGCACTGTGAGACACCTAAGACAGTGCTACAGGGAGACAGGAAGGACAGCTGATCATCCTCGCAGTGGAAGATCACGTGTAACAACACCTGCACAGGATCGGTACATCCGAATATCACACCTGCGTGACAGGTACAGGATGGCCACAACAACTGCCCGAGTCACACCAGGAACACACAATCCCTCCATCAGTGCTCAGACTGTCCGCAATAGGCTGAGAGAGGCTGGACTGAGGGTTTGTCTGTTGTAAGGCAGGTCCTTCCCAGACATCACCAGCAACAAACCCACCTTCGCTGGACCAGACAGGAGTTGCAAAAAGTGCTCTTCACTGATGAGTCACAGTTTTGTCTCACCAGGGGTGATGGATGGATTCGTGTTTATCGTCGAAGGAATGAGCGTTACACCAAGGCCTGTACCCTGGAGCGGGATCGATTTGGATCGATGGCTAGGGCCATTCCCCCCAGAAATGTCCAGGAACTTGCAGGTGCCTTGGTGGAAGAGTGGGGTAACATCTCACAGCAAGAACTGACAAATCTGGTCCAGTCCATGAGGAGGAGATGCACTGCAGTACTTCAAGCAGCTGGTGGCCACACCAGATACTGACTTGTACTTTTGATTTTGAGCCTCCATTCAGGGACACATTATGAAATATTTTTAGTTTATGTCTTATGGTGTTGACTCTTTTACTGTTCATACAAATATTTACACATTAAGTTTACTGAAAGTAAAAACAGTTGAAAGTCAGAGGACGTTTCTTTTTTTGCTGAGTATAGTTTGTGACTGAAAATAACTGAAAAAGTTGTCTGATGTGACATGGCCTTTAAGGTGTGCACAGAAAACCAACCAAAAGGTCCAAAAGATGACGTGAGATACAAGGATCATAGTCTACAATGTTATTTCTTATTTCTATAGCACATTTTCATACACCGGATGAAGCTCAAAGAGCTTTATAAGATGTGAAAGAAATAGTTACAAAGAAAAGCAAATTAAATTAGGTAAGAACAGTGATGAATAAGTACTAAAAAATAAATCAATGTGAGTTTACATAATATAGATATATAATTAGTAGAAAAGTAGAGTCCTCATATGTAATATTGTAATGTAAGTCTCCAAAGACGAGTCTGATGATTAGGCCAGATGACCAGGAGGTCAGGGAAAAAAAACAAAACTCCAATTAAGTTGAAGAAAAGTACAAAATCTGCAGGGGCCTCAACACCAAAAGAAAAAAGAAATATTGCCTCGAATGTGGGTAGAGATACTTTCATTTCCCCATTAAGTTGAGATTCTTACTAAGATGTAAGACTACTGAGGCAGGTTTAGATTGTAACAAAGGCGCTATATAGGCGCCTGACCCGACACAGAAAGACACGGAGGCACGTATAAAAAGTACAAAAGACTTATTTTTCTTCAGCTGTGGGGCACGTCTTCCTTGTGCCACACAGCCCAAACGCAGTCCCAAAGCACAAAACTCACAAACACCACAATTCTCCACCACTCCTCCCAGACAAGCTTCGTCTCCTTCCTCCCAACTCTGGCTCTCTGAGTGGTGGTGGCTGGCCCTTTTTATAACCCACCAGGAAGTGTTCCAGGTGCTTGACCACCTGGTCCTAATTGCACCTCCGGGTGGGGCTGAAGATTCGTCCAGCCAGGCTGCTGAGTCCATGCAGCTCCCCCTAGCGGCCATCTGAGCCCACAACCAGGCTGGGGAGGACTCCATCTCCCATGGAGCCCTGCGGGTGGTTGGGGAATCACCGTCAGCCATGGAGGATGCCACCAATCGTCCCAGGGGAGGTACTGGAGTGCCCATGGTGGCTCCCCCGGAACATAAGCAGCAGGGGCGTCCCTGCCGGGCATGGGACCCGTCTGTCCGTCACAAGATGTTGTATTTTTATTGAGGATTACTTACATTTTCCTTAAATAGATCTTGTAGTATTTAGAATGACAGCAAGCAAATGTTTGTATTTTAGGATAAGCCAACAGCATGCTGTTTTAACTGGCAGAACATCCTTTACCAAAACCAAAACAGGTCTATATTACAATTACAATCTAATTTGTTAGTAAGCTGAACCTATTTTTTCCTTTCTTGTATTACTTGCTATTACAATTCTTAATTTTCAGGAATTTCAAATGTTTGGGTAACACTTTAGTACTATGAATTTGCATGTATTAGTCATAGACTGTTATAAAACAAGGCATTAACAGAGGCCTGTTTTCATGTTAATAAGACTTACAAAGTATCAATAAAGTGGCTATTCATCTCTGCAAGTAAAAAACTAAGTAAAAAACTTAAGGGTAACTGTTGATTGACTGTAACCTGAATTTTAAATCGCATATTCATCAGACCACTAGGACAGCATTTTTTCACTTAAGAAACATAGCTAAAGTTAGACCTCTTATATCACTGAAAAATGCTAAGAAATTAATTCACACTTTTGTTTTCAGTAGACTAGATTACTGTAACGCACTCCTCTCAGGACTACCCAAAAAAGACATAAATCGTTTGCAACGAGTGCAGAATGCAGCTGCTAGAATCCTAACTAGGAAAAGAAAATCCGAACACATTTCTCCAGTTTTGATGTCACTACACTGGTTGCCTGTGTCATTCAGGATTGACTTTAAAATACTGCTTATGGTTTATAAAGCCTTAAATAATCTTGCCCCATCTTATATATCAGAATGTCTGACACGTTATATTCCAAATCGTAACCTCAGATCCTCAAATGAGTGTCTCCTTAGAATTCCAAAAGCAAAACTTAAAAGAAGTGGTGAGGCGGCCTTCTGCTGTTATGCACCTAAAATCTGGAATAGCCTGCCAATAGGAATTCACCAGGCTAATACAGTAGAGCACTTTAAAACACTGCTAAAAACACATTAGTTTAACATGGCTTTCTCCTAACTTCACTTTAACTTAATCCTGATACTCTGTATGTTCAATTCATCATAATAACTATTCATGGTGGCTCTAAAATCCGTACTAACCCCTACTCTCTCTTTTGTTTCTTTTTCCGGTTTCTTTGTGGTGGCGGCCTGCGCCACCACCACCTACTCAAAGCACCATGATGCTCCAACATTGATGGACTAAAAGCCAGAAGTCTACATGACCATTATCATCAAGTCCTTCCGTGAGAACCCTAAATACAATGAGGACTGTTTCATTTATGTGAGGTAGAATGCCCAGATAGGACTGGCCGGTCTCGTGGCCTGGAACCCCTGCAGATTTTATTGTTTTTTCTCCAGCCGTCTGGAGTTTTTTTTTTGTTTTTTTCTGTCCTCCCTTACTCGGACCTTACTCTTATTCTATGTTAATTAATGACTTATTTTCTTTTCTTACTGTGTCTTCTATTTTTCTATTCTTCATTATGTAAAGCACTTTGAGCTACATTTTTTGTATGAAAATGTGCTATATAAATAAATGTTGTTGTTGTTGTTACATTGTGACCTAACTGGAATAACTTCACTTTAGAATAGTCACAGGTGTCATAAATGAGATATATGAGACATTTCTCGATAATGCATGTTCCACTCTAAGACCTGTGTATCCTTCATATCCACAAGTTACTTTACCAGCATATCAAAGGCTCTTAATATGCTACACTGCACAGAGTTGAATAACCACTTTACTGATGTGTTGTAAGTATTAATAACACTAAAAGAATTCTTATAGCGCAGAGTCTAACCACATTACAAATCAGATCATCTTTAGCCCACATGGATGGCCACAGACATCATAGCTGACATTATGACAGCATCAATGAAAATAGTGGGCACCTTGCAAACAAATCCCAAACAAAAATACACTATGGTGATGACAAATTAACGATCCAGTGTTACAAATACTAAAATACAAATAACAAATAAATGTGATGAATCAGGAAATTGCAAAATGTGAAGCTATCAAATAATACCAGCTGGGATACTGACATGAATGGCCTTCAGTATATAAAGCAGTATTTAGTCACCCATTATTATGTGAGCTTATGAGAGCTCATATTGAAAATTAAAGAAAGCACACTATATATTAATTTCTTATCATTGTAATTAAGAAAAGAATCCATTTAGTTTCCTAACCACTATGATATAGTGCATTCTGACTCAGAAATTGCCTCATTAACTCCTAAAGAAATTGCTTCATGAATCAAATTTCTCAACCCTCCAGCCTTCTTTCTACACTTTGCAAAAAAAACGAGGCCAACCCCATTTCCTTTTAGCCAAGACTGGTCCTGAATATTGAAAAGGGTCTCCTACAGGAAGATGCTACCTGACTTCTGTGAGTTAAGGTGTAATGGCACTTTTGGAGTTCATGAATGAGACCTTTAACATTACATCTTACAAAATTTAAAGACTAATCAATATTATATGTTTTTTGAATATAAGAAAATAAAGAAAAATGTGACATTTCAGAAGAATTTCATATTATATCTTGCCTTCTTTGAGCTTTTCAAACGTTTTAGAGGCCAAACTTTGAAACCAGTGATGTCTCTGAATAACATTGTAATCTAAGCATAAGATAAATTAGACGTGCTCTGTCTCTCTTACTCTCTCTCCACCTTGCCATCGCATATTAGGCTAAGACTAAATATTTCAATCCGAAACACATCCCTCTTTTCAAAAAAGTAAGGAGCCCTAATAATAGTAAAATATTGTAGCTATTCAGTAATAATGATTACTGCCACTAGTTAGTCATTTACACAAATAATCCTGAAAAATCTAGGATGATATTTAGCCGATAACACTAAAATGTATGGTGCAATATTAAATTTTAACATTATGTATATTCCTGTACAACAGGCAGAAACAAAAAAAAAAATAAGGAGCGATAGAGACAATTGTGAAAACTATTATCATACAACAATATAGTGATATTAAGCAGAACAAAAATAGTAAAGGCAACAACTTACTAAAAGTCATCTCTCTATTATTAAAAAAAAAATCTTGGATGTTGGAAGGAAACGAGACATAATTTTCTCAGAGAGACAGAGAGTCTTTGTGCCAAGAGATTTATCCACACCCGGGGCCGGAAATAAAACAAAGAGTAGAACATCATAAAGAATTCAAAAACGTTGGAGCGGTACACATGCAGAGCAGGTTAGAGATATGGAAGTCTCAAAAAAAGGACAGTAAAGATCGCATTAGTGCTAACAAATGGAAATTATTACTCGGTGAAATAACAGAACAGCGAAAAGAGATCAAATATATTGTTCGGATTTAAAGTTTAAGTTGGAAACTTGTAGATCGTATAATTCGTGTTGCCATCAGGAAAAAAAAATAGTGTTTCTTCCCAATGAAGAGGCATACCCTCAAGAATTAAAAGATTTGTTGTTTGGTGAAAGTGAAATTCCGCGAGAGAAATCATTTCTCATTTGTGTGAATACTATTGTCAATCATATTTCTTGTAGTGAGAAAGAAATGATATTCACTCACGGGCAGTTATACGTTGCGTTGTCACGATGTAATTCCAAACACAGAATCAAAATTCAGTGCGATATTGATGAAAAGGCGAAAAGAGATTGAATATATGGATATAGGTGATATGACAGAAGTACACCACATGAGATGCAGATCACGTGGCACGGCAGCAGCAGCAAACCAGCAGCTGATCGAGCAAAGAGGAGGTAACAAAAAACTGTATTTGTTTCCCATTGTATCACCGTATAAGAGGGAATTTCGGAGGAGTCTTGGGATGTGTCCAGCCCCCCTCTTCACAATGTGAGCAGGAGAAACGGGAAGTGGCTGGCGAGCAGGGGGAACACCCTAGTAAATAAATAAATGGCCCCGAGCGTGGTTAAATCTTTTGGCACAAAGTCCTGTCTTACGAGATGTGAGTTCTTGATATTTTTTATTTATAATTTAAAAATGGAATAAGAACCTGAAAATCTAACAACATCACATTAAAGTTGTAAAGTATGTAAAGAATGATACCAAACACACACACATATATATATATATATATATATATATATATATATATATATATATATATATATATATATATATATATATATGTAGGTTTTAAAATAAGCCCAATTTAAAAAGTGAGATAAAAACATCATCATTGCACTTTTAGGCTTAGAATTTCAGATATATGGAGTAGATGTATTTATTTATTTATTGATTTAATTGTCAATGGATTGGTTAAGTAATTCCCTTCATGATTAATCAATTTTTCTGATTCTGATTAATTTGCAGTATTTTATGTCCTGTATGCTTGTTTTTTATATGTCTGCTGCTGTATGCATCTGATTTTCCCCTTGGGATTAACATGGTAATACTTCAATTAATGTTACTATTTTTTTTGCCTTTTCCTTTTGTTTAAATAGTTGTAAGGGGTGCTTACCTTGGATGCTTTAAGGAGATGCCCATGAGAGCACAAGTAAAGGAAACAGCAAGGCAGCTATACAGGTATAGATGTCTGCGGCAGTGCAGGTGGTCTTGTGGAGCGCTACATGAGTCATTCGATCCTGGATGGGATGGGACATCCAATTGCTAGGAAGTGAGCTGCGAGGTACATGATAAAAGGTAGTAGAGTCATTCTGGTGTGAGTTAAAGGGCCTGATAGATAGAAACAAGAACATTTAATGGAGGGTAATTGAGGTTGGAGTGTCCGTGGCTGTTCACATGTGCACAAGTATGGATACGGATTTATTGAGTTACTTCCGAATTACAGCATGCAGAACAACCTAGGTGAAGGCATGTGAGATAATTCAAGAAGCCTGGTGAGGTGTCCATTGGATTGGAGGAGGGGGATCCTTGGTCATGTAAAATGGAAAGGCGGATGTCAGAGTTCATCTTTATTTTGTCAGCACTGATTCTGTCGTTAACAGAGTTTCACTGAGGTATTCCTGAGCTGTCTGAACCAGAATAGGTGGTGGTGCTTATTACTCTTGGATTATCCTCTAGAGCACTGAGAAGTGGAGATAAGACGGAGAGCTTGACATTTGTCTGATTTCAGTTCTTTTTCTTTTTAAGAAGCTCTTTGTCCCCTTGAACAGCCTAGAATAGATAGAAGGGAAAAGGACCGGGATTGATGTTGTGCCTTGATTCCTTTTAAGCATTCTGAGAAAATTGATCAAGGAAAAGGAGTGGTTACATTGTTTTTTTCTGAATTGAATATTTTCCTTATTTTTATCATGTTAATTCATGTACATATTACCTGTGAGTTGATGGACGTGCTTGTGTGATTTTTGTACTGATTGAACTGCAACTTTTGTTACATCTAATATTTATTGATATCACCTTGTTTTTAATAAAGAACTTTTCAATTTAATGGGAACTGTCAAATTAATGGAAGAAATAATTAAATAAAAGATTCAGCAACACATGACAACACCAGTCTGCATAGGTTCAGTTGAGGGAGGTCGTGTTTAAATAACAAGCTGGAATTCTATGAGGAAGCAAGGATATTAACAGAGCAGCGAATATGATGTTATTTATTGTGATTTTCAGAAAGCATTTGATAAGGTGCCATATGAGAGGTTTGGCATCAGACTAAAAAAAAGAGGGAGTTCAGGGTGTAGTGTGTTGCAGAAATGGCTCAAACACAGGAAGCAGAGGGTTATGGTGCCAGGAATGTTATCTAAATTGGATGATGTTAAGCGTGGTGTCCCCACTCTAGGGCCAGTGCTATTATAATACAGTAAATGCAAATGATTTGGATAGGACTATACATAGCAAGCTGGCTAAGTTTGCAGATGTTACCAAGCTAGGTGGATTGGCAGAAAATCTGGAATCCCCTGAATCATTACAGATGGACCTGGACAGCATAGAGCATACAGGCTTGGGCAAATCTGTGACAGATGAAATATAATGTCAGTAAATGTAAAGTGTTACACATAGGAAGTAAAAATGTGAGGTTTGAATACACAATAAGAGGTCAGAAAATTGAAAGCACACCTTGTGAGAAGGATTTAGGAGTTGTAGTGGACTTGACACTATCAAATTCCAGACAGTACAGGGTAAAAAGACTTACAGAATGTGAGGTTATATAGCACTCGGATGTGTAGAGTACAAGTCAAAGACGGCTATGTTCAAGCTTCATAATGCACTGGTTAGACCTCATTTGCATACAGTTTTGGTTTCCAGATTACAAAAAGACATAGCAGTGCTGGAAAAAGTCCAGAGACCTGAGTGTAGTGTTTAAAATTATGAAGGGAATTAGTCCAGTGGATTGAGACGGTGACTTTAAAATGATAGATAGATAGATAGATAGATAGATAGATAGATAGATAGATAGATAGATAGATAGATAGATAGATAGATAGATAGATAGATAGATACTTTATTAATCCCTGGGGGAAATTCACAAGAACAGGGGGACACAGTTGGAAACTTGTTCAGGGTAAATTTCTCACAAATATCAGGAAGTTTTTCTTCATGCATGGAATAAGTGACCAAGTTGTGTGGTGGGCAGTAGACCTTTTGGGACCTTTTGTTATTTTAGAAAATTTAAGTGGATAGAACTGGTGAACTTTGTTTGGATGAATGGCCTATTCTCATCCTGATTGTTCTAAAGTTATAATGTTCACCATCTTCTCTGTGTCTCTCGCTCACCATGATTTATCCTTGGTAAAACTACTAGATGCCCCATGATTATATGCTATGAGGTATGTTATGGGTACATGAAAATCATTTAAATCGCAAAAACATGTAGATTATTTAAAGCCATTACAAAAATAAGTGAAGTCATGTCCCTTTGTATAAATGCACCCTGCTTTGTAATGCGAGAGGCCCTGCTTTACGATGGCTTTTGTCTATCAGCGTCACGACTCTGTAGTGGAATAAGAGGATTCATAAAAAGAAAGAGTGAATTATGTCATCCACAGTTTATAATTTCACATTAATATTCCAAGTTTACATTTGTTATATTTGAAAAGCTTTGTCTTTTTTATATATTCAGCTGTTTTCTTACTTATTGACCTTGTTCTACATAACATTACCAGAAGTACATGACAGAGAAAAAATCTGTTTCATTATAGAGTATTACTCCTTCAGGTTAATGTAATGCCTTCTCTGATCACACCAAGGCAACGTCTAAGCTGCTGCTTGATAACATCCAATAACAAAGAAATGAGTTGTGTGACAAATTTGTTAGGGCACTGCTATTTCTGCTTTTAAGTACTGGATGGGGACAAACTATAAGCTGTAAATGTTGTCAGCATTGCTCATTTTGTGTGTAATTCTAGCCGGCCACTATAAGCCAGTTTTGCTCATTTGCAGAGATGGCTTTTCCCCACTTGGTAACCAACTGGATTCCAGATGACTCCTTTGTCATATTATTTTCCATTTTACAGAAGGATATTTTCCAATTACTAGAATATTTCTAGTACTTTTTAGGGCATGCGTCATTCAGTGTGACATACTTGTGTATTACACAGCACCTTATACACTCCAGCCTTGGCTGCTGATTAATTTGCCTTTATAGAGAGTTCTAAAATGGCTATTTTCTCAGTATTTTGTGTTGGATTTTACATTATACTATACAGCCACAGTAGGAATCCAGGTCACGGAGAGTCATAGTGGCTACAGACTTTGGTTAGTTAATAAAGAATACAGCTGATCCATTCATGTTTCAACCTACTTAATCCACATTAGGTCCGATTTTGTAAATTGGAAGACTAAAACTGCAGCTCATTTCGTAAATCATTCACACTTAAAGGTTAATTATACCATATTTATTGGTCATGAACTAATCTAACTAAAACCTTTAATTATTAATGATTAATTATATCTTATTTATTAGTCATTAATTAATGTAACTAAATTCTTAACAATATGAACATTAAATATTAATCATAATTAAAAAAAGGATCAAGAAGAACCAGCTAAAGAAAAATACTACAAAGTCTGAACTAACAGGATATGAACAACTGAAATGGCTAAAACATTAGAACATTAGAAAAACTGTGACGAGAACATTCAGCCTTTCAAACTCGTCCTTCCTATTCATCTCAATTGTCCAAAATAACATTAAATTGAGATTTGAAATCCCAGACTCTCCACCACACTCCTTACTAATTTATTCCATGTGTTTATGATTCTTTACATGAAAAAAAAATCATTCTAACATTTCTGCACATAACAAGTTTCCAACAACAAGTTCACATGTTGTTACTGCAGAATTTATTTTTTAGTAACAACTGGGATCTAACTCCTTTTGTAATTGAAGCCTTTCGGTCATGTCCCCTCTTAATCTCTGTTTACATTCAACTCCTTCAGTCTCTCCTAATAGTTCTTGCCTCTTAGTCCTAGAATCAACCTTGTTGCTCCCCTCTGGACTTTTTCCAGCTCCGCCATGTCTTTTTTCTAGCCTGCAGACCAAAACTGAACACAGTACTCCCGGTGAGGCCTCACTAGTGTGTTATATAACTGAAGTATGTCCTCCCATAGCTTGTACTTCACACCTCATGATACTTAACTCAACACCCTCTTAGCTTTCTTAATCACTTCTCTACACTGTCCTGTTTCTCCTAGGTCCTTCTCATAAGGTTTACTTTCAATTTTCGGACCTTTAATTTTGTATTTAAGTTTAATATTTCTACTTCCTATGTGTAATACTACATTTGCTTACATTAAATTTCATCTGCCACAAATCTGTTAAAGCCTATGTGCTGTCCTAGTCCTTCTATAATAATTTAGCTGATTCTGCATCATCTGTCTTTCCACCTAGTTTGGTATCATCTGCAAAATGAACCCGCTCATTGATTATATTCGTGTTCAGATTGTTTATGGATATTAAAAAGAGAAGCAGCCTCAGCATTGACTTCTGAGGGACACCACTTTGAACGTCACCTAATTATGATGCAGTCCCCACTCTCCCTGAATTTTCTTTAGCCTTCTGGAAATCAAGATAAACAATATTATGTGTACATCTCTGATCGTATCCCCATAGAATTCCAGCATATTAGGGAGACATAACCATCCTTGTCTGAAGCCATGTGGAGAATTTGCTAATATTCGTGTTTCTGTCATGTGCTGCTGAATTGTCTTTTAATAATTCCTTCCATTAATCTACCTATGATGCACGCAGTGGCATAGCTAGGGGCAGGTGGAGGGGGCGGTCCACCCTGGGTGGCACATTTTTGGGGGCAGCATTATCGACCAAATGGCTCAGTACGATTCGTGTGAAAGCAGCAGGGTTTGGAAAAATATCACTCACGAATGAAAAAAGTAAACTTCTCTGATTTTTATCCACTAATGCTTCAAAAATTAATTTTCCGTGATGCATCAGACACAGCAGTTGAAATTTATGAGGCAATAACAAAAATAAACCTAAACATTACACAGATAAAAATTTCTAGGAAGATAAACAACTAATTTATAATTTTGTTTCATTATCAATCCAAATGTGCTCTTGCTCTGCGCAGAAAACATCCCCACCTATCACTTGTACACTACACTGGTTCCGGTTTTCGCAGCATAATTATATTAAACTAATATGGAGAACACGGCTTATCAGTGCATCTATACTATATTCTTGTGTAGTTGATGCTTATAAATAATTATTTGTGAAACATTATTGCTGTTTCTCTATTTATGAATATCTATGCCAAATTTATCTTAATTTTTCTCTATACATTATTTTAATTTTCTATTTAAATAGGTTAACATATTCAGATATGTTGGAGGGCGTCAAATTGAAGCACCGCCCGCCCCGCCCCGAGCGGCATGAACTTGAGCTACGCCCCTGGATGCACGTTAAGCTTACTGACCTACAGTTTCTTGGATCATCCTTTTTATACAACAGGATAATATTTGGTAGCCTTCAAGTCTTTAGGAATTTCCCTAGTCTCATTTATTTATATCCAAACATAACCAAAACATAATAACATAATTCAAACTCATTATTCCTTCAAATCATCATTACATTTTCAAACAACACGATTGTTCTGGAAGAAAAAGATGAAAATAAATCTCTCATGTTTTCTTTATGAACAAATGAAAAATGACTTGAAAATTGATCCTGTATAACATGTAATTTAATCCATCATTATGACTGAATGTATTTCATTTGTTTAACTGTCTTTTATTTAATTCACAATGTTTGGTTTGTCATGTTTAACAACCACTATGCAAAGTGAAATTTGATGGAATTTATTGAATTTCATTTCTATTCCAATTATTTTTCCTTAGAGCTGGGTGTAATTCTAATTCTTATTTATCATGTATACCATAAATGACAGAAGCCCCCTGCATGCAAAGGTTGTTTTGGACCTCATCTTGGTGTCCGCCAAGCAGGATGTGCCACTTCTACAACACAATAAAAGTAAAGTGTCATGTAACAAAAGAGAATTTTATAGAAATATTCAATCTTACTGCAAAATAAGACCCAGACATTGAAAATGGGCTCAAATAGCTTTCTAAAAATGCTAAACCGATGAGCCTAGGGATACAGAATGAACTGCTCCAATCTGCAGTGTTCTAATAAAGAAAATAAAAGAAGAATTGCATAAAATACCTTGTAAGTTATATCCTCAATTGGCTGACAAGTTTAAAGAAAGGACGAAGCATAAACTTGTTTCAGAGTGCATTCACTACCTTCACGCAGGTAAAATCAAAGAAAGGGCAGGTTGACTTATTAAGGAGTGTTATAAAACACGCTTTAGGTTTGGGAGCTGCTGGGACCTGATTTCTCTCTGTGTGTTGGATTTTCCTCTGATTGTGCACTGGTCATGTCTGGAAACTGGGGAGGTGTGCAAGTCATTTTTAAATCAACTCTTTCTAAAGCTGTTTGCAATCATTGCAATTCTTAAATCTGGTTCTCTTCCCAAGCCACTCACATTTGGACAATTACAACAAAAAATCTATTTCTAGCTACATCCCTGACAGGCAGGTGTCTTTTATAGGCCTCTCGGATAACTGATAACTTAAAGACCACAGCACCCAGTACATCTTGATTGTTGCAAAGCCCAACACTTTTTGACTCAGAACATTTGAGTAAAACACAATACACCAATAATCTGCTCCATCTTATATTTCGGAATGTCTGACACCTTATATTCCAAATCGTAACCTTAGATCCTCAAATGAGGGTCTCCTTAGAATTCTAAGAACTAAACTTAAAATAAGTGGTGATGTGGCCTTCTGCTGTTATGCACCTAAAATATGGAATAGCAGACCAATAGAAATTCACCAGGCTAATATGGTGGAGCACTTTAAAACACTGCTGAAAACACATTACTTTAACATGGCTTTCTCATACCTTCATCTTAATTTAATCCTGATGCTCTGTATATTCAATTAATTATCATTATTATTCATGATATTCAAATTCAAAATCCGTACTAACTCCTACTTTCTCTTCTGTTCTTTTTCTGGTTTCCTGGGGTGGTGACCTGGGCCACCGCCACCTAATCAAAGCACCGTGATGTCTCTCCATTGATGGATTAAAGGCCAGAAGTCCACATGACCGTCATCATTAAGTTCTTCCATGTGAACCCTGAATACAATGAGAACTGGTTGAGGTCATTTATGTTAGGTAGAATGCCTAGAGGGGGCTGGGTGGTCTCGTGGCCTGGAACCCCTGCAGATTTTATTTTTTTCTCCAGCTATCTGGAGTTTTTTTTTTTGTTTGTTTTTTCTGTCCTTCCTGGCCATCGGACTTTACTTTTATTCTATGTTAATTAGTGTTCTCTTATTTTAGTTCTTATTTTCTCTTTTTTCTCTTTCTTCATCATGTAAAGCACTCTGAGCTACATTGTTGGTATGAAAATGTGCTATAGAAATAAATGTTGTTGTTATTGTTATACTGTAAATGCATTCCTTGTGCGATTTTGGGCTATACATGAAATACATTGTTGTTGTATTCTAGTTTTGCATATGGCTCCAGTAAATCCACGGAAGATGCCAACACCTTGATCCTTCATACAGTACCATCCCACTTGGACATGAAGAGAGGGAATTACTGTATTTGTGAATGCTGTTTATAGGCTATAGCTCTGAATTTAACAAAATAAGCCCCTCTAGGCTCACCATCAAGATCAGGAACCCGCGTCTGAGCATTTCATTGTGTAGCTGGATTTTTAACTTCCTGACAGGCAGATTCCAGGATGGTCAAGTGGGTGGCAACACTTCATCATCAATCACTCTCATCACACATGCTCCATGGGGCTGTGTATTAGAATGCTGCATCAGTTGTGCTAGTTGGTTTCTGTAACAGACAATCTAATATTTTATATAGAGCCTTTCTATAGAATGCGCTATCCCAAAGTGTTTTTAGAGTAAGGACCCACTATATATCAGAATTACTTACATTGTGTTTTTATGATAGAATCACAGACATATAATTGTCAAGTTTAGGGGCCATAGACTAAGCGATCGGCATCCTAGTGGCATTCCCTCAGCCATCAGGCCACACTAACTGCATGGACTAATCTCTTGGCTTGTGGAACAGCCTTGGCCAGTGCTTTTTATTAAGTTTTTAATAAACTTTGCTTAACAAGATGTGCTGTTTCAGGTTGTTGAGGTGTATCTTTGGATTCCAAATTTATCCTTAAAGTTAAGCGCAAGAGCACATAACTCCTTGTTCGTGTACACCTTTCTATCTTACATGGTAGCTCATTCAAAATATCAAAATGGTACTTTATGTTGAAAGCTTATAGGAAAGACATCCCACCAATTGACAAGTTTTCGTCTTTCCTTAGTAATTAGGCCTTTAATTATTCTATATCTGGTCTGAAAAGGGCATTATTGGACATCTTTGTTGATAAAGTTGGTGAAGAGAGAGGTCTTCAGCAATTCATGACTTTAAATAAATATAGAGCGCTAGGGCTTTCGTGGGGTTCGGGTGGGCATGGTAGCGTGATGAAGTGATTTCAGGAGTTGATGGGTTGATCAGCTGATCATGTGTTTACATGCAGATACAAGCGATTCAGTCGATGATCTTGCGAGCCACCCTATAGTCGGTAACCTGCATCCCCAATAGTATAAAGGAAGCCTGAACAGGAAACGGGAATCAAAATGAAAGTAAAAGAAAGGAAGATGGCTGAGAGATGGAAGGAGAGGCAGGATCATTGCAAAGTTGGGTTTGGTTCCAACAACAGCACATGGCCGACACTCAGGGGGCAGGTTCACTCCTCCTGAGCATTCCATGGAGTAGGAGTGAGGCAGATTGGAGATGGAGCAGAGTTTGTGGGGTTCCTACAGACACTGAAGGACAGCAGCAAGGGATGGTGGTGACTTAATGAGGTGGCTGGGGTGCAAGGCCAGAAAAAGGCAGACTGCACCTGTCGGTGGACTTCTGCTTGGGCTGGGGAGACATAAGGGTGTGAGAGGACCGAGGCAAGCTATGGCTTTGGAGAAAGAACAGATACTGTGGGATTTTAATGTAATTTTCAAGGATTATTTATTGTTTATTTATTGAAGTTTTATTTTTTTCTGAGGCCATTTATTGACTTATTCATCTATTTATTTATGGAGGAACATTGCACTGTTTTTTCACTTCTTTAACAGAGTGTACATAAATGTACTAGTCCTTTTGCACCAAAATTGCATACAGTATGTAGCCTCACTGCTCTGCTCATCCTAGTCATGATATGGACTGTTCCAGGTTCAAGGACGATGTGGTAACTGAAGCCAAACTGGACCATCACAAGGTCAATTACATTGGACTCTTAGTTCAGTCTCCTTCCTCTTGATTATTTCTGTTTGTTAGTTTTGTTTGGCCTTATCAGGTAAAAGCTTTCTGTTACAGTCCATTCTCATTTCACGCCCTTTATTTCTACCAAAATAAAATAATGTATAGCCCTGACTACCTACTGTCTCCTATAATAACAATCTGACAAATCCCTCTCAAAGATTTTATCTTTTAATTGTTGACATTGTAGTTGTGTATTATATGTAGTCAGATATTTTCACAAAGAAATTCTTACTCCCAGTCAGTTTAATACAGGAATAGAGCTGCAAATCAAGATAGGCAAGAGCTGATTTCAGAAGTGCTTTCACGCTCATATTTCAACAGCTCTGTTTGCTACTCACTGGCCCAAAAATAAAAACTTGGTAATCATTACAAACTGTTACTGACTCTCATCAGAATACTGCTATTGCACACTAATATGATGACACTAGAAATATTGGGGGTCTTGGGATTGAAGGATTTGCTTTATACTAGGCCTTAGAATACAGTATGTGCTTACAACATATTAGAGTGTCCAGAGGTAGGGTGGTGGCCATTTGACATTCTGTAGATCGGGGTCTCCAACCTTTTTTCCCCTGAGAGCTACTTTTACAATATGAAAATGGCCGAGAGCTACTCATGTTTTCTAATGTTTTTTATTCTCATAGCTTATTTCAACCCAAACAAACTGAATATGCTTGTTTTGCCTGAACATTTACAAAATGTCGTTATCCACAACTCACATGTTGCATGAAAACATCACAAAAAATATTTTGTTCACCTGCAAGTTCATATTGTTTGTCTGTATGCATTTTCTAGTGTATCTCACTATTGAATTAAAATATGAATGCTGTCAAAACAAAGCAATGCAATTCCAAATCCACAGATATGACTTATTCATTTGTCACTTTGTTTCATGTCACTGTTTCACTTTATTCACAGGTCCAGTTGCCTGTGTGATGTGTTTTTTAGTTAGTCAGATGACTGGCACTGAGGTGTATGGTGGAGTGGAGCCACTGAGGTTCACTCTTATGGAGTCATTTAAATGTTCGTCTATCAGTCTGGTTCTGAACTTTGATTTCATGACATTCGTGTCAGACTCACAGAGGTATGGAAACCCAAACAAAGCAGACATTTTCAGAGCTGAAGAGAGAAGAGATTCTTATAGTTATCTGGCTCTACGAAGCTCCAGAAATGCTGAGAATGCTGTTGAGACTTTAACTGCACATTATTTTGAAGGTTTACTAATATATAATACAGGTATATAAAATCCAATGTCTCTGTCTGTATGTCTGTCTGTCCGCTTTTCACAAGAGAACTACTTAGTGGATTTAGACTTGTCTAATTTCACTATTTCACTAAAAATTATTAGCATGAATCTGAGTGAGACGCAGTGGGCAGAGGGAAGGGGGGCCCTCTTCACTCACGCTGCAGCCTTTGGGCGTGTTCCTTACCCCCGCTTAGCTAGCAAATGAAAGAACAATTGAATTCAACTTCGTTTGATATTTAAAAGTAGAGGGCTCTGCCCCCTGCTCGCTTTGCTCGCCCACCCCCGGGTTTGGTTTACTGGATACACAATTTAAAGAGATTATTTTAATGGGAATTGTTACATATGCATTATTTTCACTTTTACTTTAAACCTTTTGTAAAAACAATACTTGTTTTTTATTTCCGGGAATGGGCATGGTTAAATATATTTTTCAGAGGATGTGGGGGGGCGAAGTGGGGGGGGGACTGAACACACGCTAAGGAGAAGCGGTCAGATCATCTGCTGGCTGGCTGCTGTTGGCGAGCTGCGTTTTGCTTGCCAATTGTCGTTGTTTTAAGAGCTGGGAGCACATGATGTCTGTCAGCCAAAAGCATTCCAACAACTGCTAGGTTAGATGTCCGTGAACTTATTTTAAATGTTGTCTCACTGCCTTGTCTCGCATGATGTTAAAGTGTTTCTCGCGGGACATCAAATTGTCTTCCAAGAAGATCATGTCTCATCTCCCTAGTCTCCCTCCCAAGATTTTTTTTTTATAATAGAGCGATAAAGTGTTACTTAGGTCTTGATGACTTTGTGTCCGGATATTTTCTTAAGTGTATGCCACATTGAAAAGATTTATTGCAATTCAGATTGTGGATCATGATTTTGTGTTAAAAGGATCGTGATATGATTTTTTTGGAAAGATAGTCCACCCCTAATTTGACTAATCAAGTTTTCAAATTTATTTAGGATTCATTAACCCTTTGGCGAGCTACTTGGAAAGGGTTTGCGATTTACCGGTAGCTCGCGAGCGATGTGTTGGAGACCCCTGCTGTAGATCATTAGAATTCTGACTTTGGGCATGTCCACTACAGCCATGTATTTCTGAAAATGCTGTCTTGGCTTTGTAGTGAAGATGGGTGAAAATGTGGGGTTTTGCACACGCAGACTCTATTTGATTCACGCTTATTATGCAACCTTTCCTTGATTGGATTTTTCTAATAACAACATCTCAAACCTTGATTGGTCACCCTTCACAGAAGAAAAATATATTCCTACATAGTGGACATAAAGAAGTTGCTCTCCATGGATCTTATTTTGTTTGATTACCAGTATACACCTAAATTGCGTTTTGTACAAAAGGCAAATAATTTACTGACCACTACAGTTCTGCAATAAATCTCTGAGATAAAACAAAAGCACAATGACACTGATTAAGTGTTGGGGAGCCTCCCCGTATACTGGCTGTAGGTTCCAGTTCAGTTAAACTGTCAAAATAAATCACACATTCGACAAAATAGCATGAATTCTCTGAGCTTTTATGGAGTTGATACGAGAAGTACAGGAAGTGACATCAATAACGCGGTGTCACAGAATGCAGTGGCCAGAGATGACGTCAGACACAGAGGGATGGAACTGAGGTCATCAGGAGCAGACCGGAAGAGAAGTCTTCTATACAGTCGGGATGGAGGTGGATACTTTGATCATTATTTCTGGTAGGAGCATTTTATTCGGAAGTTTTTATGTACATGAAAGGAAAGAAAAGCATTAGTGCCTCATTCCTGGTCCCTTTCTCTTGTTCTTTCATGCACCATTGAGCCTTTTGACTGCCCCCTAATCGCGTGTGTGTCACATCCCATGGCTGGTGGTGTAACCACCCCTTTAAGGAGGACACTTACTCTATTATCACCTATGTGCCCCAGTAATGTAGGCGAACAACTGCATCATGTGTGTTTTCAGTTGTTTTAGTGTGGACTGCCTGATTTCATTTAAAAATGGAATTATTGGTATTGCGGAGGTATTGTTTAAATACAGTAGTAGTTTAAGGAAAAGGAGATTAAGAGGAGATATGACTGAAGTGTTTACAATTATGAAGGGAAGTAGTCCAGTGGATCAAGATGGTGACTTTAAAATTAGTTCAGTTGGAACAAGGAGACTTAGCTAGAAATTTGTTAAGAGTAAATTTCACAAAAACATTAGGAAGTTTTTCTTCACACAGAGAACAATCGACACTTGGAATAAGGGACCAAGTCGTGTGGTGTGCAGTAGGAGCTTTCAAAAGTAGACTTAACTTTTTTGGAAGAATTAAGACAGTGAAAGGCAACCTTTTTTGAGTCCAAAAATTTTCTTTCACGGTGCACCTGAGGGACTGCCCATAAATAAAGTCATGACAAGAATAAACTATGTATGAATTTTTCTAGATAAAGTTTAATTAAAATTACCGTAAATAAAAAGCTAGTGATAATCGTAGTATTATCGAATGCTTGCCTCACAACAAAATGTTTTTCACCACAGAGAACTGGAAAAGGTCACTGAGTTTACAAAGTTTGCTGTGTTGATCAGCGGTGTCAGAGCGAAAATAAGGTTAATTTTTCCATAGTAATACTCAGACGAGTGGTGAGAGCTTTAGCTACAGCGATACTCTCTCGTCGGCAAAAGCCGAAATGTAGCATTCGTATTTTCTCGTTCTATATTTGCTCCGCCTCCTTCTATCTGTACAGTGAGCGAGATCTTCTAACAACAAGACTTTTTAAGTCTCACGAGATGTGTTTTTGACACCGCTAGTGTTGATATTATGATGAATGGTGAACAGCAAAAATTTTAACTTGGATTCAAAATAAATACATTTGTTTATTCAACAATCTGATTAACCGTTATCTGTTTTTCCAACATAAAATATATTTTTTTAAACATTATCTTTTTAATCAACCAAAAGTTCAAAAACACTAGCAATTTTAAATATTTTACAAATGTTTTCGCGGCGCCCCTAGAAAATTGGTTGCCCGACAATGAATTAAGAGGATAGAAACAATGAGCTTTGTTGTAATGATTGATCTGTTCTCATCTAGATTGTTCTAATACTCATTGTCTGTTATAACTGTCCATAGGTTCCCCAGAGGTTTATTGTCTCCAGGAAAGCAGTCCTCCTCTGTTTCAACTGGCCATTTTCAAATTATAATATTAATGGATTTTATATTGATTTTCTTTATGTTAAGTGCTGTATTTTGTGTTGTGTTTAATGTAATTTGGCTCTGCATACAAATAATGTATTGCATAGTTTACTGTTAATGCATTAGTTATAAACATGGGCAAGTGTTTTGAGTCTGTACTGAAAAATTTAACTAAATAATTTGTAAACAGCTTTATGTTGTGATCCAGTTAGTATAATTTAGTTGAATTCAGTAAGTGAGTTTTGATTAATTTCAGTTTGCTATTTTGAATATTCTAATAATTTTACATTACGTTTGGTGACTTTTCATAGTTGCAGCCATATTGGTTACTGTTATGCCAATTCCAGGTCTTGTGACATGTTAGTCATGTTCCTTATTATGCCCCACCTATATAAAATTGGTTGTAGTCATGTCATCATGTCATATCTTCATTATTTGCCTTCTCTCACTCTCTCTTTAGTGTAGATAAAACTACAAGGCTCTTCCATGATGAAATTAGAAATAGGACTTCTTGCCTCTTGACAATGATTTTGTTTCGTGCTAAAACATTCAAGTCCAAATCACATCGATCTTTCGTGGTTTAGACTCAAAACTATCCCCTGACTAAGATTTGCCTATCTCTTGTAATGAACAAAGACAGTTAGGCAGCATGAAGTTTTGTGGTGCCAGCATGGCAAACCCCTATTTAATGATGCAAACTGAAAAAGAAAAGGCAGAATAATAGTGCAAAACATCTGCCTCTTCCATCCACAAAAGGTATTGCAAGTAAAGGCACCTCTGTTAAGGAGCTTCATTTTCTAACAGTCATGGATCTGTAAAGAATGGTTACTTCCAGTGGTTGTCTTGATTTCATGAGGATCCTCCAGAAGGGGGCTTTCTGGGCTGGTGAGAAAGTGACATCAGTTGTCTTCTGGCTGTCATCCTTCTAAACTGTGGTGGGAAAGAGAGAAGAAGTTAACAACTTGAAATGGCTTTGCTTACTGGCCCTGAGCCCTGAAGATGTCCCCTACTTGTGCTTGCTTGAAATACTTTTCTGTATTTTATCTCCCGGTCTTTTCCTCTCTGTTATTTTTAAGGTATTCTTCATTTCCTAACTTTTTTTTCTCAATGCTTTTGTTGTCACAACCCATTTTCTTCATATGTGTCTTCATGACCCACTTGGTGCAGGGGCTTCCTTGGTGAAACAAAGACGATCATCAGAGTGTGTGTCCCTTGATCGTTAAGGTGCGGAGTGGAAATATATTGTCCGGCAAAATTGAATGCTTTGGCAACCTGCTGCAAGCCAAGTGCGACCCACCAAGACCCACTTCCATTGTAAAGCATAGGAACTCCCAATCCCCTGGCAGCAGCATGCAACCCAAAAATAGATCCCTACCCATTGGTTGAGAAATGCTGTCCTAACATATCCTTAACATCTTTGAAAACGTGTACCCTCCTTTTCACTTGTCGATCTTATTAATACTCATAGTTTGGCTTGTGCTGTGTGGCCTGTCTTTTGGAGTTTCTTTCCAGTAATATTCCTAAATATTTTAATTGTTTTCCCCTTTTCTCTTCAGAATAGAACAAAGGAGGATGGTCCCCCCAATCAATGTCAATTATTAAGGTGTGCGACTAATCCTGGGATTGTGCAACCTGAAGTAATTCTTTCAAAGTATTTGTGCTTGTTTGCCTTGCATTTAAACCTCCTTTACAGATTAAACTTTGTCTGCTTAAGTTGTCACTTTTTATATTAGACCAGTTTCTGGAGATGGTTTTGCCTTTTTCTTTTCACCTCCTTTGTGAAGATTAACTTTCACTACCGAGTTGCTTTTCTATTTATGATTCAGAATTTTCATTTTGTTTTAGTGAATGGTTGCAACTCGAGGTTTCTAGTTCTATATTATTTATTGTTATAAACTATTATTGTATTTTTTATTATAGGGATTTGCAGTTGATTTAGTGGTGGTTTGGTTCGGGTTTTTTGCTAACACTAGAAGCACCACAACCAGCACCGATTGGCGTTGTGTTTTAAAATTTTTAATTATTTTAGCAGTGTGCATGTCACGCTTCTTGACTTTAGGAAATTATTGCACTGCTATGTCCATGTTGTTGTAACTATGAAATTCTATTCAAAAACATGATTGATGGTATTTTCTTTGTTTACTTACACAGAAGACTCCCTATTAATGCCATAAGCAATGCCATAGAACGCTGGTACCCAGGAGTGAATCACTTCATATGTACTCTGGCTCGCACTTGACTATATTTGCATATTCTTTTTTACCTTAAATTCTCCCATCTTTCTGGAGAAAATGTGAATTGCTGTTTCTCTTCTGTAGACAACTACAAAAATAATCACCAAAAATATCTCACTTATAATCACTTGTAGTGTTTCATTTTGCATGATGAAAAAAAAAAAAATACAAATCTAAAAAAATGTTAGCAATCCAGTCATTTCAGGTTAAAAATTACTATAAACTCACTTGAAATAGCATCTCAATTGCTTTCACACAACCTGGAATAAAAAGTAAACAGCCAGCATCAATTTGACATAGGAATTGGAGTTGTGACCCGCTGGGCTGGCTACTTTGAGCAGTTGTTCAAAGCTGATCCTCTGGCTAGGACGTTGGATATCTCTGGGTCAACGGTTCTTGAGGCTGATCCTCCAATTAGCTGTGAACCACCCAGTCTCACTGAGATTGCACAGGTGGTGAACCAGCTGATGGGGAGGGAGGCTGCAGGGATCTGTGGTATCTGAAGTGAACCTCTCCAGGATGGTAGTAAGGCTGTCCTCCTGGCATTGCAAGCAATCTTTCCTTAATGGAAAATGGGACTTGTCGTCCCTATCTGGAAAGGGAAGGGTGATCACCTGGATTGCAGCAACTACAGGGGGATAACACTGCTCTCGGTGCCGGGTAAGGTCCTTGCTAGAGTCATCCTCAATAGGATCTGTGATCATTTGCTCACCTACCAGCGACCGGAATAGTCTGTTTTTACACCTAAGAAGTCTACCATCGACCGCATCCTGGCACTGAGAGTTCCCATGGTGCGCAAATGTGAATATTGGCAGAGTTTCTTTGCAGCATTTGTTGATTTTCGTAAAGCGTTCGACTCAGTTGATTGAGCTGCCCTGTGGAACATCCTGAGGGTTCGCGGGATCTCCTCGAGGTTGCTAGATATCATGGCTGGCCTGTACACTGGTACTGCGAGTGCTGTGCAGAGTGGAGGCAGGACCTCTGCGTTTCTCCCAGTTGATTCTGGGGTTCTTCAGAGGTGTGTTCTTACTCCTACTCTGTTCAATGCTTGTATGGACTGGGTGTTGGGCAAGGTCATGGGGTCCAGTGGCTGTGGGGCATCTGTTGGTGAAGAAAGATTCATGGATTTTGACTTTGCTGACAATGCTGTGATCTTCGCAGAGTCAATGGAGGCTCTGATTGGGGCGCTCGAGAGACTGAGTGAGGAGTCTGAGTGTCTGGGCTTGCGAGTGTCCTGGATAAAAACCAAAGATCCAGGCCTTTATTGACCTCTTGGGCACAGACATCAGCAGTGTTTCTGTCTGCGGAGAAAGTGTCAACCTCATGACATTCATGTCTCTGGTGACTCTTCCTATGAAGTCAGTAGACAGATTAGGAGAGCATGGGGGGTCATGAGGTCACTGGAAAGCGGTGTATGGCACTCCCTATATCTATGCAAAAGGATGAAGGTCCAAGTCTTTAGAGTCCTGGTGCTCCCTGTCTTGCTATATGGTTGCAAGACATGGACGTTATCCAATGACCTGAGATGAAGACTGGACTCCTTTGGTACTGTGTCTCTACAGAAAATCCTTGGGTACCGTTGGTTTGACTTTGTGTCGAATGAGGGGTTGCTCATGGAGTCCCGAATGAGGCACATAACCTGTATTTTAAAGGTAGCATCAGTTACGTCACTACAGCCATGTGGCATGTTTCCCCGAGGGTGATCCACCTTGTAAGATCCTCATTGTTGGGGACTCGAATGGCTGGACCAGGCCAAGGGGTCGCCCAAGTAACATCTGGCTGCGGCAGATAGAGGGTCATTTCCGGAGGGTGGGACTGGACTGTGTGTCTGCCTGGGGGGTTGCAAACCGGGATCCTGAGTTGTTTCGTCATGTAGTGGGTGCGGCAGCGCACTGTACCAGTGCATGCCCCCCAACTTGACTTCACGTAACTTGAATGGAGAACACACTGTGATAAGCCAACTTCAGATGCCTCAAATAAAACATTTGGATGTGGAAATGTAAAAGAAATAAAGTTTTCATTTACCTGTTTTAGCACCCCTACGCAGATTAACACGGCAGCGGTACAAAGTTTTAACGGCATTTTGAGTGCCGGGATGCTTGAAGGGCTTCCTGGAGGCCTACACATGCTCCAAGAGGCTGAGGCACAAGTTTGAGGCCATTTTTCGAGCGTGCTTACGGTTTCTGACGGCCAAGTGCGGAGGCGCACTTCCGTAACCGCTGGAGGAGAGAGGGCGAAAGTAGTATATTTAACATCAGAGGACGGGTCTGAAGGATTGAAAGCTTTGTTTTAAAGTAGCCGGCTTAATAAAAAAGGGCATTCACACGTGTGGCATAGTATAGGAGTGAATGGGGGAGAAAGTAAAATAGTACTTACTTAACAGAGGCTGAACAGGAAGTCCACAGGTCAGCAAGACAGACGAGTACGCTCATGCACGTGGGAGAGAGAACTTTTAAAAAGGCTGGACTGTACCTGAGCAGATGCGGAGGAATGGTGCGCATCCCAATGTGTCTGTTTATTGGAACTCTGTGGGAAACATAAAGGTGGATTGGATGGTCAGAAGGGCTCGGGACATAAAACCAGGGTCCGAGTGCCAGAAGTCGTCTTTTGACCAGGTCTTCAAGCTGTAGTGTAGATTGAAGTAGTAAAGAGACATACTGTGCTTTGCGCATATAGTAGGTGCTTAGTTTATTCATTTTGTTTTTTATTATTTATTTATTTTTATTTTTTGCCTGCCTTTCGTGATCAGTTTTGTAGATAGACAAAGGATGTGGAGTTTTTTTTTTGTTTTGGTCTTTTCTTCTTTTTTGATTTGGAAGCCACTATAAATATTATAATACCTGCACTAATTTTTCTTTTGGGAAGTGTCTTTGCATTTGACTTTGTAAATATTTTTTTTTGCAAGACATTTCTTTGTAAAATAGAATGGACATTGCTGGAATAAAACAGATTCCTGATTTTGAATATTTTTTTTTAGTCTGATTCTCTCTTACTCCATCCCTTGGTTGCTTGGTCTCATCTACTGACACTCCAAGTTGGGAGTTGCACAACTGGGTCCTTACCCAGGGTGTCACACCCACATCCGTTGGCATATTGTGGACAGGTCAAGAAAAGAGAGCTGACAGGTGGCTTACTCAGCATTTTCACATACACGGCAGACCCGACAATGAAAACAAATGCAGACATTAACGGCTTTACATATCAAATGGAATAAGTGGCCTTATAACTTGTTTTACTTGACTTAGACTTGTTTGTTCTTTCATACTTTACCACTGCCTCAACATTTTTGCCATGTCATGTTAGACTGCCCTTCACACCCAAGTTTGCAAAAGACAAAGGTGCACAAATAAGTATCGATATCTTTTTGCAAACCATTGAATAAAATTTGGATTTGGGTGATCCAAATAAACAGCAGCAAAGTGAAACTAGAAGTCATTAAATAGAAATATAAAGGTTTCAAAAATGTAATTCTTCATTCTTGTATGGTAAAATCAATGTCAGGAACACACATAAAGTAAAAAATTGGGCACACGGACTAGCTAGAAGAAAGACAAATCCACTAAAAGTGCATTAGTTTGCTCCAAGAGTGGCATTTGGGGGTGGCAACTGGAGCAACCGCCCCAGGCCCTGCGCCTAAGGGTGCCCCGCTTTGAGGTCCGCGTGTCCCGTTAGAGTGGATTTGTCAAGTTATTTTTTCGAGTATACTGTATATATATATATATATATATATATATATATATATATATATATATAGTGGACTTGGACCCGGACACACACAGACGGACATCTTAAATTCACCACACACTGTTTATTTACAATATTTACACAAATTAAAGTCACGTGCACACACCCCAGTGCCTCTTGCACCGATCCCCCAATTGTCCAGGCCACACAGTCCTTTGTGCCTTTCTCTCTTGACCGCCTCCCGTCCTCTCTCCAGCTCTGTCCACTTCCACCCGACATCCACTGCTGACTGGAGGGAGACGGCCCCTTAAATGGGAACCGGATGGGCTCCAGCTGCTTCCCGCAATCAGTCCTAGGTCACACCCCAGTGTGGCGGAATTGCCGACTGCGCACCCGGAAGCCGTCCGGGTGTCCCCTGTCGTCTTTCCCCCAGCACTTCCTGGTGTGGCGGAAGTGCTGGGCTCCAGGGTTCCTCAGGCACCGGGGCGTCGCCTGGCGGTGGCCACGGGTCCCTACAGGGCTGGGCTTCCAAGCCCTTTACCAGAGGCCCCCCACATAACCAGGGTGGACGTCCCCTCACAGTCTGGAGGACCACAGTATATATATATATATATATATATATATATATATATATATATATATATATATATATATATATATATATATATATATATATTCGAGATGCTTCTAAGAGGAACCCTTTTAAAATCCTTCTTCAAGGTCAAATTCCATACATGTATGTCTTTGAAAACATTCCATAGTCCACCTTCATCATCCAAAAAGGGTCACCAGTATAATCCCTTACTAAGATAGGTGTAGCCCATTAGTCGCTGGGTTGGCTTCTCCTATCTATAGAAAAAGACATTGCAGATCCAGATTAGACTACGAACATGTCATCAATGACTTTTCCAATCAGAAGGCAAAAAAAGTGGATTTTCATCTCTGAACCTGGAAACCGGTAAGAGATTTCATGATGATACCTCTATGTTTATTTTACATTTCCTGTCGAAACACTGAAACTCACATTTTATTTGTAGGCCATAAACATGTCCGAATATTAATGCAAAAAAACATATATCGCTAATGCTAACCGGCTGACATGACGTCAAAGTGAGTTATGATGACTATGACATCCTGGATATCGAGACTCCAAGTATACTTGCATTTTGGGTACTTTTCTAAAAGAGGCCCTGCTAATTTCCACATCGCATTTCGCACCCATGTCGTGGTATTGTCATGAATTATGAATTGCACCTTTTTAATAGATTATATCGTTATATTTTGATGTCCGTATTTTATCTTGTAAAGATTTAGCTGAATACTGTAATGAGATAATCCAGTGTATGTTAACATTATTTTTATAAAATTTGCAAGCAAATTTATACAGTCCACACATACCGGTAACAGCGTTTGACATAACCGGCCCCGTATGGGGTTGGCCAGCCCTAGGTCCTGCACACCCCTAAGGCTGAATCTGGTCTGTTCATCCATCATTAATTATCAAAGCCAAAAAAGGTCATCTTTTACTTTTTAAAGCCTGCTTTGACGTTATCATCTTTTCATCTGTTTGTTTTGCTGCTCCTGGGTGGCACGGTGGCACAGTGGTAGCGCTGCTGCCTCGCAGTTAGGAGACCTGGGTTTGCTTCCCGGGTCCTCACTGTGTGGAGTTTGTATGTTCTCCCCATGTCTGCATGGGTTTCTTCTGGGAGCTCTGGTTTCCTCCCACAGTCCAAAGACATGCAGGTTAGGTGGAATGGTAATTCTAAAGTGGCCCTAGTGTGTGTTTGTGTGTGTCCTGCGGTGGGCTGGCACCCTGCCCGGGATTGGTTCCTGCCCTGCATTGGCTAGGATTGGCTCCAGCAAACCCTGTGTTCGGATTCAGCGGGTTGGAAAATGGATGGATAATTCTGTGCCCCTTTATTCTAGTTTTAAGTGTATCTCTAATAACATTTACCGCAAAAAATATACAAAAGGGTGATAAAGTACAGGCAGCGCTGTGCATTGCATTGCATTTCACTGTAATTTTATGATTTACTTACCACTAATACAATATCCATCAAGTGTTTTCAACATAATAGGCTACTTTAACAGATTGTCAGCTCTGCCACCTTCCCCAATCCTTTCCCTTTTGTTTCTGTACTCACTCCTAACACAAATGCAGCTACTGATTAGACGCTAATTAAAGACTGCACCCACGGCACCCAGGTGAATCCCAAATTATTATCAGTACAGGGAAAGCCTCCCTAGTACAGCACCGCTTTCTATATGGTAGATGTCTTACCTGAATTGCTGGCTTAATTAGTATGTGTATTGTGCATTAGAACAACTGGCTTGATTTATTATTATTGCTGTGTGAAATGTGGGCTTTCAGATGGCTTAACACTTGGTTCTCCGTGTTGTACAAAATAAAGACAAATAATTAAAGCTCATCTGTAAAACTTCAGTGAAGCACAGTAGCACTGTGATTAGCACTGCTGCTTCAAATATCCAGCACACTGAGTGTGAATCCCAAGCCTAGTTGGCGTCGGTGTGGATGTTCGGTTTGCATGTTCTCCCTGTTATCTGCATTGGCTTTCCTCCCACACAATGATGTGCATGATTAGGCTAACATAAATCTCTAAAGTGGCCCAGTATGAGCAAGAGTGGGCCTTGTGATGTATTGGCAAGCTGTTCAGGGCTCTTTCTTGCTCCAGGGAGAAGCTGTAGACCTACTTATGTTGAATTACATTGAGCAGGTCTGAGAAAAGTATAGAGAGTTCAGAAAGTATTCAGACCCCTTCACTTTCTGTACACACAATTTAATTTTTGAAGGATACATTTTCTATTTTTGCCTATCAATCTACACTCAGTAACCCATAATGACAAAGTGAAAGCATGTTTCTAGAGAGGTTTGAAAATGTATTAAAAATCAAAAACTGAAATCTTTCTTTTATATAAGTGTATGTATTTCTTATGGCACTCCAAATTGTGGTCACTTACGTCTAGTACTTGATTGGAGTCCACCTGTGGGAAACTGAATTGATTGCATGTCGTTTAAGAAGAAGCACACCTTAGTAAATAAGGCCCCACAATTCACAATGCATAGCAGGAGAAAAAACAAGCCATGTAGTCCAAGGAACTCTCTGTAGAACTGTGACGATGTGGGTTTGGCTCCACGCTCCCATCGCTATTCGGGAGCCCTTCAACCCAACACCGTCGGTAATGTCATCAATGAGCTAGTCAGTGGAGGCAATTACAATCGAGCAAGGGGATGGTATAAAAAAGTGCATAGTGCTTTGATTAAAAAGACAATCCAAAAAAACAAAGTGTTCAATAAATAGTGCAGTTCAGTTCATTCAAAGTTCAAATGAATAAATAATCCCATAAAAGAAATGTGGAGGTTGAAAAAACAATAAATAGAAAATCTTCTTAAAGCAATGAGGTTAAAACTTTCATCAGGAAACAGTATTTGAAATCGATAACAAGCCCGGTGTCTTTCACTCCAGCGTCTATCCTGCTTCATCCATCTGGGCCCCGCAACAAGGGAGATGCTCTCTCTCTGCAGCTGACCTTTGTGGCTGCCTCTGCTACTACTGCTCTTGTCAGTCGCCTTCCCGATCCTTGGTTCCGGTCGGCTCCCCCTGACAGTGACTTGGGAATTCCACTGCGACCAAAGCTCTCGCACAGGGAACACCACGTCTCAAATCTCGACTCCCGCTACCTTCTGCGGAAGGGACTCTTTTTACAGTTGGGAATCCTGCCAAACCGAGTGAATGGGCAAGAAGGGCTTTGGTCAGGCAGGTGACCAAAAACCCAATGGTCACTCTACCAGAGCTTTAGACATCCTCTCCTAAGATGTGAGAACTGGTCAGAAGGACAACCATCTCTGCAGTATTCCACCAATCAGTCTTTTAAATTATGATAAACACAGATTGAAGAAGTACAGATTAATCAAGTCAAATGATTAACATAACAGTAATCCACCTTAATAAAAGGTTGAATGTCTGAGTATCTGTGTGTCCATATGGTTGCTGTGCGTCTGTTACATGCCATTTGGTATGGGATTTGTAAAAGCGGTGCTAATGTTTGTCACGTGCCATCTGTTGGAATGAAAAATGCAATGCATTTTGTTACTACATGAATTATAAAATGGTGCCCTGCAAACATTAACGGTTAATACGTCCAAGAGAGAGGAACTGCCGGACAACCAAAAATCAGCTTATCTACATTAATGAAGGAAAAGATGTCTGTGAAACTGTGTGTCCATCCATTTGCTAGGGTTAGAAAGAAAAATTAAAGCATGTAGAAGAAGGGTAAAAAAATTAAAAATCATGATTAAAGTACCAAATAAGGGTATAAAAGTAAGAAAGCTGATCTTATTGGCCTATTCCGTTGTCTGAGATTACACACCAGCAACTGTAGTGTGTAGTTTGGTAGAGTGGCTAGAAGAAAGTCAATCTCGAGTAACAGGAATATGACAGTTTGAAGGACTCTGATTGCAGAGTCTCCGGTCTGATGAGTGTGGAAGCTGGCCCTGACACAGACAGGCAGACACGTTCATGTCACCCAACACACGTTTTATTACCATCATCTATTATATGCCACACAACCCCAAAGTCCCCAAAGTCCTGGCCACAACATAACAATGCCTTCTCCCTCTTCAGGCCACCTCCTGGTCTTCTCTCGACCTCGTCCGTCTTCCACCCGACTCAAGTCATCATATGAAGGGAGGCGGCCTCTTTTATAATCACCCGGATGTGCGCCAGGTGTGTCCTGGCAATCTTCCACCGACACGCCCCAGTGTGGTGGAAGTGCCGGCTGCATCCCCAGAAGCACTCCGGGTGTCCCTGCTCCTCTTTCCCCCAGCACTTCCGGGTGTGGCAGAAGTGCTGAGGTCCAGGGCTTCAAAGGTATAGGGGCGCCACCCCGGCAGTGACCACGGGCCCCTAAAGGGCTGAGCTTCAAAGTTCTTTACCCATGGACCCCAAAGATACCAGGTCGGTCGCCCCCACATGGTCTGGGGAAGGTGTAAGCCCTCCTCCGGTCCTCCTGGGCATCCCAGCCGGGTCGCCCCTCCAGCCATCTCCGACATGAGACATAAAATAAACTTTTTAGTCAGAGCTCCAAGTACCGACCAGGTACTATTTGTCATCTGTTTAAGACCATTGCTTTGGTGAAGCTTAGTGGTGGTAACATTATGCTATGGGGGTACTACTCCGTGGCAAGGACAGGGTGACTGCTCAGAATTGAGGGAAGCATGAAGGCAGCCAAATACAGAGAAGTCTTTCAAGAAAACCTGCCACAGATTGCATGCAACTTAAGATTGTGTTGGCGGTTCACCTTTCTGCAGGACAATGACCCGAAGTATACAGGCAAGGCGACACTGAAGTGAGTTCACAAGAAGTCTCACACTGTCCTTGTGTGGCCCAGCCAAAGCCCAAACTTAACCCTCATAACAGATGTGTGAAGAGACTTAAAGATGGCAGTTTACAGAGTCTGCCTATCCAATCTAATGGAGCCTGAGGGGATCTG
The DNA here is from genome assembly GCF_016835505.1 of Polypterus senegalus. NCBI lineage: Eukaryota > Metazoa > Chordata > Cladistia > Polypteriformes > Polypteridae > Polypterus > Polypterus senegalus. Next base: position 123,686,976 of record NC_053167.1, read on the forward strand.
CCAGGAAGAATGGGATAAACTGCACAAATTCAGATATGCAAAGCTTATAGAGACTTACCCAAGAAGACTCAAACCTGGAATTGTTGCCAAAGGAGCTGAACAAAGTACTGAATTAAGGGTCTTGAGCACTTGCATAAAGTTTAGATTTCAGTTTTTGATTTTTTAATAATTTGAAAACCTTTATGAAAACAAGTTTCCACTTTGTCATTATAGGTTATTGAGGCTAGATTAATGCAGAAAAACAACAAAATGCACAAAAACAAATGTATCCATTTCAAATGAAATTTGCAACAGAATAAAGTGTGCAGAAAGTGAAGGGGTCTGAATCCATTGTATGGCAATAAACCTTCAAGTTTCTTTTTGAGGTATTTCTCACACATATCTAACACAAGCGTACACTGCCACCAAACAAAGTGTTCTCCTTTAAGGCAGTAATGCCTCTACTGTAGGAATACGAATCAAACCATCAGCAGAAGTCTATAATCTTGCTAAAGCAATGACATTATCAAAATAAGCAGTCTCTTAATTGTTGTGTGTTTTTTAATAGAAGAGGGGGAAGAATAATCAGACAATTATTGCGAAGAAAATAGCACTTCCTTAAATCTTGAAAGTAAGTGGGCAAAGGTTAGGCTAAAAAATAGCTTTTTAATGGAACAGGAAAAAAAGGTGGAATGTGCACAGCATTAGTGAGTTGTTGGACGCACAGTCTGCCTGCACAGCATGATCAGCATGCCGGCTTCGTTACTCCTGCTTAAAACTTTTTAAATTAGTACTTTGGGGAAAGTGAATTTGTATCCTGCTGAGGCTTTTAGCAGCATGCATATCTTAATTATGACAATGTCCTAGATTTATGAGTGAAGGCATCAAATATTGATAAAATAATATCTCTTGCTGTCTTGCTTGGTTTTACAATATTGGAGTGAAATATTTTTACAAGCAGATAAATTTTAATGTGGTGATGAACTGAGCGAATGGCTGCATTATGCTCATTTAAAGTGAAAATGTGATCTTATTTAATTTTAAAGTGACAAGTGATCTTATTTAAGGAATATATTACATGCATAGATGTAGATCACCTTTAATACATTTTTAAAGTGTGACAGGCATGAACTACGTTTCTTTGAGGATCGCCGGTTAGAATGTTTTCCAGTAAAAATATCAAGTCCAGTCATGTTATAATTGAATTATGAACAATTAACAACAATACTAGAAAAAAAAAAAAACAGGAGTGTTCTCCTCTCGACTTTCTCGTATACTCAGATATGGGGATAGATATTTGAGGAGTAAACTGCAACACAAAGATTATAGTTTTATATTATGTACATTAAAGAACCATCAACAACAAATCAAATCAAATTAATAATATATTGAATAATTATAATTAAAGGAAAGTTGAATAAATCGGACTCTGCAGCTGCATGAATAAAAGGTAAAATACCATTTCCAGTTAGCGGAAATTGTCCAAAAGTTGATAGTGTACTTGAGTTATCGTGTTTACACACACACACACACACACACACACACACACACACACACAGACACACAGACATAATTCAAAAAATGGTATTTTCGGACTCAGGGGCGTCTAAAACGTCAAGGTTCCTCAAAAGCTCAAAATCAAAGTTTTGGATGATTCCATTACAGTAATCCCTCGCTATATCGCGCTTCGACTTTCGCGGCTTCACTCTATCGCGGATTTTAAATGTAAGCACATCTAAATATATATCACGGATTTTTCGCTGGTTCGCCGCTTTCTGCGGACAATGGGTCTTTTAATTTAAGTTACATGCTTCCTCAGTTTGATTGCCCAGTTGATTTCATACAAGGGACGCTATTGGCGGATGGCTTAGAAGCTACCCAATCAGAGCATGTATTACATATTAACTAAACTCCTCAATGCTAAAAGATATGCTTCCCGCGCGGTGCTTGTTTTGTTTGCTTCTCTCTGTCTCTCATTCTCTCTGCCTGACGGAGGGGGTGTGAGCAAAGGGGGCTGTTTACACAGTGGCTGTTTGCCTAGAAGATAGGACGCTCCTCTACAAAATGCCGCTTTATTGCGGTGCTTCTGTATACTTAAAAGCACGTATTGATTTTTTGATTGTTTGCTTTTCTTAGCCAGCGTTCTCTCTGACATTATCTGCTCTTCACGGTGCTCCTTTGAAGATAAGATATGTTTGCATTCTTTTAATTGTGAGAAAGAACTGCCATCTCTGTCTTGTAATGAAGCACAGTTTAAACGTTTGACTAAAGGGTGTTATTTCATGTCTAGAGGGCTCTAATAATGTTAACAGTGTGGGAGAGTTTATAAGAGCTTAAAATATATAAAAATAACCATACAAACATATGGTTTCTACTTCGCGGAAATTCATTTATCGCGGCAGAGTCTGGAACGGATTAACCGCGATAAACGAGGGTTGACTGTACTTTCCCTACGAGAAAGTAAATTATACTCTTGGAGGTCTAAAGCAGCAAGATTCATCAAAATCTCGAGGTTGAATTTTTGGACAATTACAATACTTTACCTACACTTTGCATACGAGAAAATAATAAACCTCTGGAGGTCCACTGGCAGTTATAACAGATATAGTTGCAGTTCTGACAACCTAGGCTGGACATTTAACATACGTCTACTGTGAGGCAAATCATTTCCTTCTATTGTTGAATTCCAAGGCTCCCAATATAGTAGTTACTGTATTATAATAAGTATTCACCTGCTGGACATTTTTATTTTTTATTATTATACTAGGGGGTTTCCCCCACTCGCTTCGCTCCGCCCACGTTGTGAACAGGGGGTTGAATGCACCCCAGGGAGACACGGTCATTCCTCTGAAAACCCCTCTTAAATGGTCATACAATGGGAAACATATACATTTTTTTTACCTCCTCTTTGCTTGATCAGCTGCTGGCTTGCTGCTGCTGCTGTGTCACGTGATCTGCTTCTTGTACGGCGCTTCGAACATTTAAAAGCCTGTACAGCAGCTGTCCTACTCTTTGTCTTTTATTTCTAGCCCTGGTCGTGGTTAAATCTTTTGGCATAAATTCCTGTCTCGTGGGACATGAGTTCTTGATATTTTTAAGTTTATAATTTAATAACACAATAAAAATTTGAAAATCTAACAACATCACATTAAAGTTTGACAAATTCTGAAAAGAATGACATCAGACATATACAGGGGGTCCTCAGGTTACAACGTCTCGACATACAACGTTTCAAGTTTACAATGCTCACTCCCATAAAAACTTAAAAAAATTGAGACATGAGAAGGAATAAAGGTAAGGATTTTTTTACACTCATTTTTTCTGTTACTGCAGTACAGTATATTTATGTCCTTTTCCTTTTTCTGAGGCTTAGATTTTGTGTTTTAATCTTCTAGATTATGATTTTGCAAATGTGTGAAGATAGGTAAGTGACTTAGGCTAGAGTGTGTTTCAGCTTACACCAAAATTCGGGTTACATCACTGTTGTAGGGACAGAACTGTGTCGTAACCCAAGAACAACCTGTATATGTAGGTTTTAAAATAAGCTGATTTAAAACGTGATGAAAAACAAAAAAACGTCACCGTTGCACTTTTAGGCTTAGGATTTTATACAGTTAAGTCCATAAATATTTGGACAGAGACAATTTCTAATTTCTAATTTTGGTTCTGTATATTACCACAATGAATTTTAAATGAAACATCTCAGATGCAGTTGAAGTGAAGACTTTAAGCTTTAATTCAGTGGGTTGAACAAAACGATTGCATAAAAATGTGAGGCAACTAAAGCATTTTTTAACACAATCCCTTCATTTCAAGGGCTCAAAAGTAATTGGACAATTGACTCAAAGGCTATTTCATGGGCAGGTGTGTTCAAGTCTGTCGTTATGTCATTATCAATTAAGCAGATAAAAGGCCTGGAGTTGATTTGAGGTGTGGTGCTTGCATGTGGAAGATTTTGCTGTGAACAGACAACATGCGGTCAAAGGAGCTCTCCATGCAGGTGAAAGAAGCCATCCTTAAGCTGCGAAAACAGAAAAAACCCATCAGAGAAATTGCTACAATATTACGAGTGGCAAAATCTACAGTTTGGTACATCCTGAGAAAGAAAGCAAGCACTGGTGAACTCAGCAACGCAAAAGACCTGGACGTCCACGGAAGACAACAGTGGTGGATGATTGCAGAATCATTTCCATGGTGAAGAGAAACCCCTTCACAACAGCCAACCAAGTGAACAACACTCTCCAGGGGGTTGGCGTATTGATATCCAAGTCTACCATAAAGAGAAGACTGCATGAAAGTAAATACAGAGGGTGCACTGCGAGGTGCAAACCACTCATAAACCTCAAGAATAGAAAGGCTAGATTGGACTTTGCTAAAGAACATCTAAAAAAGCCAGCACAGTTCTGGAAAAACATTCTTTGGACAGATGAAACCAAGATCAACCTCTACCAGAATGATGGCAAGAAAAAGGTATGGAGAAGGCATGGAACAGCTCATTATCCAAAGCATACCACATCATCTGTAAAACACGGTGGAGGCAGTGTGATGGCTTGGACGTGCATGGCTGCCAGTGGCACTGGGACACTAGTGTTTATTGATGATGTGACACAGGACAGAAGCAGCCAAATGAATTCTGAGGTGTTCAGAGACATACTGTCTGCTCAAATCCAGCTAAATGATGTCAAATTGATTGGGCTGTGTTTCATGATACAGATGGACAATGACCCAAAACATACAGCCAAAGCGACCCAGGAGTTTATTAAAGCAAAGAAGTGGAAAATTCTTGAATGGCCAAGTCAGTAACCTGATCTTAACCCAAATGAGCATTCATTTCACTTGTTGAAGACTAAACTTCGGACAGAAAGGCTCACAAACAAACAGCAACTGAAAGCTGCTGCAGTAAAGGCCTGGCAGAGCATTAAAAAGGAGGAAACCCAGCATCTGGTGATGTCCATGAGTTCAAGACTTCAGGCTGGCATTGCCAGCAAAGGGTTTTCAACCAAGTATTAGAAATGAACATTTTATTTCCAGTTACTTAATTTGTCCAATTACTTTTGAGCCCCTGAAATGAAGGGATTGTGTTAAATAAATGCTTTAGTTGCCTCACATTTTTATGCAATCTTTTTGTTCAACCCACTGAATTAAAGCTGAAAGTCTGCACTTCAACTTCATCTGAGTTGTTTCATTTAAAATTCATTGTGGTAATGTACAGAACCAAAATGAGAAAAAAGTTGTCTCTGTCCAAATATTTATAGACCTAACTGTATATATAGAGAGTAGACAACATTGAATAACAGTGAATTTATTTGGCTTTTTTGAGACTGATAAAAATCTAATCAAATCAATAAAATTAAAAAATATATATATTTAATGTCATAGAGAATATACATCTCTTCCAAGTGGTCTAAACTAATTACAAATATAAGACATACAGTAAATGACCTCATTTACTGAGTACTAAATATTCAACCCCTTTAATGTGACACCCTAAATCATTACTGGAGCAGCCAATTAGCTTTAGAAGTCACATCAGTACTTCAGTGAAGATCACCTGTCTTGGGTTTCAGTTGATTGCAGTCTTAACCTACCTGTAAGTAGAAGGGCCAACATGTGGTGATGAAGTATGATGGACTAGCTTACACAATGAAGGCAAAAGAACACTCTGAGCAACTCAGTGAAAAGATGATTGAACAGCACAAGTCAGAGGATGGAGACAAGAAAATCTCCCAGTCAGTGAATATCCAGTTAATTCAATCATGAAGAAATGGGAAGAGTATAGCAACAGCTGGAAATCTGCTTGAGCAGGCCATACCCAAAAACTCAGTTATCATGATGGAGACAAGTGAAGATGCCAAGAGACCTGTGAGAAGTGTAAAGGTGTAACAAGCAACAGTGGCTAAGAATGTAGAGACTGTGCAGACACAATCGTTGGGCCCAGGTGCTTCACCACTCTCAGCTTTTAAAAAGAGATGAAATTCACATGACATCTTGGTATGGAAGGCACATGGGGGACTCTGAAGTCAGCTGGAAGAAGGTTCTGTGGCATGATGAGATCTAAATTGAGCTTTTATCCATTAGACTAAATGGCTTGTTAGCCAAACACTGGATGTTGTCCAACGCACACTATCCTCACCATGAAACTTGGTAGTGACACCATCAGGCTCTGGGGATGCTTCTCTGCAGCAGGCATTGGAAGGCTTGTGAGGGTAAAATGGAGGCAGAAAAATACAAGAAATCTCCTGTAGTAAAACCTGATGCAGTCTGTAAGTGTAAGAGGCAGTCTTAGCATGTTAATGTTTAATGTTAAATTCATATAGTGTTTGCTTAATTTCTATAGAATGTTAGTTTCTCATAGCTACCTAAAATATGGTATAGACTTTTACCCCCAGTAAGCTAACATGAACTTTCTTTGCTAAATCTGTAGAACAAAGTGTTAATTAAGCCAGTGAGGAAATAGTCTTGCTGCTTGCATGGTCTATTAGTTATGTTGTGAGCAGGGGGGCTGAACGTACCCCTAGAAGACACAGACGCTCCTAAAAAAAAACCCTCTTAAATATTGGATAGGCTATCTTCACATTGCTCCCTTACTTGCTGGGCTTACTTGTGGCTGCTTTGTCGCGTGATATGTTTCTCGCATGGCGGTACGCGTACTTAAAAGCATGAACAGCACCTGTCCTTTTTGCTGATTGCTTTGTTTCTCTCTCCTCCCCCAGACATCCTCTGCTCCTACTGGGGGGTCCCGCTCCTGATGTGCTCCCCTATGATGTTTGTCTATTCTTTTAATTGAGAACTAGCTGCATACTGAGCTTTTTTTACTTCTGAAAGAGACATGTTTGTGTGAAGTGTTTGAATAAAGTTCCTGTCTCTACAATCTCCTGTGTTTCTGTGCAATTCTGTGACCCAAGTGTGACAATGTTTTCAAATTGGAGATGGCATACAGTTTACTGACTGTGTTTAACATGTTTAACTTGCTTAACATGCCTCAAATACAACTGTATGACCAAACTGAGAGAAATAAAACAAGAATTAAGCCTTCAACAGAATTTTCCTTTTCTTTAACACCAATTTTTCTCCAAATTTTTGTGTGAACTGTTTTGCTTTGAAATTATACTAAAACTTTATTTTGTCTGTGGAATTATTTGGAAGATCTGTCACACTATAGCTAGAATCATCCTATGGAGTGAACTAAAGGCCTCAGAACTTTGATAATTTTGGAGACAGCTACAGCAAGAAACCTGCTGCTTAAGAAAAGATTTATTTTCCAGAAGGATAACGACTCTTAAGTATAAAGCCAAAGCTACACTAAATAGCAATGTTAATGTCCTAGAGTGGCCAAGTCAGAGTCCAGTTCTCAATTCAACTGAGAATTTGTGGATGGACTTGAAAAAGGCTGTCCACTCGTAATCTCCATGCAACGTGACAGAGCTTGAGAAGTGTGGCAAGGGAGCCCTAGATTACATAATTTGCTTTGCTGGTCTTTAAAGCCACCATTTTTCATCTATTGCATCAGTTCCGTCTTGAACTCCAATCTGTGCACACCTGTGCCATAATTCATAACCTTTTGCAGCCAGGGAACAATATATGAGTGGCTGCCCCAAACCTTTTTTTGACTCTTTTGTCTACTTTATGTGCCAGCGTGTAAAGCAAGCAATTATGTGTGTTTGATATATTTTAGTAATTTATACCACTGTTCAGAGATCTGTTTTCACTTTGACATTAACAAGTCTTTTTTTCCCGTTGATCAGTGTTAAAAACACCAAATTAAATCCTCTGTGATTCCATGTTTTATCTCTGGTGTCATTTTCCACAGGCTTGAGTAGAAGCTTCTCAATTTAAGAGTGGCACTAAATGCCAAACCAAGAAACTAAGAAGAAAAACTGAAGAAGCACTGAGCCTTATGTGTTTTAGATCATATTTAAACATCTGCAGGCTCCGAAGTTATCTAATTACTAATAGTTTTTTCAAAGTTATTATTGGAATTTTGCACTGGGCAATTTAATTCCTTTAGCTAGCACAAGCATTTATTACTGTGGGAGATATGTTGCTTACAGATGGCAAATATTGAACTAATACTGGAAATCCAAAAAGCCTTAAATATCCTTCTGAAAAAAGAAGAATATGCTGTATATGCTAAATATAGAATTAGACTTCTGTGATTTTTAAAACAACTCCAGAGCTAACAAGATAAAAACAGAATATACATGTAGTGGTTCACACTTTGGTGGAAGCCCCAGGGGAAGATATTGAATATGAAGCATTCACCTCTGCAGAGCTAAATTACACTATTGACAAATTACTACTATTAGCACTTAGTTGTGTGATTATTTTCTATTTATGTGTAACTACTTTTTTGAGGTGTATTTCCAAAGCATTAAAGTATTCCCTTTTCTGGGATGCTGAACCCAATTCTGTTAGGTTTCTGCTTGCCTTTAGTTTTAATATTTGTAGAATTTCAGTGCATGCTCCCAACTTTTCTCTCTCTCTTACTTGCAACTTTTTTCAACTCCATTTTGTTTCTTATGGGCGCCGCCATATTTTGATGACTGTTCTTGTGCCATTGCTATGGTAATTGGGTCAGAGGGTCTAGACACATGTGCAACAATATAAAGATCTCACTGTTCCCCTGTTTCTTTGTCCGAGTTTGATAAATAATCCCTGTAACACCTTTGTCTATCTAAGCCAGTTTTCCTGAAATTCAATTCCTTGGCAACATTACTTTTAGCAAAAGATCGGCTTGATTTTGTGGTTTAAGAGCACTCCCAATTTCCTGACTTATATTTTATCCTCTGGTCCTCGATTAGAATTATTTCTGCGAAATTTAGCAGGACACATGTCATGTGACCAACAAAGAAGCACATAGCAACTTGTAATGAATGTTACAAAATGGTGGCCAACGTCTAATACACAAAATGGCATCAGTAGAATAATCCATCTTAATAACAGAATAAGTGTCTGTGTGTCTGTGTATTTGTGTGTTGGTTAAGTTGCTGTGCTTCTGTCATGGTGCATTTCAAACAGTTGTAGTAATAAAATGCATTGCATTTGTCATTCTAACAGATGGTGCATAATAAAGATTAACACTGCTTTTACAGTGACATATGCATTGCATTTGTCATTCAAACAGATGACACATCATAAACATTTTCAGCAGTAAATAATAAGGCGTTTCTACTGTAGATAGTTGTGATGCACCATCTGTTGAAAATGACAAATTCAATGCATTTTATTACTGCATGCATTACAAAATAAATTCCAATAGATGGTGCACTGAAAACATTAATGGTGAGGTCTACATTGATTAATTAGATTTCAACACATCTTAGATGGGTGGCACATCTAAAAATAAACAACTGTTTCAATTATGAAATCTGTCTGTAAAAAAAAATTACAAAAATAATCAAAAACAAAGTTCATTGACTAGTGCTCTGTCTATAACACACTTAAGACATGATTTTTGTAAGTAATCGTGGAGAAAAGCAATAAACCCAAGAAAAACATTTTAACATTTGTGCAAAATTTACACATAACTTTCCAACTGTGACCTTGTGTTGTTGTTGAAAATCTAAGTGGAATTGTCATTTTTCCTCAAATAGACAGTTTACATGATTGATTTAAAATGGCTCATGAAATATTATATTGCACCCATGGTTCATGAAGCATGGCATACAAACCAAAAATGATTATGTTAAAGCTCTATAATGCATTTCTGACATGAAATTATGAAAAACTGTTGGCAGTTTCAGTCTTTCTGTTTAAAGGTGTGACAGGGAAAATCCAAACATCATCTGCTAGATTTATTGTAGCACTACAATATATAAGTTATGGGGATAACTTTAAGGATTTGATGGTTAATCGGCCTGATAGGTAGGTTTCAAACAGCGGATGGAATACTTAAAGTGGGCAATGTAATGGTTAATACTGCTACCTCATAGATTCAGTGTGCAAGGTGCAAATTGGCTTTATGTGAGGAGCTGACATATTTTCCTTACATTTGCATGGGGTTTCATGTTTTCCTTTACCATTCCAAGTGGTAGCTCAAGATGGAAATTAGATGAAGGGGTAACTCATATAGAGAAGTGTGGATGGAAAAATTGGAAGAAAGTTTCAGTAGTACTGTGTGATCATAGAATTAATGCAAATTTAAGGCTAAGTTTGTTAGACTGTGGTAAGACCAACAATGAGCGGTAAAGGGAATTCAGCAGAAGAAATTAGATGTGACAGAAAGGAGAATGTTGAGATGGATGTGGGGAGTTACAAAAAAAGAACAGAAAAAGAAATGAGACAATCAGAGGTGCAGCAAAAGTGGGAGAGATAAAGTACGAGATAAAATAGAGGCCAATGCGAAGGTGGATGGATAAAGTGAAAGAAGATCTGAAGGAAAAAGGTCTGACTGGTGAGGAGGTGCAGGACTGAGCTGTATAAAGGAGCTTCATCAGACACGTCGATCCCACATAGAAGTGGGAAAAGATGAAGAAGAAGAAGATTCCAAACACATGGAGCTTAGGTGGATGACCAACTGTAATTTTTCCCCACATTGTTCTATCCTGAGTCAACAGAGGACTTGGTGTCTCCCAGTACTCTCTTCCATTACTCATTACTCAATTTCGAGTGCTCATTTCCTCTCTGGCTACAGAGTTCAGTTTATCTCCTCCTCCACTCCAAACCTCACTTGAATATTACCATTTAAGCTTTTTATCTCTTTCAATAATTCAGCTCTTTCTCTTATAATTTGTACCAACTTTGTCTTCTAATTCCAGCAGAACAGCATTTATAGCGGGGCGTCTTATTCTTTTCGCTCAGTTGAGCGGCTTGTGAAATGCTGACATTCTGTGTCCGACTCATTGTTCCATAGCTTAAAGCATTAAAGGCAGCCACTGGCTATGTTAATTAGACAGATTTCTTTCCTTTTAATTAATTTACTGACTGTTGATTAATTTATCTTGACTTCAAAACTCACTGAAGTATTTGAAAAAAGGAAAAAAGAAGGTGAGAAAGAGAGAAGACTTTTTCTGTCATGGGAGCTTACAGGCCATAAGAACATTAATTATAAATACAAGATGAGCAGCGTCTACTTACAGGAAAGATCCTCTCATATGGATTTAGGGGCTTACATTGCTATAATATTTTCAATGTTTAAGCAATGTGTAGAAGCAATTGAAAACAAAGTAAAATGTATTTCCTATATTTTAAAATTGTTGAGCAACAATCATGGGATGTTATCGTCAGAGTATAGACCTTAGTCTAGTGAGACCTTATCTTTAATACTGTGTGCAACTCTGATCGCCACACTAGGAAAAATCATAGCAGCACTAGAAGATGTGCTGGTAAGAACAACCTCCTGTTCTCCAGGATTTAAGGAGATGTCCTATGATATGGTGATGGACTAGGAGGACCATGAATAATTAAGTGCTCTGTGTTTCTTACATCTTATGGTGGCTGAACTGGAAGGGGGGAGGCTTATATGCCTTCACTGGGTGGCTTCTGGGCACTGTGGAATAAATAGGGGATGACAGCATCAGCAGCAACCTCCTCTCATCTTGACGGGTTATTACCGTATATACTCTTGGATAAGTCAAGACTTGATTTTATTGTATAATATCTGGTATGGGAGGCACGGTGGCACAGTGGGTAGTGCTGCTGCCTCGCAGTTAGGAGACACGGGTTCGCTTCCCGGGTCCTCCCTGTGTGGAGTTTGCATGTTCTCCCCATGTCTGCGTGGGTTTCCTCCGGGTGCTCTGGTTTCCTCCCACATTCCAAAGACATGCAAGTTAGGTGGATTGGCGATTCTAAATTGGCTCTAGTGTGTGCTTGGGGTGTGTGTGTGTGTGCCCTGCGGTGGGCTGACGCCCTGCCCGGGGTTTGTTTCCTGCATTGCGCCCTGTGGTGGCTGGGATTGGCTCCAGCGGACCCCCGTGACCCTGTAGTTGGGATATAGCTGGTTGGATCGATGGGTTTCTGGTATTTTATAATATTAGTCGAATGCAGAAAACTCATGCTATTCGTACAAGGGATTATGATATGTTAACGGCCACCTAAGAGAGTAACCACTGGGCACACTGCCTTATATTCTATGTAGGTGCGGCAATGCGCTATATCAGCGTGTGCTCCTAACCTCTCTCTCTCTCTTTCTATTGTGCCTACGTGACCAGACAGTAATACCCAAACTATTCCGAAGCGATGTTTGCAGTGTTTTGTGTTTTTTGTATCTCACTCCATCATACATCTTTATCGTAAGAGCATCCCTTATCTACGATGGAGCGTTCGATCAGAAGAAAATATGAAGTTGGTTTTAAATTAAACGTCATTGAAGTAGCGAATAAAATTGGTAACTGCGCTGCTTCAACAAAATTTGATGCGTCTGAGAAACTGATGTGAGAGATTGGAGGAGGAGAGAAGATGTAAAAAAAAATTAAGTGTCGCATTTTTGAAAATAGAGGTGTATAAATCAGGGTCTGATTTTATGATCGATTTTTCAGGTGTCAAGACCTGACTTATATGTGAGTACCTACAGTATACACCTCGACTGAGCCTGCAAGCAGGTGCATGCGTGACATCACATTTTTGTTTATTAAATATTTTTGTAACAATATTCAACAATATTGTAATCATATTCAAAAATATTAGCGATAATAGAATGCAATTCCATGTGTTAGTAGACTTCATTAAATATAAACGTTTTGGCAGCACTGTATAATTGAGTTAAAATGGAGCACAAATAAGCTTGTGGTGGCTCAGCAGCTTTTATAGACATCGTATTCCATCTCAAGTGATGTAAAATGGCATCGACTGATATGGGTTAGTGCAGGGGAGTCTGTGACTAACTGTTGTTTAATTTTCTTAAACTTAACATTTTTGAAAGTATACTCAATACGGAAGTACCCAATTATTAGCAAATGAAAAATAACTACTAGCATAAAAGCAGTTTCAATATTACTCAATGAAAGGAGAATAGGAACTGAAATGAGTTTCTGTCTAGCTATTAATATAAGATAAAGAAAGCAATTTGTTAAAAGTACATCAATAAGTAAGAACTTGGAAAAGAACTGATTTATTGCATAACAGGAACACGGAAGGTGACACTTACCTTAAAGATTTTAATTGCAGTCTGAAGATGTATTGAGGCAAAAGCGACTCTCAGGTACAGTTAAGCTGTGATACACACTAACTCTGTGTGCAGTTTGAAATCAGAATGGCACAGGCTGTTATCCTGCCCTGTCCCTGCTATTAGTGGCCTGTGTGGTCCTTGCTATGTTCCCTCCCAGCGACTCTGATCTTCTGCTCACAGTTAACTTACGGTTAACTTGCCTAAAGCAGCTGGAGACGATGCTTCTTGTGCCCACCACCAACCTGCCACCTTACTCACTTGCATTGGGCATCTGATCAGCTGTCAGATGAGTAAAAAAGGCAGATATACAAGTTAAAGCAATGGCTCTCAAGGTATGGGACCATGCAATGATAGCATGTTGCCTCACCCACCACACAATGAACCACTTGGATTGGGACTTGAGTACAGCAGGTGACACCTCAGCACCACACTGGAACAGTGTGAGGTTTTTTACAGTGGCTGGAGTTCCAGTCCTGTCACCAACCCCCATGTTTTCCCTGTAGAATTAAAACAGTAAACTAAATTGTCCCTAAAGTCCTTCTGTCCACCACACTACTTGGCAACTTATTCCACATGATTCTCTGTGTGAAGAAAAACTTCTTAATGTTTGTGCAAAATTTAGTCATAACAAGTTTCTAACTGAGCTGGGTACAAGATGACTAAGAGGCCCTGTTGGCCAGACCTAAGTGCTCAACAGGCTGTATGGAAGTACAGAATGCCAGTAATGTCCACGAGAGCTCTCTAGGTAAGCACCAAAAGTTTAGAATGAATTCCATAATAAACCGGAAACTATTGCAGTTCATACAAGATGGGAATGATATGCACCCTCCGACTAGATTGAGTTATTTGGACTAACTTTAGACGAGAAACAGAGGATTTATTCAGACCAGTTCTCAGGGCATTACAGCAGTCAAGATGTGAGAAGAAAAAAGTTTGTACAAGCATCTCCATTCTGGTCTTGAGACCATAGTCCACCATTTAGAAGTCTTAAATGAAAGAAACAAGAGTGACTAACAGACTTTACATGAGAATCCAGGCTTAAAGATTGATCAACAATATCGCCTAGAATATGTAAGTTTGACTTGGCAACTGGAGAGACAGAGGCCCTCTTAAGACTAATCTTAGAGTGAAGGCTAGTGGGAGCAACAATTACAACCTCAGTCTTTAATGAGTTATATTCAAGTAGTTATTGCAAAGCCAATTATTAATCTGTGACAAGCAGTCAACTAAAATAAGGAATTTTTAAAATTTGATTATGTTTAAATGAAATATAAATCTGTACTTCATTCGCATAAAGGTGATATGAGATGAACTTAAAAGAATTAAAAATCTGAGACAAAGGAAGGATGTATAAGGAAAACAGTACCAGTCCGAGAACTGAACCCTGTGACACTCCACAAATCAGAGGAGCAGTGACAGACATAAAGTCTGCAACACCAACCGAGAAACTCTCATTAGTTAAATATGAGGAAAAGCAGTCCTATACAGAACCAGAGACACCTACAGGCTGTTCTAACCTATTAATTAAAATCCGATGGTCCACTGTGTTGAAGGCCAGCACAGAACACTTCCCTGCATCAGCAGCCATTCATAGGTCGCTAAAAACTAACCTCCATAAGAACTTGTGGGTAAACTAGGAGGCTCTGTCCCCGGCACGCTTCGCTTACCAACCCCCAGGTTTGGTTAACTGGATATACAATTTAAAAAAAATTGTTATTTTCATGGGAATTGTTACATATGCATTATTTTCACTTTTACTTTAAAACTTCAGTTAAAACAATAATTGGAATGAACTTTTCTTTAAGATCGCATTAAATTTTGATTCGGTGTTTGGATTTATATTGTGACAAAGCAACGTATAACTGCCCGTGAGTGAATATCATTTCTTTCTCTCTAATAAATAAACCATCTTTTTCGAATGTTTGTCCCTGTGATTTGTTAATTGTCATAGCAAAACCTATTCTCACGGGAAATATAAATGTTTTAATACAAATGGCATATCAAGATCTTTTGTGTCTAATGTTATCTGTGGAAGATGTACTACATTACCCTTTTTGTGGTCTATTAAAATTTTACATGTTAAAATTGTTTGACCAATTTTTAATACAACTAATCTTGTCCCATTGCTAAGTCCATCACTTATACATAAATTACGCAATAACATTACGATGCATCCTTCTTTCAACAGTAATTCAGCCAGTGGAAGATTGGACAGTGTTAACGCTTGTAGATATTCTATGGGATATTGTAAATTGATGTTTTCATTTGTTGCACCATCACCACCAGCTGTTTCAGCAGAGTCTACTGATACACATTTAATCAATTTTCGCGTTCATTCATTTGACTTCATCGTTTCTCGCTGTCATATTTAGATGAATGGGTGATTCTAAACGGGATCTTCGTAAGTGTGTGTGTTCATAAGCCCTTTAATGGATTGGTGTCTGTCCAGGTTAAGTGCTGGAATGCACCTGATGACCATGGTCTTGTTTGAAAATAGTTGTAAGAAGGGCATCACTTGAAAGAATCTCATGGTAAAAGTCTCCATCTCGCGGGACTTCCTTCCAAAAAGTCTCTTCAAAAAGTCACATCTCGTTTCAGGATTAGTCTCGTCTCGTCCCAAGATTCGTCCCTATTCCTGATGCACTTCACCTACTTCTTGACTATTCTTGTACTACAAAAATGCTGAAAGAATCTATTTGGGTCATCTTTCGCCCTATCTGCTATATTCCTAACTCTAAATTCTAACTAAATTTTAGCTTCCCAAATATCCTTCGTAATGGTTGCCCTTGTGCTCTCATAAGCCCTACGATTCACTTCGGAGTTATTAATCTTATACATCTTATAAAAGACATGTCACACTTGTAAGTTGCTTTGGATAAAAACATTAATAATTTAATAAATGTAAATGTAAAGTGCAGGAATTTCTAAATTAAAAAAGCATAACCCCCTGAGCATGACTTAATATCTCTCTGCCACAATTTAATATGTTACAATGTGTGAATAAGAGCGGGCATTGACCAAATTCTAAAATGCTTTACATCTTACAGACATGACAACTGCATCAAAGCTGGACTTGGGACTCATCATGGCTTCTAACCTCATGCAGGCTTAGCAGTCTCAACATGTTTAACTTCTAACTTTTCTCTCTTCGAGTGTAGATTTAACTTTCACTTGCTTTAATCTAATTATCCAGGCTAGCAGGGGGCCTATTGAAACTAAATAAATCAGATTTCACACTAATTATTGCCTGATGCACATAACTCACATGTAACTATTTTGACAATTATATAGCCCTCCAGGAGATTGAAGGAAATGAAATATTAGTATATTTTTCTCCATTAAATATTACTAACATAACTTTCTCAAAGCTACTGAATTCATTGCCACAGATGGCTGAAGCGTATACTAACAGTACTGGGCCCAAACAGAAAACAGCTGTCAACAGGACGACAGTCCATTACAAATACTCACAATTAGGCAGAAATTTGGAATTCACCTAACGTGCCTGTCTTTTGGGAATATGGAATGAAAACCTGTCAAGAAGAACAGACACGTGCAAATTAAACATAACCAGCTGCAAGATTTTAACCCAGGATGCTGCATCTTTGAGCTAGCAACACTACGCCACCCATTTGAAGTGATAAAATTCTATGACTTACAAAATATGCTGCCATTGATTAAAGTACTGTGTTAATGATACAACAAAAGTATACAATAACCTTTTTTTCCTCTTCTGCTTTAGCTGCTATTGTCCAACTTTATGTAGGTGGGCCCATTGCCCCCCTCAAAGGAGATATTAGAGTAGACATCTCTATGATGTGATGTTCTTCCTGACCACCAACAACAAAGTATAGTGTGATGAACCTACAGTGGATTTGGAAAGTATTCATTTTCTGCACACTTTATGGATAAATTTGACATTTTTGAATTCACACACAGACCACAGGGTAAGTACCTGATGGGCTCACCAACACCTCTTTCAGCAGCAACTCAAGGTTTTCCTAGATTGTTTACAAGGACTGATTGGACCTTAAAATGCTTAACGTCTTGTCCAGTTACTCAGTTTATCTGGACAGCCAACTCTAGAAAGAGTCCTGGTGGTTCCAGACTATCTTCCATTTCATTATTATTGAGGCTTCTGTGCTTCTGTGAACACTTAAAGTTTTACAAATGGTTCGCCTACCCAGAGTAGGGATCAGGGTCCTAGTTCTTCTATGACTTCAGCAGATTTATGTGGTACAGTTGTTTGGTTGGCCTGTGGTTTGACCAAATAGTTGACCAACCCCTTCCTCTCCATAATTTTGTATGGGTCTTTCCAGTGTGCCAGGAGTTTAGAAATGGTAATGGGAGTCAATACTATAACACAATCTCAGGGTTGGAACTCCCGAACTGTTGTGTCATGGTCATAATAGCAAGCCTGGGCTGACTGTGCAGACTTCTTGTTCTCTTAGAATTGACCGAATTTTATAAAATCTATTGTGCAACTATGATATATATTCTAAAATGTTAGTGAAGGGTAAGCCCTCTTCCCCCTATTCTTCTTTTAGAATGTTCAATAAGCCTCAGGGTGGTTGTCCATAGAAGAGTTCAAGCTGGGAGAAGCTTATAGAGGCTTGTGGGACATTCCGATAAACGAAAAGTATGAGGGGGAATAGCAGATCTCAGTTCCTCCCCTCCTCACTGACCACCTTGCAAAGCATTTGTTTTAGTGTTTCATCAAACCGCTCTTTTAAAGGGTGGTATACTGAGGTTTTTAAGTACCTGATGTGGAGTAACTTAGCAACTTCCCTGAACGTTTCTGAGGTTGAAGGGTGTCCCTTGGTCAGTGAAGACTTCTCTAGGGATACTGACATGTGCAAAGACTCCCTACCAACTCCCATGTAATATTTTTGGAATTGGCAAGCCTTAGAGGAGTTGCCTCTGGGTATCGTGTAGCATAGTCAATGATTAATATAATATACTCATGACCATGTGCAGAGGGCTTTAGGGGTCCTACAATATTGATCTCTATTTGTTGAAATGGGATGTCAATGAGTGGGACAGGCACTACAGGAGCTCTGTTTTTCTGAGGAATCTGCCACAGCTGACATTCCAGGCAGGAAGCACAAAAGCGGCAGACCTCCTCATTTATGCCCAGCCAGTAAAATCGGCAGATGGGCACCTAGAAGGTTGGGATAAGGTAGCTTGCAAACCTGCCACTGGTAGAGCAGCAAAGTCCTCACTTCGCCCTCATGCCCTGCTACACGATATAATAAATCGTTATTAATTACAAAGTGGGTCCACAATAGTATGGGATAGGACATGCGTTGGCCAACAATAAGGATGATCGCATTCTTGGCAAACTTAAGGGAATCGTCATTCCACTATTCTCTCTTGAAAGAGGCTAGAGTTTGCCTAAATTATAAATGTAAATTAGAGAGGGGATCTTGAGTGGCTTTCTGCGAAGTCTCGGCATCAGTCTCTGTAGAGATGTCTACATGAGAAGGCATTACATCGCCCACATTACACTAAGTTGCCACATGATGGCGCTCTGCTGTCGTCTGCTGACATTGCTTAGGGACAGCATGAGATGGTGACTCTGTCTATAATAAGGCCCAAAGCTCTACCCGGAATGGTCTGTGTCACTCCACTTTTTATGTTTGACCAGTCTCGACCCAGTATCACTGGATAGGGTGGGCTACACATGACAGCCATCCTAATTTTCGAGCTATCCCTTCGTTGGATATGATACATGAGGCGGATCTGTACCACTGAGTTTCGCTGTGAATACAGGTCAGACTGATTACTCCAGATTCCCACTCTCGTGGAAGCACATAATAGCAAGCAACAATCAATATGTTACTGCTAAAATCAATAAGTGCTGTGACTTTGTGCCCATGTATTACCACCACCATGCTGAAAACAAGAGAGAGGGTTGGCCTGTAAGACAGTACCTTTCTCCTCACCCCAAACTGCAGTTCATTGGCTCACAGAAACAGGGCCAGTAGGTGATGGTGCAGCCCATCACCCTACACTTGTAGCAGCATTGGGAGATTTTTCACCCCTCTTGCAGTCCGTCTGCTGAATCAATGGTGCTGCGGGTAGGCTTAGGAATAGTGAAATGTTCTGTCAGAGATTTGCAGTGATTTTCTGGCCTTACTGAATCCTCGAATTGCAAAGTTATGCTGTGTTGCTTGATGGCTGCCACTAGGCCTTCCATATTGATAGAATATTATGTTAAGAAAATAAACATGCCACATTGTAGAAGACAACACGTTTAAGGAATAACAAACTGATTTTCATAATATTTAAAGTAACCTGTTTTACTCACAAAAAGAAGGCGCTAGCAGCACCCATCCAAAGGGTCAATGTATGTGTAATTCATGTGCTTGTCATTGCAGCCACTTCAGTCCCTTTGGGCACTTTTTCGAGTTTTCCTGGGTAAGTCTTTATAAGATTTTCACACCTGGAGCTGGGAAGTATGCCTCATTTTTCCTGACAGATGCTCTCAAACTCTGATAGATCGGATGAGAATCGTCTGTAAACTGCCATCTTCAGGTCTGTCTATAGGTGTTTTGTGGGGTTGTATAGAGTGAGAAGTCAAGCAAAATGACACCTTTTATAAATACTATATCGTTATTTGGAACACTTGCATTTCATGCGTGTTCCATGTCTACAACAATCTATGTACAGTAAACACATTGTTAAAACAGAAACGTTTTTCATGTTTTAGTAATAATTGACAAAATGTAGACATGAAGTGTATAATGTGTGAAACCTGAATTCCAAATATCAAAGAAACACTTTCACAAAAGGAACAACTATAACAGAACAAGTACGCTTCTATTCAAGAATATAACTGCAGAAAAAGAACCCTCGTTACGGTGCGACATTGACACGCATTTGCTACGACCGCTTCGGTGGCGCAACGGTATCATCTGTTGACTGGTAATCAAAACTTCATGGGTTCAACTCTGGACGAGTGTGTTTTGAGAAGTAAGCTGCTCTTATTCTTACTGTTTTAGAATAAAAAGTTACATTTGATTTCAGTCTGTAACAGCCGGTGTAAATTTATGATACTTGTAAAGGTTAGCTTTGTTTTTTTTTTATTCATTTTTTTCTCTCAGTCACGTTCACGATCCCACTACCCCCCTCACATTTGACACTGCTGCTTTCACATAAAGATGCACTATAGCAGAGGTGAACTCAGATTACGACAACGGTTCTACATCGGAGCAAGAATGCACATCGCATTTTTCCCATTGTTGTACTTTGTATATGTACATGGGAAGCTCTGAAGTCTACTTGTGACTTTACGCTGTAGGAAGTAAGTAAATAACTCAAGGTAAACATCATTCGATCTGGCTTTTATGTAAGTAACATATAAATGTTAATGTTTTGGGCACATGCACCATCCAGATCTAAACACTAGCGTGGAGAGTCACTCACATACTAAAGAGTCTATAGAGGAAGGGGGAAGCTGCCGTCACTGTACTTTGTATGTAAGAACCAAATCGATTGTTATTTACCTATTTACCTTTATTTATTTACTTACTTCCTACAGCGTAAAGTCACAAGTAGACTGCAGAGCTTCCCATGTTCATATACAAAGTACAGCAATGGCAAAAGTGCGATGTGCATTCTTGCTCCGATGTAGAACCATCATCGTCATCTGAGTTCACCTCTGTTATAGCGCGTCTTTATGTAAAAACAGCAGTGCGAAGGGGGAGTGGGATCATGAACACGACTGAGAGAATAAAACTGAATGAAAAAAAAACAAAGCTAACCTTTACAAGTATCATAAATTTACACCGGCTGTTACAGACTGGAATCAAATGTATGTTTTATTCTAAAATAGTAAGAATAAGAGCAGCTCACTTCTCAAAATAGACTTGTCCGGGGTCGAGCCCGTGACGTTTTGATTACCAGTCAACAGCTGATACTGTTGCGCCACTGCACCGTTCGCAGCAAATGCATGTCAATGTCACAACCTAACGAGGGTTCTTTATCTGCAGTTATATTCTTGAATAGAAGCACACTTGTTCTGTTATATTTGTACCTTTTGTGAAAGTGTTTCTTTAATATTTGGACTTCAGGCTTCACACATTATACACTTCATGTCTACATTTTGTTAATTATTACTAAAACATGAAAAACATTTCTGTTTTAACAATGTGTTTACATAGATCGTTGTAGACACGGAACACACATGAAATGCAAGTGTTCCAAATAACGATATAGTATTTATAAAAGGTGTCATTTTGCTTGACTTCACACTCTATACAACTCTAAGCAACTGACACGCAGGTAAACAGACTTGAGCTGAGAAAACTATGTGGCGGTGGGGGGGGTGTGATAGTAAGCTGCTTGCTGTTTATTGACACATTTACAGGACAAAAGACGCTGACGGAGAGGTGCAAAACAATTTAAGGTGGGACGAATCTACAAGTTTTTTCGTAGGCTCTGGTAATTCTAGTGTTAAGTCTGGGCTTTGGCTGGAAAACTCAAGGACATCAGACTCTGTCACACCAGTATTAGGTGATGTGAACTTTGGAGCAGATTTTCTTTAAGCACCTCCGTGTATTTGTCTGCATTCATCCTTCCCTCCCTTAATTCTGACAAGTCTCCCTGTCTGTACCAAGAAGAAGTGTGATGCTGCCGCCACCTTGCTTGACTGTAAGGATGGTATTAGGCAGGTGATGAGCAGCGCCTTGTGTTTGCCAGACACAGTGCTTGCATTCTGCTCAAAGAGATTAATTTTATCTCATCAAACCACAATTAGTAGAATATTATGTTAAGAAAATAAGCACGCCACATTGTAGAAAACAACAAGTTTAAGGAATAACAAACCAATTTTCATAATATTTAAATTAGCCAGCTTTACTCACTAAAAGAAGGAGATAGCAGCACCCTCCAAAACGTCATTATATGTGTAATTCATGTGCTTGTCATTGCAGCCACTTGTTGAGACCCCACGGATAACTTTTTCACACCTAATTATGCACTCAGAAATGCCAAAGAGTTCTATAGTCTGAACAGGCAGTTTTCACCCATAGGGCTTTTGTCTTTTCACTTCCTAATTAAAATTTGGATCTGAGGTGTTTGATTTGAGAAACAATTCAGATGTTCCAATTATCCACTCAATTTAAAGAAAGTGATTCAGTATAATGATTAGTGAGGAAGTAAAACATGACAATACAACTGAGTTTTTTCAAACCTAAGCCTGCAACAGGCTGGAGCCTACTCTGGAACCTACTCTGGAACTGGGGACAAGGCAAGAACCAGTCCAGAAAGGGATACTCATCTATATCAGGGCCCTCTCACATTTAAAAATACTGGGACAGTTTGCAATCACCAGTTAATCTAACCAGCAGGTCTTAGTGGATTTGAAAAGAAAACCGGAGGAAAACCCTTAAACATGCAGGGACATCAGGGAGATCATGCAAACTCCACACATACAATGACCAAGCACAGGATTTGCACCAAGATAGTGAATCTATAAATCATTAATGCTAACTAATGCACTGTTAAATTGGCCATAACGAAAACCTCAGTATCAACCTCACTTTAATCCTGCTCCCATTTACAGTTAGAGTTTCCTCTATGTGAAGTGAGTATGAATTACCTGAGTACTCCAATGTCTTCCTTAAGCCTAAAGAGGTGATAAAGTTTGATCATCAAATCTTAAACATTCTAGCAAGGGTATGATGGATTCAGAAAGTATTCTGACACCTTCACATTTTTACATTTTGCTATATTGCAGCCTTGTGCTAAAACCATTTAAATTTATTATTGCCCTCATCAAACTACACTCAATACACCAGTATGTTAAAACAGGATTTCAAAAATGTGTTAGAAATATTTCAATGAAAAATCACACTAACACAAGTATTCAGACCCTTTGCTATGACACTTGAAGTCTGCGTCAATGACAATTGCATCCTATTCTATTGATCATTATTGGGAAGTTTCTACACCTTCTTTGGAATCCACCTGTGGTTAATTCAGTTAACTGAACGTGAATAAGAAAGGCACACACCTGTCTACAGAAGGTCAAGCAAAAACCAACCCATGATGTTCAAATCACCAGCAGAGTTTAGAGACTGGATTGTGTTGAGGAAAAGACCTGGAGAAAGCTACAACAAATTCCTACAGCATTGAATGTTCCTGAAGAGCACATTGGCCTTCATAATTCTTAAATGGAAGAAGTTTGAACAACCATAACTCTTCCCAGAGGTGTTTACCTGGCCAACGTGAGGAATGGTGGGAAAAGGGTCCTGGCAACAAAGGTAACCAAAAACTTGATGGTTACTCTGCCTTAGCTGCAGTGAATCTGTGTGGAGATGGTAGAAACTTCCAGAAGGGCAACCATCACTGCTACATTTGGGCTTTATTACACAGTAGCAAGACAAAAGCTACATGAAAGCCTGATTGGAGTTTGTAAAATTGTACCTAATGGACTCTCAGACTATGCAAAATAAGATTCTCCTCCCCAATGAAACCAAGATTAGCATCAAGTCTGGAGGAAACCAGACAACACACATCACATGCACAATCTCATTCCAACAGTGAAGCATGATGGTGGCAGCATCATACCATGGCTTTGTTTTCCGGCAGCAGGGACTAGGAGACTAGACAGAGTTGAGGGAAATATGAACAGATCTGAGATTGTTTAATGAAAACCAGTGGATCTCAGACTCGGCTGAAGGATCACCTTCAAATACGAAAATGAACTTAAGCACAATGCAAAGACAGCACAGGAGTGGCTTGGGGCATTTATATGAATGTCCTTGGGTTGCCCAGTCAGAGCCCAATCCAATTCAGCGTTTCTGGAGAGACCTGAAATTAGCTGTTCACCGACAGTTTCCATCCAACCCAACAGAAATTCAGAGGATCTGCATAGAAGAATGCCATCCATCCATCCATTATCCAACCTACTATATACTAACTACAGGGTCACGGGGGTCTGCTGGAGCCAATCCCAGCCAACATAGGGTGCAAGGCAGGAAACAAACCCCGGGCGGGGCAATAGCCCACCGCAGCATAGAAGAATGTCAATCCCCAAATCCATGTGAGCATAGCTTGTCTCGTCATAGAAGAAAACTACAGGCTGAAAATGCTGCCAAAGACTCAGAGTGAAGGGTCTGAGTACTTATGTCAATGTGATATTGTAGTTTTTTTTATTTTTAATGCATCTACAAAATTTCCTAAAATCCTGTTTTCATTTTGTCATTCTGGGGTATTGAATGTTGTTGATATGGGAAAAAATGAATTTAAATGATTTTGGAACAAGGATGTAACATAACAAAATGTGAAGCAGAACTCTGACTCCAAAGGTCAATTTATTAGTAACTTGCAAGAACAAGTGCATACTGATCACATATTTAACAGTGTGTTTAAGAAGTGTAATCAACAGTTGTAATTCAGTCATCTCTTTCATGGCTTAGCATGTATTTCAATAAAGGTATTTTTCGCATTCTGAACTAGCTATGTCAAGTTGACTTTGACACAACTCACACACTGTACATTGGTACTGTGAGTGCTGTGCAGAGTGGAGGCAGAGCCTCTGTGTTTTTCCCAGCTGATTCTGGGGTTCGTCAGGGGTGTGTTTTGCTCCTACTTTGTTCAATGCTTGTATGGACTGCGTGTTGGGCAAGGTCATGGGGTCCAGCAACTGTGGGGCATCTGTTGGTGAAGAAAGATTCACGGATCTTGACTTTGCTGACGATGCTGTGATCTTCGCGGAGTCAATGAAGGCATAGATCGGGGCACTTGAGAGACTGAGCGTGAGGAGTCTGAGTGTCTGAGCTTACGAGTGTCCTAGATAAAAACCAGAGATCCAGGCCTTTAATGACCTCTTGAGCACAGCCATCAGCAGTGTGTCTGTTTGCAGAGAGAGTATCGACCTTGTTGAGAGGTCTACTTACCTTGGCAGTGACATTCATGTCTCTGGTGACTCTTCCTATGAAGTCAGTAGATGGATTGGGAGAGCATGGATGGACATAAGGTCACTGAAAATGGGTGTGAGGTGCTCCTGATATCTATGCAAAAGGACGATGGTCCAAGTCTTTAGAGTCCTGGTGCTTCTTGTCTTGCTATATGGTTGTTAGACATGGACGCTGTCCAGTGACCTGAGACAATGAATAAACTCCTTTGGTACTGTGTCTCTCCTGAAAAACCTTGGGTAGCGTTGGTTTGACTTTGTGTCGAATGAGTGGTTGCTCATGGAGTCCCGAATGAGGCACATAACCTGCATTTTGAGGGACCGTCAGTTACGGCACTACGGCCATGATGTGCATTTCCCCGAGGGTGATCCAGCTCGTAAGATCCTCATTGTTGGGAACCCAAGTGGCTGGACCAAGTCAAGGGGTCATTCACATAACACCTGGCTGCAACAGTTAGAGGGTCATTTCTGGAGGGTGGGACTGGACCACGTGTCTGCCTGGGGGCTTGCCAACCGGGATCCCGAGTTGTTTCATAGTTTAGTGGGTGCGGCAACGCACTGTAACAGTAAATGCTTCCGGAGTTGACTTGACAGCTCATTTCATATTTTTGTGCACAATTATCGGTCCAGAATAGCTGGCAGACACTTCCCATTGCACCATTATAATCTACTTGAAAGTAATTCAGTTTCTTTATCCCCGTTGACTTCAATGTGTTTCGCAGAGTTCAATGAAATTCCTGAATGCTTCTGCGTTTTTCCAGACTTGAGGTGAATTGAATTCAGCAGGCCTCACTCAGCACTAAATACAAACATGAACCTAAATGATGGGGTTAAGGCAACTGTTTATTATGCACAGAATGAAAAGCTGTTCTTGTTCTCTGAAAATTCACCCTTTAAGCTATTTTTCCCAATTACCCATGATGCTTTGCAGCGTGACATCACAGAGCTGTAGCAGTCAATGTTGGAGGGGAATGTCACTAGCAGAGCTCGGCTACCTTTTGCTTTGCACCACGATTTTCTGTAATTCAGTATGTGAAATAACATTGTAATATTATGTTTAGTTTATATATGGTGGAATTTATGTTATGGTAAGCATTTTTACAATCCTGTATCTTCATCAAGTAGTACTTGCTTGGCACTCATAAAATACTGAAGAATAAGGAAGTGTGGGTGACACTGAACAATGGAAGATGAAAGGCAGCATTTCTTTAAATGACCAGACTTAGAAAAGGAAAGGCTGAATTTTGGAGGAGACTTCAATCTTCCATCCAAAGCATTAAAACGCAAGTGCATTCATTTGTTTATATACAGTATCAAATGTTTTCATGCATGGTGGCTTACAAATCACAAGTGCTTTGTGCAATTGTTTTATGAATTTCTATCCATTGTAATGTACTGTACAAATGACAATAGAGATCAACCTCTCTAGGATGATTTGTTACATTGTGTAATTTCTGAGTGGGCTTTAATAGCTGCTGAATAAAATCTTTTGAATTTGCTGAGTGGGTTGTTTTATTTTTTATTTTTTTTGAATGAGCATTTAGTGGTGGGTGTGACAGGCAGGTATAGAGACAAAGTACAGAGTGACCTGGACATGGCAAGCACTGGTGTGCTGAAAGGGAATAAACATCAAAAGATGCGGAGAAAGCAAGAAGTGCATAGAATAGCAACGGTCACCTCTGTCCATGCCTGCCTAACCATAATGCAATCCATTTACATTTTTTATGGCTTGAGTAACATCAAAAGGCTACTTAAAAGGCAATTAATGGCATAACAGAGGCAAAACAACAGACTGTAATGAATGGTATTTAACACGTTGACTGTCAGAGTGAAAACAGGCAAATTTGTTCCTGATGCCAATGTAAAATTAGGGTGTTGTTTTAATATGCTAATCAAATGCATTTTGTTACTGAGAAAAATATGCATTTTCTCTAAAAAATGTATTCAAGTTTTATTGTATAGCATGGAACAGAATATTCTCATAGTTGGCAGTCAACATATTAATTAAGTCTAGTGGGACTGCTTGTCCAGACTATCAATGGTGTGCCAATATACTTCTATATTTTGGACAAAATTTAAAAAACAATAGCAAATAAACCAACATATTGTGAAATGTAATAATAAATAAATACAAGTACAGTACAATGATATGTTAGCATAAATATACAAATGTGTCATGAAATAGGTTTATTTTACTTTATTCATTTATTCATATATTTATTTATTTTTTTAAGTGACACTTGCTGCAACATGAAATACACCTGTAGCTACATTTTCCCTAAATTACCAAAGTTCAGCAGCTCTAGCATAAAAAATGGGATTCAACAAAAGCCTGACGTGCTGAAATGATTCCACAGAAAAAAATATCTTCGTTTTTGAAAGTTTTAGTTAAAATTCAAAGTAAAACAGTTCACATAAAAAAGAGAAAGTTCTTGTTAAGAAAAGTTCTGTTCAAAGGTTAAATCTTGTTACATTTGAAATCGTTACACATCACTTCAAAACATTTCTGAACCATTTCAAAACGGTCAGAAAACTGTATGCCTATCATGGATTTTCTATTCAATTAAGCAAACACTAATATGAGTTTAACTAAAAGCTTTAACTTTCTAAGATTGGCTCTTACAATGCATTAAGATAAAGCAGTCATGTTCACTAGTCAAAGTAGAATGGATGGGCTCTAGCGGGTTCTATTTTTTGATTGGTCACTTGTCGGGAGAGGGGATGTACACAGTTACAACTTTGCACATGTCTACGAGGCACAGGCAAGCAGTGCACACAATCAACCGTAGCTGTGCAGGACCCTGGCGGATGCAAGTAGAAGAAAAAGTTAGCCAGAATTACTGCACAGAGCAGCCACTTTAATACAAGCAGCCCATCACTGTTAGAGACATCATCTCCAATCATAGTGACAGCATCTCCTAACTCTAACCCTAACCCCATACCTAATTATTGTGTAGAGTCAAGAAACTAAAATGTTGGTGAAGAGTGTAATCACCTCGTCTTCAGACAGGTAGGGGATTGGATGTACACACATACATTTTGCGTTCCCACTCCCAAAGTTAAATAATCCATCCATCCATTTTCCAACCCATTGAATCCGAACACAGGGTCATGGGGGTCTGCTGGAGCCAATCCCAGCCAACACAGGGCGCAAGGCAGGAACCAATCCCGGGCAGGACACACACTCATCCACACCCACACACCAAGCACACACTAGGGACAATTTAGAATCGCCAATCCACCTAACCTGCATGTCTTTGGACTGTGGGAGGAAACTGGAGCACCCGGAGAAAACCCACGCAGACACGGGGAGAACATGCAAACTCCACACAGGGAGGACCCGGGAAGTTAAATAATCCTAACCCTAATTATTGTGTGGAGTTAAGAGACCAGGCAGACTCATAATGAGAGATGAGCAGATGTCAGAATTGAAAAGAATGTACTGGAAATAATCATTAAACAAAATATGAGGGTAAACCTAAAGAGAAATCAGGAACAGAAGGAAACTGAAAAGGCATGCTTAATAGATAAACTATTCTACAAAGGTGTTTGATACAAATAAAACACTGCGGGATGAAGTTGTGTTGTTGACCCACTGAATTTATAGTGCAAGTTCTGCATACAGCTCTGCTCGCATTCACGTGATGAATAAGTGCGTGTTGCATAAGCAAAAGGTGGTAACAGCAAAATAAATAATCCAACACACGATGTGAAAGAAATAACATTTATTTATGACAATCATCTTTCCTAAAAGTAGCATTGATGGCTCTTCTGATGATTGACCAAGCACAGAACTCACTAGAGCCCACCCTCTCAGTTTTGATGGTTGACCTTGCAAGTTTTCATTTCAAGGTGTATTTTGTGTTGCGTGTGGCATCACTGAAATTAATAAATGAAGAAATAATTTAATAAATCCATTAGGGAAATAAGCATGGGAAGTATATTCCATGAAACATATAACTATTTAACATACATATCATTGTTTTTACAATTTCACAATATATTTATTTATGTCTGTAACTGTCACTGAAATTAAGAAATGATGAAATAAGTAAATAAATCCATAAACAAATAAGTAACAATGGCACATATTTTGTGACACATTAAATTATCCATGTTCACATAGCATTTTAGTTTTTCTTATTGTCACATTTCACAATATTCCAAAAGTGCTGACCTATCGTTCTGTTGTGTAGTGTACACTACCTGCCAAAGTCTCACACTGTCTACCCACAGTACACATTATACATAGTGCCTTTTTAATTCTATTTTAATCTATATGTCTTTCATAAAATCTATCTATCTATCTATCTATCTATCTATCTATCTATCTATCTATCTATCTATCTATCTATCTATCTATCTATCTATCTATCTATCTATCTATCTATCCTTCCCTTCACTGAGTCATGTGGTTGAGTGGCTTGTATGACCAATGATCCCCTGAGTGATTCCCATTGGGAGTCATGTATTCCAGGTTGGGCAAGGGCAGAGGTGAGGTCCTGACTGGGACTAACTCAACCATCTGTCCCAACAAGGGTCCATCCAGTTTGGTTAAATGTCCTGTCATCCATTGTCATCCTGTACACAGTTTGGCACGTGGACTTCTGACAGGAACTGAAGCAGCGTGATTGGAGATTGTGCACCCTCACTACCAACAATATTAATAACTTCTTTGAGTATTTCTTCCTTCCAAGTGTCAGAGATGGAAAAATGGAAAGACAGCAATCATTGAACCGACGAACAACCTTGCTATCCATCTATCTATCTATCTATCTATCTATCTATCTATCTATCTATCTATCTATCTATCTATCTATCTAATACAGTGCATTTCATGTCTATCAGTTTTTATGTAGTGCCTTTATTTTCTATTGCTTTCTTCTATAAAGTACCTTTTCTGTCTTTCAACCAATTGTGTCTCACAATATTTATCTATCAATCCAATATAGTGCATTTCAAAGCAATCCACGAGATATAGTGTCTTTCATTACAATCAATCTGTTTTCCAGTCTGTCTACTCTGTGAGTGTCCCTATATAGGTATGTGCATATGTAAAGTTGCCGTTGCTGAGTTAGTTCACTTTTAAAATCAAAAAAATCAAGTAATTTATTTCCTATGGGTCCTCATTATTAAACTGAAATATCATCTTGGTGTATTGTGCTGCTTATTTAACTTTGCAAAAGCAATGATCAGTGTTGAGGTTATTTATTGCGGTTGGAATAACATGATGCACAAATTTATGACCTATAATTACTGAAGTATTAATATTGATGAGAAATCTAAAAGCACGGTATAACACGAGTATGAGTAAATGTGTTTGATTCCATCAATATAAATTGCCTCTAATTATAAAAGTTTGTTCTTAGATTTAAAGCTAGAGAATATTTTTGCATAAAACACGATCAGATTCAATTACTCTGCTAATCAAATGAAGCATAGTTTACAGAATTAGACACAAAAATCAAAACCTCAGTTTATCCTTTTGGGATCTCATTAGATGTCCATTTGCATGATTTACTGTATACTGTTTAATTGTGCATGGATTAAATTTCTCGGTCATTTCTCGAGAAAAATGCATCTACTTTAAAATCATGTACTGTACTTATTAGTTTCAAAAATAAAATACGATACATGTCATATGGCCAATATACACTTAGTGGCCACTTCCCTAGGGCAGCTAACTGTTTCTCTGTCAGTGGTGCTAGCCTACTGTACACGCAGAGAATGTTAGTTTAGGAAGGTAGGTCTGTGCCAATGAATCATATACATGTCCAGCTAAGTGGAAGCATAAAAGATAAAAAATGTATGTGAATTTCAAAGTGGTGTAATAGTAGATTCCAGACTCAGTAGAATTATTGAATCAGGGACAGCAATGCAGCTAGGGTTTCACAGAAGACACTGTAATGGGTTTATTGAGAAGGAACATGCTGAGGCTGATACAATTTGGATGGACAGAAACAGCCATCGGCCAGCAAATAGCTTGGTAAAACAGTGGTGCTGAAAGAGGAACTTCAGAACACAAGAACAGAGGAAGCATGACAAATGAGAGGATACCATTCAATCATAACTGAGCTCATTTGATTGCCGAACTCATCATACCCTAGAACAGATAGGAAACAGTAGATGTATGAGGGATGCTTTAAAATGTTCAACTGACAGATTTCTAGTAAATGGCCGAGGTCTGAAAAAATTCCTAAGCAGAACATGAGTGAAGTGCATTTTGGGAAAGCTGAAAGGGAAAGCAGGGCCTTAGGATATTTTCCGTGTAGCCTTCATCTTTGCAGCTTTCGATTCCCAAGACAATGTCTTAGTGTGTTTTAAAAATCTGCCGGTTCTTCTGAAAGAAGAAAACCAGTTGCCGTATTTATCAAGCATCTCAGTGTAGGAAAACTGCCCTAACTGGCTCAAACATCGCAGAGTGATGCAAGTTTGGCCCTATTCTTAGGAATAGGAGACAGTCAGTCAGTTATTGTCCAACCTGCTATTATCCTAACACAGGGTCACAGGGGTCTGCTGGAGCCAATCCCGGCCAACACAGGGCGCAAGGCAGGAACAAATCCTGGGCAGGGCGCCAGCCCACTGCAGAGCACACACACCAAGCACACACACTAGGCACAATTTCAGGATCGCCAATGCACCTAACCTGCATGTCTTTGGACTGTGGGAGGTAACTGAAGCACCCAGAGAAAACCCAGGCAGACACAGAAAGAACATGCAAACTCCACGCAGGGTGAACCCGGGAAGCGAACCCTGGTCTCCTTGCTGCCACCGTGCCGCCCTAGGAATAGGAGTAAAAGCATTTTATTGATTTTCCTAATTTACGACATTTCTCCTACCTTAACCAGGATTTTGAAAAGCTTCTTCGCTGCAGAAGACAATGTCTATGCAGAGACTGGCACACACATCCCGGGAAAGGCAGAATGTTTTTGAAATGCCGCATAGCAATGAACTAACAAAAAGATATCAATTTGACAGAGATTGAATGATATTCAGCACATGATCACTCCACCAACATGGGGAAGTCTTCTTCTGCCAGCTGAAATGACAGTGTTGGTAATGTTATCTTTTTTGGCTACAAGGAAAATGTGGCTTTGAAATAGTGATGATTTGGGTATGTGACGACAACCCATTTCTCAAATTTTGCACCAAATTTTGAACACCATTACAATATGTGAGGTAATGCACACATTTGTAAATGATTATATTATTTATTGTTTATTTTTCAACATCACTTCACAACATCCATTCTCATTTGTGAACTCCTGCTCCTTGCTAATAGCGGGTGTAGGACACACTGCCATGTCCTGCTCTGAAGTAGGAGAAATTCTTACCCTAGTCAGACTTTTACAATTCCTACAAGTCATTTTGAGATGCTTGATAAATATGGGCACAGGTACTCACTTTGGGCAAGAGGTTTGAGAGAGTGTCTGTCTTTTATAAGAACATTCTTCAAAAAGAGTTGCAGTTTAGGTTTCAGTTCATTTTTTTAGTTTTGTTTTAGTTCGGTTGGTGTTTTGTTGCCTTTTACATACCTTGAGGGAAGCCATTGGCATTTAAATGGATTTTGCTATCTGCTTAGCTGCTGGACAATTTAGAAGGAGCTTTTGTCTCTGACAATACATCTTTCTTTCTACTTTTCAGGATATATAATCTGTAATTAAGAAAGTGAACCATCTGTCATCTGGAACTGAATGACGACTGAGGTTGCATAATTCTTTGTATTGCTTATATTTACTGTTATTGGTTATCATGCTAAGAAATATAATTTTTAGACAAAAGTTTAAACACAATGCATCTGCCTGATTATTGATTACTAGTGTAGTTGAGAAGTTAAGATTTTTCACTCCTTGTCTGACTGTGGTCACTTAAAGGCACAAAAAAAGTCCTCTATTGGTGGTAAACTGGGTTGAAGTGAAAATCAAAGACAGTCGCATTCAGTGAGCAGCCTGCCATTAGAGGTCCCCAAGGTTCAGTCAGTGGGGTACGATAAGAACAGTGAGACAGGTAAGAGGTTACAGATAACCACTTTACATTTCTTCCTATTCCCCATTAAGAAACGAACCTAGGAGTCGATCCCTTCCATGTTAAGTATATGTCACAGGTGACCTGATAAAACAATAAAACATCCATGTTGGAAGTCAGATGAAACAGCCAGCACTGACTCCACTATAGAAAACCCAGAAGTGGGTAGGCGGCCAGTCGGTTGAGGTCTCCAGGTCTGTAACTTTTTTTTTTTTACAATTTTAATCTCCACCATTGTTAGCTGGCCATAGTTAATCGTTGAATTAATGGACAGATATTATTGGTAGGGCGGCACGGTGGCGCAGTGGGTAGCGCTGCTGCCTCGCAGTTAGGAGACCCGGGTTTGCTTCCCGGGTCCTCCCTGCGTGGAGTTTGCATGTTCTCCCGTGTCTGCGTGGGTTTCCTCCGGGCGCTCGGTTTCCTCCCACAGTCCAAAGACATGCAGGTTAGGTGGATTGGCGATTCTAAATTGGCCCTAGTGTGTGCTTGGTGTGTTTGTGTGTGTCCTGCGGTGGGTTGGCACCCTGCCCAGGATTGGTTCCTGCCTTGTGCCCTGTGTTGGCTGGGATTGGCTCCAGCAGACCCCCGTGACCCTGTATTCGGATTCAGCGGGTTAGAAAATGGATGGATGGATGGATGGATATTATTGGTTTCCATTTAGGTTTAACAAGTTTCTACCTTGTCCTTTGTGTGTTTCAACAAATCAGCATTTGTATATGTACCAGTTCTGCATGTAGTAATAAGTATCACCTATACTTGTATTTTAAATGAGAATTGTCCACAGTGTTACATGCCTGCACTTAGTGAAGACTGTAATACAAATAATAAGTTGTATTGTACTGTATACAGTGGGTGTGATATGCTGGTCCTGCAGCCATGGGCTCTTTCCATTTTCCAGTACATCGATAGTCATGAAGAAGACAAATGAGACTTTAAAATCAGAAGGTTTATTAAAAACAGGTGAATAAAAAGTGCAAAAAGTTATGCATTTTCAGAAATCCATAAATAAATTAATACATAGTTCAAATGAAAAATATCTAGCAAAAAGCATGCCATAAATGCAATCAGTGCCTATGGGGTGTTCTATAAATAATTCATATATAATAAATCCCAACAAATGAATTCAGATTCCTAAGCAGAGACAAACCCTTTTCTTCCTTCCATTTTTGGGACTCTGGGAGACATCAGTGTCTCAGCTTGTCTCATCCCTGGTCCAACACATAAACCCAAACTGCATCGCTCACGTTTACAGCAGCTTCCATGGCATCTTGCCCTTCGACGAATGCCACCACCTGCCTTCTCCCTGCTCCTGAGGTCCTTCTCTATCTCGTCTGCAGAAGATCATATGGCTACGCCACCAGAACCTCCACTCAGTCTTGCTCTGTGCATAAATAGCTGGTCCAAAGTTGCTATTTCCATCCCCTCTGGTGATCATTTTCTCTCCCTTACTCTTCTCCAAAAACAACCCCTTTCCTGCGCTAACCCACTCCATTTTACACTCCATTGGCCCCTTAGCCAGTGCCAGCTGACTACCGCTGCTTCACAGGTAATCATCTAATTGAACCAGCACACATCATCAAGTGCATGCCTCAGACTGGCACAAGCTAAAACCGAGTTGTACATAAACTTAATAAAACATCTTAACAAATTAAATATTTATAACAGCCCCCTTACTCTTTTTCGCACAGAGGGGAGTTGTAATCTGTTATGTCCAGAGCAGGGTGAAATAATTAGCCAGCCATGAATTACTCGAACGTAACTTTATTTTACGACAGTCACGCACGATCACCAATCAAGAAGACTTCTGTTATTCTAGACTCCTTTGCTATCCCTTCAACAGGTAACACATTTTATCAGCACTCCCCCTAGCGTTCTGGCAGAAACTACAACTGAACACAACATGTGTGCATGTAGGTTGTTTCTTCCTCCTCTTTGTTCTCTCTTGATATTGTTGTGCCTTCCACACCAGGACTAGGCCATATGTGGGTGTAATCGCGGTGTGGGGTGGGTTTTTTTGCCATATTATAATTTACTTTCCTACCGTCTGTTGTAATTGTTAAGTATTTTATTTCAATAATAAAAAAATCAATCCAAAAAAAAAAGGTTCTAATAATGCAGTTTTAGTGAGTAAATATCCTTTAATCTGCAGCACGGTGATGAAGTGGGTAGCGCTGCTGCCTCGCAGTAAGGAGACCTGGGTTCGCTTCCCAGGCTCTCCCTGCGTGGAGTTTGCATGTTCTCCCTGTGTCTGCGTGGGTTTCCTCCCAGAGTCCAAAGACATGCAGGTTAGGTGCATTGGCGATCCTAAATTGTCCCTAGTGTGTGCTTGGTGTGTGGGTGTGTGTGTGCACACCCTTCGGTGAGGGTTTGTTTCCTGCCATGTGCCCTGTGCTGGCTGGGATTGGCTCCAGCAGACCCCCGTGACCCTGTAGTTAGGATATAGCAGGTTGGATAATGGATGGATGGATGGATATCCTTTAATCTAGAAGACAAATGATATATCTGACACAACAGGTATAAAAATAAATTGTTGATAATGCACTACTTCATCATCATCAAATCCTTCCGTGAAAACCATAAATACAAAGAGGACTGTTTCATTTATGTTAGGTAGATTGCCCAGAGGGGACTGGGCAGTCTCATGGTCTGGAATCCCTGCAGATTTTATTTTTTTTCTCCGGCCGTCTGGAGTTTTTTTTTTGTTTTTTCTGTCCCCCCTGGCCATTGGACCTTACTCTTATTCTATGTTAATTAATATTGACTTATTTTATTTTCTTACTGTATCTCTTATTTTTCTATTCTTCATTATGTAAAGCACTTTGAGCTACATTTTTTATATGAAAATGTGCTATATAAATAAATGTTGTTGTTGTTGTTGTTATTGTACTTGAAGACATGTCTGTTTTCATAAATAAGTTCTACCTCTGCCCATACAGTAAATGCTTATGGCTACATCAGTCTCTGTTGGTTACCATTTTCGCATCATATCAGTGATCCTGAGCCACTCTAGTGCAGAGCTTCTCTAAGACCCCCATTTCCCTTCTAAAGATCACAGTGACACCAGCTTTACTACGGCTTATTAGAATTCTGCCAGTTTTTACGCTCTGAAATCTTCTTCTTCATTTTGACATAGAGATTACATTTCTCATCACATGACCGTTCTTTCTTGTCCTCCCTCTAGTTATATACAATGGAAACACATTTGATGAAGTAGGCAAATCTTTATGAGCAGGCAGAAATTCAGCTTGTGCAATATTTCATTAGGGTAACACTTGATATACGAGCGTGTATTGATAACATTTGCATATAACTACTATGGTGCTCCAAGGCGGCTATCAGATATGGAGTGCTGAGCTCAATGGAAGTAGGAGGCTTACAAAAAAAGTAATGTGAGATTTCATTAGTGCCGCCTCACCATAAGCAAGATTAGTGCAAACAAATACCTATATCTACTGAGGGAAATGGAAAATTCAAATAGCACACCATTTTTTAAAATGAATGTTGAATTACAGGATGGGCTTCTCGGAGAAGAAGGGGAGAACACGGCAGCTTGTAATATACATTTTTAGGAAGTAATCAGTCAGTCAGAGCAGTAAGGCAGAATAATCCGCATCATATTTCCTCACCTGAATTCCTGTTGCAGCCTCTCAGCTATTTTATATAATGAAGTGAAATTTGAAATAGAGGTACAGTATATTGAAATGTAATAACCTCCTTTTTTGTACCGAATTATGTGTCATATTTACCATCCAATAAATATGCTTCACCAGCTATACAGAAAAAAATATAAATGCAATATCCAGTGATGATCCTCTCAACCTCCTTATATAAGGCATGTTTGTATTCATGCAATTTAGCAGACCTGTTTTAACCCTGATATATTTTATACACTGTGGTAAATGGGATTTTTTCGTTTTCATATTGTATCACGCATTTTGTAACCATATAGGAATTCGGAAAGAGAGTTATGACATAAAAACCATTAAAAACCTTCACATAGGGGCATGCTCTGTTAGGAGCAATATATTATAATGATCAGGCTGGAGATTCAGAGGGCCATGTGGCTGGACAGCTACTGAGCTGTGTGCGTTCAGAAGGAGCAATGCATTATGCAAATGAAATGTCTCAGCGAATCAGGAGGGCTGAGAGGAGGAGGAGGTCCTGGGAGTAAGGGTGGAAGGAGCATAAGAGACATGATTGGGGGTGAAGGTGCTGGAACAGAGGTGTTCTCGCTTGTTACTGATGATGGGCAGTGTTGCAGGTCTGCAGTCTTCTTGCCCAGTTTTTGATTGTCGTAAGCAAGAAAAAAAATGAGCTTTCATGGGTTGCGTTTTTTTTGGGCTACTTGTTAAAAAAAACAACGTGGTATTTTGGGTCTACTTTTCAACACCCCTTCAATGAGAAGTCAAGCAAGATGACACCTTTTATTGGCTAAATGAACTGATTACAATGGGCAAGCTTTTGAGGCAACTGAGGCCCTTTCTTCAGGCAGGTTGTAATCAAATCAGATTAGACGCTAAATCAACAAAAGCTACAGGCATACATGTAATTTTAATCAGATTAAAATTTACCAAATTTGGTGTAGATGTCTGCGGTGGGCTGGCGCCCTGCCCAGGGTTTGTTTCCTGCCTTGCGCCCTGTGTTGGCTGGAATTGGCTCCAGCAGACCCCCGTGACCCTGTAGTTAGGATATATCGGATTGGATAAAGGATAGAATGATGGGTGTAGATGTTTTAATATAGGTAGGGCTTGGGCACCGATTTACAGAGGTCAGCATTTTAACACCCTCTGTGCTTTATGCACACAGTCTTACTCGGATTATGCAAGTAACCAGTAACGGTGTACCGCACGATAATGTGCAGTGAATACACTTGACTTGAGCATTCCTAGTTTTCCATCTCTTTCTCTGTACGTTTAGCATTCATTTGCTCAGAGGTTGATGCGCTTGCTGCTTCCTGAGCAGCTCTTCTTTTCTTCATCCTAGCAGCCCGCTTCTTCTCTTCTTCCGTCTGCATCTTTTTGCATTACAGCTGATTAAGTCAGTGTTTGCGTTGCAATTACTTAGTACGTTTTCCTTAAATTTTCACTTAAGATAGCATTTAAGTGTTCAATCTGCCTCAAGAATGATTTAATATATGAAGATGTAGGGGAAGTGATGGCGAAGGTGATGGAAAGAGAGCGGTGCCCATACGCATGCACCACACCGCTGCCCTACTGGCAGATGTCGAGACTTAAAATAAAATAAAACAAAAATAAAAAGAGGTCAATCATCACCCCGAAAGCAGATAGTAGACGTCGCGTAGTATATGTGTACCAACTTTCAGATCAATAGGTCAAACGGTTTGCGAGCTACAATGTGATTTGAAATCCTGGACAGAAGATTGGGGGCTGTGTGGCTTTGGTCTTCCCCCTTGAAATTGCACATTCGTCTACCCAATATATAAATTCGAAGAGCTTCCCCCTTTGTCTTTCATGCTATGATCAGGGGTTGAATCAAATAGGATGGATAGAGACCATTGGCTTAACAATGTTATTGCTTGGTGCAATAGATCAGCATTCCTGACTCACGGTGCCAGTGTCTGCATGGGCTTTGCAAATTTCCCTCTGCATGTCAGTTAACTGCAAGCAGCATGTGAGCTTAAATTCTCTCTCCATGCATGTGCCTGATGTCACCGGCAGCAGCAGGCAAGATTTCTGAGTACTGAAAATGCCTCAGGAATATTTCTCAATTAACAAAAAAACATTTTTACTTGCTTGTGCTATGAAGTAAATAATATCCATTGTCTTTTTTTATCCACAACCTGAGCTCTCAAACATTCAAGGTATAAACACTAGCCGCTGCGCTGCCAGATCACACTAGATTGAAACTAAAGATGCTTTATTGCTTTTAGTGAATTGTATGCCGCCCACTCTTTTCTGCTTGGCTGTGTTGATTAATTGATTAAGTAATTTGCCTTGCAAAAAACAGGAGTATCATCCACCATAGTTGCTTCACGCCTTACAACCATGCAGACCCTGGTGACGGGAGTTAGAAATACTGGCTTTCCCTCTGTGTCTGTATCAAGCTTACTAAACTTTAATCTGGGTAAAATGAAATGTAGGCTTTGTAATGGATGACATGTATATGTTGAAATCTCTGCCAGGATGGTTTCCAACCTCTTACTTGGCTGGCAGGTTGGTGTGATGCAAGGACATGGGGAGAGAATCAGGCAGAGCTACATGCTCTTTCCGACATGTCTGGGCAGCATTCTGGGACGATATTGACATTATGGATACCTGCAAGGCATTGTGGGTACTTAGGGAAGCCTTTTTGGGTTCCGTGGGTGCTGCCATGGGAAGCTGTAGGGATACATGTTCCCTACTTTGTGGAACTATTGTGTCTCACCTGGAAGTACTTCCAATGGGCTATGCTTTGGCCCTGGAATTATTCCCATGTCCAAGATAAAAGAAGCCACTTAACCGCTGTGGAGGATGGACAAACCCAAGTCTCTCTTTGGAAGGGGCTTTAACTATTGTCACACACATGCATATGGGAGGCAGCTAGAGGGCTTAAATAATAGTAATACCACGCCAGACCAGGGGGTGGCGAGCTGCACTAACTCTCTCTCTCTCTCTCTGTCCTCTGCAAACTATCTTCAGGAAATCCCACTAGGTGCTGGCGCTTTTGATGATGTCACTTCCGGTACTGGTGCCATCAATGATGTCACTTCTGGCCCCGGAGACATCACGTCCGGTTCTGGTCCAGATAACGTCATTTTAAATCATGACCTTTAAAACCGCCATTTTAATCAACCTAAGTCAGTTTTGTTCTGGACATTGTACCATACGTAACTCATGGAAAACATACCCATTTTGCAGCCAGTGATATTATGAGGGTGGCTGTCCCAAACCTTTGATGTTTCCTGTGTCTTATTGTGACACTATGTACTGAGTAAAGAGTCTGAATACTTGTGTCAATTTGATATTTCAGATTTTTAATTTTAATAAATTTACAAAAGCCTACAAAATCCCATGTTGGTTGATAAGGGACGAAAATGACTTTAAATGATTTTACCACAAGGTGACCTCATAACAAAATGTTAAATGAAGTGAAGGACTCTGAATAATTTCTGAACCCACAGTATTTTTTCCAAAATATTGTTAAAAAAAACACTTCCAGAAAATCTGGTTGTGAACAGCTGCGGGACACATCCAGAGCATTTGAATTGAAGTCAGTCAGTCAGTCATTACCCAACCCACTATATTCTAACACAGGGTCACGGGGGTCTGCTGGAGCCAATCCCAGCCAACACAGAGTGCAAGGCAAGAATAAATCCCCGGGCATTGCGCCAACCCACCGCAGGGCACACACACACCAAGCACATATACTAAAGACAATTTAGGATCCCAAATCCACTTAACCTACATGTCT
Source organism: Polypterus senegalus (assembly GCF_016835505.1). Classification (NCBI taxonomy): domain Eukaryota; kingdom Metazoa; phylum Chordata; class Cladistia; order Polypteriformes; family Polypteridae; genus Polypterus; species Polypterus senegalus. The sequence continues at coordinate 123,727,418 of NC_053167.1, forward strand.
TTGGACTGTGGGAGGAAACCGGAGCACCCAGAGGAAACCCACGCAGACACGGGGAGAACATGCAAACTCCATGCAGGGAGGACCTGGGAAGCGAACCTGGGTCTCCTGAGGCAGCAGCACTACCACTGCACCACCGTGCAGCCCTGAATTGAAGTCCCGCCTCCTTATTCAAGTCCCACCCTGTAACAGCTCATACATTCGCTTCCTTTCCGCTCACATCAGATTAACAGTGCAAAGTGCGGTCTTAGAGAGGAGTACAATTAGAGATTAAAAGTATGCCTCAGATTATTGTGTATACGAGGTGCTTCAACAAGCAGAAGGTCAATGCAAAGTTATAGTTTCAGAAATATGGATGAGGGGAGAGGCAGGTCTTCAACTGAAAAGCTTGTTTATGTTTGAATGCTCTCCCCAGCCGTTCACGACAGGATTATCAGGAAGTGGTTAATTTAACAATATTTTAGCAGAAAGTGGTTGGGAAGCTGTAAGAATACTGGTGTATACCTGGATTACGCAAAACAGGTAAATGGAAATGTTATTCGTGGAAGTTTTGATGTTGGTCCCCATTGAAGCCTATTGTGTCAGGATCTTTCTTATCTCTGTTCTCCACAAAGTCATTTTTGTCAACCATTTCTACAAGTACCACATGGTAATAGATTTAAAAAATATATCATTTTTGGATGGAGTTTTACTTTAACTTTTTTGATTGATGACTTCAAATTAACTCCCTTTCTTTCTTTTTTGGTAAATAGGAGGTAAAAGAAACGTGATATATTTTAATTGCAATTCATGCTACATATTCTTTACATTAGCTGGTAAGGGTTTTTTGAGTTAAACAGAATTATGGTTCTCAAGGGGGCTGTTGCTGGAGTACTGCTTAACACTTTGGGTCAATTTCATGTGTTTCTATTTTTTTGGACGGCTACTCTTTCCTCATTTCAGATACCATTAGTTAAGTGTACCACTCATTTCTTTCAGTGAGGTCTCTTGTTTGACCTTAAAATCCCATTATAACACATTTTATAATAGTAGATGTACATATATATTACTTTACTTCTCGGTGCCATTTCTGTTCTACAATACATTTACATCAAGCTGTGGAAAGCAGCTTGAACTGATTTATATAAAAATGTCTTATGATTAGAAGAGAGCTTTGCGAGAAGTCTGAATATGTCTAAATTAATCAAGCAGTCTTTAAACCTGGTTTAATGGGATACCACTAATTGATTTAAAGATTGCATTTTAAGAACTTTAAATTATTTAAAGACATCTTGAAATATTCACATATGTTCAGCTCCATTTACCGAGATCACTACTTGATAATTAGGCTCATCATGTAGCATGTGGGGTTTACCAGAAAGGTGCAACAGCAGGGTTCAATCATTAAGTCTTTCTGGGTCTCTAGGACTACACATCTCATTAACTCCATGAATATCAGATTGTGCATTGTTTTTTTGTGTTTTTTTTATTTGTACAGTAAATATGGATAAACTGCATTACTTTCTTGCAAAAGCAGTCACATTAAATGTTTTAAAATCATTTTAGACTACAACACACGTCCAAAAAAGCCCACTCCATCCATTGAAACTTGGCCTACTATAACGGTGGAACATAACAGCCAGCAATAAATTAATGCTCATTAGTTCCCTAGTTTGTATTCTTATTCAGCCAAACCAAACATTTGTTTCTCAATCAGTCATTAAGGCAAAATAATATTTATGATTTGTGGCATGCAGCAGAGTACATGTTCCTACTTACAGTATGACACTTGTAATAATGACTTCCACTGCAGAACGCTCTGAGCACCAAAACAAAGGAAAGACTAAACACATGCCACGGCACTCAGGAAAAAATGAAAACGTCTGCACAAAGGAAAACTTAAACAGAGCAAAATCCTAATATTAGGATTCAGTTTTTAATAATTACCCAATATTTTTTCTTCTGCAAATTTTCAGCCTTTCAAATAATTTATACCAATTAATATTTACACTCACTGGTTCCTAACGTTAATTAAGCAGCAAGTATAAAAGTGAATAATCAGACTGAAGAACCAACAGCAACACCTGCACAGTATTAACCCAGCAGATATTTCATAAATATAATTGGAATTTGAGAATCTTGTTGCAGCCCTGCAGTACAACTTGTCAAGATGACTGGATTAACTTAAATAGTTTATTACTATTTATGAAGAAACGCTAGGAAAAAGCAGTCGTGTAACCTCCATGTCACTATATAAGTCATGTATTAAATCATAAAAAGTATCATTAACAGCAGTCCAACACAGATTTGTAGATGGACAGATAGACATGAGCGGCACTATATAATATATCTCTTTATTATATAAAAAAATGCTGGGACAAGACAAGACTTTTTTAGCCTGGGACGAGAAGAGACTTTTTTTAGAGAGATACTGTCAAGTCCCGCAAGATGAGACTTTGTGCCAAGAGATTTAACCGGAAATAAAAGCCAAGAGTAGAAGACAAAGTAGAAAGTCATAAAGAGGTTCAAAAATGTTGGTGCAATGCACATGCTGAGCCGATTAGAGATTATGAAAGTACTTAAATTCGAAAGTCTCAAAAAACTCATGGTAAAGATTGCATTAGCGCAAAAAAACAGAAATTATTACTCGGTGAAATAACAGAACAGCGAAAAGAGATTGAATATATGGACATAGGTGATATTACAAAAGTACATAGATATTGTTCGGCCTTAAAGTCGGAGACTTTTAGATTGTCTAATTTGTGTTGCCATCAAGGAAAAGTAATTTTTCTTCCCAATGAAGATGGGTATCTGTAAGAATTGAAAGATTTGTGGTTTGGTGAAAGTAAAATCCACATACGCAAGCGGCAGAGATGCAAAGTGGCTGATGTGTAGCACAGGCTGGGGGGTTGGAGAGTGAAGTGAGCAGGGGGTGAAGCCCCTTAGTATATATATTGTGGCAAGTGGCTAGGGGTGGTACCCAGCCAGGACACCCGGAAGGACCGGAGGAGGGATTACTCCTCCTCGAGACCACGAGGGGGCAACCACCCTGGTGGATATGGGGGCCACGGGAAAGGAGCATGGAAGCTCAACCCTATAGGGGCCCATGGTCACTGCCAGGGGGCACTCAAATGCCTGAGGAGCCCTGGCCCTCAACACTTCCGCCACACCCGGACATGCTGGTGGGATGAAGACCAGGGACACCCGGAGTGTTTCCGGGTGCGCAGCCGGTACTTCCGCCACACTGGGGAGTGCCGGCGGAAGCTAATTGGGAGACACCTAGAGTACGTCAGGGTGGGTTTAAAAGGGGCCGCCTCCCTCCATTCGATGGCTGGAGTCGGGTGGAAGAAGTACAGAGCTGGGAAGAGAGGAGTGGAGGCGGACCTGAGGAGAGAGGCATTGGAAAGGTCTAAGGGTGGACTAAGGGTGTTTGATATGGGAGTGTTGGGTTGTGTGCACTGTAATTAATAGTATATAATGATTAAACGTGTTTGGGTGCAAACCTTCGGTGTCCGCCTGCCTGTGTCCAGGCCAGTCTCCACTATATATATATAAAACTGAGTGGAAGCGCTTTTGTCTCATCCCCCCACTGCACCACAGTTTGCAAGCACCACACAATACACAGTCTTTCCTTCTTCTTTTCTCTTCCTTGTTCTGCCTCCACTCATCCTCTGGCAAGCTTCAATTCTCTTCCTCCCAACTCTGGCTCCCCGAGAGAAGTGAGGCAGCTCCATTTATGCTGTCCCCGGGAGTGCTCCAGGTGGCTCATTAGCCAGATCTAAATTCACTCTCAGGTGTGGTGGAAGCCCAATGTAGGTCTCTGCAGTTCCCCCAGGAGGCCCCCATGGAATCCAACGGGGCTGTCACGAACTCCAACTCCCATGAAGTCCTGCGGGAATCCGTGGAGCCACAGCAACTCAGGGGGGGCTGCCCTCTAACATTCCGGGAGAGGCAGTGTCCTGTGCACATTTGCTCCCCAGTTCCTTCTGATATATATATATAGAGAGTATATACCTGTATGTATATATATATATATATATATATCTATACTAATAAAAGGCAAAGCCCTCACTCACTCACTCACTCACTGACTCACTCACTCACTGACTCATCACTAATTCTCCAACTTCCGTGTAGGTAGAAGGCTGAAATTTGGCAGGCTTATTCCTTACAGCTTACTTACAAAAGTTGGGCAGGTTTCATTTCGAAATTCTACGCATAAGGGTCATAACTGGAAGCTATTTTTCCCATATAATGTAATGGAGTCTTGAGTTGGAGATGGGCGGGGCGGGTTTCGTGTGACATCATCACGCCTCCTACGTAAGTGCGTAGAGAACAAGGAAGAACTCCAGCGATGAGCACAAAACGCCATTTCACAATTGAGAAGGCAGAAAAACATTATGAAGCAAATGATGCATATGCGGAAACAAAGCACGGCGTGAACCGTAAGTTTATATTAAATTAAGTTCATAGACAGGCTGCCACTAGCGTTTGTAATTTAGTGCCTGCCCATATAAGGCCGTCCATCAGCGGCAATCCAATACAAACACTGCCGCTAAATATTCACGTGTGAAGGACTGTGCTTATGCAGAGGAAGATGAGATGGTCAGGGTGGTGTTTGGCACAAACTCATTGAAACTGCGAGAGAAACTTTTAAGTGCCGGGTCTTAGCTGACATTACACAAGATGGCACCAGTACAGCTGGGAACCTTCGATGCAAGAACACCAAGCGGCTCACGTGAACTGACGCAGTGCACAGACAAAGAGCAACAGTTCCAAAGAGTGCTGAACAAAAACCGAATTACACAATTGAGAAGGCAGCAAAAAAATATGAAGCGTCTTATACATACAATCATATTCATAAGTGCAGCTACTGCGGAAACAAAGCACACGGTGGAAAAAGTGAATGTCCCGCTAAAGGAAGACAGCGTAAAAAAAACCCGTGCATGCAGTTTGTCACATCACAGATAAAAGGAAGACGAGCTGTTTATTGATGCAGTAAGGAACTAATCGATGAATGAAACCTCTTATCTTTACAACGATTGACAAACACGGAATGTAACTTGAACACATCCTACAAATACGAGCCTGATTGAAACAAATAATGATAATCAAATCCTTGATGACAGCAACATTCAATAACACTCACAAAACAATTACTGTATATTGACAATCATGTTACGTTATTTTTAAAATGTTCCCTTTTTCATAACTTCTACTTCTCCACTGCGATACGCGGGTATATATATATAAATGTATATATATAGCCCGATCTACAATACATACTTTAGCATAGAAAAGCCACACGCTGTGGCGCAATTGTAGAGTCTTCGCCTCTAACGCCGACATTCGAGGTTCGATTCGAGAGGGTGTACTGAGTATGTGCTGCGCTACCGATTCATTTTACCTTCGCATCTCCTTGGTTTGGGACGTATGAAAAATATTAGGTTAACGCAGAATCATGTTACGTTATTTTTAAAATTTTCCCTTTCTTAGCACAAGCACAGTTGAGAAGCTTCGATGCATGTACTCCATAACGCGTTAAAAAATAACGCATTTAATCACACTTTCAATTCCAAGCAAACGGGAACTTTTGTCAATGCATGATTTCCTGGTACATCCATTACACTGATGCACACATCACAGCTACAAAAATGTTAGAGTCGGAATAAAGCGCGTTCCTACGACTGATCATTTCGACTACCCCGAAGCCTTGATAAAAGCATGGTTTTGTGCACACTGAAAAGCAAGCAAAATTAGATGCATTACAGAAAGCGGACTTTGTGGCTCTTACTGGGGATCATTGGACTTTCGTGACCGTTAGTAATTCTAAATACATCTAATTACAAAATGTTCAATGATCACACTGTTTTAGCCTAATGTACAAAATAATTTTGGCTAATGTTACTCAGAGTTTAAAGAGTAAGCTGGTCAAATTACCTTTTATGTTTCTGACTTATTTTTAAGAAGAAAAACTGCACTTTATGGTGAAATTTTGGTTATTATTATTTAAAGACAATACTATTCTGAAAATGTACTTAAAGTACTTAAACTACCACTTTATTTTTAAGTCTGCCCAATTTTAACCAGGGATGATATTTTTGTTTCTGTTTTGAATTCAAATGCAGTTTAAAAGCTTTTTTTTCAGAAATTAAAACAGCTTCAGTTTACAATATTCATGTCCATGTCTATTATTTGATTCTGTCGCCCACTAAAACCGTTTTAAATTAAAAAAAAACAAAACATTTGCGATCTGGGGCAAATTTCGTGTCGATTACATACGATTAATCAAGATTAATTCTTACACAGCCTCTAATTAATTGGATTAATTTTTTAATCGAGTCCCACCTAATATATATATGTAGATATATATATGTAGATTTGTATATATATGTGTATATACAGTATATATGTAGATATGTATATGTTGTATATACAGTATGTATATATATATATATGTGTGTATATGTGTATATATATATATATATTTATATATATGTTTATATGTATATATATGTTTATATATGTGTCTGTGTGTGTGTGTGTATATATATATATATATATATATATATATATATGCCAGCAACACTCATGACAATTACAAAACAATTACATTGTCAATCATGTTACGTTATTATTAAAATGTTTCCTTTTCTTTTTACTTCTCCGCTGCCAATCGCAGGTATTTTGCTATATATATATATATATATATATATATAAATAGATAGATATGACAACAACACTCGTATCAATGACAAAACAATTACATTAACAATCATCTTACGTTATATTTAAAATGTTTGCTTTTCTTTTTCATAACTTCTTTAACACACTACTTCTCCGCTGCGAAGCGTGGGTATTCTGCTAGTATATATATATATATATATATATATATATATATATATATATATATATATATATATATATATATATATATATATATATATATATATATATATATATAGAGAGAGAGAGAGAGAGAGAGAGAGTGGTGCTGAACAAGTCAAATCAGCCAGGGATGAGCCACTCATAGTATTAGCTGGCATTCTGTCATGCAAATGCAGTGAAGCACCTTTGTGATACCAGACCTCACACTCAGGAGGGTGGGTTACATTGAATCAGCTTGCAAAACTATATAGCACATTAGTTTTTATCAGTAAAAGATGCATTGGACTGGAGTCTGCAGTTTCCACAAGTATATTTTATATATCCCTTTTCTCAGAAAGGTGCCTCTTTTTAAGCAACCAGTTCATACTCTTCCTCTAAAGAATTTGTGCAGACACTTATCAGAAGATACTAGATATACCAAACACACATCAACAAAAGAAAATTAACAGAGGAAGTTTCAGAAAACAAATGCATTTTGTGATGTCCTTAGCTCATTTAATTTCTCTTCATTCCTGAGAATATATTAGTTCCCATTACAACTGCCTAAAGCATTTAGCTAATAAGCTGCCCATATACTCTAACATACTGTATTCCTGTATATGGAATGCATGCTGCCAAGTGCCCTTGGAAAAGTTTAAAATGTGAGAATGCATTCCTCTTGCCAAGTTTATTTTTGCCTTTCTGAGTTATGAAGCTTCAGGGGGAAAAAAATAAGAATGTGCCTGACTCTTTGCCTTTTCAGAGATAAGAGACTGTCAGTAGCAGTAGCCTCTCTCTTTCCTTGCTGAAGTAAACACCAGCTGGTTGTCCTTACCGGCCCCTCCACGTACCTCTGCCTATACAGTGAGAGTTAAGCCAAGCCAAGATAACAGATAGAGAAAAGAGAAAGAGTGCGGATCCTGAATCTTCAGTCTTAATACTAGTAATGAGCCTACCGTCTAGTTGAGATGAGTCGTACCCAGGTGGCCATGGTGCACCCTGAAGGCCCATATAAAGTTCTCTGGTTCACAAAGTTTCCACAGAAACTAAATACTGGAGTTTATTGCATTTAGTCCTCTCCTACTGGTCACACAGAAAGCTAGGAATTGTCATGGTTGAGTTTCAGAGTCTAGCTTTCATCTGTATGGTTGAGAAGAAGTGTACCAAGGTCGCCTTCGTGCACCATGATGGTCCACATAATGTTCTCTAGTTCACAAAGCATCTAAAAAATAAAATAAATACTGGAAGTTATTGCACATAATCTTCCCCCATTGGTCACACAGGGGTCAAGAATTATCATGGTAAAAGTTCAGAGACTAGCCTTGATCAGTATAAAATCAGAAACGTTTACCACTTTAAGGAGTTGGACATGTTGTTCCCAGATGGTAGAATTAAGGAAAAGGTTGCTAAAGAAAATACAAAACATCTGAATGTAATTGATAAAGCTTGAGTGAAAAGCTTATGAAACTCTGAGAGTATAAAATATCTTGATCTTCTGAGCCTTGTTGAGAGAGGTCCATCAGGTAATGGGGTCTGCAGTCTGGTTTGCCTTGTTATCTGAAGATTGTCTCTCCTTGCTTGCAGTAGTATTAAGATTTAGGACATTCTCTTGAGTTTGTGATCAATTATGGTTATCAAATAAGGTCTATCAGTTGGGAAACCAAGAGTGTAGGCACAAAACCTAATCTCCAACAACTGCAAGCCAGATCAGTTCTGGAATTCTGGAAAAGCACAACATACATTGTTATTGAAATTAAATACTATAAGGAACAATAAGTTTCATTAAATTAACAAAAGGGAGTGTTATAAGAAAAAGTATCATAATATACTAATTCAAATTTACTTAAAATTAAAATAATTATTCATGAAGACTCTTGTAGGTTGCTATTGATGCAATAAATATAAAATATGCACTTAGCTCTATCTTTCCCCGCAAAAACATTCCCCCACTACTGTATATTCAAACAGGATGGACTTTGATTCTCTAAAGTGCAGAAAAATTCAAATGCTTACAACCTATTTGAGGCTTATTTTCTGTACTATTGCCCCCTACGTTGCTGTGCAAGACAACTAGAGGTTACGATCAATGATGTTAATGTATGTCGAGTGGGTATAAAGGTCAGAGTTACACAAGTCCTATTTGTTAAGTGATTCAAACCTTCAGCTTTCGCACTTTTGGCTTTTGATTTAGTACAATGCATTGAGATTACAGTTGTTTTTTTTAATTTACAGTTTAGACCAGGGGTCTCCAACACATCGCTCGCGAGCTACTGGTAGCTTGCAACTCCTTTCCAATTATCTTTCCAAAGGGTTGATGAATCCTACATAAATTTAAAAACTTGATTAGTCAAATTAGGGGTGGGTGATCTTTCCAAAAAAATCATATCACGATCCTTTTAACACAAAATCACGATCCACAATCTGAATTGCAATCTGTCTTTTCAATGTGGCATACACTTAAGAGAATATCCGGACTCAAATTCATCAAGACCTAAGTAACATGTTATTTTAAATACCAAACAAAGTTGAATTCAATTGTTCTGTCGTTCACTAGCTGTGCGGATTTAAGGAACACGCCCCAAAGATGGCGAGTGAGTGAGGAAGGCAAACAGGCATGTTTTTTGGATTCACACAAATAAATCGGTACCGCAAGGGAACTACGATACATAGCGAAATGAGAGAAGTTGCAAAATCAACTGGAAATGTTCAAGCAAATTATAGAAAAAAACCCGATCTAAATCCTTTAAGTAGTTCTCTTGTGAAAAGCGGACAGACAGACAGACATTAGATTTTATATATTATATATTAGTAAACCTTCAAAATAATGTGCAGTTAAAGTCTCAACAGCATTCTCAGCATTTCTGGAGCTTAGTAGAGCCAGATAACTATAAGAATCTCTTCTCTTTTCAGCTCTGAAAATGTCTGCTTTGTTTGGGTTTACATACCTCTGTGAGTCTGACATGAATGTCATGAAATTAAAGTTCAGAACAAGACTGACAGATGAACATTTACATGACTCCATAAGAGTGAACCTAAGTGACTCCACTCCACCATACACCTGCCTCTCTTATTGACTCCACTCCATGCAGTGCCAGTCATCTGACTAACTAAAAAACACATCACACATGCACCTGGCCCAGTGAATGAAGTGAAACAGTGACATGGAACAAAATGACAAACGAATAAGGAATATCTGTGGATTTGGAATTCATGTGTTAATTCAGTAGTTTCAGATACACTAGAAAATGCATACAGACATACAAAATGCACTTGCAGATGAACTAAATATTTTTTGTAATATTTTACAGTTTTTCTCGATTGGTTTGGCTCATTTCTTGAAACCGAGATGACATTCTCAAAATAACATGGACAGATCTCCAAACCACCTTGCAAATGTTCACAACAGAATGGCATTTCTCATTGATTTCATCAAATTGCAAATGCCTTAGTACATGTCTCAAGTGTCTCAGTGCATCTTTGCAAATGGTTAAGTACAAGTAGCCTGCAGTTAGCACAATAAGCCCACATTTAGCACATTTTCCAAATAAATAGATCTTGCTGATCTAAACTGATTAGTTGATTCTCAGTCTAATGGTTGTTCTCTCCAAAACATGTCAGCATGATTTCATCGTGTAAGTCATCATATGCACAATAGTCTGTTCAATTGTCAAAATTAGTCAAGAACATAATACCATGAACACCATATATGAATTTCTTGGAACATTTGATAAATTCATGACAGTAATTGACAATCAGGTGAAATTAGAACTTGACCAACGAAGGAGGAGTTTCCCACATCTCAGATGACCAACCAAACAGTTTGTTTAGTTACCTGACAGGTGCTGTCTATTGTTGTGAATGCTGCCAAACGTGTATATATAGAGCTTGGCTAGGGCCAGTACCATTTGAACATGGAGGTACCTCACCAAGTAAATCAAGAAGGGCAACCTCCTGCTCGAGGAAGAAGAAGAAGAGGAGGAGGAGGAGGAAGAGGAAGAAGAAGAAGAGGCGGAGGAGGAGGAGTGAGGATGCGTGGTGGTGGAATAGGGGGAAGAGGCCGAGGAGCACGAAGACACCATGCTGTCCCGGATGAGATTCGGGCCACAATTGTAGACCATGTGGTTAACCATCGCCTGACAATGGCAGAGGCTGGGCCGAGTGCAGCCTAATGTGCCTCGCTCTACTGTCTCCTCCATCATCCAAACCTTTCGAGGGAAAACAGGTATGTACTCAGTCAATGATGGAGTCATTACAGTATACAGTACTGTGCATACTGTAAAGCAAGACATGTATAAACTCTTCATTCCGTGTGTGTGTGTGTAGGCCTACAGTACTGTAATATATTACCTCAATGTGATGTTGCAATATGATGTTACAGTACAGTAACTCATTCTGTAACAAATACGGCATACATTACGAATTGTCATACAGTGTTGTCCTTTGACTTCTACGTCTAGGATTGGACGACAACCTCACATGGGTGGCAGAAGAAAACTTCTCAATGAACAACAAGAACAAGAGATCTGTAACATGGTGATTGCAAATAATGCTCTCACTTTGAGACAGATCCGTGATGCAATCCTTCAAGACAATGCCATATTCCAAAATGTCAACTCTATCAGCATCTCCACAATAGACCGGGTATTGAAGAAGCATCAGATGACCATGAAGCAGATTTACAGGGTACCATTTGAGAGGAATTCTGACAGAGTGAAAGAGCTGCGGTACCAGTATGTGCATGTAAGTCAGTTATTGGTTGTCTATTATAGTAACATTACAGTAAGCAGTGGTTCCCAATTTGTTTGGTTTTCAGTATCCTCTTTACCTTTAGAATCCAGCTTTATCTGACTACAGCATTTTGCCTAAAACTGCAACAGTGTTTCTCCCTCTTTGTGTCAAATACTCCCTGCAGTGCCTCTGCATAGGCCTGTACCCCAGGTTTGGAACCACTGGAGTAGTGGCCAGTAGCAGGCTATATTGAACTTGTGGAGGAGAACATAGAACAATCCCATGTAATTTTCTATTTCTGTTGTGTATGACTCCTCTATATGACTGATTTGATTTTTTACTCTATTGTAGAGAATAATGGCATTGGAAGGGAATGAAACATCTCACATCCTTGTATTTGTCGATGAGGCTGGTTTCAACCTGGCCAAGGGCGCAGACGTGGCGTAACATCATGGGTCAGCGGGCCACGGTGGATGTCCCAGGCCAGCGAGGGGGCAATTTAACAATGTGTGCTGCCATATCTGAGAATGGTGTGGCCACACACATCCCCAGTTTAGGCCCATATAACACTCAAAGCTCCTCATTTTCTTGGACCGTCTTTATACACATCTGGTCCCAGAAAATGAGAGAGGTCTCGAAGGGCCTCACCTACCACACTATGTGATCGTGTGGGACAATGTAAATTTCCACCGTGGGCGCTCATCAGGGCCTGGTTCACCACCCATCCAAGGATGCTCATGGAGCTACTACCACCATACTCTCCTTTCCTTAATCCCATTGAGGAATTTTTTTCCGCTTGGAGGTGGAAAGTCTATGAACATCAGGCTCAAGACCAGAGATCCCTGCTCCATGCAATGGATGCTGCATGTGAGGACATTACAGGGGATCAGTGTAGGGGATGGTTGAGACATTGCGCCGTTTCTTCCTCGCTGCATCGCAAGGGAAAATATCCGCTGCGATGTGGATGAGAATCTATGGCCAAACAGAGAGCAGCGTGGATGGCCAGGAGGATGAGGATGGTGGCCAGGAGAGGGACGGTGACGACAACAACCAGTGAAAGTTACCTTAGTTGTGAAACTTTATTTACTGTAAGCCCTACTGTAGGCTAGATATAATTTTTCTTGTTTTTTGTTTGTGTTTATATTTCGTACATGTACAGAATACTGTATACATTTTTATGTACTCTAATGTATGGAAGTTACTTTATGTGTGTCAATAAAAATGATTACAATTTCCTTGGAAGTAGGAGTGCAGTGTGTCTGATGTCAAACTTTGGAGGCTGCTCTTACTGTAAAATCCTTTTTTTTTCAGTTTTATACATAATTGTATTCTGTTGGCTAGACCTCTGCCATAGTGACAAAACATCTAGGCATTTTGACTTGCAGTGCTTACACGATGCCAAAGGGACGATGCATTTTGGGGGCACTAACTATTTAAATGGGAAAGGAATTTAGTTTTGACACATGGGTAAACTATTTTGGGAGAGATACGAGCTTTTGCAGGTGATCCATGGTGTTGTGCTAAACCATCCAGGTTATTTTGGAAAAACGCACTAAGTGAATGCAAATGAGCCAACGCAATTGAGAAAGATCTTTGACATTTTGATGGTACTGACTTATATGGGAAAGGAATCTATTTTGAAGCGTGTATGAACAGTTTTGGGAAAGATATGACCTTTTGCTAGTGAGCTGTAATGTTGCGCAGAACTGTAAGACTGTTTGGCCAAATGATCTTATAGTTTTAAGAATGTAATTTCTGTTTCAAGAAATGAGCCAAACCAATCGAGAAAAACTGTAATACAAAATGTGAATTGCGGACACCAACATTTTGTAAATGTTCAGACAAAACAAGCTAATTCAGTTTGTTTGGGTTGAAATAAGCTATGAGAATAAATGTTAGAAAACAGGAGTAGCTCTCAGCCATTTTCATTTTGTAAAAGTAGCTCTCAGGGAAAAAAAGGTTGGAGACCCCTGGTTTAGACGTTTGGCCTGGAAATTCTGACAGAGGTCTGCTTTTGTCCATCTCCTGGTCCTAAAATTGTTTTTTTCTTGTTTTTCCTGTTTCTATCAGACACAAGAACAGGAACTGTATTTTATTTATGAAAAGGCTTTTCTTAAGAATTTCCTGTGGCAAATAATATATATCATAAGACAGTGGTTCTTTTTACAACCCAATTTTGCATTTCTGTGTCTTTAATACCCAGAATTGACACCAACCATCATCCCCACCCACTTTTTTTTTCTCATCTGTCCATGGGACCAACTTCATCAAATGCCCAGTGGGAGCTGGTGGTCTTTTGGCTGTGGACCCCCTGCAGATTTAGTTTTTTTTCCAGCCTGGAGTTTTTATTTTTTTGTTTGTTGACCTTACCTTGTTTTATTGTTACTTATTCTTTAATATTATTGCCTTATTGTAATTGTTTTTTTTCTTCTAACTTTCTGTTTGTTATCTTGCACTTCGAGTTACATTGTTGTATAAAAATGTCCTATATACTGTATATATATATATATATATATACCTGTATATATAGTGTCACACACCACGTGTGAGTAGGAGGAAGTTGTATGGATAAAGCAAAGGTAATTCCACACCAGGCCAGGGGGTGGTGGGGTACACTAAACCTTCTCCTGTTGTCCCTACAGGCCAGCAGTGGGAAAACCTTTCTGATTCACAGCTGACATCATTTCTGGCACCCAGTAGAGTGTTACTTCCAGTTTCCGGTACCCAGAAGAACGTCACTTCCAGTGCACAGAAAGACGTCAGATGAACATCACAATTTCCCCAACGTCACTTCCGGTTCCTACACATCAGTTCCGATTTGATTACTTAAAGCTGCCATCTTTGCAAACCCTCACCAGTTCTGTTTTGGACTCAGGCTTGTAAATATCTCTGTTCCTTTAAAAGCCTTTTGCAGCTAGGGAAATTATACGGGTGACTGTCCCAAACCTTTTTGAGTGTGTCGAGTCTTATCCTTTTCACTATATATATATTGTCACGCTTGGGTCACAGATTTGCACAGAGACACAGAAGGTCGTAGAAAAAAAGAAGGATTTTTATTCAGACACCGCAAACACATGAGCTTAAACGTGCTCCATGACAAGTCAGATATAACAGTTCCGCTAGGAGCAGAGAGAGATAAAAGCAAACAATCAATTCCCAAACTGACAGGCGCTGCGCAAGGCTTATAAGTCGGCGGAGTACCGCGCGAGGCTTGTATTATGCGTTATAGTGCAAGGATAAGGAGCAATGTGTAGTCAGTGTTTCAGGGTTTGTGGTTTTCCCAGGGGCGTCTGTCTCTATTTGGGGTGCGATCAGCCCTCCAGCTCACAATATATATATATATATATATATATATATATATATATATATATATATATATATATACACAGTATATATATATGTTTTTGTTGTTTGGAGAGACTCCACTGACCATCATCCCCATTGACCATTGGAGAATCACTAACATAGGGCATAGGGAAGCAACGACGTTTGCTTTGAATGCTCGTGGTATTCAGTCTTAAGACACTCCACAAACTTCCACCACCCTATCCCATTAAGTACTATTGTGAATCTTGACTCTGAGTGATCTAAATTAGGATAACATGCAACCCATAATTTAAGAGCCTAAGCCATAAGAACAGAATGAATCTGGCAAACGAGAGGAGACCATTCAGTCCATCAGGCTCATTTTTTAGCTAATCTGTTGAACTGTTCCAATATCTCACCCCAGATACTTAACATTTATCAAGGTTTCTGTTTCAGCTCCATGTCTCTTTACTTAGAAATAAACTTAAATACTGTAAACTGAGGAAATGCAACAATGTGATAATTTAAAGACAGTCCTACCAAAATATTATATTAAAATAACACATTTAAAATAGTGAGAAAATAGCAAATACCACTCATATTATAGAAACACTTTTTATATTCATTACTTTACCTAAGAAAATTACTTGGCAGTGTTACAGTTATTTACTCACTCGCTTTATTTCATCACTGTCTGGATTTTAATCCTCAGTATCTCTAGTTGTTTTTATAAACAAGTGTAAGTTTCTAACCCATAATCAAAATGACAGCTTCTTGTAAAACCTGATCAATAACAAGAACAAGGAAAGGGACCAGCGGGGGAGCTCTTTCACAGACCTCAAAGCAAGAGAATAATCTTGCAAGATTTACAGAGGTGAGGTGTTGACACAACAATTTCTTATCAGTCTCCCATTTAAAAAACTTAGGACACAAACATGCTCCTTTGATCCGTATCTGATTGACCTTCATTGTGATGCTGACAAGCAATATTGACTGCCTAATATAGATAACTGATGGACATGGCATGTAGGAATAGAAATCAGTGAAAGTAAAGAAAGATTTCTATTGCTACTGTTATCACCATTTGCAATGAAGGAAGAATTATCACTAAGGGCTTATTGATGCTGTTTACATGTTAAGTTGAGTAATTTCATTTTAGATCCCTAATGCAAGTAAATAGTTGGCTTTTCTAACCAAACTATCAATAAATGAATCAATCCATTTAAAAAAAAAATGTTTTTACAGTAAAGGATGAGACATGTAGAAGGCACGCCTGAATAATCCCTGAATTTAAATAATCTCAAGGAGGCCAAAATAAGTATAATGAAACAGCTTTATTATGTATAAAATTAAAAGAATTGAATAGACAAGGAGAAAAATGAATATATACAGCTCCAATAAAAAGTATTAATTTAAATAAGTATTCACCTAAATGCAGCTTTTCTCAAGATGGGCATGCTGATCTAATGTCAATATTTTGTAATTATTTAACTCAGTTGGAATCAACATTAGTTTTCCTGAATCAGTCTGCAATTTAGGTGTTAACTTTGTCATGTCGTTTAAGGCACACATCACAAAACTATCCAAACAATGTTTTTTCCATCTTAAAAATGTTGGAAAATGAAGGTGTTTTCTAAATATGCAGGATACTGAGAAATTAATGCATTCATTTATTTCTAGCTGGATAGACTAATGCAATGCATTATTCACAGGCTAATCTAATCATTCTTTTTTTACAGGTTTCAGTTAATTCAAAAGGGCTCCTGCAAAAATAATTACAAGAAGAGGAAAGTACGAACACATAACTCCAGTTCTCAAGTCCTTACACTGGCTCCCGGTTAAGTTTAGGGTAAATTTCAAAATCCTCCTTTTAACATATAAAGCCTTAAATAGCCGCAGCCCTGCTTACTCATCTGAACTTATCATGACTTATAAAACAGAGCACACATTGAGATCTCAAGATGCTGGTCTGCTTATGATTCCAATGATTAACAAAACAACAGTGGGAGGTTAAGCTTTTAGTTACAGGGCCCCTAAACTGTGGAATGGTCTGCTGCTACTATAAAAGGTGTGCCTTCAGTCTCAGCTCTTAGATCCTGGCTGAAGACTCACTGATTCAATTTAGATAGATAGATAGATAGATAGATAGATAGATAGATAGATAGATAGATAGATAGATAGATAGATAGATACTTTATTAATCCCAAGGGGAAATTCACAATTTAGCATACCCTGACTAGAGCTGCTGATCAGCTGTGCATACTGCACCTCTGTTGTTATTCATTAGTACAAAATATAAGTGATACAGTGTTTATAAACTGTTACTAACCCACTTCTATTCTGTTGATCAGTGTCATAAAAGTCAAATTAAATCCACTGTGATTCTACATTGTATAACAATAAAATATGAAAATTTGATAGGTAGTGCAGTCTATAAAGGGACCTCTTACTGCTTGCATTTCTAATTTGAACCTAGACTTGTTATGCAATTAAATTAACGAATACATATTAAATAAAAGAAGGCTAATCCAAAGATTAATCCATCTATCCATTTTCTGATGCCTATCCAGTTCCAGGTTGTGGGGGCAGCAGTCTAAACAAAACTGCCCAGATGTCCCTTTTCCATGCTAGCTCATCCAACTCCTCCAGGAGGATACGGAGGCGTTCCCAGGGCAGCTGGCAGATATAATCTCTGCAGTATATCCTTGGTGTGGCCTGAGGTCTTCTCCCTGTTGAACATTCCCGAAACACCTTCTTAGAGGAGTCATCCAGAAGCCTGAACCACCTCAACTGGTACCTGTAGATGTGGAGGAGCAGTGACTCTACTTTGAGCTCCTCTCAGATGTATATGCTTCTCACGTTCTCTCTAAGGCTGAGCCCAGACACATTGTGATGGAAACTCTTTTGTGCCGCTTATATGCGTGATCTAGTTCTTTCAGCTTGTGGCCATAGGTGCGAGTAGGAATGTAGATAAACTCATCAATTGATCTACACTTTTTTCACCACAACTAACTGGTACTATGTTCACATCACTTCGGGCTCTGCTCCAATCTGTTTATTAATCTCCTGTTTCCTTCTTCTCTCACTCATGAACAAAGATGCTGAGATACTTGAACTGCTCTGCTTGTGGCAGCATCTTGTCACAAACCCGCACTCAACCCTTATTTAGGCTGAGAACCATAACCTCGATCATGGAGGATATGATCCCTATCACGTCCGCATCACACTCTGATGCAAACTGCCCCATATGTATAATCCACAATTAACCTTTTCAATTAAGAAACAGCAGTTATTAAACATTGGCTGAAAAATAAATCTATTCATCCATCCATCTATCTATCTATCTTTTTTCTAAACCTGCTTATCCTCGACAGGATCATGGCAAAGTTGGAGCCTACCCTAGTAAGCATCAGACATAAGAACATAGGAACATAAGAAATCGAACAAACAAAATGAGACCATTTAGTCCATCAACCTGGTTTGATTACCTAATAACTAAGTTGTTCCAATATCTGATTCAGAAACTTCTTAAGGGTTGCCAGTGTTTCTGCTTCAACTCCATGTCTTGGTTGTCTGTTCCCGATTTCCTTTGCATGCCAGCCCATCACAGGGTGAACACAAACACAATGCCAATTCACCCAACCTGCGTGACTTTGAATTGTGGGAGGAAACCCACATGGGCACAAAGGGAGAACATGCAAACTCTACACTGCAAAAAATGAAATCTAAACAAGTGAAAAGTACTTATATCATGATGTTAAATCTTTTTTTTCCTATTGTAAGAATTATTGACTTGTCAAAAAACTTGTACTTATAATTATTTAGCATGTTTTGAGAAATCTTGTCAAGTAAATTTTGCTTACCCCATTGGCAGATTTTTTTGCTAAATAAAAGCAAAACAACTCTCATTTAAAGTTTTTTTGTCTAGTTTTTGCATATGCATTTTTTGCAGTGTACACCAAGGACGAAAACCCTAGTCTCTGAGTTGTAAGACAGCAGCTCTACCATTGTACCACAATGCCGCACAGACAAGTTGATAGATAGATAGATAGATAGATAGATATGAAAGGCACTGTATAATACATGATAGATAGATAGATAGATAGATAGATAGATAGAAAGAAAGTCATATATAATGAGTAGATAGAAAGGCAATATATGATAAATAAGAAAGACACTATGTAATAGATAGATTGATAAATAGAAAGGCACTATATTATAGATAGATAGATAATAAATAAATAAGAGCCTGACAAATCTAAGCAATTACCTCAGCATATGCATGCACCATCTAAAAGAGTGTCATTAATGAAACACAATTGAACCTTAGGTTGAGGTAACAGGTGGAGTCAACCTTAAAGTGCAGATCACCTGCTATAGCATACATTTTATACGTAAATCCAGCATTTTTTTCAGTAACAAACTTTAAGGTAATCTTAGCCATCAAAAATTGAACTATTTAGGTAAGAACACCTAAATGGCATGAAAATGAACAAATTATCGCATGTATGAGCTTTAACACCCCCCCAACCCTGCATTTAAGATCTATGGCTCCCTGCAAATGGGCTCAGATCATTTTCTCTGAGGCACATTTAGTTATTTAGACCACAATACAGTGAACTGACAGAAGATTATTCTGTAATCTGCACACAACTGTTGAAAAAATGTAAATTGCTTGGGTTATCCTGGGGGCTTCAAAGGATCAGAACATTTTGTGTAAAGTAAGGAATGTATTACTTAGAAGTCATCCAGTATGTGGAGAGACATTATAAAACCCCTTAGCAAAGCACTTTATTTCATAAGATAGAACTTTACTTAGTTTTTGTAGAAATTATAGATTTCTGGCAAAGTGTCAAAGATCTCGGAGTAATAATCCTTGGTTCCTGATTCAATTGTATAAAAGCAGTAAAAAAAAATTAGCCTTGGCTAAATTACCCATGTCTTAACAAATCTAATTAGAAAATTATCATGTCTCCTGCTGCAATAAAGACAGGGAAGAATTTGCTGAGAATGAAATGTTCCATTTCAACATTTCTGCAAGTAAATAAACAAAACTAATTAAATTCCAACACACTTCTTAGCCTCCTCCAAGGTAAGGCACAATTTGAATGCTTCAAGGTAATTGCTTATATTTCCCCTGGCCTCTCCTTCTGTTGTGTCGCCCGGCAATTTCATTTTGCACCTGTTGGAACAGCAACACTTATAGCAACCTCTCCAGACTTTTCGTAAGATGATATTCAGTGTTGGTTTTCAAAGTTATTTAGGGAAAAGTGAATTTGTTGCCACTTCCTACTTTCTGTATAAGTCAAATCCATTGAGACTTTAAAGTTTCATTATTCATTTATCTCTTTTGAAATTCAAAGAGCCTTGCTGCAGTCTTCATACATGGATACATATTGTGAATCGAGATAATGTCAGGGCTGAAATTATAATATTCTGGCTGAGAGGCTGACTTTTATGGGTCACAGAAATAATGCATTAATGATGGGTTGGCATGGGGAGTGCAGAATGGGGGTGTAGTGCATCTCCCAGAATGAGAGATGGCAGAAGTAGAAGCCGACATATTTTATTTGTGTTCCTGCAGAAAAGTCTAGTCATTTTATAACCAAAGCCCAGATGAGGTTTCAAAGGCTCCTGGGGCATCTGTTGGCATGCTGGAAACACCACCTTTAGGAGATTTACAGGACCAATTTAAGGAGTCATGATTTCTAAAAAAACACTTTCCATGCAAAGCAAAGCATGTTGGGAGAACTTGCATATATTTACTGCAACTTGGACTTATCCATATGCATGTGTAAAAAAGATCAAAAACACATGAGCAAAGTCATCCATCCAGTCAAATGTGTGTAATATCACATGTTCTGGAGCCCACGTGGAATTTTAACATAAATATGGCTAGTCCAATGGACCAAAAGGGAGAAGGAAAAGCAATGACAGAAGAGAACAGAGAGCAACGTGTGAGACCAAGACACGTGTGACCGTTTCATCTGAATGTCAGGGAAAGCATCTTATGAATAACACTGATTGCTAAATCAAAAGCAGCCATCCAGGACAAACATCCAATCCTTGACATTTTCTGTAAGCTTTTCCTAATGACTATATCCATTCCCTCACTATCAATCTCATTTTCCAATATATCTTGTTTTATTTGGTATTATTATTATTATACGTTATGTGACGTGTGAGTCACTGTCTTGCACCCGAAAATCGAGGCCGAGTCCAAGGGCTTCAGGAAAACAACTTTATTCAAATCAGCACAGGAACAACCAGGGTATTTATTGAAATGGGAGCTACCAACAACAACAACAACAACAACAACATTTATTTATATAGCACATTTTCATACAAACAGTAGCTCAAAGTGCTTTACATATTAAAGAATAGAAAAATGAAAGACATAATTATAAAAAATAAATCAACATTAACATCGAATAAGAGTAAGGTTCAATGGCCAGGGGGGACAGAAAAAACAAAAAAACTCCAGACAGCTGGAGAAAAAATAAAATCTGTAGGGATTCCAGACCATGAGACCGCCCAGTCCCCTCTGGGCATTCTACCTAACATAAATGAAACAGTCCTCTTTGGATTTAGGATTCTCACGGAAGGGCTTGATGATGATGATGGTCACGTAGACTTCTTCCTTTTAATCCGTCCATCATTGTTGGAGCATCATGAAGCTTTGAGTAGGTGGAGGTGGCGCAGGCCACCACCACAAAGAAACCGGAAAAAGAAACAGAAAAGAGAGTAGGGGTCAGTATGGATTTTAGAGCCACCATGAATAGGTGTTATGATGAATTGAACATACAGAGTATCAGGATTAAGTTAAATTACGATTAAAATGAAGTTATAAAAAGGCCATGTTAAAGTAACGTGTTTTCAGCAGTGTTTTAAACTGCTCTACTGTATTTGCCTGGCGAATTCCTATTGGCAGGCTATTCCAGATTTTAGGTGCATAACAGCAGAAAGCCGCCTCACCACTTCTTTTAAGTTTTGTTCTTGGAATTCTAAGGAGACACTCATTTGAGGATCTGAGGTTACGATTTGGAATATAAGGTGTCAGACATTCCGATATATAAGATGGGGCGAGATTATTTAAGGCTTTATAAACCATAAGCAGAATTTTAAAGTCAATTCTGAATGACACAGGTAACCAGTGTAGTGACGCTAAGACTGGTGTGATGTGTTCGGATTTTCTTTTCCTAGTTAGGATTCTAGCAGCTGCATTCTGCACTAGTTGCAAACGATTTATATCTTTTTTGGGTAGTCCTGAGAGGAGTGCGTTACAGTAATCTAGTCGACTGAAAACAAATGTGTGAACTAATTTCTCAGCATCTTTCAGTGATATAAGAGGTCTAACTTTACTTATGTTTCTTAAGTGAAAAAATGCTGTCCTAATGATCTGATTAATAT
The DNA here is from genome assembly GCF_016835505.1 of Polypterus senegalus. NCBI lineage: Eukaryota > Metazoa > Chordata > Cladistia > Polypteriformes > Polypteridae > Polypterus > Polypterus senegalus. The sequence continues at coordinate 123,749,705 of NC_053167.1, forward strand.
GTGATTTAAAATTCAGATTACAGTCAACAATCACCCCTAAGCTTTTTACCTCCGTCTTGACTTTTAATCCTAATGTATCCAGTTTATTTTTAATAGCCTCATTGTATCCATTATTGCTGATCACTAAAATTTCAGTTTTCTCTTTATTTAACTTGAGAAAATTACTATTCATCCATTCTGAGATACTAGTCAGACATTGTGTTAGTGAATCAATAGAATCGGGGTCATCAGGTGCTATTGATAAGTACAGCTGTGTGTCATCAGCATAGCTGTGGTAGCTCACGTTGTGCCCTGAGATAATCTGACCTAACAGAAGCATGTAGATTGAGAATAACAGCGGACCCAGGATAGAGCCTTGTGGAACACCATATTGGATATCATGTGTCTTGAGTTGTAATTCCCACAACTAACAAAATATTTTCTCCCTGTCAGGTAGGATTCAAACCAATTTAAGACACTGCCAGAGAGGCCCACCCATTGACTAAGGCGATTTCTAAGAATGTTGTGATCAATGGTGTCAAATGCAGCACTCAGATCTAAGAGGATGAGAACAGATAAATGGCCTCTGTCTGCATTTACCCGCAAGTCATTTACTACTTTAACGAGTGCAGTTTCTGTGCTGTGATTTGTTCTAAAACCCGACTGAAATTTATCAAGAATAGCATGTTTATTGAGGTGGTCATTTAACTGCATAATGACTGCCTTCTCCAGAACTTTACTTAAGAAGGGCAGGTTAGAGATGGGTCTAAAATTTTCAAGAGCCGAGGGGTCAAGATTATGTTTCTTAAGTAGGGGTTTAACTACAGCAGTCTTAAGACAGTCTGGGAAGACCCCTGTATCTAGTGACAAATTTACTATGTCAAGAACATTATCAATTAGCACGCCTGATACTTCTTTGAAAAACCTTGTTGGTATCGGGTCAAGGACGCAGGTGGAGGGTTTTAATTGAGATATTATTTTTTGTAAATCAGGTAAATCTATCCTAGTGAAAGAGTTTAATTTGTTTATAACAGGATGTTGGGGTTTAGGGGGATCCTTAGTGTTGGAGGGATATACTATGTTATTTCTAATATCATTAATTTTTTCCACTTCACTCCACACAGACAAAGGAAACAAGCAGTGATGTTATCAGTTGTACTGCCTTGGCTCTCTTCTTCAGTTTAGGAACAAATAGTCTTCCTCGTCAGCTCGATCCAGTGCCTGGAATCAGGTCATTGTGGAGGGAAGGGGACAGAACAGAAAAGAGTGGGCCAGGTCATTGGCCGGATTAGAGTACTCCCTTAGCTGACAGACGTGTTACGTGGCGAGGCTGTGAACTCGAAATTGCTTTGGTACTGCGGCAAACCTGTCGTTACCTCGCAGGTGGGCAAACAACTCTTGATAGACACGTCACCCATGTTTTGTCACTTAGGTCTCACAGTTAATGAATACCATTTCACATTTACATATTCTATACCTTGTTCTTTTGTCTTGATTAGATTGAAAATTAAGACACCTGTGTGAGAAATTTGCCTCTTTTCTTGCTCACAGTTATCAAGGCTAAGAGGTCGCTCCTCAAAAGAAAGAGAACTGCTGTAAAATCAGAGCATATTGTTTGTTTGGTAAGTGGCATATAACCTAAAGATTTGTGCTTTTAATTGTGTCCCGTTGATAGCCGCATGTTTATAAGTGCTAGTGATAGTAAGTCATTAAGTAGAGACTCCAATAGAATACTGTGTGATGCATTTAGGCAATACCATTGTCTAAATTAGGATATGTACAGGTATGTATGAATGCAAAGGGGGTTATAAATAGAATATTGTGGGATGACTGACAATTAGGCTTTCACGTGAGACTTTGTCGGTTGGATCCCTATGTGTATCTGTATGTGTGTGAATCTTAATGTGTGAAAGCTGACCAACCTACCAACAGACTTGGTAAGTATCACAGAAACTCAGGACAATACAGTGGGTAATGATGACACATTTGATAAAGTAGGGAAACCAGCTAAATGACGATTTACGCATATACTAATTCATATAAGGGTAAAGGGTAAATTACGCACAAACATTAAGACTTTTTTCTTTACACAAAGAACGACAGACACTTGGAATAAGCTACCAAAGTAGTGTGGTAGACAGTAAGACCTTAGGGACTTTCAAAACTCGACTTGATGTTTTTTTGGAAGAAATAAGTGGATAGGACTGGTGAGCTTTGTTGGGCTGAATGGCCTGTTCTTGTCTACTGTGTTCTAATATTCTAATATCACTGAACCATTATTATAATGCACACTGATGTGATAAACATCAAACCTCAAAAGTGACAAATATGATAGGAAGACTCTATTTTAGTTTCCTTTTAAGAGGGCTAGTGCTGCGTATTTGCACTGAAGAACTGTTTATTTATTTGTCAGTTTGTATAGCCTACTTGATATCACTTCTCAATGAGTTTAAAAATAAAAAAAAGAAAGCGATCAAAACCCAGACGAGAGGCAAAAATCACAGCCAAAATTCAGGAAAGAAGTTGTAAACCAGGCAAGACATGAAAATGAAACAGGTTTTGAAGGAATTATCCACAGATCAGATAAAGCTCAGTACAGCCGCTGACCTTTCATCCCATCTACTGTAGAATTCAAGGCCTCAGAGACTACACCCCTAGAGATGTGCGATGCAACCCTAACATCGGTACACAGAAGGGCTTCTACCTGATTGCAGATGCACATTTGTGTTCCAAAAACTTTCTAAGAGTTAAATTAACTCTTCTAGTTATAACTTTGCTGTGTATTTTATAATCAACTGATTTTTCAATCAAGGGAGATGTATGTAGCAGAGGCTAATTTTCATTTGATAAATAAATAAATAAGCTACAAAATGAGGTGGGTCAATAATAAAAGAGGGTGGGCATAGGCCTACCCAGACCCAATACTGGTGCTGTATCTGTGGTGATTTTAATGATATGCTCTTCATTCCTCTATAGCTGTTCACATATTTCAGGCTAAACCAGCACAATGACTCAAGTGAAGTTCTATTTTTTCTGTACATTTAATTATATTGTCCTCACCTACCCACTTTAAAGTGTGTATGGAGTTGTTTCTGAGCTAACTTTAGACCACAAGCGCAAACAAATGACATTTTTAGGAGCTTACAATGTAAAATATAGGAATGAGGGATGAGCCAGCATGGGTACTAAAGGCAAGTCCAATCGTAATTACAATATCTTTTTTTCTTTTTTAATACTAAAAGGTTAAACAGTGGACAAATAATACTTTGTATAAAAGCATAAACGCATGGCAACTTACTATCATGGAGAAGCAAAAGGTTTGGCTGAATAGCTCTTATATCAGTAGAAGAACAGCCACTTCTGCTAAATGAGGTAATGCGTTTATAGGTTATATACCAGTTATATTTGGTGTCCTTGGAATTCTATTTCTTTCAGAGCTCAATTTTCCTGAAGCCTTTCCATTGACTCCTTGCTCTAAGCTTCTGCTTGTCCTCAGATTACCCAGGCCTGACTACTTTATTGGGTCCCTTAAGTCCTGTAAGACTCCCATAGGATTGCAGACTCCAAGTAGCATCTGATGAAATGACAAAAATTCTGTAATCGGTAAACAAAAAAATGGCTTTTTCTCATATGCTTAATTAATGCTAAATGTTAGTGTATCCCCTGATAGGAAGTAGTAAGCTTAACAGAGATGAATTTCTCTTGTTTGTCAAATTTCTTATATTCTTATATCTCATTAAGCCATCTGGAAATTTTTTAAAACTACTTTCTGCATTTTGTATCATTAAAGTGATCCTAGGAATGCCAGGTGAAAGGTAAACTTACATTGTATAATGATTTAGATGGAAAAATACTAGCAGTGGCTTAAAAAGGCCAAGGTCAAAAGCTAGAGGATAAAATATGTTTGCCCAAACCCAATATGTGAACCAAAAATCAAAGTCCAAAAAGACAAGAAGAATATCTAGTTAACTAAAAAAGAAAACGAAGCTCTGTTTTGGGGATGACCTTATATTGTGTCCCATATCCCCAATGATGCTGCACAAATTCTGGAGAATTAAGTAATCAAATGCAGTGCACATGGATAATACCAAAATGGCACAAAATCCCCAAAAAAATCACCCAGAAAATAAAATCTCTATTAACAAAATCCCTACATGGGTGTAGAAAAAGATGCATGCAGATAGTTCAAGAAAAAAATGACATTAATCAGAGCAATATCAAAACACAATCTAAACAGGAGAGGTCAGTTGCAGCATGCTCTGGGGATGTTGGTCCGTGTTGGTCTGGTCTTAGTCTGTATTTACTGTAACAAGACTAACTTTGGGGATTAGCGCCACTGCAGTGTGCCTGAGAGCTGCAGCAGGTCAACACCAGGACTAAGTGCAGCTGCAGTTTGCTTTATGGACTCAGAGATGGGGATGGAAGTTGCACACTGTTAGACCACCTCATGAGCAGGTTTAATGGAGTTAGGTAATGTTACAAAATGAATTCTGTACACATCAGACAGTGTGACGGACGTGAAAAAGCACAAATATACCACGAAAAATATTGAAACCATATTTTGCATTTACTGTATATTTGAACTAAAGTATACCATGATAGTGATTAAAATATATTTAACTCAAAGGCACAGAAATAGACAAGCAATGCATGGAAATATTTGTATTGCATAATATTACTAATAGAAAAATATGGATCAACATGCATTTTAACCATTGTTATTCTTCAGTTAAAAGATGCAAAGACTACTTGGATAGTGCACATTAAAAAATGCTGCTAGTTTCCTCCATATGTATTTCTTCACCATGTCAAGAGGGTATCTTTGCAAGTGTTTGCAAGTGTTGTGCAGATCTGATATGAGATCCCACACACTATGTATTATAAAGCCCCTGTTCTCTATTGGGAAGACTTTGCTGCAATGTAAGAATTTTTACGAATACTGTTCACCTTCTGACTAGGCATTGTATAACCTTTGGTGACTTTTGGATTTTTTTTTTTTTTGTTATTAGGAAAAGTTTGGTGCATAATGAATGAGAAATATTATCTCTTCTGTATTATCTTCCTAATTGAGAAAATGAGTTATAGCATTACCAGATTAAGAATCCCACCAGCTTCAGTGTGTCACATGCCTATAAAGTATTTACACTATATGAACATCACATATAAAAATAAAATGAGGGGTGGTCCCTCTCACACATTTAAGCCATATAATGTACGGGTAACTGCATACAGTATGTGAACTTAAAACGCATCTGTTTAAAATGGATTTTTCTTTATGATTACAGTGGTTATGTTTGGTTTTAAATATTTTCTGATGTTTTTACTTGTTTATAACTGTGTCTTTTATTTATTTATTTATTTGTTTGTTCGGCGTCCTTGAGTTTTCAGAAAGGCGCCTTGTATAAATAAAATGTATTGGGGGTTCGCCCTCTGCTCACTTCGCTTACCATTCCCCCCGGCCTACGCTATGTGCTAGCCATTTTGTGTCTCTGCCACTTGCGTTGTGAAGAGGGAGAATGAACGCACCCCAAGGAGATGCAATCACTCCTCTGAAATCCCCTCTTAAAATGGTGATACAATGGGAAACAAATACAGTTTTTTTTTACCTCCTCTTTGCTTGATCAGCTGCTGGTTTGATGCTGCTGCTGCTTTTTCATCTCAACCATTATACATTGCAAGTTTACCTTTCACTTGGCATTCCTAGGATCTACTTTCTAAGACATAGGAGTCTGCAATCCCATAGGAGTCTTACAGGACCAAAGAAACGTCATTTACATCTTGTGCGGCGCTTAAAACATTTAAAGCCTATACAGCAGCTGTCCTACTCTTTGTCTTTTATTTCCAGCCCAGGGTGTGGTTAAATCTCTTGGCACAAAGTCTCTTCTCACGGGACGTCAGTTCTTGATATTTTTTAGTTTATAATTTAAAAACGGAATAAGAATCTGAAAATCTAACAACATCATATTAAAGTTTGATAATTCCTGAAAAGAATGATACCAAACATATATATATATATATATATATATATATATATATATGTAGGTTTCAAAATATGCCTGATTTAAAGAATGAGAAAAACGAAACATAAAAAATGACATAAAATTGTTGCACAAAATCATTGCACTTTTAGGCTTAGGATTTTGTGTATATATATATATATATATATATATATATATATATAGTGACAGATAGGGGGCACTATCGCTCCCTTTAACCCCTGTCCAAGACTCCAGACACCAAGTAAAAGTCTAAAAGTTGACTTTATTTATATGCAACAGTGCACAAAGCACCCTCTCCTCCACTATACTCATACAATACACAATAATAATCACAATATACTTTCCACCACTCCCAGACGCGTTGACCTCCTACCACCCAATTCAGCTTGTCGTCTGGGAGTTCCCACAATCCTTTTATATTCCCTGACCCGGAAGTGTTCCAATCCCCAGTCCATGTGATCTCCTATCACTTCTGGGTCAGATAAAAAGTCCTTTTCTTCATCCCGGAAGCACGTCATTCCTCTTGTCCATATGACTCGGACGTACTTCCGGGATGTAAGGCAAATAAGCATTGTTCCTCCCTGCATCATCTCCTAGTGGCCCCCAGGGTATCCAGCAGGGCTGTGTATAAAAGCTCCAAAGTCCAGGATTCCCTGCTGGCATTCAGGGCACCTCCATGCTGCAGTGAGGGCTCCACCTGGCGGCATGGGGGTATCGGCAATCTATCACAATATATATATCTATACTAATAAAAGGCAAAGCCCTCACTCACTCACTCACTCACTGACTCACTCACTCACTCACTCACTGACTCATCACTAATTCTCCAACTTCCCGTGTGGGTGGAAGGCTGAAATTTGGCAGGTTCATTCCTTACAGCTTCCTTACAAAAGTTGGGCAGGTTTTATATCGAAATTCTACGCGTAATGGTCATAACTGGAAGCAGTTTTTCTCCATTTACTGTAATGGAGATGAGCTTCAACGCCGTGGGGGCGGAGTTTCATGTGACATCATCATGCCTCCCACGTAATCACGCAGTACATAGAAAACCAGGAAGACCTCAAAAATGCGCTCAAGAAAACATGCATTATATAATTGAGAAGGCAGCGAAACAATAAGAAGCGAGTTCTGCTACTTCGGAAACAAAGCACGATGTAAACCTACACTTTAAATTAAGTTCATAGACAGGCTGCCGCTGGCGTTTGTAATTTAGTGCCTGCCCATAGAAGGCCGTCCGTCAGCGGCAATCCAATAACAAACTGCCACGGGTAAATATTCACGGGTGAAGGACTGTGCTTATGGAGAGGAAGATGAGATGGTCAGGGTGGTGTTTGACACAAACTCAGCGAAACTGCGAGAGAAAGTTTTAAGTGCCAGGACTAAGGTAACATTAAATACAGCCATGGACATAGCACGAGATGGCACCAGCACAGCTGGGAACCTTCGATGCAAGTACACCGAGTGGCTCACGTGAACTGACGCAGTGCACAGATAAAAAGCAACAGTTCCAAAGAGCGCTGAACAAAAACCGAATTACACAGTTGAAAAGGCAGCAAAAAATATGAAGCGTCTGATAAGCATATTCATAAATGCAGCTACTGTGGAAACAAAGCACACGGTGGAAAAAGTCAATGTCCGCTAAAGGAAGACAGTGTAAAAAACCCGTGCATGCAGTGTGTCAGGTCTCAGATAAAGAAGAAGACGAGCTGTTTATTGATGCAGTAAGAAACGAATCGATGAATGAAACCTGTCATCTTTACAACGATTGACAAACACGGAATGTAACTTGAACACAACACATCCTACAAATACGAACCTGATTGAAAGAAATAATGATAATCAAATCCTTGATGACAGCAACATTCAATAACACTCACAAAACAATTACTGTATATTGACAATCATGTTACGTTATTTTTAAAATGTTCCCTTTTCTTTTTCATAACTTCTACTTCTCCACTGCGATACGCGGGTATATATTTAAATGTATATATATACCCTATCTACAGTACATACTCGATAGACAAGCCACATGCTGTGGCTCAATTGTAGAGTCTTCGCCTCTAATGCCGACATTCGAGGTTCGATTCCCGAGAGGGGATGCACTGAGTATGTACGCGTGCTACCGATTCATTTTACCTTCGCATCTCCTTGGTTTGGGACGTATGAAAAAATATTCGGTTAACGCAGAATCATGTTACGTTTTTTTTTTAAAATATTTCCCTTTATTAGCACAAGCACAGCTGAGAAGCTTCGATGCATGTACTCCATAACGCGTTAAAAATAACGCATTTAATCACACTTTCAATTCCAAGCAAACGGGAACTTTTGTCAATGCATCATTTCCTGGTACATCCATTACACTGATGCACACATCACAGCTACAAAAATGTTAGAGTCGGAATAAAGCGCGTTCCTATGACTGATCATTTCGACTTCCCGAGCGAAGCCTTGATAAAAGCATGGTTTTGTGCACAATGAAAAGCAAGCAAAATTAGATGCATTACAGAAAGCGGACTTTGTGGCTCTTACTGGGGATCATTGGACTTCCGTGACCGTTAGTAATTCTAATTACATCTAATTACAAAATGTTCAATGATCACACTGTTTTAGCCTAATGTACAAAATAATTTTGGCTAAGGTTACTCAGAGTTTAAAGATTAAGTTGGTCAAATTACCTTTTATGTTTCTGACTTATTTTTTTCAGAAGAAAAACTGCACTTTATGTTGAAATTTTGGTTATTATTATTTAAAGACAATACTATTCTGAAAATCTACTTAAAGTACTTAAACTACCACTTTATTTTTAAGTCTGCCCAATTTTAACCAGGGATGATATTTTTGTTTCTGTTTTGAATTCAAATGCAGTTTAAAGGCTTTTTTTCAGAAATTAAAACAGCTTCAGTTTACAATATTCATGTCCATGTCTATTATTTGATTCTGTCGCCCACTAAAACACTTTTAAATTAAAAAAAACCATTTGCGATTTGGGGCAAATTTCGTGTCGATTACATACGATTAATCAAGATTAATTTTACACAGCCTCTAATTAATTGGATTAATTTTTTAATCGAGTCCCACCCCTAATATATATATATATATATATGTGGATATATATATGTAGATTTGTATATATAAATGTGTATATACAGTATATATGTAGATATGTATATGTGTATATACAGTATGTATATATACAGTATGTATATATGTATGTGTGTATATGTATATATATATAACTGTGTATATATATGTGTATAGATGTATATATATATATATATATATTTATATATATATGCCAGAAAACACTCATGACAATGACAAAACAATTACATTGTCAATCATGTTACGTTATTATTAAAATGTTTCCTTTTCTTTTTACTTTTCCGCTGCCAATCGCAGGTATTTTGCTATATATATATATACAGATATATACAGATATATATATATATACAGATATATATATATACAGATATATATATATATATATATATATATATATAAATAGATAGATATGACAACAACACTTAATATCAATGACAAAACAATTACATTAACAATCATCTTACGTTATTTTTAAAATGTTTGCTTTTCATTTTCATAACTTCTTTAACACACTACTTCTCCGCTGCGAAGCGCGGGTATTTTGCTAGTATATATATATAGTGGAAGTCGGCCCGGACACAGAAAGGCGAACACGTTAATGTCACCCAACACACATTTAATCATAAGTGCCATATTTACAGAAGTGCTCACAACAACTCCCAAAAGTCCCGAAAGTCCTGCCCACAACATAATGCCTCACATCTTCAGGCCGCCTCCTTGCCTCCTCCACCAAGCTCTGTCCTTCTACACTCCTGACTCCAGCCATTGTCTGAAGGGAGGCGTTCCCTTTTATATGCACCCGTATGTGCTCCAGGTGTCCTCCAGTAACGTTCCGTCGACACGCCCCTGCGTGGCAGAAGCACCGGCTGTGTACCCGGAAGCACTCCGGGTGTCCCCGATCCTTTTCCCCCCAGCACTTCTGGGTGTGACGGTAAGTGCTGATTTCCAGGGCTCTCTAGGCACAGGGGCGCCCCCTGGCGGTGACCACGGGCCCCTACAGGGTAGAGCTTCAAAGCTCTGTACCCATGGCCCCCAAAGGTCACCCCACATGGTCTGAGGTGAGCGTAAACCCTCTTCCGGTCTTCCTAGGCATCCTGGCCAGGTCACCATCCCAGGCATCACCGACAATATATATATATATATATATACTGTATATTGTCACACATGTGCACATGGGAGGCAGGTAAAGGGCTTGAATGAGGGATGTGGCAGAGTGCAGTGATTCTTTTTCTCACTTCTCTGCAGACCGTTCATGAGAAATTCTACCTGGTCCTGTTAATGTCACTCACAGGTCTGTACCTATGGATGAAGACCCTTCCGGTCCCGCGCCCATTGACATCACTTCCAATACTGGCCTTTAAAAGCCTCCACCTTTCCCCTATCCACTCAATTCTGTTTTGGACTCCGATTTGTGCAGATCAGTAATATCACTTATTTCATTTTTATAGCCAAGAAATTAATATAAGGGTGGCTGTGCAAAACCTTTTTATGGCTCTTTGTCGAGTTTGTGACAATATATAAATATAGTCAACCTTGCATGTTTAGGAAATGTGACTCAGTCATCTACTGCCTTTCCCTTTTTTGGAAAAGAACATATCAGAAAAGCTCTGACTTTACTAAGGACGCCTCTTCAGGCACAACCATTATTTAATTAAGTGCCAGACAGGAAGTTTATATTCAGAACAGGATCAGACTTGGATAAGGACAGAGATGCCTTTACTTAACTGACATTTAAACGACCGAGTGAAAATCTTTACAGTCCAGGCGGATTTTGCCTTTCTGTTACAATGGGTTTAAATAACGGACCCCAATACTTTATCTGTGTTATTCCTCTATTTTTCCCACAATATGTCAACCAAATGTATAACTCACATGTATATATTTACGGATGGGGGTGGAGTTGCTGACGGTAACATTTCCCTTTTTTCCCACATCCCTGAGAAACTGAGCATAAAGGGAAACTGACTCCACCCCCTGCTATGTCACATCTCATTCTGGAGAGAACAGACCAACGACTGGAGCTCCTTCCTGAACTTGATAAACCCGAGAGAAGACTGAAAAATCCTCCTGTTTATTTCTATAGTTAACCTGCTTTTCGTTTTGCCTTACTTAATGTGCCATTGAGTGCCTCTTTTAGTACAAGGACCTTGACAATATTTAAAGGGGTGACTGAGTTAGTGCCCCAACACTTCCTCTGTGACCAGTGTATTCCCTTGGTTGACGACAATATACACATATATACAGTATATTTTTATAGCCTGATTATCCTGTTTCAATGGCACCTGTCATGGGGTGGGACATATTAGGTAGCCTGTGAACAGTCAGTTCTTCAAGGTGATATGTTGGAAGCAGGAAAAATGGACAAGTGTTAGAATCTGAGTGATTTTGACAAGGGCCAAATTATGATGGCTAGTGTCTCCAAAATGGCAGGTCTTGTGGGATGTTCCTGATATGCAGTGCTTAGTACATACCAAAATTGGTCTAAGGAAATACAACCAATGAACAGGTGACAGGCTCACTGATGTGCATAGTTAGTGAAGACTGGTCAACCTGGTCTGATTCCACAAAAAAGCTACTGTAGCACACATTGCTGAAAAAGATAATGTTAGCCATGAAGGAAAGGTGTAAGAACACACGGAGCATCGTCGCTTGCTGCATAGCCACAGACCAGTCACAGTGCCCGGGCTAACCTCTGCACACCGCTGAAAGCCCCCACAAGGGGCTTGTGAGTGTCAGAACAGGAAAATGGAAGAAGGTGGCCTGGTCTGACAGCTTATGTGGACAGCCAGGTGTGTGTGCATCGTTTACCTGGGCAAGAGATGGCAGCAGGATGCACTATGAGAAGAAGACAAGCTGGCGAGGCAGTGTGATGTTCTGAGCAGTGCTCTACTGGGAAACCTTTGGGTCCTGACATTCATGTGGATCTTCATTTAACATGTACCACCTATCTACAGATTGCTGCAGATTACATATACCCCTTCATGGCAACTGTACTCCCTGATGACAGTGGCCTCTTTCAGCAGGGTAATGCACCCTGCACCCTGCAAAGAATTGATTAGGAATGGTTTGAGGAACATGACAAACAGTTCAGTGTATTGACTTGGCCTTCAAATTCCCCAGATCACAATCCAATTGAGAATCTTTGTGGTGTGCTAGAAAAACAAGTCCAATTCCTGGAGTCGCAACCTTTCAACTTACAGGATTTAAAGGGTCTGCTGCTAACGTCTTGGTGCTAAATATGACAGGACACAGTCAGAGGTCTTGTAGGCCATACCTCAACAGGTCAGAGCTGTTTTGGTGATATGAGGGGGGCCTACACAATATTAGGGGGGTGGTTTTATTGTTGTGGCTGACTGGTGTATATACAATGCGATTGGATGGTGCCTCACCCAGGAATTGTTCCAGCCTCATGCCTGATGTTTGCAGCTCCAGCCGTCTCATAACCCTGCTCTGGATAAGCGGGTGTGGAATACAGATGGATGCAGGAATATACAGTATATGTATAGATAATTGTACAATATTCCTGTATAGTTTCTTTTACAATGTTAAGACTCAAGAATTATAAAAATGAATTGGATGTAATTTAAAAAATGCAATAATTGGATATGTTGCATAAAAAATGAATGAAATATGAACGGGCTTTCTCTTGGTAAAAGTGGCTTATCTTCAAGAAATCAGACTGATTCACTGTAATTGCTTTATTCATTCACACTCCTACGTAATGGGTTATAATCAAAGGTAAAAGAAAATGAATAGACAAATCAACCTACAAGCGTAAGACAGCCATGTCCGTTTGCTTCAGCTCTGGTGGCCATCTTACTCATCAGTGTGCCTCCTAACTGTGACAAGCTACTGAACTTCACAAGCTGCTCGTTTCTACAGTTTCCCCTTTGTTAACTGTCAACTCACTCCACATTGATCTTTTTGATATCTCCAGAACTAGATTCTTTGACCACTATTTGGAGATAGTAGGGTCACAACTAAACGTAAATTAATGAATGTAAAAATGTTATCTTATATGTGCCATAAAGTGTCAAGGTACATTTATGTTTTATTTGTAAGAAGCCAAAGAAAGAGTGAGATGCAGATATGAAACCCAAACTCTTCACCACCAAACAATCAAACCAACCCACAGCTAAGATTCACTGCAATTCAGAGATGGCAGTTTACTCGAGAATCCATGTCATTCAACTGTGAGATGAGCTGCCTAGACAAAAAAGGGTCTCTAGTGAGAACACAGTAGCACAAGTTAGGGAAAGATTCTTGTCCATTGGGCTGGAGGCACATTCTCTGGCAGTGACATCTCTCTTCCAACCGACTCCTTCTGCTCAGGTAGCTGCTTCCGGGCTACTGGACCCCCTTGATGAAGAAGACTTTGCGTTCTTTTGAGCAGGAGTTGGGCTGATGCGTCAAGTTTGACAGTTGTTCCTTGTGAGGCTGGATCACCGCTATAAGAGTCTTGTGTTGGTATCTGGCAGAACAGCAATAAAGTTTTTACTGCTGAACTCTCCTGTGCAATTTTGTGACCCAAAATTGACAAGAGTCGGGGAAAGAGAGACAGGAGAGTGAGACCTCAGTCTTTTAAATGTTCAAAGCCCCGCGTGAGGAGCATGTCATGCGTCAAACCAGTAAGCCGGCAGCTGATCCCGCAAAGAGGAGCTGTAAAAATTAGTTTGTTTCCTATTGAAAAACTGGTTAAGAGGGGGTTTCTGAAGGGCTGCCACATCCCTCTGCAGCAGCTGTCACAACATATAGACATGCCAAAGCAGATAAGTAGGCACTACTAGGGAGCACCATTCCCGGTGTGTACACAGGAAGACCAGGACAGACAATAGGCAGAGGCACTCATGAAAAACAGAAAGAAGTGAAACTTGGTTGGAATCAGGAAATAATACCACAGCATACCACTAGAAAGGAGCGTGTGACCATTATTCAGCGAAAGAAAGAAAGAAAGAAAGAAAGAAAGAAAGAAAGAAAGAAAGAAAGAAAGAAAGAAAGAAAGAGAAGGTAGTATTAATGTAGTGTACCTGCAGACCTAAACAAGACAGCCCCTGTGGTATAGTGGGTCCACAGGTCATGTGAAAGGGCCAGTTTTAAATAAATTATTACTGCAGTCGTGGTGTATCGAGGGGGCATGGTGGTTGTGTGGCAGAAGCGGTTCCCGGGATGATTCGTGATGTAGGTGTTTCTCTCCTAAGTGCACAGGTGAGAAATCGTCCAATTGTGCTCAGGGCTGCTGATTTTGCCACAGCTGCCGTGTCCTCTTCATAAATAGAAGCGCAAGAAGGCTAAAAGGAAGTGAAAGTGGAAGAAAAAGAGAGAGAGGTTGCAGGAGGCAGGAAGCAAGAGGAGCAAGCCGATGCAGGAGAACAAGCGAGCGCAGGCTCACATGCTGCTGAGCAGGGAGCCTGGGTGTTTGGCTGACACCCGAGGAGCAGTTGTAGTGGTCGCTCCTGCTGAGTTTATTGTGAAGAGCGGGAGTGACCGGACCGGACTGGACCGGACCGGACGGTGTCGGGTTCAGGGCTCCCGGTACCGAGACGGGAGCATGCAGCGAATCCGCATCGTCACAGCACTTGTCCCCAAAATGAAGTTTGGGTTATTATCAATCTGTGTTATAGCTCCTGGAGTTCCTGTTAATTTTAGTTCTAGAATACTTTTGACTTGTCCTTCTAGTGGCTTATATTTTTTATCATTCTGATAGTGATGTCAATTAGCGAGCACATAACACCCATTCTGCTTCGCCTTCACTGGCTCCCTGTGTCCTACAGAATTGAATATAAAATTCTACTAATAACCTACAAAGCCTTAAACAACCTTGCACCAAACTACATCAGTGACTTTCTCCATTACTATACGCCTGTCCGCCCACTAAGGTCCTCTGATTCTGGCCATCTTGTTGTGCCCCACACTAATCTACACCCCATGGGTGACAGGGCTTTCAGCTGCATAGCGCCCAGACTCTGGAATGACCTACCGAAATTAATCAGATCAGCTGACACCTTAATTTTTTAAAAAAACAACTCAAAACTCATCTCTTCAGAAAGGCTTTTAGCTCTACCTGACTGTATTACCCTTCTTTCAGTTTACCTCTCTGTCAAGATGCTCATGTAACCTCTGTGTGTGTACTGAACCATCAATTATGTTGTCTGTTAGGCTTTTCTCTGAATCTACTATCTTACTCTTCTTCATTTATTTATCTGGTTTAGTACAGTGCTACAGTATATTTTGTATACGCAGCCGTTCTTTCTTAAACTCTGTGAAGTGCCTTGAGCATGGGAAAGGTGCTATATAAATAAAATGTATTATTATTATTAGTGCCATCATGGATTGTTGTTCGCAAGGGGTGCTTCTATTTTGTGTCGGCCCCTATTTAAGATGGTGGCATGCATATTCAAATGCCCTCTCATTGGGTCAAAGAACTCTGAGCTATGAACCACTTTTATTGCCAGATGCTTCAAAGAAAGATTCAGTGTTAGGATCTGTTCTTTGCTTTCTGGACTTTGCTTCTTTTTTGTGCTTTGGGTTAGTTGTGTGCCCTTTCTTGATTTACTGTGTTTTCATCTGGCACTTGATTTACATTTTCACTACTGCTCATGGGGCTTTCTTCTGCAAGTCTTTCCCTTAAACAAAACCTTACTCTGCATCACACTGTGGCCTTTTCTGCACACCATGGTAATTAAAATATGAAAAACATAACGATTTCTTTCTATTACAGGAAATGAACATCTTGATAAATGATGATGAAGACAAACCTCATTTATCTTACTGCAAGCAGTCACTGTGGAGACAGCTACAGCTGTGCAACAAACAAACAATGTCGGCATTTAAGCTCTGTTTCCTCTGCCTAGTCTACCAATCTGAAACATTTTCACAAGAAAATACTTATAATCTACAATGACCAGTGGTCAACCCAAAATTGAAGCCAGTCAGTAGCACCTTTATCTGCAGTAGTTATTGAGAAAAAACAAATGTCAATAAAATGTAAAGTTCAGTTTTTATCTCTGTCATTATTCCATACACTTCTAAATAAAATCTTGGGACCACCAAACCATAGTGTACAGAGACCACTACACCCCTAAGTGCCTTTGGTAGTCCTTAAGTAGATAAGCCAATTGGGCAGCGTCTGTGTTTCCTTTTGTACAATGATCATGTGGCCCTTTCACATGTACAGCATGGGCTGCCAGCAAAACAGGTTAGAAGACAACCACCAGCCTCCAGCCAGAATTCCCAGATGTTCCAGTCAACCAGCTCACCTTAACCTGACTATTCTCCAGGAGGTATGTGGCCATTTTATTGGATCTCTTTGAGTCTGTCATCCTCTTTTTATAATGTAAGTCAGGACACCCTGGGAAGTGCTGGATTACTACTTTCTAGCATCATGATAGAAGATTTTATTTTCCCCCTCAATTTCAAGCCCTATGCTATACTGTTGTAATTGCCAGTTATCCTTCCAGAGCACTTAGGTCCCTGTCCTTACTAAGGCGGCCTTCTGCCAGTACTCTTGATCCTTTCACCCAACCCAGACTGAATTCTGAGGAAACCAAAATTATGTAAAAAGGCCATGTGCATTTAAATAAGGGACACAAGAGGGGAATGAACAGAAGGGGCAAAAATGTACACTGACTCCTGTTGCCTTTATGAATGTTCCTCCATGGGCTATTCATTTTGAGTGGCAGGCCCATCTCCCACCTCAGAACCCCAAGCACATCTCTGTGTCCTTCGCTCTGATCCCCATGCCAGTCAGTATTTTGCTATACTTTACCATCACACACACACTAGCTAACTGACCAAATGCTGGGTTTGTTTATCAGTACAACTTCTGCTAACACCACTCAGCAGTTCTCAACCTCATGTGGGACCAACTCTGATGGAAACTCTGCTAAAAAAATCAGTCAAAAAAATAATATAAGGACATTTCCAGTTACCAGATCTTCAGTCTCACTCAAGGAATAAAACATTTAAAAGGCACCTCCTCAAATCCAGAAATGCCCCTTTGTTCTTAAGAAGAGGACATGCCTTTGTAGACTTTCCTTTCTTTCAGGTCTTAGCAGTTCATGTGAGAAGCCAGCCACTGGAGGACCCCGGCTTAGACTCTGACAGAGATATGACTGATGTCTATTGAATCCAGCCTGCCTCTGGAAGCAGTCGTGCTGTGAAGTGCCCCTTTTAAGATTTGCTTTGTTGCACTGCTACTTTGGCTTTCCAGAGCATTGAAGTTTCCACAGCCTTTCCTGTCCTGTGCTTGAATCTGAAATAAAGTGTAAAAGTGCAAGCATTCAAAAGAAGTCCACTGTGAAGTTTTTAAATACACACATGCAGAAGTACAACGTGTGCATGGCAGTGCTGCAGTAATTAACACTTCTGTCTTGTGGATCTATCATCTAGTGTTCAAACACCTTGTCTTCCTGTCTCTGTATGGACTTTTTTGTAGAAACTTTGGTTTTCCAGCCACATCCTAATGTACCATATGACAGATTATAAGGTGTACCTATAGGAGTTTACGTGAGGGGGCCTTGAGAATTATTGGGACTCCATCTCAGGATGGTTCTCACCATGCGACCTGTACTGCAACCATCCTTGATCCTAACGTACAACAGGTTAGATAGATTTGAGAATCTTATTTTTTTTGCTCACTTACTGTAGATATACTATATGTACTTAGGGAAAGAAACGTAAATAACAGGAAAAAGTGTTGGGGTTGCAGTAAATACAATATAATTAAATATGACATGGTTTGTCGCTCAGGTCAGGCTTTCCAAGTTAGAAAATAAACTGACCAAACACAGAACTCTCTATCTTTTTCAGAAGCAGGTCTATAACTAAATATTGATTTCCAGGAAGGCACCAGCTTATGTGCTGTTTGAGCCAGGAGAGGCAGGGCTTGCAGGGGTAAGACTGGAAGTGAAGTCAGGCATCTAGTAGTTGTGCTTCACCCTCAATCTTATACCATGTTTACCTGTACAAACACCCATGAGACACTCCCCAAGCGCGCATGTAGAACTGTATAGATATATTGTGAGGTTTCTGATGCCCCACCACAATGGGGTGACACACAGAAGCGCGATTGCCACATCTGTGGAAGCCTGCTGGTCTGTCACCGAGGCAACCAGAGGTTCACACAACTGCAGCATAACACCACAGAAGCAACTCAGAGCCTATCGTTGTCACGCTATAAGTGCCAGTCGTCAATGGGTGATGCAAGGAACTAATCTGACCACGACCCTGCTGGAGTGTTGTGTCTGTGTATAAGAGAGTGGTAGATCCCGCTACAATAAATAACCGTGCTGTTCCTGTTTCAAGAGGAATAAAGCTGGTTTTGCTAAAGTACTGAGACTCAGCCTCATGTTTTGGGCTGCAAGTCAGTGACTCACTCATCTGTCATCCTCTTTAATAAAAGCCCTGTGTGCATCCAGGTGTCCATGTGTGTGTGTCTTCTGGTGAAGTGTGCATGCACGGGGCCGCGATGCACATTGCACCGTGCCCCGCCCATGAGCACGGCACCTTGGACGCACACACACTCAAAGCTGGGCACAAAGTGAATGACCTTGCCGTGGCAGCGCATGATAAGCAAATAAAAGACATCATTGCTGGGGAGTGTGCTGATTAGGTAGTCGCGGCCGCGCACATAAAATCCATTGCTGGGGAGACGCCACACATAAAATAATCAGCTACACGCCAGCACAGATTAAAATACTTGCTGGGGTACTGCACAGTACATGCTGGTTAGACGACACAGTCATGATTATCAACTGCACGCCACGCATTACATCAGTTGCTGTGGACACTCTGCTGATTGCCCACTGTTGTGACAGAAAATTAAAGTTATAGGCCTATTACGGACATCAAAGCCAGTATTACTGTCAGAGAAAATTACAGGCATTTTATGGAAATACAAACCAGTCTTACTGCGAAAGAAATTTAAAGGCACAAAATACACTGATGCATATTACAGCCACGTACAAGCCAGTATTACTGTAAGAGAAAATAGTATGGACATATCTACTAACAACATGCCACCCAAAAAAAAAGGACACGTCAAGTAGGACAAAAGACCCAGACAATCAAATCCTATATAAGCAACATCTCCTGGATGAACGGTCAGCTCAACAAGTAAACATCAACAAAAGAAAGGCTGAAAGACAAAGAAAAATACGAGCAAATAGATCGATTGAAGAAAAAGAAAATGGCGTCAGAAAAACGCTAAAAGAGAAAGACTCAGAAGAGCAAACCTTACAAAAAGTTGCCATTTACTTGCCAGAACCAGTATTCAACCACAAAAAAAAATTAAGACAAGAAACAGAAGGAGGTCAAGGTGCCTTGCCATTTAATATAGACTGGTCCTACTAATGTTTATGCACTACTGTTCTAGCGCCCGTTATTGTAACAGGCTTAATGTCTAGTATATATATAAGTAGCTAAGATTACCCCGCTGCTTTTCAGATGTTGGTCTCTTCAGCCAGAGCATGCTTGGAGCTCCCTATCAAGTCCATTATCATGGGGTACAAACAGGAAAAGGTTTGCCTTGTGTTGGAGTTAAAGAACTTGACAGATCCACTCATAAGGAGTGCGAAAGTCCCCATCCGCACAGGCCACAAATGGAAGGTGCAGGTTGAGGTAGAATGGGCCATCTCCAGTTTGCAACATCAAGAGGTGGTGGGGGTGGTCTAGACTAGTCGCACTGGCCTGGGCTGGGCAGCAGTGCGGCAATTCTGGTCCAAAGCCACCAAGAAACAACAGAAGATCATGGTGATGGATCAAGTCGCCACGCTGGAGCAGGAGCATTTCCATGTGAAAGCAATATTCCAGGGCAGGTTAGTGGCAAGTCAGTGGTCATGGCCAGGTTAGTGGCCAAGTGAAACTTTTCCCTGCATTTGCAATGTTCCCGGCATCATCTATCGATGACAGGCACTCATAGCTCGACCATGATCTTTTTGGATTTGTTTTCATGGTGAGCTGTCACAGTGCTTAGTTCAGGACAACTGAGAGGTTGTCTTCTACAGAAGCGCCGATCGCACTTCGGGATGCTCTTCAGTGTGTTGTCCCACTAAAAGAGTTTAGAAACCTTACAATATACATATATATATATATATATATATATATATATATATATATATATATATATATATATATATATATATATATATATATATATATATTGTAAAAGACTCAACAACAGACTGCACAAAGGTTTGGGGTTTTCCGGCCCCGTATATTGTGGACAATCCACTATTCAAAAGGTCAAAATTATATAAACAAAAACAGTTCATATGAGCGACGCCATTTTAGGCGTCGGCCATTTTATAAGGGAGGAGCCGGAAGTGGAGGAATGCTGGGAAGGAGGCGTGAGGGATGATGGGACTGTTGACGTCAGGGAAGATGGCGGAGGAAGGGAGGAAGTGGACGGAGTGCGGGAAAGTTCCTATGGCGGAAAGTCTTTTGTCCTGGAAAACAAAGGAGAAAGGTTAGTACCCGCCACTCCCTGCCAGCGAACTTCTTTCGTTGTGGCTTAAGGTCCACCACGGCCTCCTACTCGCGCATGCGTGACAATATATATATATATACATATAAATAATCAGTGTATACAGACACGGCATAAATACTTTAATTGCGTTGAGCATGGGCAAGGCTCTATATAAATAAAATGTGTATATACATCATATATTTTAACAACAAGCGGTACAAGAGATGGAAGAAAGGAAAAGCAATCTTAAACATTGGTGGTAGTTGGCCCTTAAAAGTAGTATTGATGACTTTAAGTCCAAACTGATTGCCTCTTTTTTCGACCGCTAAGCAATGCCATGCAATGTTCTGTGGCTTCAAATGCTCCCAGCCGCCTCACCCTATCCCTTGCACGTACACACTGCTGGCTTACCGTTAGTCAGTGGCCACAACATCTGCCATACTTTTTTGGCCTCCATGAGCCAATACAAAGCCAAAATCCTACTCAGGACTTGGCAGTGCCCTTACACTTTAGCAGGGCATGTAGGGAGCTAGAGTTTGGTGAAACCCTGTTGGGTTCCATGGGGGCCACCTGTGGGAGCTGCAGAGCCCTATAGAGGACTTCCAGCACAGTGATTTCAGATAATACTGATGAGCCACCTGGAACACTCCCGGGAACTGAATAAGAGGAGCTGCTGTACTCCATTGAATGGCCAGAGTCGGGAGGAAGAAGACAAAACCTGAGGAGGAGTGGAGCCGGAAGGGCTGGTGGCAAGAAGGGACTGTGTATTGGTGTGTTGCAGTGTTCATGATTTGTGCACACTTTAAAACTGTATATAAACCAGGTGTTGAGATTGAACCTGTTTCCTGGCTGTGTGTGTCCGGGTTAGGGAGGCTGTACGCCCCCTGGTGGATTCACAATATTATGTATTACTATGTATATAATGTATGAATTTGACTGCGTAAAAATAGCAACCTATTATTTATTCACCTTCATCCTTTTCTGGATTTTAATGGAACCTGATCAACAGCTGGAATACTGTTATTTTCTGAAATAAAAGTTTCCACTAAATGTTCTTTTAGCAAGCAGCAGGCATAGCATGTGCAAATACAGATGTCAAACTGAAGTCAGATTCATATGATGTGCCATTTTTATTCTCAGAAAGTGGTGACAGAAGACAGCTTTATGACAAGTCGATGTGCTCAGAAGCTTGAACAATCTGCCTCACATAACTAGAGGAAGAAAGCAAAACCCTAAAGAAGCAAAGATCTGATGCGGCTTTTTATGTACGATCTGAATTAATACTGCAGTGCAGTGTATGTCAGTGTAGGTGGCTATAAAAAGTACTCACCCCCACATTTCCATTTTATCTTTTAAAGTTTTACAAAATGGAATCTAAACTGCAATTAAAACAGGGCAAGCTTTAATGGTGCAGCAGTTAAGGCACTTTAGTATAAAGTCAAATTTTGTCACTTCAAATATTGTTACTGTCTTAATGTGTGACCCTGAATGAGTCACTTAAACTGCAAAAAAGAAAAAGATCTGAAAGTAGTTGGCATCAGCCCAATACATCATACTATCTGCTCTCATGACATTACGGCCTGCCTCCTTGTTCTTTCCAGGCAGGTTAATTCTTCAAAAGAGAGACATGTTATATAGGAAGTAGGTCTCCCTTCGAATACCTAACAGCATGGGGGCACTAGCAGGTATACGAGGTGCAATCCAAAAGTTCCCGGAATGCATTTATTTAAAAGCATACAAACCAAATAACAATTAATGGTGAACAGTTCTTTCAAAATAGTCACCCACTGAGTTGATAAACCAATCCCAGTGAGATTTCAACCTTTCGAAGCACCTCTGGAAGTCATTTTTTGTCAGTGTGTTTAAGACATTGGTTGTTACCACTTGGATTTCCTCCACCGTCTCAAATCTGCATCCCTTGAGCCTCATCTTCATCTTAGGAAATAAAAAAAAATCAGACGGTGCTAAATCAGGGGAGTATGGAGGGTGGGGAATGGCAGCAAACTTTGTAGAAGCCAAAAATTCGCGCACAATCAGAGATGTGTGAGCTGGTGCATTGTCATGATGCAAAAGAAATGACTTGTCAGCCCACATCTGAGAACGTGTTCAGCAAATTCGATTTCGCATACGCCTTAGAACATCCCTGTAGAATGCTTTATTCACCGTCTGTCCTTGTGGATGACACCCTTCACATCAAAGAAGCAAATGAGCATTGACTTGGTGTTGCTGTGAACTTGTGGAGTATTTTTGGGTCTTTCAAATCACTCATTTTTACGAACAACCCTTCACAGACACAACCGAAGTTTAAACGAGGACTGCGACTTGAAAAACAACTGCGCTGACATTATAACGCGTGATAACAGCTCTCAAGGACAACTTGAACTGCTATCTAGCGGCGATTGATATAACCAAACCTTTCTGGCTGCAGAATAAATGCATTCCGGGAACTTTTGGATCGCACCTCGTATATTATATAAAGTACTTCTGTGCCATGGTATCCTGCATAATTATGCCCAGGGCACCATCACCAATACGTGGACATCATTTCCCTTATCAAAGGTTGCCTGTTTGCACTGGCAATCTTATTCTAAGGTACTGATTTTGTAACTGTCTAAAGATTAACTCCTGTGTCCGAACATATATGAACTGCAAGTTTCTAGTATTTTTGGTTTATAGTGTATGCGACTTTTATCTGAACCAAGTCAGCAAAGATGACATAGACTGCAATTTTAGATATTGCGCTATTATTGATATATATATACTTTATATATATATATATATACAGTGGTGCCATGTAGGTTTGGATTTTTTTTTCTCCCTAAATAATAAAAACCATCATTTAAAAACTGCATTTTGTGTTTACTTGTGTTATATTTGACTAATGGTTAAATGTGTTTGATGATCAGAAACATTTTGTGTGACAAACATGCAAAAGAATAAGAAATCAGGAAGGGGGCAAATAGTTTTTCACACCACTGTATATATATTTATATACAAGCCTAGAAAAAAGTAGGTTGACAGTTGTTCGTATGGAAAAAGACATGCAGGTGATGATTATTACAATAGCTTTATTGAATCAATAGCTTTATTAACTTTATTAACTCCAGCATAAAGTTTCTTAGTAATATGTGTACAGAAGCTCTTCTGGGAGATCAGACCCGACAAGCTCGCCTTCATTACCCGCATGCATCAATGAGCCCTGACGCTGGTTCACTGGTTTCCCTTCCTTGGATCACTTTTAGTAGGCCCTGACTACTGCATACTGGGAACTCCTCACAAGACCTGCGATTCTGGAGATGCTATGACCTAGTGGTTTAGCCGTAACACTTTGGCCCATGTGAGTCACTCAGATCCTTACACTTGTCCATTTTGTTCTGTTTCCAACACATCAGCTTCAAGAACTGACTGTTCACTGGCTGCCAAATATA
Organism: Polypterus senegalus; assembly: GCF_016835505.1. NCBI lineage: Eukaryota > Metazoa > Chordata > Cladistia > Polypteriformes > Polypteridae > Polypterus > Polypterus senegalus. Next base: position 123,773,680 of record NC_053167.1, read on the forward strand.
TCCCACCTTTTTAATAGGTGCCATTGTAATGAGATAATCAATGTGATTCACTTCACCTGTCAGGGGCAGTAATGATGAGGCTGATCAGTATATTTGCAGTATATACAAGCAGTAACGGCGCACTGAACAATGGCGTGCAGTGAATACACTTGACTTGAGCATTCATAGTATCATACTCTCTCTCTGTACGTTTAGCATTTGTTTGCTCAGAGGTTAATGTGCTTGCTGCTTCCTGAGCAGCTCTTCTTTTCTCCACCCTAGCGGCCTGCTTCTTCTCTTCTTTTATCGGTATCTTTTCATATTAAAACTAATTAAGTCAGTGGTTGTGTTGCAATTACTTAGTATGTTTTCTTTAATTTTTAACTTAAGCTGGCATTTAAGTCTTTAATCTGCCTCAGGAATGATTTAAGATATGAAGAGGTAGGGGAAGTGACAGCGAAGATGGTATGGATGAGAACGGTGCCCATACGTTTGTGCCACACGGCCGCCCTGCTGGCCGCTGCAGGGAGTTGATTCTACAATAAAATAAAATAAAAATAAAAAGAGGAATAACCTTGGAGGTCAATCATCACCCCAAAAACAGATAGAGGACGTCACATAGTATATGTGTACCAAATTTCAGGTCAATAGGTCAAACGGTTTGCGAGCTACAGGTGATTTAAAATCCTGGACACACAAATGAACAGCCATGGTAGCGTTATTATACAGTATAAGGAGATACAGGCATACATACTTATAGTACATGCAGTATGTACAGGATGTTTTTTAGGCTTTTTAATTCCAACTGTCCCTGGTTAGCAACATTCTAATGCTAAATTGGACCATTCTGTAGGCAGAAGATGTTTATTAAAATTTAAAAGTGAACCAATGTGAAATGAAGTGATGAACATTAAAAATAAAATACAGACAAAAAAGGTGCATGATCTTTTTTCAGACTCACTTGTGGCTCCAGGGTCTGATAAAGAGAAAACTAGTACTTCATATGTGCCCTTCACTTAATATAGTATCCAAGGAGCAACTGATTTGTATTAATGGGAAGCTCTACCTACGTAAAAGAAAAAAAATTAAACCCTGAGCAGATACCTCTCTTTGTCCCTGTGCTTCACTTCAAAGACCTACATGGAACTCACAGACTAGGGTAACTATTCCTGTGATCTTGTAAATTATTTGGGTAAAAAAGCAAATTCTAAAGGAATTCATTTTCCCGAAGAGCTATAGAGACACTAGACTTTGAGACAAAAAGCGTGATACTAAGGTATGTGGCCTGCAGTTGTCACCATTAAAAAAAACCCTCAGGAACTTGCACCTCCTCCGTTACCTATTCTGGTTATCTGTTAGGTCACCTAAACAGGAAACAAAATAAGACAAAGAGCATCTTTTTATTCAAGTTTTACAAGAATGCAACTATTTATACCATAAGTGATTCATTCAGAAGTACAATATACAACACATCCGTTTTCCCTGCGGTACAACACATCCGTTTTCCCCTGCGTTTTAAATATTGAATGCGTGTATTAGATTGTCTGAACAGATCTGGTAAATCCCCAGATACCATCTCGGGGTGAAAAAGGGCATGATCGATAATGGTATCTCCTGCTTTCTCCATAGCTCTGAGTGGGCGCCAGCATAGCCTCGCCGTAATGCACTACGTCAGTCCTGCCCTCCATGGACCAGGACCACATCACAAAGATCTATGAGTTCGGCTATCTCATATACTGAACTGGATTAAGGAAATTGGATAACAGTAGGATGAATGTTTCCTTACAGTGTACCCATCATATTGTTATACTTTGTACCTTTTGTGAAAGCGTTTATTTGATTTTTGGACTTCAGGCTTCACACATTATACACTTCATGTCTACATTTTGTCATTTATTACTAAAATGAAAAAAGTTTCTGTTTTAATGATGTGTTTACACAGATTGTTGTAGACACGGAACACACATGAAATGTATGTATTCCAAATAACGATCTATTATTTACCCTCTAAAACTTTTTAAAAAAAAAAACTTTTAAAACTTGAGCTGGGAGAACTACTTGCCTTTCCTGTGGTGGTGGGGGGGATGGTATAGTAGACTGCTTGCTGCTTGTCCTGACTGACACATTTACAACACAAAAGACGCTAACGGAGAGGTGCGAAAGGATTTAAGGCGGCCCGGGGATTACGAGTTTTTTTGTAGGCTTTGGTAATTCTAGTGTTAACACTCCTTGAAAGGTGCTCTCATGGAGCCAACTGGTAAAAATTAAAAGAAAATATCAAAATCTTAGATTGATAGATTGTTTCATTTAAAATGCCCTGCTTGTTACTGAAATTATCTTTGTGTACTTTAATTGGGCTTATAAGAGTTTTATATTAAAATTTTCACCCAGAATATATCTGAGTTTACCCCTTAACAGCGATGCCTGGATGGTATTGAAGGTACTGGAGAAATCAAAAAACAGAATTTTCACAGTGCTGCCAGCTTCGTCCAGGTAAGAATAAGCCTTGTGGAACAGACAGAGAATTGCATCATCCTCTCCAATCTTTGTCTGACAGGCAAACTGCAGTAGGTCCAGGCGTTCTACCACAAGAGGACTCATATACAGTAGTCCATGACAAGTCTCTTAAAAGGTCTTCATGGCGTGAGACGTAAGTGCCACTGGTCTGTAGTCATTAGGTATAGAGGCACCTGCCTTGTTTGGAACAGGAACAATGCAGGATGTTTTCCACAGCAGTGGCACTTTCTGAAGCCTTAGAGAAAGACTGAACAGGTGACAGGGGACACCACAAAGTTGGTCAGCATTGGCACACACATTCATGTGTGTAGCTTCCTCAGTTGTCTCTTACCTGGTCTTTAGCTATGGACAGTTCACACTGATGCTCAGAACTGGACTCGTCACTGGCCATTCCAGTTGATGTAGAGGAGATGGTCTCAGGGGACTGGCCATTGGAAGAAATTAGCAGTGGGATGTGGAAAATCTATTAAAAATTGATTCAGGGCGTTAGCTTTGTCCACATCCTCTTCAAGCACCTGGGCCCTGGTTTTCTTGAGTCCAGTTATAATGCCCAGTCCATTCCAGATATCTTTTATATTATTCTGAGTGAGTTAAGGATTGATTTTCACTTAAACAGTATCTTTAGATAAAAGTAAAATTTTACAAACATCATTCCACATTTACATGTTGTAGTCCACTGTGTAATTTAAATGAAAATAAATGTAAATATCACTTGTAGAAACAGGAAGTATATCCCTACATTTATCACTACCTGAAATAACTAAAATTATGATGTGATCAGAACATCATTAGAGAGGGTCTTGTGTAATCCCATCTTATTTAAACCTCAGATATCTAGTTCAGTTTGCTTTTTACTTTCTCATATACAAAGCATTGGGAAAGTATTGTAATCGTCCAAAAATCTGACCACAAGATTTTAATGAATCTAAACTTTTTAGACCTGCCTGAGTCCAAAAATACCATTTTTGGAATTATGTCTGTGCGTGTGTGTAAACACGATAACTTGAATACACTTTCAGTTAGGTCAGCCTTATTTTGCATGCAGGTATTAGGTACAAAACTTAGATTTCTATCAACGTTTCAGCTATTTCCGCTAACTAGAAGTGGTATTTTTTATTCATGCAGCTCTTGAGTCCGATTTATTCAACTTTATGTTTATAATAATTTTTCAAAATATTATTCATTTGATTTGATTTGTTGTTCACGGTTCTTTAATGTACATTCTATAAAAAATACAATCATTGTCTTGCTGTTTACTCCTCAAACATCCATCCCCATATCTGAGTAGACGAGAAAGTCGAGGGGAAACGACTCCTGATTTTTGTTTCTGAACTCTTGTTACCACCATGCCAAGATTATGAGAGCTCTCTGAGGACTTCAAAAAGCAGTTTATAGATGCTGTGAGTCTGGGAAAAGTTTCACAAGTTTGGAAAATCAGCTATAAATGGAGATTTCGAACAACTGTCAACATGTCCAGGTATCGGTGCCCCAGCATTTCAGCCCAAGAACAGAACACAAGTTGCTGAGTGGAGTCTCTAAGAATTCCACACTTTCATATTTGGACCTCCAGGTAGCTCTCACCACTACAGATATCAAAGTGCATGAGTCTATGTACCATTAGAATGAGGCTGAACATATTAGATCTACATACGCACTTTGCCAGGATAAAATTTTTGCTGTCCAAAAAGAACATCAGTGGAAGCCTAAAGTTTTATAATGGACACCAAGGCAAACAGCAGGACCTCTGGAACAATGTGCTCTGGGCATATGATGCAAAGATTGAGTTTTTTGGTCATGGTACGAGAAGACATATTTGATGAAAACCAAAGCATCTGACCAGAAGAACCTGATAACTCACTGTTAAGCATGGTGATGGAAATGTAATGCTTTATTGCTGTTTTTCACAATCATAGAATCCATTATGAATTCTTCATTGGACCAGAGGATGCTTGAGGAAAATGTAAGACCATCTGTCAGAAGGTAGAAACTCAACCGAAAGTAGACCTTGAAATATGACAATGACCCTAAATATACCAGTAAATCCACCAAGGAATCGCAAAGAGAGAAAGGAATGGTGTGTTCTGGAATGGTCAAGTCAAAACCCAGGTCTGAATCTCATTCAGATGCTGTGGGGGGATTTGAAATAGGCTGTGAATGCTTGACACCCCTGGAACATAACACAGTTGAAATAATTCTGTATGGAGTAGTGATAAAAACTTTCTGCCAGTCGATGTCAGAGACAGCAGTCAGCTTGTGGAGGCAGTACTAGCTATACTAGAGCCAAGGATGGGTCTTCTTTTTCCCCAGACAGAAATGGAATCTCTGTTCTTTTTTCATGTGATGAGTTGTTGCAAAGTCAAATATTTACTGTTTTTTTTTTAAATTACAGTAAAACCTCGATTTTCTATCAGGGGTCATGACCGAAAGCCGTGACGGATATGAAAAGAGACGAATAACAGAACAGCTACTTTAAAAATGATATACTGTACAGTAGATTACTTTAGTGAACAGTCATATTTATTTACAAAAAAACTATATTAACAAAATATAATTTTAACAAAAGGAATTAATTCATATAATATTGTAAAAACCAGTATGATAAGCAAATACAACTCGGAGGTACTGGAGTTTTCTATGTTTTACTTGGAGTGTTTGTTCCGTAACAAACAGTGTCCTGTCTTATAACCCATTATCTGGGTTACGATGTTCACCTCTAAAACAATAAAAGAAAGCTTTGCCAACCAATCAGTTTATCTCCTCCACTTACAGTACATTCTTTTTTTCTCTATACCACAAACACTCCTGCCTATTGTCTCCTGACTCCCTACTCAAAACTTCCCTTTTCTCCTAGCTTCTCGTGTCACTCATCTCCTACGAGACTTGTTCATCCTTAGAGAACAGAAGCCCTTCAGCCAGTCACATCACTCTTAGCATTCATTTCCACACCTTCTGCTCCCGTACAGTGCATCACAAGCTGCCTGCACATCACAATATATTAACTGTAGATGCCACATGGGCTGGACGGGCATCCTGGCCAGGGGCCTCATGTATAAACGGTGCGTACGCACAGAAATGTTGCGTAAGAACTTTTCCACGTTCAAATCGCGATGTATAAAACCTACACTTGGCGTAAAGCCACGCATTTTTCCACGGTACCTCATGTCTTGTCACAGGCAAGTTCTCCGCTCGGTTTTGCAAACTGGCGGCACCCAGCGTCAAAGCAGTGCTACTGTTCTTGTGTGATTACTCATTATTTTCATGACGCGGCTTAGTGTAATGCATCCGATTGTAATTAACCGTAACAATATAATGGTCCAGGGAACAGCCATAGTATTCCAAATGCCTTAACTGCTTTAGCGTTGTTACTCTCACTTCTTCTTCTTCTTCTTCTTCTTTCAGCTCCTCCCGTTAGGAGTTGCCACAGCTGATCATCTTTTTCCATATTACTCTCACTGCACGACTCGGAGTATTTATATCACTGTATCTGAGTGTGAATCACAGCAGCAGCTGATCGGAAAGAGAATTATCGGTATACAGCTTCATGGACACGCTGTCTCAACCACTGCAAAACGTTTTAAAGCAATTCCTGTACGGACCTCGCGGTTCAGAAACAGTCTCATCCCAAAAACTTTAAATGCACTCATTCAATTGCACCTTGTAGAACTGTTTGTACTTATAAATACAATCACCCCACTGTTAACTTGCACTAATTATAATATCGCACAACATGAGCCACTTTATAAAGCGCGTATTTACATATGATGACGATATCATTTTTAAGATGAAATGCAGCAAAATATGTTTATTAAATTATACAGATAAAACTTTAACTTCATTTAAATAATCTATATTCTTCACTGGGAGTGTCGTTAAGGATAGAATAATTAAACATGTACTACAAAGATATTTCAATGTTCTTTACACGTTTTGAAGAATCGGCGCTAAGCTTACAGATGGCTTAACGTCTATTACAGAGCTGATTGTATGGCGATCGGTTACTTTTGGAAAGAAAAGCACTGACTGCAGTGACGGCTACGCCAATATATATTGAATATAAAACAGAAAGAGAAAATAACAACACAGCTAAAAACGCAGCGACAAATTTCGGCAAAAGTTAAATACTTGTGTCATGAGCACGAGGCTGCTATGCAGTGTCCACAACGGACGTAGCCATCCACCGTGCATAAGCTACCTTACTGACGGGCGGGCGAAGGAGCCACCGATTCTTCCTCTGCCCAGTGCCACCACAAGCCTAGAGCCGTCCCTGAGTACTGCTGCAATAAATTATTTCATCGAAGTGAAACACATGATTAATAACGTGCTTTAACTCCTATCATCATGAAAATGATATCACGTATACATCTCAGTGTTTGAGTTATTCAGAGAGCTGTAATATCACGAATGTCATGGATTCTGTGTCCAGTTGGAGGAACAGAGCCGGTTTAAGAAGCAAGTAGTGATTCACACACATAGGCACATAGAAGATCAAATACAAAACAAAGCATTTAACGTGCTACTTTAATTACGATGTGATTTGAGAAACTGGTTAATTAAACGATTTTAAGATGAAGTTTATGATGTTCTACTTTAATGACAAAATAAACTACGTGATTAAAGTGGAAATGTCGAGATTGAAGTTGACATTTCGTGCTTTTTCCCCACTGTGTGCCTTTTTTCTCTGTACCCTAATAAGCTTTCATATGACACTCAGACAGTGGGCTACATCTCACCTTTTCACGGTGACTTTGATATGTGACTTCTTTTTTATTTCCGGCACTGTGCGATTTTGTGAATGTGAGCTTTCAACTTTCTCCAACACGCTAAGTCACTTGATCAACTTCCTTTTGTTGATTATCCCACGGTTTATTTGAACAAATAGTATGCTTTTCCTTTGCCTCCACTTGTTATTCGCTGAAATTCTTATATTTTCCCCCGTGCTTTTCCTATTGTCTTTTCACAGAAGGCTGCGCTTAAGGGCGATTTATATTGATTTGCATATTCAAAGAGGTGTAATTCTGGGAGGAGTAGGGGCGTTACATAAAGCGCGTGCACGAGCGTTAGTTTTCACGCTGATCGGGATTTATGTAGCGGAAGAACGTGGAAGTTGGAGTACGCACAGATTCCTGCATCTGGATTTTTCTGTGCGTAAGCACATTTCGGCTTTTGTGCTTACGCCATGTTATAGTGCGAGTTCTACGCACGGCGTTATACATGAGGCCCCAGGAGAGGGGATGGTTCCTTGCCCAGATGGGAGACACCTAATGGACAAATAGGCATCCCGGCTGGGGAGGAGAAAGGCAGCAGACCTGGAAGGAAGAAATGGAAAGGTTGGACGTACATCCCATTGAAAGGAAAAAATATTGCTAGATATTGTTAGATAGCAGCAGCCCAAGATATGGGTGCCCAGTAGAAAGTCCACAGGGCATGCAGGGAGATGTAGTCTGACAGAGCAGCCCTGCTGGGGTCACTGGGTGCCACAAGAGGGTGCTACAAGGAGACAAGCTCCCTGCTGTGATGGACTGCTGTATGACCCGGAAGTGCTTCCATTGAGGAATGGCCCTGGCATCAGAAGCACTCCTGGGTCCTTAACACAAGGGACCGCACTCCCTTGGCCAGGTGAGTTGGAGCTGGGAGGTAGAGAGGCAACACTTGACTGGAGGAGGAGGGCACTGCGGTGGTGAGAGAAATTATAGTGGTGAATTGAATGTGGAGAAAGAAAACCTGTGTTTTTATTACTGTTTTGGAAAAGTCTGGTCAATAACCCTACTTTTATTTGAACCCGGGACTGAGATTGTGTGTTCGTGTTGGGGTTTGGGGCTCGCTGATACCCTGGTTTCCATTACATAACAAAACATAACAGAATTTAAAAAGAAAATAACAGTACAGAAGAAGATTAACATTAATGCAGAATAACTTGACCATCAGTGGTTTCCATTTTCGACACATTTTTCAATTTTGTCAGCATCGAGCTTTATATCATTCACTGTTCCTACTACTCCATAAATTGAAACAATACTTAAAACACTTTCACCATTTCGTAAATGTTTAATAATTTCAATTGTTTTGCCAATTCCAACACGACACACATACGTTTTTTGGCTATAACAATGTATAGTAATTTAATTATTAAAAAAAGGCAAAAGCTATGAAATGCTATTAAAACTGAAGGTAAGTAACTGATACTGTGGTGCTGAGGAAGAACACTACAACAACAACAACATTTAGTTATATAGCACATTTTTATACAAATAATGTAGCTCAAAGTGTTTTACATGATGCAGAAAGAGAAAAAAGACAAAATAAATAAGAATTAAAATAAGGGAACACTAATTAACATAAAATAAAAGAAAGGTCTGATGGCCAGGGAGGACAAAAAAAAAAACAAAAAAAACTGCAGACGGCTGGAGAAAAAAATAAAATCTGCAGGGGTTCTAAGGCCACAAGACCACCCAGCCCCCTCTAGGCATTCTACCTAACATAAATGACCTCAATCAGATCCTTATGGTATTCAGGGTTCTCATGGAAGAACTTGATGATGATGGTCATGTGGACTTCTAGCCTTTAATTCATCAATGGAGGGACATCACAGTGCTTTGATCAGGTGGTGGTGGCATAGATCGCCACCCCAGAAAACCAGAAAAGGAACAGAAGAGAAAGTAGGGGTTAGTACGGATTTTGAATATGAATACCATGAATAATAATGATAATTAATTGAATAATTAACTAAGAAAGTTGTCCCAATGTGCAAAGCTCACAGCGTTCTGCACAGCAGTAGTAGTACAGTAATAGGTAGGCTCTGGCCCTAACAGTTAATGGAGACTGACAGATAATCGAGGTTTTACTGTATATCACCTTTTCCTAAAAATAACGTTTAAATGAAGATCAGCTCTTGATATGTACACATACAGTATATTAAAACGGAAAAAAAACTTTTCATGAGGTGTACTTACTTTTCATATGTACTGTATGCACTGTATTTCAAGATTTTTGGTAATTGACATAATATCACATATTTATGAGGTTAATGATTTTAAAAATGTGTACATTGTTGACTCCAATGTGTTGTGGAAACTTAACTAGTGGCGAAAATTTACAGTGAATACTCTGTCAGATAGTCTGCATGATACAAAGCAAAATACATTAAGGGAAGTATTCATAATCGTCAAGAGGATAGCTTCCCACAGCAGTTCATATCAATGTGAAAATGTTTTGTTATATGATAATTCAAATGCCTTACTAAAATATTGCATTAAAATGAAAATTATTATATACCAGTGCCCCCCAACCTTTGTGGTGTCACGACCCAGTTTTTCACATGCTGGTGTGTTTGTGACCCATATGTTGGGTGGGTGGGGGAGTATCCCCCACCATGAATTCAGAGCTGTCATCTGAGTGGGTGGAGTGGGGTGAGTGCGATCATCACTGTGGGTGGTGCTGGTGTCCCGAGCGACAGACCATTAGACGAATCAAGCGTAATCCACTTGCTTGATGCGCTTGCAATCCTGCCGCTATGAATCGAGCATGATCATCAGACTGGTGAATGGGGGTCTTGCCCGTGGTCCACCACTACCGCTATGGATAGAAAGTGATTGTCAGTGCGGGTGGGGTTTTGGTGTTATGTCAGGGGTCGGCCCATTGAGAAACACTGTTCTATACATTGCTTTAAATTTTCACATTAAGAAAAGTGGTGACGTGTTGCTTGTTCATTAATAAGGAAGAATTTTGCTGTCCTTTGCATATGTGAAAATAAAGACAATACAAACCTATCTACTGTAGTATGTTCAAGCATATCTAAAATAAACCAATAGCAATACAAAATAAATGTTTCCAATCTTTCCAGTTAAGCACACGCTGTTATTATTCTGTCAGACATTATCTTGTGACCTAATGTGTATAACTTGCCTGTTTGATACGTCATAGCTGACAGTATCAGCTGCATTTAAATTATTATTTACCAACTTGGCTTGTTTGTTCTTTTTTTCTCATGAAATCTCCATTTATATCATTAATGAAGCTGTGACTGCTAATTTAATTACCAATTAGATGAAAACCAATTTGAAATTTAAAAATTTTCTTAGACCATTTATCACAGGGGTTCAAAGCTTTTCCCCTCTGCTGATATTTCCCCCCAAACTTAGGCTGTCTGCAGAATATTCTAGAAGCTTCCATATTGTTCTGATTATTGGCCCGTCTCCATAGCAACAATACTGAATCTGGTGAGTCATTAGGGCCATTCTTACAGTACTATAAAAGAGGCCTGCTGCTTTCAGTAGATGCTAGGGAGAACTAAGAGCCAACCACTGCATTTCTCAGAATTGTGCCTAACATTCATTTGTAACAGTTAAGTGCCGGTAACCTTCCATAAAAGCTCCTCTTGAGAGAGTGAAGCAAAATTAAGAGCTGCACAGTAATAACAGCCTTACTTTGGTGACTGAGAATATGACAGGTGAAAGTACTACTTCTTAAAAAGAAAAGGTAACTGATGGGGTGAAACATCTCAAAAAAAGAGGAATGGCCCTTGTAATTATCTTCATACTTCATATCTGATGGTGCTCTTTCTGACCATTACTACTATCATCTACTGCTTCTATAGATTTTTTTCTTAAAAAATATTTTTCAGATGTCATAGATGCCTCTCTTCTCTGGAGCAGAGGTTGAACCGTAATGCCTGCAGCTTTGAGTCAACAGTGCTAATCGCCACTGCACCATACTGCCTTCTTCCAAGGAGCACACCTTAATAAGAGTGTGGTACATTTAAGGAAACTATGGTGGGCTGGCACCCTTCCCGGGGTTTGTTTCCTGCCTTGTTCCATCTGCCGGCTGGGATTGGCTCCAGCAGACCCCCGTGACCCTGTGTTAGGATATAGCGGGTTGGAAAATGACTGACATTTAAGGAAATGAGTAAGGCTACAGCACATATCACATGCTTGGAGAAGGTATTAGAATGATCAGAATTAGAGTTCTGGCATTTAGACTTTCATAATAACTTATAATTTACATATCACTCATGGGTGATGAATCTCCTAAATCTGCTAGTAGGCCTTAATAAGTTCTTGTTGGTGCACTGATATGACAATAATGAGAAAAGATAACATTTATACAGCGACAGTGAGCAGGTGTCAGTTTACTCCTTAGGAGAAGTCTTATTATTATCTTCTATTAATTATATTATTAATACTAAGGTCTGTGCGTCTGTCACATGATAACTTGAAAACTACAGGGGGTAGAACCTTGATGTTAGTCTTAACCAAAAGTTTATGACATCCTATTTTCTGCAAATTGAAAAAATCTGAGGTAGCAGCCATCCATTATGTGACCTGACGTCATGGGTTTATTATGACAAAGTGATCACAAAAGAAAGCGGCATGGCAGAGAGAAAAAGAAGAGCAGAGACATCTGATGAGCATCAAGCAAATCACATAAACTGGATATGCGACAAAGAACCCCAGAATAGGAAGAAAAATAAGAGCAGTGACATCTCCCAAGTATTAAGCAAATCACAGAAGGCGATGAAGAATGAAAAACGTTAAGAAGACAAGACACTGAGGCACATAGACAAGAAAAATGTAATCCTGAAAATGGAACAATTGAAGAGCAGGCAAGCGCAGTGCCTCATATGTACGCAAGACAAAGCACAGAAAAAGCACAGTCGCCGTAAGCCCATCTGGAATTCCTAATCATAATCAATTCATAATAAATTGATGTTCGATGACCAATAAACACTATTTACTTACATGTGTTTATTGGTCATCAAACTTTATTAAACTTAAACAAAGGACAGCAAAGTGACCAACATGATCAAAAAACCAAGTGATAGCCACCATAATGACAGGAAGAAAAAGAAGAGCAGCATCATCTGCTGGGGAGCAAGCAAATTGCAGAACAACAACAACATTTATTTATATAGCACATTTTCATACAAACAACGTAACTCAAAGTGCTTTACATGATGAAGAAAGAGAAAAAAGACAAAATGAATAATTAAAATTAGGGAACAATAATTCCATCCATCCATCCATTTTCTAACCCACTGAATCCGAATACAGGGTCACGGGGGTCTGCTGGAGCCAATCCCAGCCAACACAGGGCACAAGGCAGGAACCAATCCCTGGCAGGGTGCCAACCCACCGCAGGACACACACAAACACACCCACACACCCACACACCAAGCACACACTAGGGCCAATTTAGAATCACCAATCCACCTAACCTGCATGTCTTTGGATTGTGGGAGGAAACTGGAGCGCCCGGAGGAAACCCACGCAGACACGGGGAGAACAAGCAAACTCCACGCAGGGAGGACCCGGGAAGCGAACCCGGGTCTCCTAACTGCGAGGCAGCAGCGCTACCACTGCGCCACCATGCTGCCCCGGAACAATAATTAACATAGAATAAATGTAAGTGAGAAAAGAGTGAGAAAGAATAAGACAAGACAATGAACCACATTGACAAGCAAGAAGTCATCCTGACTATGGAGCAGCTGAGCAGCAGACAGATATGAAAGCTCTTAGCCCTGCAGACAAAGTCCAGGGTACAGAATACAATAACATTGTGGTCAGAGCTTGTCCCAAGGAAGGAAACAGCCCTGGACAAGACCCTAGTCCATGATAGAGCCTGCTCACACATACATCCACACTCATAGTCAGTGATGCGCACTCTAGAAAGCCTGAGAAATTAGTGCATGAGTGAAGTTAATAAAAAAATCTATCTTTGGTAGAATGCAGGAAGCCTACCTCTATAGTTAGCACCAAGACAAGATGGAAAAGGAATAATCAGCAAAAGTGATGCATGTCAGGAATTTCAGGTTTTGCTCTGGGCATCACTTCCCGTCCTACCTTCTTCATGCTGTTTGGTTATGGTTCTGCTCAGCCTGCTATCTTGTTATCTTGGAATTACAAATCAGGAGAGACTGGGAAATAAAACCCTGAGTGGGATATTTTTTCTGATAGCTGCAATAAGGTTTGCCTTATCTAATGACTCCAATGCAGGATATTGGCATTTTTATTCTCAGCTGTTCCAATGATATTTATGAAGAAGTTTCCTAAACCATTAAACCATGGATCACTATACAATTAAACTAACCCTAATTTGAAACACACTGCATGTGTTTTTTTTTTTTTTACAGGGGAACAAATACACCATTAAAACATGAATCAGAGTTTAAGGCTGAATGTGAAATGCAAAACTGGTTATCAGAACCAAGGCTGCAGAGAACTCTAACCTGACAATGAAAAAAAAATACATGATAAAAATTATGATTGGTAATGTCACACACATGCGATTAGGAGGCAGCTAAAAGGACCAAATGAAGGTAATTTCACGCCAGGACAGGGGGTGGTGGGGCACACTAATCCTTTCTCTGTTATATCTGCAGATCAAAAATGGGAAATTCTGCCTGGTTCCAGCCCTGAAGACATCACTTCCTGGCAGACACCTTAAAACCCACACCACCTCCTGTTTCCAGTCAGTCAAATGTTGGACTCAAACCAGTGCATAACTCTGCAACTTAATTTGCCTTTTGCAGCCAGGGCTCAAGTATATGGGTGGCCGTCCCAAACCTTTTTCTGTGTGTTTGGCTATTTATTTCACAGAAGATAAATAGATATTGTGAAAGGCACCATATTATAGACAGACATATAAATAGATAGTGTGACAGGTGTCTGGTCACACTTACTGGTAATCTAGACACTGTTAAAATATCTAACTATGCCGCCCAGTTTTATTAAGAGACTGGGAACTCTTGAAATTTACCGATAATAGCACACAGGTTTCTTTAAATTGGGCGGTGAGTAAACACACAATGAAAGACACAGAAGAAACTTCTATTACACAAGACAATATAAAGTATAATAAAAAGATAAACACACATAAAAATCTGACAATATCAGGGCCGAAACTCTTTTTTAAAAATGTCCCCCTCTGAGAGATAGTGTCAAAGATGAGACAAAGAGACGCAAAAATAGTTTGGGGCAGCCACCCATATAATTGTTCTTGGCTGCAAAATAGTTGAATTTAGTGCACAGTTGTGTACAGGTTCGAGTCCAAAACAGAACTGACTTGGTTAGGCAAAGATGGCGGTTTTAAGGGAGAGTAGAGGAAGTGACATCAGTGGGGTCAGAACCGGAAGTTATTGCTTTGGCCCCTCAACCATAAGTGATGTTATCGGGCCCAAAACCAGAAGTGGCGTCATCGGGACCAGGTGGAATTTCCAGGAATCAGTCTGCAGTGGAAAGAGAGAAAGGATCAACATATTCCACCACCCCCTGGTTTGGCGTGGAATTACTCTCATTCACGCCCTTTAGCTGCCTCCCATGCGCACATGTGTGACAATAGATAGATAGATAGATAGATAGATAGATAGATAGATAGATAGATAGATAGATAGATGGCACTGTATTATACAAGATCAATAGATGCTAAAACATTTTAAAGCAAAGTGTGAACTATTACATAAGTGCAAAATGCAGAATTAATGACATTTTGTTCTTATGCCAATGTGTCTGTTATAACTGGCCAAGGTAAAGACAAGTGGGAAGAGGCACTACATAGTTCAATGGCTGTAGGGAAAAACAGAACCCCAATAGGGCATCTTAGCACACAAAGGAGGACAGCACATCATGGAAAGGATGGACAGCATTAACAGGATCAACTTTAATTCTGCCATCATCCTCTTTGGTGCCATTGTCTTCAGGGACTTCAGTGAATGTAATGAAATTGGCGCACCCTGTTTCATTTAGTCCGGTGTTTGGCACCCTGTGAGCTGATATTACTGCTTCAGCAGATTTTTTAGTTGAATATGGAAGACAAAAATCAATTCTAGTGCTTTGATCCCATTCAGGTAGCTCAGCTTTTGATCAGACCAGTGACCCAAGTTGACTATTGTTCAATCCTGACTTTGAAGGTAATGCCACCCTACTGTATGTCAATGTCAATTACAGATGTTACAGTAGTCTTCTGTAGGCTGAACCTATATTCAGCTGTAGTGCCTCCAATGGGAGAATTTAAAGGATATTGCAGAGGAACAAAGTGGTGTTCTTCACGGATGTAGCTCTTAAATGCGAGTTTCAAGGGTGGTGAAGTGGTTAGTAATAATAACAATAATAACAATAATAATAATACATTTTATTTATATAGCACTTTTCCCATGTTAGCACTGCTGCCTCACAGTTTTAGAGTTCTAGGTTTGTCTAGGTGAAGTTTTCATGTTCTTCTTGTGCCTTTGTAGGGTTTTCTTCCCCACGTCACAGAGATGTTAATGTCAAGTAAGTTGCTTACTTTTGTTTTATGTGAGTTAGTGTGTTCTAAAATGATCTGTCACTGTGACCCACTACCCTGTTGTGGGAAAGCAAGTGATAAAATGAATGTATTCAAATTCAATTCACTTTATTTTTGTATAGAGCTCTTCACTGATTGTAGGCTCAGAGCACTGTAACGTTTTTCAGATAATTGCAATTATAAACTTTACAAATCACTAATTACATAACGAGTGCACATAAGGACACGGATTTGTTTAAAAGGAAAGGAAAACAGAGCAGTTTGAAACGTATTCACTAAATGGAACCAAACAATATCAGTCCATTAAGTTATTGAAAGGACGAATTGAAGATTTTGTTAGAATCACTCCAGGGTTCCTTTTCTTGCTTAACTTTTTAAAAATTTGTTTTAATTGTTTCTTTTTCTTGATTAATTGTTTTAGCCCTTTGCATCTGAATTTTATGTTAACCACTATCTTTCTAAAATAGTTTTATTATTGATCTTTTATAATAGTTTTTCCTTTTGTCTGTAATGGTTATGGAATAAGGGCGGCATGGTGGCGCAGTGGTAGCGCTGCTGCCTCGCAGTTAGGAGAACCGGGTTCACTTCCCGGGTCCTCCCTGCGTGGAGTTTGCATGTTCTCCCCGTGTCTGCGTGGGTTTCCTCCGGGCGCTCCGGTTTCCTCCCACAATCCAAAGACATGCAGGTTAGGTGGTTTGCCGATTCTAAATTGGCGTTTGTGTGTGTCCTGCGGTGGGTTGGCACCCTGCCTGGGATTGGTTCCTGTGTTGGCTGGGATTGGCTCCAGCAGACCCCCGTGACCCTATTCGGATTCAGCGGGTTGGGAAATGGATGGATGGATGGTTATGGAATACTTCATTATTTCTTATTTTTACCTTTAGAGGTCGAGCCCAAGGGGGTGGAGCCACTCAGTCTTGCAGGTGTGCTCCTGAGGCTAACGTGTTCAAAGGTTCTGTTTGTCCTGAGGGCTAATCACTGAATTTTCAATGAGTTTTTCTTTTTTTGTCTGTGGTGGTCTGACTCTGATTATCTCCCTGCCTTTAAGTGTGAGTATGGGGATTGATTATTTCTATAATAATAATAATAATAATAATAATAAGAAGAAGAAGAAGAAGAAGAAGACATTTTATTTATATAGAGCCTTTCCCAAGCTCAAGTGGCATTTGGCTTTACCTTAGTGCACTGGTTCTCAAACATTTTGTTTCATTCAGTGCCTGCAAGAAAGGAAGATGGACCACATTACATTTCAATGGATTACATTACAATTCAAGTGACAAGAAGATACCAAGAAGACCTGATTCACCAGCATTTATGTGTCTGCTTATAA
The DNA here is from genome assembly GCF_016835505.1 of Polypterus senegalus. NCBI lineage: Eukaryota > Metazoa > Chordata > Cladistia > Polypteriformes > Polypteridae > Polypterus > Polypterus senegalus. The sequence goes on from NC_053167.1 coordinate 123,790,778, forward strand.
CCCTTCAGAATTATCTTTTACAGGTAGCAAAAATTTACACTGGGTGTTACTGACTCAAATCAAATGTATGTTTTTATTATGTAATATTAATAATAATAGCAGCTCACTTCTCAAAATGAGGAGTGCTCGGACTCGAACCCGCAATGTTTTGGTTATAAGTCAGCAGTTCTTACTGTTGCAGTTTCTTACAGTTAATGCATATCAACTTTCTGTTGATTGACATTTGAGCTTGGGTTTTTAACTTTTTTGATATTTGGACTAAAGTCTTCACACAATATACACTTCATGTCATTATTAGTATCATATGGGAAAACTTTCTGTTTTAGGTATGTGTTCAGCAATTCTTGTCATCCTACATTTACTCAGATCATTGTAGACACAGAACACAATGAAATGCATGTATTCCAAATAACGATATATTATTTGCCCTATATAACTCCAGGCACCACACAACCAGATAAAGAGACTTGTGCTGGGAGGACTTCAGCTGTGTTGGTGGGGGTGATGGGATAGCAGGCTGTTTGCTGCTTGTGCTGATCAACATATTTGCAAAACAAAAGACGCTAATGTAGAGGTGCGAAGGAATTTAAGGTGGCCCGGGATTACAACGTTTTTCGAAGGCTTCAAGATTCTAGTGTTAATAGAAACCTGTCAAAAAGCAAAAAAAAAATGACAACACCACACAGATACATTTTCTTCACAGAGGGTTGCATCTTAAGACAAGGCAGAGAGGTTGCAGTAATTGTTAGATCTGAGTTCAAAAGAGTCCCAAATGACTGCTCATTGTCTCAAGTGTCTGGCTCTTAAACTAATAATGAAATCTGGTCATATTTTATTTGTTGTTCTCTATCATTCCCCAAAATATAATGGGTCTTTCTTATCTGATCTGTCTGAACTATTAACCCACTCAAGTTCCCTTTTCCAGACAGTCATTCTTCTTAGCAATTTCCACATCCATATTCACATTCCTACATGTAAAAGAATGAATGTCCTTGCTGGACTGTTTTGACTTGGCGCAACATGTTGATTTTCCTGCTCACTCTGGTGGTCATATAAATAAATCTGATCTGCACATCTGGCTTATCTGTCAGCAACACTTATAACAGTGATTTGGACTCTCTGACCATCAAACAGTACTTTCCACTGTCTCATTATCTGTCCCTTCTCTTACCTGTAAATGTCAAGTTTCTTTCAGAAACCTTAAAAATATCTGTCTCTCTATCCATGGTGGAGCAATTTCTGATCTTTTTCCATCTTCCCCTATTCCATCAACACTAGATAGTCTTGTTGACTACTATAAATCTGCCCTTCATTCATTTAAGATCCATGAGCATAAAAAGATGCTATCTGTATTAAATGTATTATTATTATTTCTCTGTGTGAAAAGGCATGAACATCAGGGGCAACTTCTAATCAACAGGTATGTCTGCCTTTACTTGTAAGATAGATAGATAGATAGATAGATAGATAGATAGATAGATAGATAGATAGATAGATAGATAGATAGATACTTTATTAATCCCAAAGGGAAATTCACATACTCCGGCAGCAGCATACTGATAAAAAACAATATTGCATTAAAGAGTGATAAAAATGCAGGTAAAAACAGACAATAACTTTTGTAAAAGATGTAGCAACAAACAGCATAAAGGTTTGGGGTTTTCCGGCCCCGCATATTGTAGACAATCCACAATAACTCAAAAAAAGCAGGTCAAAATATAAACAAAACAGTTCATATGCGCGACACCTTTCTGAGGCATCGTCAGCCATTTTATAGGGGAGGAGCCGGAAGTGGGGGAATGCTGGGAAGGAACCGTGAGGGAGGCTGGGACTGCTGACGTCAGGAAAGATGGCAGAGGAAGGGCGGAAGTGGACGTACTGCGGGAAAGCTATGATGGTGGAGCGTCTTTTTTCCTGGAAGACAAAGGAGAAAGGTTAGTACCCCGCCACTCCCTGCCGGCGAACGTCTTTCGAAGTGGTTTAAGGTCCGTTCGCGGTCTCCTAATCGCGCGTGCATGACACTTTGTATTATAATGTTAACGTTTACCAAGGGTGGAATTGAAGATTCACATAATGCAGGGGAGGAACGATCTCCTCAGTCTGTCAGTGGAGCAGGACGGTGACAGCAGTCTGTCACTGAAGCTGCTCCTCTGTCTGGAGATGATCCTGTTCAGTGGATGCAGTGGATTCTCCATGATTGACAGGAGCCTGCTTAGCGCCCGTCGCTCTGCCACGGATATCAAACTGTCCAGCTATGTGCCTACAATAGAGCCTGCCTTCCTGACCAGTTTGTCCAGGCCTGAGGCGTCCTTCTTCTTTATGCTGCCTTCCCAGCATACCACCTCATAGAAGAGGACACTCACCACAACCATCTGATAGAGCATCTACAGCATCTTATTGCAGATGTTGAAGGACGCCAGTCTTCTAAGGAAGTATAACTGGCTCTCTCCTCTCTTGCACAGAGCATCAGTATGGGCAGTCCAGTCCAATTTATCATCCGGCTGCACTCCCAGGTATTTATAGGTCTGAACCCTCAGCATACAGTCACCTCTGAAGATCACGGGGTCCAGGAGGGGCCTGGGCCTCCTAAAATCCACCACCAACTCCTTGGTTTTGCTGGTGTTAAGTTGTAGGTGGTTTGAATTGCACCATTTAATAAAGTCCTTGATTAGGTTCCTATACTCCACCTCCTGCCCACTCTTGATGCAACAAACGATAGCAGCGTCGTCAGCGAACTTTTGAAGGTAGCAGGACTCCGAGTTGTATTGGAATCCGATGTATATTGGCTGAACAGGACCAGAGAAAGTACAGTCCCCTGCAGTGCTCCTGTGTTGCTGACCACAATGGCAGACCTGCAGTTCCCGAGACGCACATACTGAGGTCTGTCTGTAAGATAGTCCACGATCCATGTCACCAGGTATTAATCTACTCCCATCCCTGTCAGCTTGTCCCTAAGGAGCAGAGGTTGGATGGTGTTGAAGGCACTAGAGAAGTCCAGAAACATAATTCTTACACCACCACTGCCTCTATCCAAATGGGAGAGGGATCGGTGTAGCATATAGATGATGGCATCCTCTGCTCCCACCTTCTCCTGGTATGCAAACTGCAGAGGGTCAAGGATGTGGTGGACCTGTGGCCTCAGGTGGTGAAGCAGCAGCTGCTCCTTGGTCTTCATCACATGTGACATCAGGGCGATAAATGCATGATGAAGCACTACACAAGGTGGTCCAAGTGTCCGATTTGGCAGCAAAGTTGTCAGTATATGAAGTCTACAGCCAGGATCAGTTTTAAGACAGGAAAGGAGAATATGCAAAATGCCTCATTGTGGAAGGAGCAATCCTCAAATGAATGTTGCTCACTTGCAATGTTTTCATGGACCTGGAAGCCCTGACAATGTATGCAAATAAAAGAATAAATAGTTGGTTTTCTATGCGTGTATACAACATTTTCCATCACACCATGTATGTGATTCAATATGTGTGATTGTGGGTGTATATAACTCAATACATGGGCCAGCATTTCAGTATAGATGTACTCAAATTAGTGCTGGGCGGTATACCAGTTCATACCGAAAACTGTTTTTTATTTTTGTTATGATATGGATTTTTCTTACTCCGCAACACCACTTTAAATAGCCTAAACAACGTTCGGAACGTGGCACAGTGGGAAACTGCTACACCGCTAAACACGCATGCAATGGAGTACATGCGTTAGTGGAGGTATTGAGAGCTCAAAATGAACAGAAGAACTGTTGCTGAAAAAAGGAGCCTTGTCTGTTGTCTGGAGATACTTTGGTTTTAAAAGGTCAGATGTGGACCAAACAGCTATTTACTTGAAATGCTGTTGAGCTAAAGTTGTCGCCAGAGGCGGCAACACCAGAAATTTGCTGCACCACCTTAGCCGCAAACATGCTTTGGAGTACCATGAATGTATGGAATAAGATTGGCACCCTCCACGTCCTCAGGTAAAACTGAAAAAGCTAGAGGACACTCGAGTCAGACGTCACTTGTAGACGCGTTTGCTAGAAGTACTGGCTAAGACAAAAAAAGCAAGAGGTGGATCGAGATAACCAATGCCATTACAATCCATATAGTCAAAGACATGGTTCCGTTAAGTACTGTGGAGAAAGGCGGACTCAGGGCTATGATCAAGACACTGGAACCCAGATATGTGATCCCAAGTCGCAAGTACTTTAGCCAAACGACGATCACCAACATATAGCAAGCTGGGTTGAATTGAAGTAATAGTATTATTACTGGAAGTTGCACTATTATTTATTTTATTGTTATTATTTATTAGCTTAAATATTATGCAGTTTAATGATGGTGAAGTTGTTTAAAAAGTCACTTTAACGTGTCAGTGGAAGGAGATTGGTTAACATTAACAGAAAGTGTTGTTGGTTTACAAAAAATATTTATCATTTATTCCTTTTCTAAGACATGTTCAGTGCAATACAACTTTTGACAAGCACCTCTGGATATTTGACTAAGTCTAAATTTCTCTTTGGATGGTTGAAAATATGTTGTCAAAATTATAGTTTAAGTTGTTTGCAAAATTTGTTCAATAAAAAGGTTTTATATTTTGACTACAACTTTCATGCAATGTAATTCCTTCCTTTCATTAGTGCCAGCCCCTTGAAAACTATCACTTTATGGGGCCATGCAAATCTGTATTAATACTGGTGTGCACATTAAAATGTTTTTTTGTACAATTCTCATGACAATGGAATAGATTATTATTAGCCAGTCTACTGCAGTAATTGCAGTGGAAAATGTGGTTAACATCCACTCATGCATGGAAAACAAATACTGTGAAACTGGTATAACTTTGAAAAATACGGTGATATAGAATTTTAGTCATACTGCCCAGCACTAACTCAAATCATATTTTTTTCTACTAAAATGCACTTCATTTTCTGTCAAGTGCCACGTTGCATCAGTCCTTCCATTTTCACATAAAAAGTCAACCAATTATTCTTGCCTTTGTGGTCGTTGTCGGATGTGCCATGTCTGTGAGTGAGTGAGTGAGCCACCGTCCACAGAGGCTTTTTTCACTCCTTCCGCTATGTGCCTCTTCCCATGTCCTCCTGTCCCCACGTCAAATTCATGCTGGCTGCGTACTTCTTATTTCATGGTGAGAAAAACTTTGAGGTGCCATATCAAGTGAACATATAGTTATTTTTATGTAACTGAAATAACCAGAGCACCGACAGTTTTTCGGATTTGTTGTTGTATTCAGCGCATGTAGTAAAACAATGTGAGTGATTATTTTGTTGATTATCGTACAATTGTCTGCTGTAGAGACAGACAGCAATTCACATCTGGGAAATAATGCTCGGTAATGTTGATAACAGCGGCAGGAGAGGATTTGTCCAGGTAAAATGGATATACAAATGTTTTAAAGTGCAAGTCAGAGGAGCATGACAGAATTTTAGAGCAGTAACAACTTGGGCATACATTTAAGAAAAGCCAAAAAAGGACAGGAGCGGTACACAAAAGCTGATTAAATAATTGAAGTTTTAAAATCTTCAATTCAGCTTATCAGGAGTGCTCACAGTTTGAATGAAGTTTAAATTTGGCACAAGCTGCAACCAATTTTCACTGGCAAAAAAGAAAAAACGTTAAAATTAATTTATAAAAAAGAAGATAATGCAGATCAGTAGGGATTTTTTTCTTGCCAAGGTTAATTAACTTCGATATCTTTTCTGTATTTAAAAAACAGTTTTCAAAACTTGCATATGAAAGTTAAATTAATATAATTATTGCAAAAACAGCAAATTGATAACATAGTAACATGTAACTTATGTAGAATAAGTTATATATGGGTGACCACTAGAAATTTAAATACGCATTTATATAGTATATATCCAAGCAAAAGATTTTAAATATTAAAGATTGTAACAGTAACTATTAACTAGCATCCCTTACACAAATATAAGCTGTCATCTAATAAATGAATTGATGTTAAACTACGCACCTGGGGCCTCATGTATAAACGGTGCGTATGCACAGAAACGTTGCGTAAGAACTTTTCCACGTTCAAATCGCGATGTATAAAACCTACAGTTGGCGTAAAGCCACGCACTTTTCCACGGTACCTCATACCTTGTCGTACGCAAGTTCTCCGCTCGGTTTTGCAGACTGGCGGCACCCAGCGTCAAAGCAGTGCTACTGTTCCTGTGTGGTTACACCTTATTTTCCTGACGCGCTTTATAAATACACTGAAACTAACCGCATATTGTTTATTAGTGTAATGCATCTGATTGTAATTAACTTGTAACAATATAATGGTAGAGGGAACAGCCATAGTATTCCAAATACCATAACTGCTTTAGCGTTGTTACTCTCACTTCTTCTTCTTCTTCTTCTTCTTTCAGCTCCTCTTGTTAGGAGTTGCCACAGCGGATCATCTTTTTCCATATTACTCTTACTGCACCACTCAGAGTATTAATATACTGTGTGAATCACAGCAGCAGCTGATCGGAAAGGGAATTATCGGTATACAGCTTCAAGGACACGCTGTCTCAGCCACTGCAAAATGTTTTAAAGCCTTTCCTGTACGGACCTCACGGTTCAGAAACAGAAACGATATCATTTATAAGGTGAAATTCAGCAAAATATGTTTATTAAATTATACAGATAAAACTTTAACTTCATTTAAATAATCTATATTCTTCACTGGGAGTGTCGTTAAGGATAGAATAATTAAACATGTACTACGAAGATATTTCAATGTTCTTTTAACGTTTTGAAGAATTGGCGCTAAGCTTACAGATGGCTTAATGTCTATTACAGAGCTGATTGTGTGGCGATCGGTTACTTGGGGAAAGAAAAGCACTGACTGCAGTGACGGCTACGCCAATATATATTGAATATAAAACAGAAAGAGAAAATAACAACACAGCTAAAAACACAGCGACAGATTTCGGCAAAAGTTAAATGCTTGTGTCATGAGCACAAGGCGGCTATGCAGTGTCCACAACGGACATAGCCATCCACTGTGCATAAGCTACCTTACTGACGGGTGGGCGAAGGAGCCACCGATTCTTCCTCTGCCCAGTGCCACCACAAGCCTAGAGCCGCCCCTGATTGTACTGCTGCAATAAATTATTTCATCGAAGTGAAACACATGTTTAATAACGTGCTTTAACTCCTATCATCATGAAAATGATATCACGTATACATCTCAGTATTTTAGTTATTCAGAGAACTGTAATATTACGAATGTAATTGACTCTGTGTCCAGTTGGAGGAAGAGAGCCGGTTTAAAAAGCAAGTAGTGATTCACACACATAGAAGATCAAATACAAAACAAAGCATTTAACGTGCTACTTTAATTACGATGTGATTTGAGAAACTGGTTAATTAAACGATTTTAAGATGAAGTTTATGATGTTCTACTTTAATGACAAAATAAACTACGTGATTAAAGTGGAAATGTCGAGATTGAAGTTGACATTTCGTGCTTTTTCCTCACTGTGTGCCTTTTTTCTCTGTACCCTAATAAACTTTTATATGACACTCAGACAGTGGGCTCACAACTCGGCTTTTCACGGCGACTTTGATATGTGACTTCTTTTTTATTTCCGGCACTGTGCGATTTGTGAATGTGAGCTTTCAAGTTTCTCCAACACGCTATGTCACTCGATCAACTTCCTTTTGTTGATTATATCACAGCTTCTTTGAACAAATAGTATGTTTTTCATTTGCCTCAACTTGGTATTCGCTGAAATTCTTATATTTTCCCCCATGCTTTTCCCATTGTCTTTTCACAGAAGGCTGCGCTTAAGGGCGATTTATATTGATTTGCATATTCAAATAGGCGTAATTCTGGGAGGATTTGGGGCGTTACATAATGTGCATGCATGAGCGTTAGTTTTCACGCTGATCGGGATTTATGTAGCGGAAGAACGTGGAAGTTGGAGTACGCACAGATTCCTGCATCTTGATTTTTCTGTGCGTAAACACATTTCGGCTTTTGTGCTTACGACATGTTATAGTGCGAGTTCTATGCACGGCGTTATACATGAGGCCCCTGTTGTATTCTGGAATTACAAATATGGCATAAATACAGTGCATCCAGAAAGTATTCACAGCGCATCACTTTTTCCACATTTTGTTATGTTACAGCCTTACTCCAAAATGGATTAAATTCATTTTTTTTCCTCAGAATTCTACACACAACACCCCATAATCACAACGTGAAAAAAAGTTTACTTGAGGTTTTTGCAAATTTATTAAAAATAAAAAAACTGAGAAAGCACATGTACACAAGAGACTGATTCAAGACTAACTGATTAACAGAATGAATGCTTGGGTTTTTATAGGTGGAGGACAGGAAGGGGAGGGATCTCAGGCGGAAATGTGGGGGGTGTGCAGGAGGGTGTGATGAAGAAGCAGAAGTGGGCAGTGTTTATTCTCCTGAGTGCGAAAAGGCATTAGTACGGTTCATCAACCCCTGCCACTGCATTTTACTCCCAGTTAAGCCCGCAGACTGCCTCTCAAGCACATGTACGTTACAATGTGTACAAATTCTATTTTAAATAATTTTTAATATTTATGCTTGCATTTTACCAGAGAACTTGTCACAGCGCTTTATGCCTTGCACCCAGTGAAGACCACTGTACAAAAATAAACTGAACTGAATTAAAAAAATAAATTTAAAAATAAGAAAGAGAGGAACCCTGCATAAAACATAACAGTTTATTGGCCATTTAGTCCAGAAACCTTTGTTGTTTTCAAGCCTTTCATTTGTGCTTTGATCCCTGCTATTAGGTGGGGTACTAGGTTGATGCCCCTTTACTTCTTCATGACCACCTTTTGTTATTTTCACACTCTCTATTGGTGACCTGCTTTTCTTTGAAGTGTTGTCTCTACAGACAGCTCATTAGTTCAGGTGTTTATCATTTCCGAGCACTTGAAAAAATGGAAAGCAAACGTAACATTTTTGAAATGTGTCAGTTAAAAGCACTGGGTTGTCATTCAGTTGGCTAAGATGATAAGTGTCTATGTGAACAAAAAACAAAAATGACATCTGAAGAGCCTTTTAATGTGACTTTAATACCCTTCGATTGGTTCTTATTCATGACAAAGACTGTAGTTAATTAATCAAACTACAAACAAATTTCATTTTTAAAGACAGCAGAAGGTAAAAACAAGATGTTAAACCCACTATAAAAGCAAGTGTTTCTGCCTTTCCACATGGCCCTAGGAGAAGAGACAAAGAGATGAAAGCACTGAGAGAAAGTCAGGTTTAACTTTAAATACAACCCCAATTCCAAAAAAGTTGGGACACTGTGTAAAATGTCAATAAAAACAGCATGCAATGACTTGCAAATCTCATAAACTGATATTTTATTCACAATAGAACATATAAAATATATCAGATGATTAAACTGAGAAAATACACCATTTTAAGAAAAGAATAAGGCCGATTTGAATTTGACAAGAGCACCACGTCTCACAAAAGTTGGGACAGCAAGCCCATGTTTACAAGCGTGTAGCATCCCCTCTTCTTTTAACAAGAGTCCGTAAACATCTGGGAACTGAGGAGACCAGTTGCTGGACTTATGGGAGAGGAATGCTGTCCCATTCTTGTCTGATACAGGATTCTAGCTGCTCAACAGTTCTGGTTCTTCTTTGTCATATTTTTTTTTAACATTTTATTGAATTTATTAAAATCAAATAACATTCTATACAAGCAAGTCAAGTTTTACGAAACTAGGTTCGAAACAAATCAACCCCACGCATTAGAAAGAGAGCCAGGCCAGCACAGTAAAACTTTAATAGTAGGAAAGGTAAGTAAATAAATAAATCAGTAAATAGAAATAAATAGAATAAAAATGTTCTCAGTTGGTGAATGGTCTAAACTGCAGGCAGGCTAGTTCAACACCCGGACTCTTGTACTACAAAGCCATGCTGTTCTAATAGAGGCAGTGTGCGGTTTAGCATCGTCTTGCTGAAATATGCAAGGCCTTCCCTAAAATAGACGTTGTCTGGATGGGAGCACATGTTGCTCTAAAACTTGGATAGACCTCTCAGCACTGATGGGGCCTTTCCAGATGTGCAAGCTGCCCATTCAATAGGCACTACTGCACCCCAATGCCATCAGAGATGCAGGCTTTTGAACTGGGCACTGAAAACAAACTGGATGGTCCCTCAGGAAGTGGCATTCATGTTTTCCAAAAAGAATGTCAAATTTCAATTCATTTGACCACAGAAGAGTTTTCCGCTTTGCCTCAGTCCATTGTAAATTAGCTTTAGCCCAGAGAAGATGGTGGCATTTCTGGATCATACTCACATTAGGCTTCTTCTTTGCATGATACAGCTTTAACCTGCGTTTGTGGACTGTGTTCACAGACGGTGATTTCTGGAAGTGTTCCTGAGTCCATGCAGTGATTGCCATGACAGAATCAGGCCTGTTTTTAACGCAGTGCAGCCAGAGGGCCTGAAGATTATGGGCATCCAATATTGATGTTCGGTCTTGTCCTGTGCACACTGAGATTTCTCCGGATTCTTGAATCTTTTGATGATATTATATACTGTAGATGATGAGATCTTCACAATTTTACACTGAGGAACATTATTCTGAAATTGTTCCACAATTTGTAGACATAGTTTATTTCAGATTGGTGAACCTCTGCCTACCTTTACTTCTGAGAGACTCTGCTCTTTTCATACCAAATCATGTTACCATTTAACCTAATTAGTTGCAAAATGTTCCTCTAGATCAGGGCTGGTGAACCCCAGGCCTCGAGAGCTGCAATGGCTGCAGGTTTTCATTCTTACCATCTTCTTAATTAGTGATCGGTTTTTGCTGTTGATCACTTCTTGTAATTAACTTGACTCAGACCCCATAGTTGTTTCTTTCTCTTTAATTAGCAGCCAAACAATAATGAGACACAAAACAAGCCACTACATGACCAGCTCCCCTGTGCCCGTCACACAATATCTGAAATTAAAGAGAGGTGATGGTCTTGGTAAGGTTGATCTCTCAGGTCACCAAAACATTTTGATGGGGCCCTTAGAAAGAACAGAAAAACAACAGTTTTCGAAATGTCTGCTGTGGCAGAATGAGAGCAGCAACTAGCCATGGAATTAAATAGCGGGTTTAATGAACAGCAAGAATCGGCTTCTCATTAAGAAAGTGATTGGAGTGAAATTGGTTGAAGTTTGAAGCCCCAGTGTAGCTGCTCATCTGTTAGTTCGTTTCACATCTCATTTCTGCTTGGCTGTCATTTAATGAAGAAAGGAATCAACTCAGAAGGCTGAACTCTTCTAACAGGGCTATTAAAGTGATGGGAAGAAGTGAATTAGCAGTGAAAACTGGTCACCGATTAGGAAAAGGGTTAGAATGAAAACCTGCAGCCACTGCGGCCCTCCAGGCCTGGAGTTCGCCACCCCTGCTCTAGATGTTCCTTTTTAGTATCACCTTCTTTTTTTATCCTTTTGTTGCCCCGTCCCAACTTTTATGAGATGTGTTGCTGCCCTTAAATTCAAAATGAGCTAATATTTTTCATGAAATTGTAAAATGGCTCACTTTCAATATGTGATGTTTTTCCTATGTCAATTGTGAATAAAATATGAGATTTGCAAATCATTGCATTCTGGTTTTATTTACATTTTACACAGTGGCATGACTTTCTTGGAATTGAGGTTGTCTGCACCACCACCACCCATTCAAAGCATTGTGATGTCCCTCCATTGATGGATTAAAGGCCAGAAGTCCACATGACCATCATCATCAAGTTCTTCCATGTGAGCCCTGAATATCACAAGGGCTGATTAAGATCATTTATGTTAGGTAGAATGCAATAAGCCTCCTTAAAGTGAAGACATTTGAGAAGCAGGTTCTGGACTACATGAGTCCTCCTGTGGTAGACCAACTGGGCCCATTGCAGTTTGCCTGTCAGACAAAGACTGGAGTGGAGGATGTAATTACCTATCTGCTCCACAAGGCTTATTCTCACCTGGACAAAGCTAGCAGCACTGTGAGGATTCTGTTTTTTGATTTCTCCAGTGCCTTCAGTACCATCCAGCCATCCCTGTCAAGGGATAAACTCAGAAATATGCAGGTGGATGAGTCTATGGTGCCCTTGATAATGAACAATCTGTCAGGAAGGCCACAGTTTGTGAGACTCAAGGACTGTGTGAGCAACACTGGAGCACCACAGAAATAAGCCTGTCTCTTTTTGTCTTCACTCTGTACACCTTTGACTATAAATATAACATTAGGTAATGGGGTGTTTAAATAAGGAGGATGAAACAGAGTATAGGAGTCAGGTGGAGAACTTTGTTTCTTGGTGCAGAAAGAATTGTCTGCCACTTAACATCAGCAAACCCAAGGACCTGCTTATTGACTTTCATCGCACCAAAGAGCCTCCTTGTCCAGTCACTATTCAGGGAGTGGATGTTGAGTTGGTGCACTCCTACAGGTACCTGAGAATCAACATAAAGGACAGGTTGGACTGGTCTGTATAAGAAAAGGCAGTTCAGGCTATGAGGAGACTGCATTCCTTTAATGTGGGCAGTGATATCCTTCACATCTTCTAGCTCTGAGAGTAGATGTGCACTCGGGATCTTTTTTAAGTCCTTATATCTTTGATCTGGTTATGGAAGTGTTGAGTCAAGGGATAAAGGAACAAGCATGCTGGTGCATGCTTTTTGTTGATGATATAGTGTTGTGTAGCATCAGAAAAGAATAAGTAAAGAGGAAGTTGGAAGAGTAAAAAAGGGGCTTTGGAAGATAGATGATTGAAGATAATTTGAAGAAGACAGAATATTTGATGTTTCATGATGCTCAAGCTTGGTCAAGGTTAGTTAACCCACAGAGGCTGCGATTGCAAAGACTTTATAGGATTAAATGATGTGGATCAGTGTTAACTCAAGATGTCGAATTAGATGCAAAATAACCCACAGAGTGCTGTGTGGATGGAACAATTGGAAGAAGGTATCAGGAATTTAGTGTGATCAAACAAGGAAGGTTAAGGTTAAAGGTAAAGTTATTAAGGCTGTGGTAATACCAGCAATAATGTACAGAGTTGAGACATTGGCAGCATAGAGAGAAGTAGAAGAAGCAGGGTTTAGCAGAAATAAAAAAGTTGAGATGAATGTACGGAGCTGTGAAAATAAATTAGAGAATAAGAAATGAGACAATCAGAGGTACAACAAAAGGGGGTGAGATATCTAAGAAAGTGCAGGAAAGTAGGTTGAAGTGGTGTGGACATGTGATGAGGAGAAACATTAAATATGTGGTTAAAAAAGTGACAAGAAAGGAAGAACAGGGGGAACACTTCCCCCTGTTCTTCCTTTCTCGTCACTCTTTTACCCACATAAACCCACAGAAAGCAAAGGAGACCAAAGTAGATGAGGATGGATAAAGTGAAAAGATTTAAAGGAAAAGGGCTTGAGTGCGAAGGAGATGTGGAACAGAGCTGTTTGGAGAAGGCTGATTGGGCTCATCGATCCCACACAGACATTAGAAAAGATGAAGAAAAAGAAGAAGATCAAGAAGTTTTTCTCATTTGGGACCTTTCTAGTTTCCTCACGCTTTCTCCACAAGCCCTTCATTGTAATTAAAATGGCAGAGATGTCCATTTTCACAATGTGAAACCAAAAAGAGTACCAGAAAGTCCATTTTTTTAAGCAATCCAGGAAAATTGTTGTTTCAGGTAAAATGAAGGTTATAATTCAAGGCCACCAATTTTAAATTAGAAATTTCAAACATAAGGTCAAAGAATGCATTCTTGCTAAACGACAAATTTATAGATTTCTTTTTGAAGGAGTTCCAGCTGTCATAGTCTGGCCTGTAGGTGGACCAGTATGAATCATTAGATACCTCACAACTGACATAAAATTAGTCATTTTGTCATTAAGAACTGAGGGTGAGATTTAAATAATTCATCGATAACTCCTAAGACTCAATCATAAATCTCAGGAAAGCTATCAGTTTTAATTCCTGAAGACAAATGTTTTGTCCTTGTATTTTATTTTACAGCCATATGAATGATGAGATGTCACAAGGCACTTAATGTCAATAGAAATGCAAGCTCTTTTAAAAGCATTAATTTCTCCAAATCTCATAAACAAGATAGATTTCAGTATAAATCTCTCCATCACATTTCCGTAGCTGTTGGGAAAACTGTTACCATTGGGAAAATTCAGGAACTTCTGCAGTCAAAACAGTTTGGCTCAAGAAAGCTTTGACTTAAAGGTGCTTAAATGGCGTGAAATTTAAGAGCCATAAAATAAAATTACTATCCACACATTAATTATAAAAACAACAGCAACATTTATTTATATAGCATGTTTTCATTAAAATGATGCAGCTCAAAGTGCTTTATAAGATGAAGAAAGGAAAGTTTATACAAAAAGAAAAATATAAAAATAAGACAAGGCAATATTAAGTAACAAAGAATAAAGTGAGGTCTGATAGCCAGGAGGACAGAAAAAACAAAAAAAACTCCAGAGGGCTGGAGAAAAAAAACTAAATCTGCAGGGGTTCTGAGACCACCCGGCCCCCACTGGGCATTCTACCTAACATAAATGATCTCAATCAGTCCTCATGTTTTTCAGGCTTCACATGGAAGAATTAGATGATGGTGGTCATGTGGACCTCTGGCCTTCAATCCATCAGTGTAAGGACTGCTTGGTGCCCTGATCAGGTGGTGGTGGTGCAGATCGCCACTACAGAAAACTGGTAAAAGAACAGCAGAGAAAGTAGGGGTTGATGTGGATTCTGCAGCCATGATGAAAATGATAATTAAATGCATATACAGAATATTTTAGGGTTACACTACAATGTAGATATAAGAAGGCCGTGATAAAATAATGGGTTTTTAGCAGTTTTTTAAAGTGCTCTACCATGATAGCCTGGTGACTTTTTAACTATCTTTTCAGGAGCAACTATGTCAGTGGCAGCTCTCACTTTAGCATTAAAATTTTCCACCTTCCTATTTACATTATTATCACTATTGTAGTAAGGATTACAAGCGGACTGGTGGCTTAAAATGTTAGTAAACTTTAAAGTTGCAAATGAATCAAAGAAGCATTTTTTAACAATACACTTCTCATTAATTTTATCTATCAGTATCTCAATATTAAATAGTAAGAGAAAATGGTCTGATAGACTGATATCCACAATCTGTCTCACATCCACTTTTAATCCTTTAGTAATCACTAAATCTAACGTGTGCCCCGCTTTGTGTGTTAGCTGACTAACATGCTGTCTCAGATCAATATTGTGCAGGAGATTCATGAATTATTTTGCTTTCTGGCCTCACTGATTATCCATTCATCCATTATCCATCCATCCATCCATTTTCTAACCCACTGAATCCGAATACAGGGTCACGGGGGTCTGCTGGAGTCAATTTCAGCCAACACAGGGCACAAGGCAGGAAACAAACCCTGGGCAGGGTGCCAGCCCACCGCAGGGCACACACAGACACACACACCAAGCACAATTAAGAACAGACAATGCACCTAACCTGCATGTCTTTGGACTGTGGGAGGAAACCGGAGCACCCGGAGGAAACCCAAGCAGACATGGGGAGAACATGCAAACTCCACGCAGGGAGGACCCGGGAAGCGAACCTGGGTCTCCTTACTGTGAGGCAGCGGCGCTACCACTGCACCAACCTCACTGATTATCGATATAAAAAGTAAAGTCTGAGAATTCCTCAAAGAATGACGTTTTATATTTAGGAGGTCTATACATGGACAATACTCCTTGAATAACAATGGCAAGATATTCAAAAGACGTGAACATCTTGAGTACTTGAGTACTTTTTGAGAATATTTCTACTTCACTTGAGTTAAAAATCTTTTGTCAGCTTTCAGTATTACTTCTCTACATTTACAGACGCAAATGGATACTTTTACTCTGATAATTATTTGTATTCCTATCTGCAATATTACACTAGAAAGCAATAGGGCTATGCCACCTAGCAGAATATTTTACTCGGTCTGTTATCTATAATACACTATATGTACAGTATATATCTAAAATCCTAAGCCTACAAGAGTAACGCTGATGTTTTTATGTCACTTTTTTTGTCACGCTTTAAATCTGGCTTATTTTAAAACTTACATATATATGTTTAGTAATCTTCTTTTCAAATTTTATCAAACTTTAATGTGATGTTGTTAGATTTTCAGATTCTAAATTAAAAACTAAAAAGTATCAAAAACTCACTGTGGTATAGCAGGTCCGCTATATGGCCAGTTTTTTAAATCCAGTTAGCCGTGTCTGTCTCTGTGGGCGGGATTGCACGACTGACTGACAGACTGACTGACTTCCTGTGGCATGTGATTAAGGCGCTGAGCCCATGGAGACATATATGTACAGGCCGGCACAAGGGGAGAGAATGGAAAAAGAGACATGATAGAACAGGAGAGAAGACGGAGGTTAAAAAATCATGAAAGGCAGTGAAGGGCAGATGATCCAGACATCTGGATGGAGAAACCAGCATGAGCTGGGGCTCCATGAGGAAGTTCTGGCTGTGGCGCTCTAGGGGTTGGTTTGCCTCACTGATTAATTGAGTAGAGTGGGGTGAGCAGTACTGACGACCTCCCAATGGATCCAAGTGGTGACCGAGTGAGCGCGGAGGAAGACGGGAGGTGAGCCGAACTCGGACGGTCTGGCTATACAATGTGGAGGCAGCCAAGATGGGGGTCGGCTGAAAGGAGTTTGTGGCTGTTGAGTCTTCACCGGCTCCTCAAGAGATGGGTGAGCTGGGGAGACAGAAAGATGTGGGCTGAGATCGTGTGAAGAGCGATACCGCAATTTTAACCTCTATTTTAGCAGATTTATTAAGGATTTTATCCCTACTTTTCACTGGTTTCATGGATTTATTTGTGTACTGTTTTTTTTAATTTTTTTGAGAACACTGCACCATGGACACTTTTGGTTTTACTTTTGCCTGTTTTTAATAAAAGCACTCGAGCACTTTCCACCATCCCTTGGCTTCAAGGAGATTTGTCCTCATTTGTCAGCTCATCTCGGTCATAACTATCGACGGTGTTGGTTCAACAGACTCCCATGTGGGAAGAGGGAGTCTGTAGGGGACCAGCATCGTCACACTCACATCCCACAAGACAACACTTTGTGCCAAGAGATTTCACCATGCCTGTGGCCGGAAATAAAAGACAAAGAGTAGGACAGCTGCTGTACAGGCTTTTGAATGTTCGAAGTGCTGCAGATCATGTGGTACAGCAGTAATACCAAGCTAGCAGCTCATCGAGCTTCCCATTGTATCACCTTTTAAGAGGAGGTTTCGGAGGAGCGACCATGTCTCCTTGGGGTGTGTTCAGCCCCCCTCTCCACAACATGAGCAGCAGAGATGGGAAGTGGCTGGTGAGCAAAGCAAGCAGGAGGAAACCCCCTAGTGTGTGTGTGTATACATATATATATACATATATATATACATCATACATATATATATATATATATATATACATATATATATATACATATATATACATACATATATATATATACATATATATACACATACATATATATATATATATACATATATATATATATATATATACATACATATATATACACATATATATATATATACACATATATATATACACATACATATATATATATATATATACATATATATATATATATACATATATATATATATATATATATATATATACATATATATATACATATATATATATATATATATATATATATACATATATATATATATATATATATATATATATATATATATATATATATATATATATATATATATATATATATATATATATACATATATATATATATACACATATATATATATATATATATATATATATATTATGGAGCCAACCCGGACATGTTCTTAATCACCACCACACATTTATTATTTACAATATTTACAATAATTATGTCACTCAGACACAGTCAGTGCACAAACCCCAATTCACAGTCCTGGCCACTCAATGCCTTCTCTTCGGGCCGTCTCCACACTCTCTTCTGCCTTGTCCTGCTTCCACCCGACTCCAGCCTTGAATGAAGGGAGACGGCCCCTTTTATACTCTCCCGGATGAGCTCCAGGTGGTTCTCGGCATTCCCCTCTTGGCCACGCCCCAGCGTGGCGGAAGTGCCGGCTGTCCTCCCGCAGCTCTCCGGTAACCTCTGTCTTCCCCAGCACTTCCTGGTGTGGCGGAAGTGCTGAGGCAACAGGTCCCCAAGGCATTGGGGCGCCTCCTGGCGGTGACCATGGGCCCCTACAGGGTGGGGCTTCTATGCCCTCAACCCGTGGCCCCCAGAGCAACCAGGAAGGCGGCCCCCATGTGATCCAGGGCATCCCTGACAATATATACTGTATGTATGTGTGTATATACTGTATACTGTATATATACAGGTATATGTATGTGTGTTATATATATATAATTTCAGGAGCAACTGCTTCAGGAAAATTTGCATATATGAAGAATGGTACAATTTTCAAATGCGCTACAAAGGTTCAAACAGCCATGTATAAACACTACACACTCCTTCTAAGTTCACTTCACCACCACCTATTGAATGAGGCGGGGGTGGATGTAGGGGGTGGGGATGGATGTCAATGACGCACTTTTCTAGTCTCGATTATTTCCATTGCTGTTGCTGCAGCTGACAGACATCATTGAATGTGATATGCTGCAGTGAGGTCTACTTGTGCATTAATGAGCTGTGGTTCACTCACCTTGTCACTTGTGTCTTATCACATTGTCCTCATGAACTAGTCGGGAAGGCTCAAGAAGAACCAAAGGGCCATTCCTTTAAATGTTAAACTAGAAGTGAGAAAGTCCAGGCCAGGCGCTTTATTAAACACCATCCACAAGACAGGTAATAGGGCAAGAGATAGCAAATATTTTAAAATGACTCTATGTGCACATTCCTCGGTATTGATGCGTGTGTGACTGTTTCTTCATCGGTGATCCACCTCTCGAGTGAATTCCCATTAAGTCTGCTTCTCAGACTGTCTACTTTTCTGTTTACCATGTTTAAAGGGGACTCTCTGCATGGCACCCATGCCATTTGTCCTCCTTGTGTGTCTCACATTCGCACTTCCTCTTTCATCATGTCACCAAGGTCAAACTGACGACTCAATGAGGTTAGACACACAGACTTTAACATTTTATTATATTGTAGAGTATTTAATGAATGGCAATGACATATTAAGGTTTATTTTGGTGGCTGATATCATTACAGATATAAAACAGAGAGAGACCCTACATTACTTGCACTTTTGATACTTAAGTATACTTAGGATCAGATACTTTAAAACTCCTATTCAAGTTGTTTTCTCCTAATCAAATGTATACTTTTACTTGAGTGTTTTTTGTAACTCTTCTTTCACTCAAGTATACCTTGACTATACCTTGGGGACTTTATATTTACTTAGATTTAGTACTTCCTGCACCGGGCGGTGTATTGGGCACCAAGCAATCACCATTGAGCCCGGTCAGCAGCAGCGGCCTCGGTTTTGTCCCATGCCAAGCTGATTGCACAAAGGTCTTTAAGAAAGGTGCACCGCCATGTTTGCCTCAGTCGGCCTTGACTCCGTTTCCCATGCACTGGTGTCCACAGCATGGCCACTTTTGGTAGGCGTTCTGGGTGCATGTTGAAAAAGAAACTGGCACTAAATAATACTGAATGAGGAAAAGCTCGATTTAGTTCAGTGTCAAAATCAATAACATGCTCATTAGTAAATAACACCTTAAATTATGAGAACACCTAGAAAAAAAGAAATGAAAATCCTGATGATGATGATGTGCCTCATTTCATCATTTCAAACTAGCGCCACAGTACCTTCCCCTCAAAAGCTGGTCTGTCCATCCCATTCTTACATATGTTTTTGTTCATCAGTCTTCTCAGTTCAATTGTTACGCCAGTTGTAACAAGGTAATGAATGCCATGGGAAATATTTTCGCACCAGAGAAATAAAAACTTTCTAATGCATCAACAACATTGTTGACAGGACACGTCTCGGACTGTATAACTGCAGAAAATAGTATTTTAAATAGAGGGTGGTAAGGCTCTCTCCACAGAATTTGTGTTTGCACAAATTAGGCTAATTTTACTACACAATCATGTAGCGAACCATCACAAATATGTCTGCAGCCCAAACTGAGTCATAACCTAAAGTTTAAGAAACAGTGCTTAAGAAGAATGGTGAAACTGGTTGGAAGGTACAGAGTGACTTTCTTGATTTTTACAGATTACTAAAATAATTGACCTCAAAACAGCTAAGAGATGAAATGTCCAAGAAAGCCAGATGGGCACTGATCTTTAGTAGGCTCTATAATTTGATTTTACTGTGTTGAAAGTAATACCAAATGCCAATGCATTAACTTGAAAATTTGAAGATGAAGAAGAAATCACTGAAGAATAGGAACTAATTATTCCCCAAGAAAGGTTTTATTAGCTATTAAAATCACCAAAGACTTAGATATGTGTGAAGAAATGTAACTATAGAGATCTTAACTCCACCAGCAAATGTGGGCGAGGGAATTTATTTGTTCCTGATTCTGCTTTAAAGAAGGCTATCTTACATAATAGGTGAAGAAGTTAGGAATAAGTCATTAATTTGTAGAAACTTTAAGTGAGAATCTGTGGATAAAGACGTAAATTAAACAATTGTGCACCCTCAAGTCTCCTTCAACCCTTACCATTATGTGACCTTAGAAGAATATTTAGATACAGTATACCACCATTTTGGTATTAGGGGGTAGATTCACAAAGGCTGGGCATTACCTTGCATATTTTTAATGACTGAGCAGAATTTTTATTTTATTTCATGTTGGAACTGGTGAGCAAGTCAGGAGCATCAGTGTGGCATTATGCAGGTAAGAACACAGCTTCTGGAGAAACATGATCTATACTAGCCTCTTCCCCTTTGACCATAACCTGAAGGATGAAGCCCACTGATGTCAATTTAAACTCGGCCCCCAAGGTCCCGCCGGTTCCACCCAGCAGGCTATTTGAAGGACTGTGTTGTCGAAAGAGTAATCATTGTGAACCAGAAAATGAAACCTCTGAACTCCGCCAAATAGGAGTACCCATAGGAGCCTGAGATGACAGGAACTCTAGGATGTTTAATGCTCGGAATAATTTAATTTTAACTTTGTTTTCTTTTCCCCAATCTTTTGTTTGGATTAAATGGAGCAGCGGTGGTTCCCCACCAACTTTTTCTCATTACAATGTACAAATTCAATTTTATTTAATTCTAAGACTTCCATCTTAAAAAAGTTGGGAAATTAAGGCATTTTCTTAATAAGCAGGATTCTGAGAAATGAATTCATGCATTTATTTCTAGTAGGATTGACTACTGCAATGAAGTGTTTACTGGATGTTCAAACTGTTCTTTATACAGTCTCCAGTTACTCCAAAATGCTGCAGCAAAAATTATTACAAGAACAATAAAATATGAATGCATAACTCCAGTTCTTAAATCCTTACACTGGCTCCCGGTTAAGTTTAGGGCAGATTTCAAAATCCTCCTTTTAACATATAAAGTCTTAAATTCCCAAGGTCCGGCTTACTTGTCCGAACTTATTATGACTTACAAACCAAAGTGCACATTAAGATCTCAAGATGCCGTTCTGCTTATGATTCCAATAATTAATAAAATAACAGTGGAAGGTCGAGCTTTTAGTTACTGGGCCCCTAAACTGTGGACTGGTCTGCCTGCTAATATAAGAGATGCCCCTTCAGTCTCCCGGCTGAAGACTCACTACTTCAGTTTAGCCCACCCTGCTTAGAGCTGCTGATTAACTGTACAGACTGCATCTCTGTTGTTAGTCATTAGCACTAAAACATAAGTAATATGATAGTTATAATTTGTTACTAACCCTCACCTATTCTGTTTCTTTTCTTGGTACTCAAATATGGCACTTGGTGCCACTGCCCACCTCCCAAGTTGTTCTGCCTGCCTAAGGTAAAGTCAGCTCTGATGGAGGATCACAGGAATCGTTGGGTAGAGGGGTCCTTTCATCAGATTGGATGACCCATCACTGACTCAGCTGTGGAATAGCCAATAGGGGAGGCAGCTTGATGGATGAGGTCTCCAGGACTTTGAATAAATCCAAATCATATTATGTGATATTATCTACTGTTGAACTCTGCTCTGCACTTATAATATTTCTATTGCACTATTATACTGTATTACTTGTGCTCTGTTCTGTATATTGTATTGTATTTACCTTCTTTTTTTGACACCCACTGCAGGCCCAACCTGCCTTGAAAGAGGTCTCTCTTTGAACTCCCTTTCCTGAGGTTTCTTCCATTGTTTTCAATACAAGGGTTTTTTTTTGGGGATTTTTTCCTTGTCTTCTTAGAGAGTCAAGGCTGGGCGGTTGTTAAAAGGCAGGGCCTGTTAAAGCCCATTGCGACACTTTTGGCTTTACAAAAATAAATTGTTTTGTATAGCATTGTAATTAGTTAAACTTAATTTGCATTATATTTCTATTGTTACATGCTGCCATTTTCTTTTTACATCTACTCTTCCGTTCTTGGGAACTTTTGTTTGCCGTTGCCACCCTGTGACAACAGGAAATGTGCAGTATCTTATGTCATCATTATCAAAGTATACAGATCAATGTCAGTGTGATACATTTCTAGGTTGTCCCAGATTTTGTATAGTTCTTAAATCATTTGGATATAAACAGTTATATTTTGTACTTGAATTGAGCGTTTTTGAGCCCAAGTATTCTGTTCCTGATATTATTTGCTTGATCTTCGTAATAAGTTAAGTGTTTGTTTGTTTTTTTGTAACATTATTGACACCATCTTGGTCCCCTGATTATTCCCATATTTCAGTACCTGTCAATTAAGTCCATTTCCTGCATTTCGGGGGTGTAATGCCTGGAGGTTGTGACATGTTTGTAAGTTTTGAGACACGATAAAAAGGCTGTTACCTTCTTTATAAGATCTACAGATAACAAAAAACTAGAAGAAGAAAAAAAACTGATGGATTTCATCTTGTGAGTTTTGTTTGGCGTTGATCTTTTGACTTTGAATTTGACTCATGCTTTGACCTTAGCTGTTCTTTCTCCGTTTTATTCTGTTTTTGTTTTTTTTTTGTTCCTTTTATGTGCACATTCCAGTATTACTTAAAAAGTACACTTTCCAGTTAGAAAACAGGACAGAATTCGGTATATCATTTTTGACAATGTCTGCTTAGTGTTCAGGAGTGTCCCTTCATCACAAATTTTGTGTAGCAAATAAGAACTTTGGTGCAAAGTTTCTTCATCCTGGTTGTGACCCTTTATTGGTGTTATAAGACGCAGTCTCAAAAATTGTGAAATGGAAGTGCGGATGCCATACAACCGCAAAAAGGGTCACCCAGTCCAACTTTCTACAAACTATGAGCAGTAGGTGCCAGACTAGCAGGCCTCAAACATGGGGAACTGGCACAATCACACAGGATTACCAAAAATATAGCAAAAGTCACAAGAGGGAGGATGACTGTAAACCACCAGCTCATTTTGAGCCAATAAGGTAGAAAAAATGCCAATACAAAAATTAGACGGAAAATGCAGAAAAAGCACAGAATGAAAGAATGCCAAAGCAATGGTTAACTAAAGTAGCATGGGCCAAAGCTAAGAAACACAATGTTGATCAAATTTGAAAGGTAAAAAACAGAATAATTACAGTGACTAATCATATGACTAATCATATTTCTAAGATTCCTCCTTAGCAAAGACTTTCATTGTAGATTTAGAGAATCATTCACACATTTGAAATATTGAACAATGTGTACTAAGATCTTAGATATGATGGATGTCA
Organism: Polypterus senegalus; assembly: GCF_016835505.1. Taxonomy (NCBI): domain Eukaryota; kingdom Metazoa; phylum Chordata; class Cladistia; order Polypteriformes; family Polypteridae; genus Polypterus; species Polypterus senegalus. Next base: position 123,814,583 of record NC_053167.1, read on the forward strand.
AGACATCGCACTCAAAGTGACACCACAAAAAATAAAAATAACATAGCTGCTACCATGTGGTAATGCACAAATAATAAATAAACAATGGCCATACCATTTTGAATATTCAATATAATATTTTAAAAATGTTCAGTTTATAACAAATAATTCATTGGAATTCATAGCAGCGTTCATCACTGGTTTACACTTGAATGACTGAGACTTTAAAGCGTTTTCACACCTAATTCATTTTGTGCTGGTTCATCTAGATCAGTGTTTTTTAACCTTTTCGCTGGAGTGCAACCCTGCGCAAACGGTTACCTTGCTCACGGAACCCTGTACAATTATCCACCAGTATGTCCTATATCATGGGACTTTTTCGGCTGAACCCTTGGATTCTGTGGAACCCCGGTTGAAAAACACTGATCTAGGTAGATGTGCACTGGTGAGGTCTCATCTGAAGTCCTCTGTACAGTTTTGGTTTCCAGGCTACAAAAAGGACATAGCAGCGGTAGAAAAAGTCCAGAGAAGGGCGACTAGGCTGATTCAGGGGCTACAGGGGACGAATTAAGAGAAAAGATTAAAAGAGCTGAGCATTTACAGTTTAAACAGAAAAAGATAAAGAGGAGACCTGACTGAACACTTTAAAATTATGAAGAGAACTGGTCCAGTGGATCGAGACGGTGAGTTAAAAATGAGTTCATCAATAACACGGGGACACAGTTGGAAACTTGTTAAGGGTAAATTTTGCACAAACATTAGGAAGTTTTTCTTTACATAAACAATGATAGACACTTGGAATGAGAGACCGAGTAGTGTGTTAGACAGTAAGACTTTAGGGACTTTCAAAAATCGACTTAATGTTTTTTTTGGACGAACTAAGTGGGCAAAACTGGGGAGCTTTGTTGGGCTGAATGGCCTGTTCTTGTCTAGATTGTACTAATGTGAAAAAATCATATCACACTCTGGTGTGGACCTAAACAACGTGGCCAAGACCCTTTGGAAAAGGTGGTCTTGATGCAGTACAAAGCGAATTCTGGTGGGGTTTGATTGTGATTCAACATGGACCAATGTAAACAGTAAATATTATGCATTATGTGAAACATTCCTAACGGTAATTAAGCAATCTCAATATAAAAATAAATCCACATTCTCATAAAACAGCTTGCCCAAGTTCCAATGTGATTCAGTCTCAGAACCTCATTTACTTTCTCACATTTGACCACATTAAAAAAGGGGAGAACATTCACCTGTGATCGGTAGTAGGGAATCCATTCCTGGACAGGTTTATCCATTCCCGGGAATTTGGGAATCCCGGGGATGACACAGTGCAGGGGGATCTCCCATGTGAACAGTTTTAGAACGACTGACACTTATTTTTAATAAAACTACTGCAATATGTTGACACCAATAAAAGACTAACCTTCTCTACAAGCAGTTCACGCTGTCATATAAGTACATGTATCTTTAGTTGTGGTAATAAGAGCGTAGAAAGAACAATGTCCTCACAGGTGGCACACTGGTAGTGCTGCTTCATTGCAGTAAGGAGACTGTAGAAGACTGTGGGTTAGTTAAGACCTGGTTCCTCCCAGTGTGGATAGTGCTTTGAGTACTGAGAAAAGCGCTATATCAGCATTTCTAAACCTTTAAGTATTTGCGACCCGAGTTTTCATAACAGTTATAATCATGCCCCCTAACGTTTTTTTGAAAGAAGCCCACTAATACCAATTTGTTCTTTTTTAATTAATGATATATCATAGATGCATATTTTATTATACCTACTTAACTTTTATCGACATTTATTTGACTCTATATTTATTTTTCTAGTATCAGAATGTAGTTTAAGTTAACTTGTTTTGGTTTCAATAGATGTATTTTTTATATTTTCGATTTCTGTTTTCTCTTTTTCACATCTTCGCGCCCCCCTAGGTGGGCCCGCCCCACAGGTTGAGAACCACTGCGCTATATAAATGTAATTTATTACTATTATTAACGTGTCCAGCGTGCGGTCATCCAGGCAAGAGCGCACCTTTGTGCAGAAGTACGCTATCCGCTGAGAAAGCGCGCTCTGCCTCCGGGACAATCATCAGATACTGATACACTTGTTCTAAACAACGCCCGCGCTCGCCGTTGCTCTGAAACACCACCATTTCAGCTTTTACTGATGCATCCAGTTTATTGTCATCATTCTGTGATGGCAAGTTTCTTGGCACAGATAATGCGGATGCAACAGACTGACGCATTGCAATTTCAAGTTGCTGTTCAAAGCTGTTGTCTGATGAAGTGCAAGCTGCAGCAATGGCGCCACCTTAATTATTTTCAACTATAACTGTTATTTCTTGATCGATTTTTACACTTTTACACACTATATATGCGAGCTTGGCCGTTCCCGTTTTCCCAGGAATTACAGCTGTTTCATTCCCAGGAATGCGGGAATGAAAAATGTCTGGAAATGGATGGACTCCCTATAATTGCCTGCCACGTACAGAGTTGGTGAGAAACAAATGCCCTTTGAGACCAACAGTCAAACCCCCAAATCTTACACTACAAGAGTGATGAGCTTATGTGGGACGTCCAGTCAGACAAAATCACACTAATGGTGCAATACGGACACTGATGATGGTCTAACTTTGATACCATATAGTAAATGTGAATCAAACTTTCTCAAGTTGACAGTATATAACAAATCTTTACAGGCCTAAAGACAGCAGACATGGGATTTGAGTAGCCTAAGGCTATTACAGAGTAAATAAGTAATATCATATGGTGAAATTAAGTTCACCTGATACGTCTGCTATCTAAATGAAATTGAGGTAGATCACTGCATGCCCTTAGAGGAGCTTGCTATAGATTTGCCCAGACAAAATGTACCCTTTCTGTAGCATGCAAGATAACTTGAAGAGCATGTGAAAATATGTTATCAGATAAAAGACGTCCTGCTCACAGAGCTCTACTTGGTGAACAAAGTCCAGGTGGACAAGCTCAACGCCCTCCGAATCTTCATGCTTTTCCTGAGAAATAAAGTCTGTTTCTGCCCAATGAATGAAGTCCAGAACTCAGACCTGTGTGGTGTTTATTGTTACTTCTGGTTCACTTCAAAGTTTGCAGTTTGAAACTCAACCAAGCTAACTGGAGATTGAAACAAAGTAACTAATCGTCTTTTTTATTTGGCACAAAACAAAAGCACTATGAGTGTGAAAACACCTTAAGTAGAGTAGATTCTAATATCCGTAATTTCCTATACGTAACACATATTCCTCTTAGAGGGACATAACATGGGTCAAATAGAAACCATCCATCCATCCATCCATCCATCCATTATCCAACCCGCTATATTCTAACTACAGGGTCACTGGGGTCTGCTGGAGCCAATCCCAGCCAACACAGGGCGTAAGGCAGGAAACAAACCCCAGGCAGGGCGCCAGCCCACCACAGGGCGCACACACACACACCAAGCACACACTAGGGACAATTTAGAACTGACAATGCACCCAACCTGCATGTCTTTAGACTGTGGAAGGAAACCGGACTACGCAAAGGAAACCCACACAGACACGGGGAGAACATGCAAACTCCACACAGGGAGGACCCAGGAAGCGAACAGGGGTCCCCTAACTGCGAGGCAGCAGCGTTACCACTGCGCTGGCCCAAATAGAAACCAATTTTATCATTTTTTTTATGTTCTTTCCAAAGGGGGCGCACATGTAGTACAATTTTCTTTTTTAACTTAGTAAGATCTTAACAAATAAGAACATTAAATGTTCCCAGATTGTAAAGGATGCTGGCAGCCCAAAGAACATTTTTGTAGTTGTTTAGTCCCCCACATAGAAAAGTTCCCTGCTATGTCAGTTTTTTCATTGTACTAATCAGCCTTTTAGATTTCATTTGTTGGATAGTGCTGTGCATTTAATGTGAGATCAAGAAGACTTTGTTATGCACAGCAACATCTGTCATCAGGGACTTATCAATTTTTTTCTTATTTGTACTTAGCATGCGATTCAAACAAATGTGTAAAAATCAGAGAGGAAAACAGTTATTAAACCCAATGAAAATGGCAGTAAGTGTAGTGTAGAATGTGAATTTATTGAGCCTTAATGTTTACTTATCCAGTGTAATTTGTAGTGATGGCCTGGAAAAAATGTAATGCACAATGGAGATAACAAAAGATTTTGATGTATTAGGGGTCTATGGTGACCAACACTGGACAACAGCAAACAATATCAAAACTGTCCATGACCAAATCTAACATTGTGTTACAAACTGATATGATAGTATGAGTCAGCTCCAAACTCCCACTTCTTATTTGGGAGCCTCTTGAACCCGACATCATCAATAACATAACTGGATGAGCCAGGCAGATGATGACACCCACACACAACACATTGCAAGGGGTAGGTGCAAAGACACTCACTGTTTTTATTTTAAAACCAAAGCAAATCAACAAAACCTTGTCTGAAGTGCAGTGCAAAATCCATAATAAATAATCCAATAAAATGAAGTGTTCATACTCGAGGTGTAAAATAATAAATAGAAGACCATAAAACAAAGTTAAAAACACAGGCAAGAAACTTAAAACCTTAAAAGTCAGAGCCCTGGTGCCCCTTTATAACTGACATCTCCTCGACCTGCCTTTTTCGGATCTTGCAGTCTGAGGGGAAGTCTACCACCAGGTGCAGACAACCTTTTGTCCTGGCCCGGGTCTCCTCCCGTCAAAAGCACGCTGTCGTCCCACCTCTGCCAACTCAATAGCCCCTCCCGGCGACAGCACACTCCTGAACGTGATGAGCGACCCCTCAGCCCCCTCCTGAATGCTGGCCACACACGCTTCTCCCTGGAGCTTCATTCCCTTCCACCTTCTTCCTTTCAACATGCACCGGCTGTCACTCTCTTTCTCTCTCACTCATTTGCTCCTGCTTCCTCGCTCACTTGCTTGCTTGCCTCCATCCCTTTAACCTCCATTTCTCCCTTCATCTTTCTTTCTTTTCTTCCTCTCACTCTGTCTTCTCACTCCCCTTTTATTCACTGGGGAGGGTTGCAGGTGCGATTGCATGTTTGCCGCCCCAGGTTGATAAAAAGACAATCAGACCGCCTGTATGTGCCAGCAATGCAGCACACGGCCACCTGACTGCCTCACACCAACCTGTAAACGAGCTGTCTTCTGAGTCAATCGCTTGGACCTGCTTCTCCCTCCAGATAGATAGATAGATAGAGAGATACTTTATTAATCCCAAGGGGAAATTCACATAATCAAGCAGCAGTATACTGATACAAAAAAAAACAATATTAAATTAAATAGTAATAAAAATGAAAAAAAATTAAAATAAAATTAATGTTAGCATTAACTCCCCCGGGTGGAATTGAAGAGTCGCATAGTGTGGGGGAGGAACGATCTCCTCAGTCTGTCACTGAAGCTGCTCCTCTGCCTGGAGATGACACTGTTCAGTGGATGCAGTGGATTATTCATGATTGACAGGAGTTTGCTTAGTGCCCGTCGCTCTGCCACAGATGTTAAACTGTCCAACTTTAATCCTACAATAGAGCCTGCCTTCTTAACAAGTTTGTCCAGGCGTGAGCGCATCCATTATTTATTTATTTAAAAACGTCAGCGAGCTGCAGACCTCTTTTACTACAAATCCATATGTCAAGTCATCCAGCTCTATGCTCACAACGTCTCTAACACATGTATTTTTACTAAAACCCCTCTGAAAATGCTCTCATGAAGATATGCTGCTGTCATCTCACAAGCAGATAAAAGGTGTTGGCCTCTCTCAATTGCTATCTGCTTGAGCTGCAAACTTGAAAACCTTCAAAACTCAACGATGTTGTTTTAGAAGAATTAAGTGGATAGAACTGGCGAGTGTGTTGGGCTGCATGGCCTGTTCCTATCTAGATTGTTCTAATATTCTAAACTTTGTCATCTCTGTTCTACATGAAAACATCAGTTTAAATGTTTTTTTCTTGGCCATTACTACAAACTATGTGAGGTAAGTAACATATAACAAAATACAATACAATACAATTTATTTTTGTATAGCCCAAAATCACGCAAGGAGTGCACCAATGGGCTTTAACAGGCCCTGCCTCTTGACAGCCCACCAGCCTTGACTCTCTAAGAAGACAAGGAAAAAACTCCCAAAAAAACCCCAGTAGGGAAAAAAATGGAAGAAACCTCGAGAAAGGCAGTTCAAAGAGAGACCCCTTTCCAGGTAGGTTGGGCGTGCAGTGGGTGTCAAAAAGAAGGGGGTCAATACAATACAATACAATACACAGAACAGAACAAATCCTCAATACAGTATAAAAATAAACATTTTAGAAGTACGTAGCAGAATTTAACAGTAGATGATATCACATAATATAATTTGGATTTGTTTAGAGTCCTGGAGACCTCATCCATCAAGCTGCCTCCCCCCATTAGCCATTCAACAGCTGAAACAGTGCTGGGCCAGCTAATCTGATGAAAGGACCCCTGTACCCCATGATTCCAGCGATCCTCCATCAGGGATGACTTTACTATAAGCAGGCAAAACAACTTGGCAGGTGGGCCGTGGCACCAAGTGCCACATTTGTGTACCAAGAAGAGAAACAGAAGAGGTGAAGGTTAGTATCCAATTATAACTATCATGTTACTTATGTTTTAGTGCTATTGACTAACAACAGAGATACAGTCTGTACAGTTAATCAGCAGCTCTAGTCAGGGTGTGCTAAACTGAAGTAGTTAGTCTTCAACTGGGATTTAAAAGCTGAGACCAAAGGGGCATCTCTTATAGTAGCAGGCAGACCATTCCACAATTTAGGGGCCCTGTAACTAAAAGCTAGACCTCCCACTGTTATTTTATTAATCCTTGGAAACATAAGCAGACTGGCATCTTTAGATCTTAATAAAAAAAAAAAAAAACATTTTTGAGTGGAGTATTGCTTTAATGCCATGTTCACATGATGCATTGAAAAGCCAGACATCTTCAAGATACACGTTGCATACTGTAACCTTTGACATTGTATTTAGGATTCTGTCAAATGAAAGAAAGTTTAATGTTAAAGATACAAAACTAGGATACAATTGTGTCTTCAATTCAAGTGATTCTATCCATCAGTTACCAAAGTCATTTAAACTAGTTCAGGCTTGAGGGGCTTATGTTCTGCATGGAATATCAATTTGAAACAACGAAGTAAGTGCAGTGTTATTTAATATTTATAAACTGTATATATTCTGTCAAAAAGATGCAAACGTAGCATGAGCATGGAGTATGTCCCATGAAATAGGGTTGGTGCAATTTTATAAATTAAAAATTTGTTTTCATGTCTCCTTTTAGGTAACTTCATAAAGTCACTACACATAAGTTTTGCTATTTAAGATTAGCTAATTAAAAATAAATCAATAACCTTGGCAAAGGAGATAGTTTGCTTTGAATCAGAGTTGCATATTTTGAGTTTGATAACTTGCCAGCTTGTGCTGGGAGGCAGCAGCTTTTATTTCCTTTCAGTTTTAATTTTGATTTGTGGCATATGCTAAATAATAAAAACTTTAGAAACAAAAAATAAATAAATATTTGCAAATAAATTGCTCCTTATAAATTGGCTGGTAACCATAATCTGAAACAAAACTTCTGGCCACATTTTGGCATGGAAAGGAGAAGAGCTATTAAATAATAATTCTACAATCAAATAAATTGACAATAACATATTTTAATATTCATTAAAGATAGCTTTATCTGATTGTGGAAGGGTAGTCTAATTAGGCAGGGTTGTGAGTAATTACTCTCTGCAAATTTGATAAAGCTGTGCTGAAAGAAAAAAAAATTATCAATTTTTGCCTACACCTGAGCTTCATTATAATTTAGTTTACTGTATAAAATAAAAATTTCATTGCAGTAATTACTCTTCACTAATAAAAATTTCATTTATTTCTTAATAACTTGTTGTTATGAGGGATTGTTTGTTGGTGGTCTGAAAAGAATGTGATAAGAACAACAGCAGAGTTACTCAAATCTGTTTTGATTGTTATTAGGAAAATGAAGTTTTCAGCTGGTTTAAAATAAAATATGATATTTAATAACTGTACCTTTTGTATTTATGTTTAACAATCTAGAGCACGGGCAGCACGGTGGCACAGTGGTAGTGCTGCTGCCTTACAGTAAGGAGACCTGGGTTTGCTTCCTGGGTCCTCCCTGTGTGGAGTTTGCATGTTCTCCCCGTGTCTGCATGGGTTTCCTCCCACAATCCACAGACATACAGGTTGGGTGCATTGGCGATTCTAAATTGTTCCTAGTGTGTGCCCTGCCTGGGGTTTGTTTCCTACCTTGTGCCCTTTGTTGGCTGGGATTGGCTCCAGCAGACCCCCGTGACTCTGGAGTTAGGATAATGGATGGAATCTAGAGCACTACAAAGTAATTTTAATTTACTATAATTAGGAGTTGCCAAACTGGTCAAGTGTGATTGTGTGTATTTCCCCTGTGATGGGCTGGTGTCCTGACCTAGGCTCTTGCCTGGTTCCCAATGGTTCTAGGATTAGCTGTGTCCGCCATGATCCAAATTGGATTAATGGGGTTTAAGAATGTTCTACTTTGTTTTAATTAGTAGTGTTTTATGAAACTTTCCAGTTTTATTTCCAGAATTCAGTTGCTACAACAGTCCTTTCTCATCGGATCGGAGGGCATAAGAGGAAAAGGAGTTAGTGGCAGCTGCAATCCACAGACCGGGGTGGAATTACAGGTATTAAAGAAACAGAAATCCTCTCTACTCACAAGCGCCTGACATCATATATACCCAAAAATTCCAAGAATCGGTCAATAGCACAAGAATTGGATGTACAGTAGTTATCAAATATTGTGTGCCTGTAGTCTGTTGAGTAGCATCATGCTGAGTTAATCAAGTCTGCTGTTTATTCTAAAAGCATGCAGCCTTCATCTGAACAGCCCATTATCCAGGTCTATAATTACAAAAATAAAGTACATTTTAAAAAAATATATTGCAACATATATGAAAATATTTTAAAAATATGTTACAATACACTGAAGGGATACACATGCTACAATATCTAGCAGTATACTGAAATATATTGTAAAACATGTAAATTATGATTATATTTGTATAATGCAATATATTTTCCAAAAATATATAAATATATAACTCAAAATGTTTTAAAATAGTAGGAATAATATACTGTGAAGCATATATATTGCAATATACACTTACAAATAATGTAAATTCTAGTACAATAGTCATAACAGATAGTCTGACATGCTAACGGGGATAGAGGGCAGTTTCTTACCTGGCTGGGAAGCCATTATGAAAAAAACAACACAGATGAATGCGTATCCCGGTTGGGATGGGTCCTATTCATTTCCCTTTCCTAGTCTGATAGAAAAATGAATGGATGGACAAGAGGAAGCTATCCACCAGGAACAGTTCATTCCCTTGTGTCATGGTTGTAGTTTGTACACCCATAGGGTTGCATGGGACTCGTAGTATGGATAGGAAACACTGTTGGGGTCCTTGGTTATCTTCAGATGCCAATGCCAAGAGAAGACCTCCCTGTTTTGTAGAGCCTCCACATGACTTAGAAGTGCTTCTGTCGTGCAGTGCTGTGGCACCAGATGTTCTCCTGGAACCACCATAAAAGAAAGAAACCACCTTGGCTGGATTTGGACTCAGGAGACGTTGGACAATGCTCGCTGGAGAGAAGGAGGAGAAGAAGAAGAAGAAAGAGAATAAGAATTGTGACTGTATTGTGAGAAACGGCAAGTGCCAAGGTTATTTTGTGTAATAAAAATGCTTAATTTGCAACTGGGATTATTATCTGCATGGTTGTATCTGAAGTTTGGGGGTCAACGCACCACCTAGTGGTCACACTAGTTCTAATATACTAAACAATATATTTTACAGTATATTTCAATATATTTTGCTATATGTTTGCCATTTTTGAATGTTATCTTTCCACTAATACAAAATTTTCTTATAAACAGATGCTTAAATATTATAGATATATTTATAGTTAAAATGGTTTATCTGACATTAGAAGTATATGAACTAATATTGAATAGACACACATTTAACAAATTGCTTTTTTCTTGAATTCTCAAAAAACATCAGTATTACAGTACACATGCATAAGAGTGGAATATGTGACATCCTACATGTGCTAACACCAATAAACTGGATTCAATAGGAAGCCTTTGTTTATTTTTTTGCATAAGTCATAAATGATCTTTCAGAAACAAATATCCAAACAAACAGTATAGTCCATATCTTATACACAATGCTTTTACAAATATATTGAGAAAAATGTAAGTCTGATTATATTTAAAATTTCGGCTTAAAATATATATTTGAACGATATGTATTTTATATTATGTTGCCATATATGTCCACATTTTTTTCGGTGTATATTGCAATAGATCTCATTTTCTTAAGATCTGAGTAGAAACATCACTGTCTGGTTTGAGAACTCCACCCAGGATTAAAGGAAAGCTCTATTAAGGATGATAACAGCCACTAAGCGGATGACTTGTTTTCTTTTTTCCCCCACTGAGACACTGTACACCCGCTGATATAGGACCTAAGCACTGGCCATCTTTAGAGATTGTGGCAGTAGGGGGGCGCTAGTGCTCCCTTGAACCCTCAGGTACAACTCCAGACACCAGGTAAAAGTCCAAGACTCTTTATTTTTGTTTAACAACAATGTGCACAAAGCACCCTCCACACTACTCATTCAAAACACTATTCTCTCCAACAATAAACTCTCCTCCTCGCCCAGACACTTGCTCCTCTACCTCCCAGCTCAGCTCAGCGTCTGGACTGAGGCACCGTCCTTTTATAGCTCCTGACCCAGAGGTGTTCCTGTCCCAACAGTCCACAGTTCCTTATTCCTTCCGGGTCAGGGCAAACAGTCCTTTTCTTCAACCCGGGAGCACGTCGTTCCTTCCTGTCACATGACCGTGACGTACTCCCGGGTTATAGGGAACACAAGAGCCCATGAGCCCCCCTACAGCGACTCCTGGTGGTCCCCAAGGTATCCATCCATAGTCCATAAGGCCCTGCTGGAACTCGGGGCACGATCCTGCTGTCAGGAGAGGTTCTCCTGGCGGCCTGGGGGTGCGGACCGGCATGGGAAGCCGGCAGTCCTCCACAAGATCTTTACCATCTCATGTGAATGAAATCTGGGTGTAACCTCAGACACTGCAGGCCAGGCGGGTATTTTTTGTACGTGGATTACTCGTTTAGCCGGATGTAATTGTTGACGATTTGGCCTGATCCTGGATCTGTCGGTTTTTTGAAACTCTTGCTGGATGTGTTGCCATAGCAGCACATCCAAATCCTCAAACCTGATCGGAGCAGCTCTGTTTTATGTAAACAAGGATTAGCTCGCACACTTAATCAGTGTCCGTGCATAGAATTCATTCAGTCATGGCTTCGCCGTTCATGAATGAGCGACCAATTGCTATAAATTATAAGAAGAGAATTTCATATAGAGAGGGTTTTGCGCGATCGGCGCGATCGGCAAGACCCTTTATTGTTCCCGGATGAAATTCTTTTCGAAAGATATTGCTTTAGCCGGGTGGGAATATTGTACCTCAAAGATTTATTAACACCTTATATTTAAATTCAAACTAGGCGAAGTCGGGCTCTCACAGCCACACAGACAGTATTCATTACTTTGACTTTTTTTGTAAGTGGCACTTTTTTATATACTGTAGGCGATGTGGATAATCTATCTAAAAGTGCAGTTTGCCAGGCAATTCGTAAAGTCTGTTTGGCTCTGAAATATTTCCTTCGGGTTTTCATAGTGTTTCCTGGACACCTGTATGTGCAGACAATAAAAGAGGCGTTTCATGCAATTGCAGATACACAGGCAAAAACACCCAGAATTCCATAAAGAATTTCACAATCAGCCTGACCTTGTGGACCTCCATCTGTTTTATGCTTGTCTGTCTTCTTATTAGCTTTAAAATTAATGTTTTTTTTACATTATACATGATTCTTTATGTCAACAATTCTTTAAATAGTTATATACCAATATTTACCAGTTTGAAGTATATTCTTGCACTTCACTTTAACCTGTTCCCATGTTCTCCTTGTGCTCACATTTGATCTGGAATTATGACATATTAAATAATAATTAATCTGACACATAGGAAATGAAATGCTGCATTCAGTAAGTACAATGCACACTACTTAGAGTTTAATTCGCCGGCCACTTTTTGCCAGCCATCTTTTTTGGTTTGGGCTGCTTTTGCAGTGTTGCTCCTTGTGCATATTAAATCTTGAAATTCTTCATATCCTTCTAATAAAAGGTCCTGCTCCGCTTGTGTGAAGAAGAAGAAAAAATGCGCCCGTTCTTTCGTCATTTTGTTACAGCCTATCAAAGACTTGCTGATCATATTTTCTAGACTCAATATATATGGGCTTTTCAATCAGCGCGGGTGCACGCATTAATCTCAGATGATTAGATCCAGCTAGACAAATATACTACACAGCTACATTTGAAAAACTGACTTATCCCGGATGAGCTTCACAGGCATTAAGTCATCCAAGATGAGGCATTTGATCTCGGATGATTTAAGTGACGTACGGAAAATACCCCCTGGGGTTTTATCAAATTCTTTACAACATCAATTAGAATATATATAGATATTCAGGCTGTCAAGAAACTTCTTCTTGATGTCCCATCTCAAGTTCACAGTCTTTAATATTCCAGCACCTTGGTATTTAAGCATCTTGTTAATTTATTTATATTGCCTCCCCCTGCCCCTCATGAACATTAAATGAAGCTCCAGATACAATTTTATACATTGTGCCACTGCCACATGATTGTCTGAATAATTTTGTCATTCAGCACATGACTTGATGTTTTTTTAAATTAAAAATCAGCAGCTCTAGTCAGGGTATGCTGGACTTCAAATTAGTGAGTCTTCAGCTGAGCTTTTCTGAATGCAGAATAAGTGAACAGAAAAAGAGGACCATCTAATTTAATGATATTAATCAGAGAAAATGCTTCACTCATTGTGACGCTGGTGGGAGCAAAAACCTGCAGGGGGTTATACAGTTTTTTTCAGTTAAGTTTTCATACTATACATAGTGTTTTAGCTCCCTGACATTTTTACAGTATTTTTTAAAAATATAATGTGTTTGTAGTTTTTTAAATTAAAATGAACAGAATAATGGCCTCTACTAAGTATACTGTAAAAAAAGAAATCTAAAAATCGTTCTGGAATGCTATAAAAATAAGTTGCTTCAACTTTTTGTAGGAAACGAAGTTGAGAAAAATATTAAATCAAGTTTTTCACATTTCAAGTATTGCTCTTAAAGTTAACGTAAAACTTTAAGTTACGACAAGGTAAAAACGTTTTGTTTAATTCACGCATGTCTAAATCGTTGTTTGACTTACACTTCCGGCAGATCCAGGAAAGTGACTCCATTTTCATTGCATGCGGTATTTTGTGAAGATTTTGTTTAGTTCTGAGGTACGTGATATTTTCTGACATGGACAGTGTGAGTTAAGGAAAGCGGTCAGCTTCATAATAATTCGCAAATAATTAACCTGCCGTAAAGGAGGAAGTCTAATAGCGTGAGCCATGAATTGTTTGCATAGCTAAGCAGTTTACTTCGTTTCACTAAAGTTGCACTTTATTTTTCCGCCAAAAATTCAGAATAGTCCTAGTTCATATAGTCTTGTTATATCAGAAATGTTAATGAATGTGCCAGTTTTAAAGTTTAAGGAAGCTGAGTTTAAATAACAAAAGAATGTCCACGACATCAATTCCTTGTCGTTATTGCAAATTTTCACATGAAAAACAACACATTCTGATTAAGCACTATCGATTAAAACACTGGCATCATCTAACCAACAGAAGAGTGCAGTGTTTGTACTTGGACTGTTTAGCTTTATTTAATACAATAGGAGCTTTAAAAACGCACCTAAGCCGCGTGCATTCTAAAAGTGATAAATCGGAGTGTGCGACATTTAACTTTGAAAACTGTCATTTCAGAGACATTTGCAAAGAAAGGACTTACAGTGGTGTGAAAAACTATTTGCCCCCTTCCTGATTTCTTATTCTTTTGCATGTTTGTCACACAAAATGTTTCTGATCATCAAACACATTTAACCATTAGTCAAATATAACACAAGTAAACACAAAATGCAGTTTTTAAATGATGGTTTTTATTATTTAGGGAGAAAGAAAATCCAAACCTACATGGCCCTGTGTGAAAAAGTAATTGCCCCCTTATTCAAAAATCACCTAACTGTGGTGTATCACACCTGAGTTCAATTTCCGTAGCCACCCCAGGCCTGATTACTGCCACACCTGTTTCAATCAAGAAATCACTTAAATAGGAGCTGCCTGACACAGAGAAGTAGACCAAAAGCACCTCAAAAGCTAGACATCATGCCAAGATCCAAAGAAATTCAGGAACAAATGAGAACAGAAGTCATTGAGATCTATCAGTCTGGTAAAGGTTATAAAGCCATTTCTAAAGCTTTGGGACTCCAGTGAACCACAGTGAGAGCCATTATCCACAAATGGCAAAAACATGGAACAGTGGTGAACCTTCCCAGGAGTGGCCGCCGACCAAAATTACCCCAAGAGCACAGAGACGACTCATCCGAGAGGTCACAAAAGACCCCAGGACAACGTCTAAAGAACTGCAGGCCTCACTTGCCTCAATTAAGGTCAGTGTTCACGACTCCACCATAAGAAAGAGACTGGGTAAAAACGGCCTGCATGGCAGATTTCCAAGACGCAAACCACTGTTAAGCAAAAGAACATTAGGGCTCGTCTCAATTTTGCTAAGAAACATCTCAATGATTGCCAAGACTTTTGGGAAAATACCTTGTGGACTGATGAGACAAAAGTTGAACTTTTTGGAAGGCAAATGTCCCGACATCTGGCGTAAAAGGAACACAGCATTTCAGAAAAAGAACATCATACCAACAGTAAAATATGGTGGTGGTAGTGTGATGGTCTGGGGTTGTTTTGCTGCTTCAGGACCTGGAAGGCTTGCTGTGATAGATGGAACCATGAATTCTACTGTCTACCAAAAATCCTGAAGGAGAATGTCCGGCCATCTGTTCGTCAACTCAAGCTGAAGCGATCTTGGGTGCTGCAACAGGACAATGACCCAAAACACACCAGCAAATCCACCTCTGAATGGCTGAAGAAAAACAAAATAAAGACTTTGGAGTGGCCTATTCAAAGTCCTGACCTGAATCCAATTGAGATGCTATGGCATGACCTTAAAAAGGCGGTTCATGCTATAAAACCCTCAAATAAAGCTGAATTACAACAATTCTGCAAAGATGAGTGGGCCAAAATTCCTCCAGAGCGCCGTAAAAGACACATTGCAAGTTATCGCAAACGCTTGATTGCAGTTATTGCTGCTAAGGGTGGCCCAACCAGTTATTAGGTTCAGGGGGCAATTACTTTTTCACACAGGTCCATGTAGGTTTGGATTTTTTTCTCCTAAATAATAAAAACCATCATTTAAAAACTGCGTTTTGTGTTTACTTGTGTTATATTTGACTAATGGTTAAATGTGTTTGATAATCAGAAACATTTTGTGTGACAAACATGCAAAAGAATAAGAAATCAGGAAGGGGGCAAATAGTTTTTCACACCACTGTATATTATTCATTTGAGCAGACACTTAAATAAACTATGAAACTGTGAAATGTCCATATTCTAATTGTACTTTTAAAACCAACATTCTTTCCACATTCCGAGTGCAAATTAATAGAAAACACAAAAATCACTCGTTGAAGGATTTTAGAACGTCTGTGGTGCTTGTAGAGGATGAATTAGGTGAAGCTTGCTGTACTTTAGAGGACTCTGATGATGGTGAAGATACCACAGTAGCAGTGACATTTTAACAAGTATTGCTGTTGAAGGAGAAAATTTAGATTTAGCAATTGAACATAAGCTTGCTGCTTTCTTTTTGTGCATGCAAACTATGCTGCACGTTTCACAGAATGCAGTGCAACAGATTATTGAAAATTTAAAAGAGATCTCAGAACTTTCAGAATCCCAAACCTTAAATATTATTGTGGACACTTTGAAGAGAAATGGCTGCACTCTTGGTAACTCTGATCTTGCAAATATTGCAGACACCATTCACAAAAGCAACCCATTTTTAAAAGCTTGTGAAGGAGGAACACTTGCTACTGGTCACAAAAGAAAGGCTTATTTTAAGAAAAACTTTGCTGTAGTTGAACCAGTTTGTGTTCAACCGAATAAAAACAAGTCATTTGTTTATGTTCCCATACTGAAAGTCTTAACAACTTTGCTGGTTCAAGATGATGTTTTGGAGAACACATTGAGTACTCGAGTGGAGATACCAGGATATTATATGTCATATCTTGATGGAAAGTTTTATAAAGAAAACAAACTTCTTGGTTCCAGAGAGTTCAGAATTGCTATTTGTTTGTACATTGATGATTTTGAAGTTGCCAATCCACTTGGCACTTCACGCAAGAAACACAAGTTAACTGCAGTATACTGAATTCTTCTTAACTGGCCATCAGAATTTCGAAGCAATCTCAATACAGTTAGCACTTATAAGCAAAAGTGTGGATGTAAAAGAGTTTGGTTATGAAGCTTTTTTTTGATCCATTAGTCAAAGATTTAAAGATGCTTGAACAAGAAGGTTTGGACATCAGTAAACTTTCTGGAAACATCAGAGGGACTGTGTTTACTGTTTCTGCCGATAATCTTGCTGCACATAGTCTTGCAGGATTCCAGGAGAGTTTTAAGGTAGACAAGTTCTGTCGTTTCTGTTTAGCATCACTGAGTGACATTCAGAGCATAGATGTACGACAAGGATTATTTCAAATAAGAACACAACAGGGGCATGATGATTTAATTACTCACCTTAAAACAAACCCCAGTCTTGAGTCTGTCAGTGGTGTGAAAGCTGAATGTGTGTTCAGTAAACTTTTGACTTTTTTCCACTCTGTAACTGGGTTTCCACCTGACCTTCTTCATGATTTTCTTGAGGGTGTTGTGCCTTTTGAATTAAGTGTTTGTTTGCACAAGTTGATTAAAGATAATTATTTCACACTTGACTGCCTTAACACTATTATCCAGAATTTTCCATATGACCACTCTGATAAAGTTAATCGGCCACAAAAAATTTCACAAGCCTTCCGTTTCAAAAAAACAACTGGTGGTAATGGGCATGAGAATTGGACACTGTTAAGACTCTTATCTTTGATGATTGGTAGTTTAGTGCCGGAAAACTTGAGAAATTTTAATGGACCTGAAGGATATTGTGGAACTTGCATTTTCCAAAAAATTTTCAGAGGAAACATTGTGCTATTTGAAGTTAAAACTCACAGGACACAGACAGCTGTTTGAAGTGTTTCCAAATAAAAACTAAAACCCAAACACCATTTCATAGAGCATTATCCAAATATGATAAGATGTTTTGGCCCCTTAGTTGATCTGTGGAGCATGAGGTTTGAATCAAAGCATAGTTTTTTCAAAAGGGTAGTTTGTGATTCACGCAGTTTTAAAAACATTGTAGTTACTTTGGCAAGACAACATCAGTTATTGCTGGCATATGTTTTGAACTCGCCCAGTTTTTTTAAGCCTTTATTGCAACCTGGCAAAGTAAAGATGGTCCAAACCCAGTTCCTTGAACCAAAGCTTAAGGATATTATCAGTACAGGGAATCCAGGCCAAAACATGGTGTCTGTCACACATACTGTACGTTTGCGTGGAACTACTTACTCAAAAGGTATGGTAATATCTGTGGGTTCTTCTTCTGGTCTACCTGACTTTGCCTTCATTCAGAAAATTTTAATAATAAATGGCGAAGTTTCATTTGTTATTGAAAAACAGAGTTCATGGTACATTGAACATCTTCGGTCATATGAAATTGCAAGGTGTAACTATGGAGATGTAATTCTTGTTTGTCCAGAACAGCTGAATGACTTTTATCCTCTTACACCATACAAAATAAGAGGAAAACTTTTAATTTCTCTCAAGAGATTTATCATTTGTTATCCACTTACTGTAATTATATTGAACATCTTTTTTTTATCTTTTTTAGTAACATTTGTCACTATGCTACTTCGAGTTATTCTTGGACCTGACAATATGAAAAAAGTATCCATTCCCAACCCTTCTTGACTTGAAGACCTCAAAGAAATGCTGCCAAAAAAGCTACAGATTGAGAAAGGATTTTCAGTGCAATATGAAGATCCTGACTTTGATTATCGGCTTTGCAATCTACATAATGTGGAGGAACTTCCACCCGAAAAAGCCACTATAAGAATTTTTTGGGAACTAATGATGAGCCCAATAGAAGAACCTGACAAAGACTCATCACTTTAGATACAGCAAGTCTGGTATCTGTAGATTCCAGCCCTAGCTCATCCAGTTCTTGTCACCGTTTAAGTCAGTGGCCATCAAAATTTCTCACACCAAGTTTTTCATTTGACGTAGAGATCCGCCTCAGAAAAGGCAATGAACAATATGAGAAAGAACAAACAACTCTGAATGTGTCCCGTGATATGAAAATGGAAATATTAGACAAATTAGCAGAGCTAATGCATTCTTTCAAAGCTTACCCCACTGACAAAGAGTTTGAAAGTGTTGCAAGGGAACTTGTTTCTAAGTACCCTTGTTTGTCTGAGCCTGGACCTGAGAAGGGGTGGCAGGGAATGGAAAATGAGCCTAAAGCACAAGATGGGCAACTATCGTCAAAAATTGCGTCGCGCTGGTTGCTTTGAAGTCACGGTAAACCAAAAGAAAAACAAAGGTGTTAAAAAACCAAAGCATGCGGAGATAAACTTCCTGCCTGACCATCCACCAGGTATCAATGACGAAGTACTGGAATGTGAAAGGAGAGCCATGGTAGATGAACTTAAGAAGAAAAATTTCAACATGACCCTTCTAAATGAAAAAATGGACATTACATTCTCCATGAGACGACAAGAAATTGTTCAAGAACAACCTTTAGTGTCACTTGTAAAAGAGAAATGGCCAGGCCTCTTGTTACAGCATCAGGTAATGTCATATGTGAATTTGATTTCATTTTTTAACTCTTTCAGGGCTGATGTCGACTTTTGTCAAAAGGAGGAGTTGACGATGGTAATCAACTGTACACTGTGACAAAACCAACTTTTATGTTTTAGTTGGACTCTCGTTGCAAGGAGGAAAGTTAGCTTCATTGGTTTGATTGATTTTCTGTGCTCGTGTGAGTAGTAAGGCGCAAACAACGGCAAAAATGGCACTGACATAATGGCGAGAGATCAAAGCGAGCTCGTAAAGCAAAATACTCTGCGGACGAAGTTTTGCCTATTCTCTCTGAACTGGACTATGATTTGTCGGTCCCCGATTTTGATACAAGTGATCGAAAATGAATGTGAGGTTCCAGCTTCAGCTGACTGGTCCCCAGCTAATTGTGGTGCTGAACACGTTCATGCAGCTGACATGCCTACGGCAATGTTCGCCAGGAGGACTGCCACTTAGCAATGATAAGAGGTAGAAACCATATTGCATTTTGCAGCGACCAGTGAAGACAGCCTGGCAGCAAGCCTGCCGCACACTCTTGGCAAACTGCCAGGCACAACATGCAGCAACAGACATTTTATGTTGATTTCTGTGTGAAACCATTGCTTTTCAGAAACTATGTTTTTTGGAAAAAATATTCAGCCCTCAAAGAGTTAATATGGGATTTTATAAATATTAATGCCATTTGTAATTTCTGTATGTATGTTTCAGGTGTATGGAAAATTCGAACGAATAACAGGAATCGACCTGTATAAAACCTTCCTGTTTGCTTTGGAAACGTATGCAAATGGGCTTATTCGCTTGTTCAGAACAAAAGGAGGTGATGAAATTGGGACCCTTTTGGAAAGACTTGACCAGCAGGTGATAATCAAGTTCTGGTTAGTTAGTGCCAGTCATTTAGATAGATAGATAGATAGATAGATAGATAGATACTTTATTAATCCCAAGGGGAAATTCACATAATCCAGCAGCAGTATACTGATACAAAGAAACAATATTAAATTAAATAGTAATAAAAATAAAAAAAAAATAAAATAAAATTAATGTTAGCATTTACTCCCCCGGGTGGAATTGAAGAGTCGCATAGTGTGGGGGAGGAACGATCTCCTCAGTCTGTCAGTGGAGCAGGACAGTGACAGTATTTAATGAAATAGTTAAATGTTTTTTTTCTGTAATTATGTCTAATTATATTTTGACTAAGCTTTTAGGGTTCATGTGGATTGTAAACTTTGTTTCCTCTCAAGATTTCTACTTATTATTGTTTAAGTAGGGTGTTTTTTTTTAGTCATCCTGGTTATTGACAAATGTGTATGAGGCTGCCTTGCATTCATGTCTATTGTGTCAGTCAATTTAGTTGCATAATTCTTGTTACAGTACCTTACAGTAGACATTGTATGTAACACCATGTTGATTCCATGTGTTCAATATAAATGCTTAAATGTTTTCAAATGGACTTTCTGGATGAAGCACCAGTTCAGATACTGTATATCAGGGGTTCTCAAACTCGGTCCTGGGGGACCCCTGTGGCTGCAGGTTTTTGTTCCAACCAGATTCCTAATCAGTGACAACACCTGATAGCACTGATCTCATTTAATTAGCTGGTATTATTCATCTTTTATTCTACATTCAGAAACGCACAGCAGCGTGATTTTTACATTTATAAGAAACTTAGAAATATTTCTGTTTCTGCTATTGATTTAAATGCTTAACTCTCTTTTTATTACATTTCGCCCTTTCTCTGTGCAGTTTGCTCCTTTCATTGAATCTTAATAATGACAATTAAAAACAAGCAGAGCAGATACCCAAGCAAACAACACTCAATCGTGAAAGGCTGCAAAGTACTTTAGCGTCAGCCCCACAAAGCACTAAATAATGGATTAATTAAACAATTAGAACACCTAGAAAAGTAGAATGACAAGATGAAAATACTGTTAAAAAGAAAAAAAATACATATAACTGCTTAGTACATTTTAATATATATACATTTTTTAACAAACTTAGTTTTCTAATTTGTATATTGTTCCCAAAACAGGGAATCTGGGAAACAACAGTTCACTTAATTAGCACAGGAGTCCAATTCAAAACAGAGGCTGATTGGAACAAAAACCTGCAGCCATTGGGGGTAGTCCCCAGGACTGAATTTGAGAACCTCTGCTGTATATACATTATAAACACACACACACAAGCACTGACACACTCACACTCAGACAATTTAAGCCAATAATAATAAAATTAAGTACATTTTGTTCATAAAAATTATAGTTGCATTTTATTCATGTAAAATATATATTCAGTGTGTTCATGTGCTCCCACCCTGTTATGTGATCCTTACTTTCCATTTATGTTTTCATCCATGGGTAGACCAGGTTTCATATGTGAATTTTTTTGAACAGTGTAGAACTTCAACATCTAATTCTACATCTTTAAGAAGCGATGTTTAAACTTCCAATAATTTAGAAGCAGAAAGATTACCCAGTATACGTCTAATGGTGATTTGAAAAATGTAAAACATTAAATTAAATGGGAAGTGAGTTTCCCAAACCAATGAAAGACCGCTTAGGTCTGACTAAATTGTCCAGGTGTGAGTGTATGAGAATTGTGGGGGTCTGTCTGTGTGGCAAACTGGCACCCCATTGTGCCTCTTGTTGAGTCCTCTGTGCTCCCAGAATAAGGCTCCGGCTAACAGTGATGTTGACCAGCATAAGCGGCCACTGAAGTGTGACATAAAAAATATTTTATATGTGAAACTATTTATGCAATTAAGAAATGTATTGGCGGCACGGTGGCACAGTGGTAGCGCTGCTGCCTCGCAGTTAGGAGACCCGGGTTCGCTTCCCAGGTCCTCCCTGCGTGGAGTTTGCATGTTCTCCCCGTGTCTGCGTGGGTTTCCTGCCACAATCCAAAGACATGCAGGTTAGGTGGATTGGCGATTCTAAATTGGCCCTAGTGTGTGCTTGGTGTGTTTGTGTGTGTCCTGTGGTGGGTTGGCACCCTGCCCAGGATTGGTTCCTGCCTTGTGCCCTGTGTTGGCTGGGATTGGCTCCAGCAGACCCACGTGACCCTGTATTCGGATTCAGCGGGTTAGAAAATGGATGGAAGAAATGTATTTTCAAATATATTGAAATGTAAATATATGTTGTGATATCAATATAAGAAAGCTTGTCTCTCCTTTTTATTGTTTTATAATACCATAAATCTTTCATCTTTCCAGACTACAGACATAACTAAACACCGTAGATCAGTTGCATTGAAAGGCCTTCCACATTACCGAGAGAGCACACACCACTATTGAAGACTTGTTTGGTAAGTTTTTTTTTCCCCCCAATCATCATAAAACTAACAACTGTTGTTCACAGTGGTGTATTGCAACATTTGTTTTTATATGTTTTTAAGGTAACTAAGTCAAAGGAATTGGACACTCAAGGTGAGAAAATCATGATGATTGAAATGGTCAGATATGAAAACGATTCCGGGACACTAGACAGCATGGCAGTTGTGATTGAGGACACTGTTGTGGTTGAAGGACTGCCAGATTTTCCCACTGCTTTTTGTGTACTGTTTGGGTTGATTTGTACCTTAAATATGGAGTATCCCAAAGAATGGAAGTACACATTTGAGACCATTCAGAAGGTCTTTCTTAATCTTGGAGAGCAATGTTCAGCTCACACCCTGTCTTTAAAAAATAACTTGTTGCAAGTTCTAAAGCTTTAACCTGGTGTATCAATTATGTTGATATTCATTTTGCAAGGTTAGTAATTATATATAAGTAGAATCTGTTGATTGAGGGTCAATGATGTGCAAACCTTTATTAGTTTTGTCTTTTTTGCAGTTTGTAAATATTTAATGTTTTTGAATATCTTTATTTAATTTGAGATGTTTAAAATCTTTGACGTTTTATTTGTTTAGATCTTGAAAGAATGGAGTAAAACAATCTCTTCTATGGTACAAAAATATTGTCTTAGTGTCTGTTATATGGAAAATGTTTATAGTTTGTTTTATTGTGTTTAAATTGTTTTAACATGAAACTAAAAATGCTTATTAGTTGCCTCTGTTAAACAGATGATTTAATTTGCTCTTGTTGAACATTGTTCAATACTAGTAGTTTGCTTAACACTAATGTTTTTCACAAATTTTAACAGATATGTTTTTCATTGGTGTCTGTTGAGAGACAATAATAAGCAGTTTTGCTAAATAAATGCAGTTTTTCATTTATTAAATGAGCTTTTTTTAGTTAACCCATGCAAGTAATATGTTTTTGTATCACATATCAATTTAAAAAAATGCAGTAACAAATTACATAACTCTTTTTAAGTTGGGTTGTCCAACTTGTTTTTTTAAGCCCTAACACAAGTTGGGTCAATTATTTTTTTTATTTAAAGAGAACAAATTGCTAAAACGTTGTGCTAACTTAAAAAGAGTGATGAAATTAGTTGCTTGTGTGAACGATAGGGGGTGCCCTCACTCCATTGAACCCCTGTCCACGACTCCAGACACCAGGTAAAAGTCCTCAAGCTGACTTTATTTTGTCGCCACAGTGCACAACGCACACTCTCCACCACAATACTCATTAACAAACAATAAACCACAATAATACAATCCTCCAGCTCCCAGACGCGTTGCCACCCTTCCACCCAGCTCAGCTCGCCGTCTGGGAGCTCCCACAGTCCTTTTATAATCCCTGACCCAGAAGTGTTCTCAATCCCCAGTCCATGTAATCCTCAATCACTTCCGGGTCAGGTAAAAGTTCTTTTCTTCACCCCGGAAGTCCGTCGCTCTTCCTGTGACAAACCTCCGGGTCACAGGGCACGAAGAAGCCCTCGGTCCTCCCTGCAGCTCCCTCCTGTGGCCCCCACGGCATCCAGCAGGGCTTTGCATAAAAACTCCAATGTCCATGATGCCCTGCTGGTCTTCTGGGGACCTCCACGCTGCAAGTAGGGCTCCACCTGGCGGCTTGGGGGTATTGGCCGGGATAAATGGCCGGCCATCCTTCACACTTGATAATTTTAAGTTAGGGGAGTCGAGCATTTTTTACAGTGTACTAAATAAACAAATAAAGCCCGTACAGTTCTCATATTTGCTAGTGTGCTCAATGAAAAAGTAGGTATATAAAAACCTTCACTTGAAACGTATTTCTGTTTAACTGTAAGAGTATATTCGCCAAATGTTCATTTATTAATAGGATCCATTAAGTGGATAAAAAAGTAAGCATTCAGGTAAACAATTCAGTTATGGAAGATACACAAAGATTTTTGGAAATAATTTAAATTGAACAGTCATGGAGTAGCACCAGTATAATTAACATAAAATATTTCAGTTCAATGTGAAAAATAGAACCCTCTGGCTTTTCCTCCTTGACTTGGACATCATTTTTATTTTCCCGATTATGATTTCCCTGAAACGGTTTGTTTCTCTTCGAAACTCCCAGGAGGATTTGTTCAGCCCCTCTCAGATAGCTGTAAAACACATCCCTGCTTGAGAGCAGAAATCTCCAGGGACTCGCTGATGCAAACCCTGTCAGCATTTTGAAAAGTTCCCTCCAAGCTTGAACATTTTTATTATACTGAAGGTTAGCCTTCTGGTGATCCATCTTTTTAAAATGACACAAGTTTGAGGGGATACTAGAGCCGGCAAAAAGTCACTAACCTGCCAAATTTATCATCAATATTGAAAAAAGCTTGGGGGTCACAACTTTTGTATTTTGGATACTGAGAATTTACAGGCTGATATTACCTGTGCCTCCTGTCATGAAGTGTGTTTTTCATTTCACTTCTAATCAAATGCAAAATATGTGTGCCTATGTGTATATTCTTTCTTAATACTTCCACTGTAGAAGTAGGTCTTTTAGGATTTTATGGGGCTGTAAATGATTCAATCCTAATGGTTTAATGGCATAAATGTGGTTGAGTGTGTGTGTGTTTCACATAATGGATTGTGCCCCATCTACAGGGTGGTCCTGATCTAATTATGCAGATCCAGATCGTCTGGATGACTTTGATTTATGCGGGGACGATTCCGGTTCAGTGTGAGGACAATTCTTCATGTCGTCAGTTCGCACACTTCTCAATGGTCCAAGATTTTTTGGGTAATTTTCTATGTAATAAACTTAATAAGTTATAGCGTAATGAAAATTGCATAATTAGATCTGGACAACAACATTTATTTATATAACACATTTTCATACAAAAAGTAGCTCAAAGTGCTTTACATAATGAAGAAAAGAAAAAGAAAAGACAAAATAAGAAATTAAAATAAGACAACATTAGTTAACATAGAAAAGGAGTAAGGACCACCCCATATGTGAGGTAGAATGCCCAGAGGGGACTGGGCGGTCTCATGGTCTGGAATCCCTACAGATTTTATTTTTTCTCCAGCCGTCTGGAGTTTTTTTGTTTTTTCTGTCCCCCCTGGCCATTGAACCTTACTCTTATTCTATGTTAATTAATGTTGACTTATTTTGTTTTCTTATTGTGTCTTTTATTTTTCTATTCTTTATTATGTAAAGCACTTTGAGCTACTGTTTGCATGAAAATGTGCTATATAAATAAATGTCGTTGTTGTTATATGATGGGTTTCTGCTTTGCTCTGGTTGGTCCCAACATAAATTCCAACTCCACATAACCCTGCCCTGCTCACTCTTTTTCCATCTTTCAAACGATTTAGTCTATCAAAGGATTTATAATTGTGCTGACTTTCAAGCTGTGAAATGCAACTGTATAAAATCTAACGCTAATTTAATAAATATGTCTAAGCATTTTTAATTGGTTGTTTGAGGGGTGATAAGGTTGATGATTGCTGTCATTTTTGTTTTGTATTTTTGTATTGATTTTTTCTTTCATTAAAAATGAGCTTTAACAAACATTTTTCATATAATTGGCATTGTTATGGTAATAGTTAAGTTTAGAAGATAAATGATTCACTCAATATATTTCTCTTACCTTTCCATTCTATCTATAAATTCCTTTGGATTTAATGGTTTTAGCTTAAATGTGACCTCTCATTTGCCAGCATCCCTTCCAGGCTTGGCGTCTTCTGTGAATACACTACAGCAAGTATGGGCTCTGGGCACTATGGGCCTGTATTGAATAAGGTGGGTTAGGGAAATAAATACATGAATAAATACACATATTTATGTCTATATGCAATTCCAGAATGTGTATTTGTGATATTTGTTGATTGAAGGATGCTTAATCCATGACATAGAGCAGCTTCTCTATTCTGGAAACCTTGAACCTGCAGGACCATAGACCAGCATGCCAACCTGTACAGTGCAGACTGGCAGTGTAAGGATTACTTGTACAATGAGAAGTCATAGTACAGAAACAGCCCTCTGAGGAAGGAAACTCCACAGCACTTATGTTCTTAGATTTGACACCACTGACCATTTAATTTTATTAAATAGGCTGGAAAATTACATTGGGCTCTTGGATGCTGTCCTTGCCTGGTTTAGTTTTATTTATCAAATCAATTTTAGTATGTGTGGAAATGTGCTGACAGTACTCCGTCATTATACTCAGAAGTTAAATATGATGTCCCGCAAGGCTCAGTACTGGTATCTTTACTGTTTTCTCTTGACATACTTCTATAGGGAACAATCATTAGAAAATATAACATTAATTTTCACTCATATTCAGATAGCACCCAATTATAATTTTCTTTAAGACCACATGATATTTCTCCAGTGGTGTTCTTTATTAATTGTGCCAGTAAAAGGAGTGTATAGATGAGTACTACTTGTCTCTGAATGCAAGAAAAAACAGAAATGTTAGTTATTGTGGGGTAATAATAATAATAATAATAAATAATAATAATGCATGTTTATTTGTGTAGTGCTGGAATGATGCTGACAGCAACATTCTGTCACTTTCTGTTTCAGTTGGAATCACTATTAGTTCAACTACATCTGCGTGCAATTTAGGCGTTATCTTTTGACACTAGCAGGCTGTTTAAAATACACGTTACAAAACTATTCAAAATGTTTTTTCCATTTCCATAAAACTGTTGGGAAATTGAGACATTTATAAATATGCAGGATAGTAGAAAATTAATTCATGAATTTATTTCTGGTAGGATTGACTACTGCAATGTGTTAATCAGTGGCTATGCAAATCATTATTTAATTTTCTTTCAGATAATTCAAAATGCTGCTGCAAGAATCATTACAGGAACTAGAAAATACAAACACACAACTCCAGTTCTTAAATCCTTACACTGGCTCCCGGTTAAGTTTAGGGCATATTTTGAAATCCTCCCTTTAACATAAAAAGCCTTAAATGGCCAAGGTCCTGCTTACTTAGCTGAGTTTATCATTACTTACAAACCAGAGCACACATTGAGATCTCAAAATGCCCACCTACTAAACATTGAAATAATTAGCAAAACAACAGTGGGAGATCAAGGTTTTAGTTTCAGGGCCCTGAAACTGTGGCATGATCTGCCTCTGATTCTGCTAATGTAAGAAACGTCCCTTCAATCTCAGCTTTTAAATCCAGTTTGAAGAATCACAACTTTGCTCAAACATACCATGACTAGAACTGCTGATTAGCTAGCTGTGTATACTGCATCTATTTTTTTACTAATTTGTACAGTAACATAAGTAATACATTATTTATAAACCATTACTAACTCTTCTCTATTCAGTTTCTCTTCTCTGTATCTTGCTGTGACATTTGGGACCACTGCTCTACTGCCAAGCTCTTAATCTCAGATAAAGCAGTATTGGAATTATTGGATTAAAAAGGTCCTTTCATTAGATTGGATGGCCAGGAGGGGGTAGATGCCAGTTGGCAGAGGTCTCCAGGACTGTGTCTGGCTTTGACTTTCTCTCTTAAAATCTTCACCTTATACTTTGGCTCGTTAATTAATTAATGGGCAGATATTGTTGGTTTCCATTTATTTTAATCAGTTTTTGCTTTATTTCTTGTGTGTTCTAGCAAATCTGTATTTTATATGCACTTATTCTGTATTTAGTATAATGAATAATTACATGTTACGTCAGAATTTGTTGATAGTGCGCTACGCCTGCACTCAGTGAAGAGTGCTATACAAAAATAAGTTGTATTGTCATTGTATTGCTCTTGATGTGGTGCTTGGGAATATTTGACTTAAAAAGAGAACTGATGAAAAATATAAAATGTCAATTTCTTCTGCAGATCTCTATAATTCTAAAGAATAGTCTAGAAAAAAGGTACAGGTTACTATACAGATAAGGCAAATCCAGCAGATGTCCAAAAAGAAAGCACAAATATCAAAACACTAAACATTTGGGGGATTTCCATCCACTATCCATGTATGTGCTAGTGTATTATTATTACTATCCACGGCACCTGTCAAAGACAGTTAATAGAATAATTTGAAAGTATTTGCTATTCTTTGTCCTACGTATACCTTCAGCAACTTTCCTCTATATTCGCATGTGTCTGAACCTGTCTTCACTGACACTTCCTCTCTCGAACGTGCTCCTGTAAAGCTTACTTCTCAGACTGTTATTATTTTCGAGACACCCTTCTCATCTCCTGTCCAGTTTTATGTTTTCTGTTTTTTAAGGCGATTCTCTCAGAGCGCACCGTTACTCCTTCTTTTGCGTCTCACACTTCCACATTCGTCGTATCACCAGAGCCAAACTGACCAATCACACCAAAGCTAAACTGACCAATCAGATTGCTCAAAGGGACCGGACACACGCAGACCATAGTGTTTTATTAAATAGTAGACTGTTATTATTATTAATATTATTATTATTATATTTGTATGGGACACACAATCCTTAAAAAATACCTTTTTACCTCAACTATTTTTATCTCAAAGTGTTCGATGTGAGTGCTATGGCAGCCCAACCAAGATGGCTGGCAGTTCCTTTCCAGGAATATGAGGCCTGCTTAGAAGGACAGAAGGTGGCCGCTTACAGGAGTTGTCTTCACCCAATGCACTCAATGGCAGCATCTCACTGGTGGTACTCCTCTATGGAAACATGCAAGGTAGGCCAGGAATTGCAATCCCATGGGGTAACCCTGTGAGAAATCTTGGGTGCACCAGAGGCAACTCCATGGGATTGTTGTATCCTCTTTGAGGGGCTTTTGCGTGACCTGGAAGTGCTTCCTGCTTGCAATGCTGTGGTACTGGAAGTATTCATGGGTGCGGTTTAAAAAAGATGAGATTCCCGTATAAGTGGTCAGAGTCGGGAGGAGAGTGGATGAGACTACGTGGGAGATGTGGAAAGAGAGAAGAGAACATGTTGTATTATACTGCTGTGGAAAAGGATTTGGAGGTCTGTGAAGGTATTGTAAAATTAAAACATGTTCTGTTTGAACCCTGGATGGTGTCATGTAGTTGTGTCTCTGGGTTTAAGGGCTCAGTGGCGACCCCGATTGGTCACACCTTACACACACACAAACAGACAATTTTATTCAAACATTAGAAAATAAAATTGCATTAGCTTGACTTTTAATGTTGATTTAACTACTTGAAACAATGCCTGCTAAGGCAATGGTAGGTAGTGCATCAGTAGTCTCTGGTAGAAGAAGATCGGGTATGGCAAGCTGAATTAACATTGTTATTTCCCATTTTAAGATTTTTAAATTATCTGAACATGCATTTAAGATATCTTAAAATTAACTATAGATATCTGGAAACACATGTTTTTGTGGGGTACAAAATCTGTACATTTTGGTTTATATTTCCGTTATATTTTGCTCAAGACAAGACAACAGATTAACCACATTCAGGACAAATCAAAGCATGTCTTCTTCCCATTTATACCTCACTTTTAAAACAGCTGTTCCAACAAAGAAAGGAAGACATGCTGGTGGCTCAATGACTTTATAACCTGAGAAAGGATGGACATCTAATTATTTTACAGCCTGGGAAAGGAAGACATAGTGACACCTCGGAGAACATAAAAAGTTTTAGGGTTTGGGAATTAATTCTTCATATTGACAGCCAGCCAATCAGAATATCTAACAATCACATCTTGCAAACCCATAGTAGAATTTTACAATAAATATGCCTCGTCTGAGGAGCGATATAGTGAGCAAGGAAGGAGGGAGGAAGAAGAAGGGACGAAGACGTCACTGGTTATCAGAAAAGCATCATGTGCTAGCTCACAAGCCGCCTGCGACATTCATCCTTGTCATCTTTACTTTTTCGTAAGCTTTTTGTAAAGACCATATATATCCAGACTTTTCTATCAGTTCTATTTGCTATTATTCTTTGTTCCAGTGGTTTTATTATTATTTCTGTAATAAATACCATGCTGTTTTTAACTTTCTATACTTTGTCTTATTGTTTATAGAGTGATTGTAGTAATAAGTTAGATTTCTTTGAGCACCTCGTGTGGCCAGAGGTTTGCCATACGCTCTGTGCTGCGAGCTTTATTAAGGCTGAGAGTGAGAGCTCCACTCAATAGTAAAGAACAGTACGTAAAGTAAGGCATTCTTGGCTGATAAATGGCATATAGTCAAAAATGCTGAGGCTTTGTATGTTTAAATGTATTCTTGTAGACCAAAAGTAATATTTAGGTTTGAGATATCATTAAAACATCGTATGTTGTTCATGCCGATAATAAGTCAGTCTCTTGAAGTGCTGAGAGAGTGACAGGCCTTGTTATTCCTAAAGCACTTGTGTGGTTTAAAGTGCCAGAGGTGAATCAGCTGTGTGTGTGTCATTCATGGGGCACTGTTGCGGTTAGGGTCAGTGTTTATGCGTATAGCTCTGTATGTGTGTGTTAATCTTAAAGTGCAACAGTAGACCAACCTGGTAAAGAATTTGACGAGTACACTTACCCTTAAGAAAACAGATAAAGGGTAAGTAGAGGGAAATACTACGATAATACACACGTATTTCAAGATATGTTTAAAATGCATTTTGAGATATCTCTAAACGTTATTTCAGCTGGCCATAACAAGAGCATGTTCTGAGATATCTTAACAAGTAAACTGCCTTTCAAGTTTGTTTTTCCAGTTAATTTGGCTTGCTATGATCTGGTGCAAGCTTCTTGTCTTTGGCTGTTTTTGGGCTTGGCTTATGAAATGCCTATGCAAAAACTAGACAAAAAAACTTTAAATGGGAGTTGTTTTGCTTTTTTTTAGCAAAAAAACTCTGCCAGTAGGGTAAGCAAAATTTTCTTGACAAAATTTCTTAAAGTAAGTTAAATAATCGTAAATATAAATATTTTGATAAGTCAATAATTCTTACAATAAGGAAAACAAGACTTAATGTCATGACATAAGTACTTTTTACATGCTTAGATTTCATTCTTTGCAGTGTGTCCAGATGGTTTGATCCAGAGAAGAATGCAAAGGCTGGACACTTTGATGAATTCCAACAGGACGGCACCGAGGTGTGAGACCATTGTGATAGACAGACAGACAGTGAGTGTAGTGTGTTGGGTAAGGGTACGGCTCTTTTTCATAAACTTATTCAAATATTTTTTTAGGAGAGCACGGTTGCCCTATGTACCCCATCTTCTTCTTGCTTCTTTCTGTAACCAGTATTTTCCCTTAATTTCTATGATATTAAAGAATCAAATCCATAACCTTCAACTCTGCCTTGTTTTGGTTTTTGCCTCAGGATTTTTCTTACAATTCAAACATTACTGTTAGTAATGAGCTTTTCCTTTAACAAGACATACAAGATAAACATATCGATATGTTCAGAAATGTAATATCACATATAAAGCATGTTTGCATATCTGTTTAAAACAATAATCATAGTAGTGTACTGTCTGAGGCCATAAACCTCCCTAAAGGAGCAGCAGGCCTCTGTTCTGAGGTGTGAGCGTTTCCTTACTTTCGCATACTAATGGTGACCCTTAGGGGTTAGAAGTGGTAGCAGTTTGTGCAATAAAAAGCTAGTTTTTGTTCTATGTTCTTGTTTCCAGGTTTCCTCTTATGAGTTGTTATACATGCGTGCGTATCTTACAATTTTGAATATGGCACATCGAGCTGACACATGTGTGCTCATTCAGGAATGTAACATGATGAGTAAAGGGGTTGCAAAGTTACTTTTGTTTATGTCTGCTGCATGGATAGCAGCAGTGTGGTTTGTTTTCAGTTTTGTTTTTATAAGTTTATTTTTAGTTTTAAGTTAGACCGGTTGATGTAAAAATTTCGTTTTGAATGTTGTGTCTTGTTTTTGGTCCCCCCCTTGAAACATTCATTGGTGTCGCACTACTGGGGAGACTCGGAGAGCTGGAAGGCTCTTGTTTATTTAAACTGAGTAAGGAGGAGGGGAGGGGTGTCAACTGACCGCACTCCGGAGTGGTGGGCGAGACTGAGAGCACAGTGCGAAGAATAGCTGTGTGGCTCAGCAATGGGCTGATGGTAGGAGTAAATTAGACAGTATGGGCTCCATTTTTTCTTTCTTTATTTATTGAGGAGGTTTTTTTTTTTTGTAGTCTGTTCCTTAGCCTGGGCTGTTTTTTAATCTTTGTAAATATTTTTTAAGACTGTTAGTACCCTTGGGGGTTACATGGACAGTAGCCTTGATACTTTATGAAATTTTTGCACCCAGATTTTTGCTTGCATTTTGGATGTATTTTATTTTAATGACCTCTTAGGCACAGCCAACAGCATTGTGTCTGTCTGCGGAGTGAGTGTCGACCGCATCGAGAGGTTTACTCACCTCAGCAGTGACATTCATGTCTCTTGTGACTCTTTCTATGAAGTCAGTAGATGGATTGGGATAGCATGGGGGGTCATGAGGTCCCTGAAAAGGGGTGTGTGGTGCTCCCGATATCTATGCAAAAAGAGAAAGGTCCAAGTCTTTAGAGTACTGAGGGCCTCATGCATAACGCCGTGCGTAGAATTCACACTAAAACATGGCATACGGACAAAAGCGGAAGTGTTCGCATGCACAAAAAAATCCAGATGTATAAATCTGTGCGTTTGCCACCTTCCACGTACTTCCACTGCATAAATTCCGGTCAGCGTGAAAAGTAATGCACATGCACGCGCCTGCTACCACTCCCCAACTCCTCTCAGAATTACGCCTCTTTGAATATACAAATCAATATAAATAACTCTTAAGCTCAGTGTTCAGTGAAAAGGCAATGGCAAAAGCACGGGAGAAAATAGAAGAATTTCAATGAATACCGAGTGGAGGCAAGGAAAAACGTACTATTTGATGATTAGACAGTGGTATTTCCACTTTAATCATGTAGTTTATTTTGTCATTAAAGTAGAACATCATAAACTTCATCTTAAAATCGTTTAATTTACTAGGTTCTTAGATCCCATCGTAACTAAAGTAGCACGTTAAATGCTTTGTTTTGTATATGTTCTTCTGTGAATCACTACTTGCTTCTTAAATGGGCTTTCTCTTCCTCCGACAGGACACAGAATCCATTACATTCGTGATATTTCAGCTCTCTGAATAATTTAAATACTGAGATGTATACTTTATATCATTTTCATGATGATAGGAGTTAAAGCACGTTATTAAACATGGGAACACAATGTCGCAGTGATAGTGAAGAGCTAGCGCCTCGTCCAGAGATTGTTCCTGCCTCACACAAGATGGTTGTTGCGCCGTGTGAGACCTTCGATGAAATAGTTTATTGCAGCAGTACTGTCTCTTTCAAATGTACTAACCCCCAATTTCTGTCCTTCCTTTTCTTTCTCCAAGTACCCAATCACCACATGATCAGCTCTATAATAGATGTTAAGCCATCTGTAAGCTTAGAATGCCAATTCTTCAAAACTTTTAAGGAACATTGAAATATCTTCGTAGTACATGTTTAATTATTCTATCCATCTATACTTCCAGTATCGCGCCAGCCCCAGCAAGAAAACAGCATGAGGCAGGAACAATCTGTGAACGGAGCGCCAGCTCCTTGCTAGCGCTGTGACACCGTGTCCTCACATGTTTAATTATTAACAATATAGATTACTTAAATGATGTTAACATTTTATCTGTATAATGCAGTGGTTCTCAACCTATAGGGGCCTAGGGCTAAGAAGTAACAAAAAGGGGGGCGTGAAGATGTGAAAAAAAGATAACAAGAATCAAAAATATGAAAAAAAGATCTGTTGAAACCAAAACAAATTAACTTAAACTACATTCTGATACTAGAATAATAAATATAGAGTTAGATAAATTTCGATAAACGTGAAGTAGGTATAATAAAATATGCATCTACATTTCAAAAAAATGTTAGGGGGGCGCGATTAAAACTGCTTTGAAAACTCAGGTCGCAAATACTTAAAGGTTGAGAAATGTTGGTATAATGTAATAAACATATTTTGCTTCATTTCATCTTAAAAATGACATCGTCATCATATGTAAATACACACTTTATAAAGTGGCTCAGGTTGTGCAATATTATAACTATATCGCAAGTTTACAGTGAGGTAATTGTACTTATAAGTTCAAACAGTTCTACAAGGAGCACTTGATGGACTGATTGAGTGAGTTTAGAGTTCTTGGGATGAAACTGTTTCTGAACCGCGAGGTCCGTACAGGAAAGTCTCTTAAGCATTTGCCGTGTGAGAGCAGTTCAATAGACAGCATGGCTGAGGCAGCGTGTGCTTGATGCTGTATCCCAATAATTCTCTTTCCGATCAGCTGCTGTAGATCTGTGATTCCCCACTCAGATACAGTGATATAAATACTCTGAGTGGTGCAGTGAGATTAATATGGAAAAAGATGATCCGCTGTGGCAACCCCTAACGGGAGCAGCTGAAAGAAGAAGAAGGTGCAGTGAGAGTAACAACGCTAAAGCAGCTATGGTATTTGGAATATTTTGTCCATTCCGTGGATCATTATATTGTTACAGGTTAATTACAATCAGATGCCTTAAAATAATAAACAATAATTTTAGTGTATTTGATAAAGCTGCGTCAGGGATGTGGATCTAAAAAAGAAAGGGAAACCACACTGGAACACTAGCACTGCTTTGACGCTGGGTGCTGCCAGTTTGCAAAACCGAACAGAGAACTAGCGTATGCTATGGTTTGAGCTAGCATGAAAATGTGCATGACTTTATGCCAAGTTTTGGTTTTATACATTGCGATGTGAGCGTGGATATGGGTGTACGCAACATTTTTGTGCTTATGAACCATTTATACATGAGGCCCCTGGTGCCTCCTGTCTTGCTATACGATTGCAAGACATGGACGCTATCCAGTGTTCTGAGATGAAGACTGGACTCCTTTAATACTGTGTCTCTTCGGAGAATCCTTGGGTACCGCTGGTTTGACTTTGTGTTGAATGAGCAGTTGCTCATGGAGTCCTGAATGAGGCACATTACCTGCCCTGTGAGGAAGCGTCAGTTACGGCACTACAACCATGTGTTGCGATTCCCAAAGATTGATTCAGCTCACAGGACCCTCATTGTTGAGAACCCAAGTGGCTGAACCAGGCCAAGGGGATGCCCACTTCACACCTGGCTGTGGCACATAGATGGTCATTTCTGGAGGGTGGGACTGGACTGCGTGTCTGCCTGGGGGGTTGCCATCCAGGATCCTGAGCTGTTTTGTCATGTGGTGGGTGAGGCAACATGCTGTACCAGTGCATGCTCCCCACCTGACCTGACCTGACAGGTTTAGTGTTTCTGGGTCTCTTTTTGAAATTTTTACTCCACTTGCATCTTGTCCAAGATTTACCAAGGATTGTTATAAATAAAATCTTCTTTTCTTTTGTCAACACCTAACTCTGCCTGCTTTCTGTGGTCATCAATGGTCCCAGTTGGTCCTGACGACTAGCAGCACACGTGATCCTGCAGGTGGCCTGTGACATACTGACTATTTTATTTTACAGCACACTAACTATAATACCAGTAATATTATTGTTATCATTAGTGACCCTGAGATGGATGCCCTGTCCAAGCCTGATTCCAGCATTTACCCAAAACTGCCAGGATGTATGCAGCTCTCGATTACATTAAGTGGGTTTCACTATTTTATTATTATTACAAAAACCTCTTAAAATGAGGAAATCTGTTCTCTGCCACACAGAACTGCTCAGTGGCTTATGATGAGTCTATCAAATCAGGGGATCTCTTATCACTGAATAGATAAGCGTTATCACTTTTCATCAGTTTCATCCGAACAGGCCAGTAGGCACCTACTGAGCCTACCAACAGGCACAGAAGGTTTATTTTCAGTGATGTAATGATGGATAACAATATCCACACTTATGAGGATCAAGTAAGCATTTAAGAAAGGGCAAATGGCAGCACTGTCATTTTGAGCTTTAATATCAGACTTGTGATAAGATATTTTACTAATGAGGTGTAATAATGAATATTAACAGAGGCTATCTGTTGATGAAGGTATAAAAAGTACAAAAGAGTTTTAAAAATCTGATTATATTATACAAACGATGGTATGAGTTGCTTAATATTCTGCTGATAATGAAACACTAGTTACAAATGAACATTTATTTGTAAGTGTAGCATCAACTGGACTGCACCTACAGTATGTGCCATTCAAAGCTCCTGCTGTGAATGAACTTGGTTGTAACTGTCAATCCATTTGTGGACTTGATTCTTAGATTATGAGGTCCAAAAAGAAGGCAGGGGGCTCAAATCTATTGCAGTGGACATTGGTCATTATAAGGTTGATAATAAGACTAATGACCTGAATCTGTGGCACAGAATAAGCTCAGAGGAGCATAAAGACAAAGGAGTTGCCTGAAAAAGCAAAGGCAATCTGATGTAAATGTAGCCCTTTAAAACTTGAGTCATGAGCTGTTAATAGCAATGTTCATGATATAATTAAAATCGAATTTCAAGTTTATTTTAGTATGCTTGTTGTTAACTTGTTATGTAAACTTATTGAGAATGTTTTAAACTTAAAAGTAAATTCTGTTATTTATGTGAATTTTTTTTTTATTTGGATGGTAGCAAATGAGGGTGCAGGTCAGAGAGGGAGGGAAAAATAAATAAGGGAAGTGGAAAGCAACAGCATAAAAACCGATAAATTTAAGACAGCTATATTTGAGCTGTTGTCGTCAGAAATGTAGTTATTTTTGATGGTAAATTTCAACTAGAAATTTATGTAACAAAGATTTGATTCCAGCATGAAATTAACTGTCAGGAAAGAATAGGTGGACGGTGGTTGGATGGATTGTGTCGAGGACGCCAAACCAGTGTGCTGTGTGGCACCATTCGTGAAAGCCTGCACAAAGGAGACGTTGGCAGACATTGGAGTTCATCGTCGCTGCTGGAAGTTGTTGCAGCTTACCAACTATCACAGCTGACTTAGCACTTGCCACGACACACATGACAGCCATCTTGTTTCTCCTGGGGACAAGCGATTTCTGCGTACTCTATTAGAGTGAAGGAGTCTGTCACGGAGTAACATCGAAATCGCAAGTAAGAACCAGGCCTGCAACATTTAAGTGTGGTACTATTTACATGACTTTTTTATCCTTATCCTTTCTATTAGTTTTTGCCAGCTTAGGTTTAATAAGGAGATGTTATTAGTTTAATGCTTTATGCTTTCTGAGAAAGACATGTTGGGTAAACACTAAAATGTGCTTCTTGGACTTAAATCTAATGAAGTTATGATTTTGTATGGGATTAGGGATGTCCTGTATATAATATTTAAATAATCACTGGTCTACAAAAAAATATTTTTTGTTTGCTACTGGGAACTTCAGACCAGCTCTCTATTACGTTTTCTACATTGATTTCATATATGAAATCGGAATTAAGCTAGCACGTCAGATTTTTGAGATAGACATCATTGCCATTTTGACACTTTTGAATATCAATATAATATATCAACACAATATAAAGAGTTTGGACTGTGTCCCACCAAAATTGTTTGAATGTATTTATTCTGAAAACAAACCAGAAGACGACACTTTAAAACATGTTTATGTCAATTTATCTCAATATAAAAGTGAGGTCAGTGTGCTCAAAATTTTCCGAGGCAATTGCTTTTGCGCTTCTACTGCACATCCGTCTCTCTTTGCACGAACCAACAACAGTCACTCATCATGCTCGGAGTAAATTTTCTCTGATATCGGTTTTCCATCACCTTTGCATCTTGATGAAATCTTTCCCCATGCTCATCTCTGACATTGCTTAGATTTGATGGAAAAAAGTCGAGATGAGAATGTAAAAAATGCGTCTTCAGTGACATTCGGGCTCCCATAATTTAATATACTTTCAGCATATTCTCCACAAGCTCAGCATAATTCTCTGCTCTGTGACTGTCAAGAAAATTCTGGACAACCTGCACAAATGAGGGTGCTGATTCAATTGGCTTCAGTTTCCTTTTGAACTCATCGTCAAGCATCAGTTCATGGATTTCAGGGCCAACAAAAACACCTTCCTTAATTTTAACTTCACTTTTCTCAAGACCAAACTTATTTCTTAAATGCTGAAATGCATCACCTTTACTGTCCAGTCACCCTAGTTGTTCAAGACCTGGAACATCATAACTAAAAAATGGGACGTGCTGGACGAAAACATTTTTCAGATTTGGAGTCAGCAAATGAAATTTTTTAAAGTAAAGGTGAAAGAATCCTAGTAGCAAAATGTTTGTTGACCAGTGAATATTTCATGCATTTAAACTAAATAGCTGAGCTTTTGTGTGTGTGTGTGTGTTTTTAAATAACTGGCCTAGTCATAAAAGGAGAAAGGATTTAGCATGTGCTTGATTTATTATTAAATGTGGTTTAGTAGTGATGGGTGAAATCCATAGTAAATTTATGTAAATTAGAATTACCAAAGTTTACGAGAAAACTTGTAAATCTGGCCCACCTTAAATCCACTTGCACGTCTCCATTCAGCTCTTTTGTCTTGTAAATGTGTCGATAATCTCAAGCAGCAAGCTGCCTGCTATACCATCGCCCCCACCGCCGGAGAAACTGCAAAAACCTCTCCCAAAACGTCTAACTTGGCTGCCACAAGTCCCAGTGAGGCATTATGCAGACGTATTGCTGTTGGTTTAAAGGAGCTCAGTCACGTTTCTTGACACATTTCTGCTGAATAGTTCGTTGGCTGAAAGTCCTCAGTGGTAGTGTGTCTAAGAGAGGAGGTGCAGTTTTGTTCATAATGGCACTCATTTTATTTGTTTTAATTCTCTCCTCCACTTCTACATCCAGGGGGTTTAGAGTGTGTCCCACAACTGAGCTTACCATTTTAATTATCTTACTGATTCGTTGGGCCTGTCTTGAAGTGATGTTAAAAGCCCAGCACACCTTAACATACAAAATTACACTGGACATCACAGAGTTGTAGAAGATGTGAAGGATGTCACTACCCATATTTAAGGAACACAGTCTCCTAAGGAAAAAGAGCCTGCTTTGTTCCACGAACAGTCCAGTCTTTCATTTACTGTATGTGGACCCCCCAAGTACTTGTAGGAGTGGACCACCTCAACTCTTTGATTAGTGACTGCACACAGGGGCTCTGAGGTGTGATGAAAGTCCTTGGTTTTTCTGATGTTAAGATGCAGGAGATTCTCTTTGCACCAAGAAACAAACATCTCCCCCTCACTCCTCTCCTCTTTCTCATCCACCTTGTTAATACACCCCATAAAAGCAGAATCATCTAAGAATTTCTGCAAGTGACCTGACCTGCTGTTATATCTATGGTCTGAGGTGTCACAGTGTGAAGAGTAAATGTGACAGGCCTGTTCCTTTTGGTGCTCCAGTGTTGTTCACACAGTCCTTGAGTTTCACAGATGGTGGTCTGCCTGATAGATAGTTCATTATTGAGGACACCAAATCTCTGAGATGACTGAATGGTATTGTGGTATTGGAGGCATTGGAGAAATCAATAAACAGAATTGTCACAGTGCTACCAGCTTTGTTCAGGTGAGATTAATCCTTGTGGAGCAGACAGATACTGTAATTGCATCCTCCACTCCATTCTTTGTTTGATAGGCAAACTGCAGTAGGTCCAGTCCAAGTGGTCTACCATAAGAGGACTCATATAGTCCAGGACCAGTCTCTCAAAGGACTTCACGGTGTGTGACATAAGTGCCACTGGCCTGTAGTCATTAGGTGACGAGGCACCTGCCTTCTTTGTGACAAGAACAATGCAGGATGTTTTCCACAGCAATGGCACTTTCAGCAGCTCAGTTTTGTGGTGACCAATGCTGTTGCCACCCACCCTTCAATGGCATAGGTTTAATTCTCAATCCAGAAATGTTCTGCATGGTTGTTCTGTATTATTGTAGGATTTGTCAGGAGTACTTCAGTGTTCTCATGCCTACAAAATATATAACTTAACAATAAATCTGAGCATGATTTTGAAATTTTTGTTAAACTGATGACTCTCCATTTCCCAGATGTGAGTGAGCTGGGGTGGTAGTGTATGTCCATATGCCTTGCGTAAGACCACTGTTTTCTCCAGTGATGATTTTTGATTTTTTTGAGTCTGATCGTGGAGGATATGAAAAAGCAGGTTTAGAAAATAAATTGCTGGATTGAAATTTGAGAAGTTAAACAGACAAATACACAAATCTGGCAGTGTATAGCTAGTGCAAAACTGTTAAACTGTGAATTACACTTGTTGAACTGTGTGTTTGACACTTACTCAAAGTCTCACAGTTTCTCCATTATGCAAAAAAAACGGGTCGCTCCTTGTGACTGCAAGTTCAGTTCCCATCAATGATTCATGAGTCATTTTACATGGCATTGCTCACATTGTGGAAATACATGCAGGCAATGGAAACATTATGATTTATAAGGTCACTTTCGATAGAAGTGTCAACTAAATAACTCCGAGTGAGAGTGCTTTCTACATTGCTGTTATGCTCCTAATAGCAGGGTATGATTGTGGTATTGTGCCTGCAAATAGATAGGCTTTAGAGTAGGTAAGCGAGTCAAATCGCTTCATTTAACTAAGAATCTATCAGCCAGGACTTGACGTGATTCAGCTCTGAAGCCGGAGTCAAGGTATTGTCTGGAGAAATAGCTAAATGCGGCAAACCCTCCTAAATTATCTGGTCCACAATTTTGCTTTGAAGGGTGAAACGGACAGAGTTTCATTAAGGCAGATTGGTATGAATTGTTTCACAGTTTAGGGCCTCTTCATCTTTTGAATTCTTTAAAAATATTGAATGTTTTAAGGTTACTGCCATCTTGGGACCAAAGTGATCGACCTGGTGCATGATTAGCAACTCCTGCTTATAGCTTTAAGCCTTTACACAGACACAGCAGATTTTTTTAACCTACCAAGAGATCAGCTAGGAGCCACTAAAACAAAGAGCTATCACTTGTTTTACTACAGCTAAGCTGGGCAAACTTTTTGGCCTGAGGTTTATACAAAGTTTAAATGCTTGAATGGATGGATTGGCATCCCAACTGGGACAGAGACTGAAATCTTACCTGGTCTGGAGGCCATCATGGATGGACTACATAAGTGGATGTGCAAGCCAGCTAGGATAACTCTAGGTTTCTATTCCAATAACATAATGGGCGGACAGTTGGGGACTGGTTATCCGTGACAGTTTATCCCCCAGGGCGAAAGGTGGCAGTGTCACTCTGGCATGGCCCTGTAACATAAGTTTATTATGTAACTGCCATCTGTAGAAAAATATTTTATAAATCTAGTTTTCTTTCTAGTCACATGCACAGTGGACACAGATTTGGCTAGGGGGTTCATCATTTAGAACTGCTAGGCAAGCATTAGAAGACAAGATAGGGACAACTGTGAAATGGCCACTATATACTATTTTTGTGTGTTAAAGTCAGCATGAAACTGTATCCCCATTTCCTTGTTTGGAATGGCATGAGTCACCAAAGTGGGGGTCTGCACATGAAGAAAGAGTATAAAGCCTTGGAACATTGCCCGACACACCTTTGAAGCCGGTGGATTGATGTGAGATAACGTCATTCAATCTGGAAAATCCTTCCAAAGCAGCGACAAAAATGGCAGACTCTATACATTGGGACCCCACTCCCGAAGGTCTTGTCATGTCTTCCTTCATCTGTTAAGCCATGTAAACCGTCATTAAAGAAAGCTAACTTATGTGATTTCTTACCGCCGTATCACTAAGGGAGGGGTATCGCCTTTTTATATTATATCTATATAGTTTCAGGTTATGTAACAACTACAAAAGAACTTATTCCAACAAGGGAGCTAGCGCCTTGGACCTGTAGTTCAGAAGAGCAGCCTTGCTGGAATCCCTGGGTGCTGCTAGAAGGAGGTCTTCCTGCTCTGGGGAACTCCCACATGACTCAGAAGTGCTTCTGTCATGCTACGTCGCGACATCAGAAGTACTCCCGGGTCCAACATAAAAGGAGCCATCTCACCTCACTTAGGTGAGTCAGAGTCGAGAGGAGAGGGGGATGAAGCTCACTGGAGGAGTGGAAGGAGAGGAAGAAAACTTTAATTAATGGTGGTGATTAGGACTGTAGGACTTTTGTTATTGGACTTCTGTGCTCGTCACGAATTGTCCATAACGAACACCATGTTCAAGCATAGGGGTGTTCATATGTGCACTTGGCACCAGGACACCCTAGGCCTCAGTTTGATGATCGACTTTGTGGTCGTGTCGTCGGACTTGCGGCCATGTGTCTTGGAGACTCGGGTGAAGAGAGGGGCGGAGCTGTCAACTGATCACCACCTGGTGGTGAGTTGGCTACGATGATGGGGGAGGATCCCTGGAAGGCCCAAACATATTGTGAGGGTCTGCTGGGAATGTCTGGCAGAGTCCCCTCTCAGAAGTAGCTTCAGCTCCCACCTCCGGCAGAACTTCGACCACATCCCGAGGTGTTCCATGCCTCTATTGTTGAGGCGGCTGACCGGAGTTGTGGCCGTAAGGTGGTTGGTGCCTGTCGTGGCAGTAATCCCCAAACCCGTTGGTGGACAGCGGCAGTGAGGGATGCCATCAAGCCTTTTGTCCTATGGGACTCTGGAGGTAGCTAATAGGTACTGGCAGTCCAAGCGGACTGCGGCTTCAGTCGTTGCTGAGGCAAAAAATCAGGCATGGGAGGAGTTTGGGGAGACCATGGAGAACGACTTTCGGCTTCAAGGAGATTCTGGTCCACCATCCAGCGTCTCAGAAGGGGGAAGCAGTGCAGTGTCAACACTGTATATGGTGGGGATGGTGCGCTGCTGACTTCGACTCGGGACGTTTGTGGGTCGGTGCGGGGAGTACTTTGAAGACCTCCTCAATACCACTAACATGCCTTCCAATGAGGAAGCAGAGCCTGAGGTCACCAAGGTGGTCAAAACACTCCTTGGGGTGGATGAGATATGCCCGGAGTTCCTAAAAGCTCTGGATGTTGTAGGACTGTCTTGGTTGACACGTCTCTGCAACATCACATGGACATCGGGGACAATGCCTCTGGATTGGCAGACTGGGGTGGTGGTCCCCCTTTTTAAGCATGGGACCGGAGGGTGTGTTCCAACTACAGAGGGATTACACTCCTCAGCCTCCCTGGAAAAGTCTATTCAGGGGTTCTGGAGAGGAAGGTCCATCGAATAGTCAAACCTCAGATTTAGGAGGAACAGTGTGGTTTTCGTCCTGGTCATGGCACAGTGGACCAGCTCTACACCCTTAACAGGGTCCTGGAGGGTGCATGGGAGTTTGCCCAACCAGTCTACATGTGTTTTGTTGACTTGGAAAAGGTGTTTGACCGTGTCCCTCAGGGAATCTTGTGGGGGGTGCTCCGGGAGTAGGGGGTACCAGACCCCCTGTTAAGGGCTGTTTGGTTCCTGTACGATCAGTGTCAGAGCTTGGTCCGCATTGCTGGCAGTAAGTCAATCCCGTTTCTAGTCAGAGTTGGACTCCGCCAGGGCTGCCCTTTGTCACCGATTCTGTTCATAACTTTTATGGACAGAATTTCTAGGCACAGCCAGGGCGTTGAGGGGGTTCGGTTTGGTGGACTCAGGATTGGGTCACTGCTTTTTGCAGATGATGTTGTCCTGTTTTCTTCATCAGGCTGTGATCTTCAGCTCTCTCTGGATCGGTTCACAGCTGAGTGTGAAGCGGCTGGAATGGGAAACAGCACCTCCAAATCCGAGACCATGGTCGTCAGCCGAAAAAAAGGTGGAGGAGTTCAAGTACCTCAGGGCCTTGTTCATGAGTGAGGGAAGAATGGAGTGTGTTGTGGTGAAAAAGGAGCTTAGCCGTAAGGCAAAGCTCTCAATTTACCAGTCGATCTATGTTCCTACGCTCACCTATGGTCATGAGCTATGGGCAGTGACCGAAAGAACGAGATCACGAATACAAGCGGCTGAAATGAGTTTCCTCCACAGGGTGTCTGGGCTTTCCCTTAAAGATAGGGTGAGAAGCTCAGTCATCCAGGAGGGGCTCCGCATTGAGAGGAGTCAGATGAGGTGGCTCAGGCATCTGATCAGGATGCCTACTGGACGCCTCCCTGGTAAAGTGTTCTGGGCATGTCCAACTGAGAGGAGGTCCTGGGGAAGACCCAGGACACACTGGAGGGAATATGTCTCCCGGCTGGCCTGGGAACGCCTCAGGATTCCCCCGGAAGAGCTAGAAGAAGTGGCCGAGGAGAGGGTCTGGGCATCTCTGCTCAAGTTGCTGCCCCCGCTACCCAATATCGGATAAGCGTAAGAGGATGGATGGATGGATGGAATAGGACTGTGATTTGTCTGTTTAGTGAAGGTACTGTATAAATAAGTAACCTTTGTTTGCATCCATGACTGTGTGGGGTGTAATTGTGTCTGTGGTTTGGGGCTAGCTGGTGCCCCTTTGGGGGCACAATAGCTAAACAAGTAGGAGGTCACATACTGAATGAGTAACAAAAGCTTTGTTCAGTCAAATTATTATTCAGATATTATCATATTTATACAGCACATCTCTGCCATTGCAGGGAAATAGTTACTAACAGAATTGAGGAATAAACTTACACACAAAATATGTAATAGA
Source organism: Polypterus senegalus (assembly GCF_016835505.1). Lineage (NCBI taxonomy): Eukaryota > Metazoa > Chordata > Cladistia > Polypteriformes > Polypteridae > Polypterus > Polypterus senegalus. The sequence goes on from NC_053167.1 coordinate 123,859,371, forward strand.
AACGTAGAATAACTTAATGCAAACAAAAATGTAGAATATGATCCTAAGGAATTAATACCAAAACTGGCATGTTTGTAAAGCCATATTATTGAACAGTTATTGCAATCTTTCAGAAAGTACAGGCTGTGATATGCTTGGCATACACAGTGCAAATTTTTAGAAATTGTGGGCAAGCGACTACTCACACTACCAGAAAGAGGCTGTTTGGTGCAGTGATTATCAGTAGCCAGTTCCTTGGATTTTCTGATGTTAAGATACAGACAATTCTGCTTTGTACCAAGAAACAAATGTCTCCACATGACACCTCTCCTCTGTCTCATCCCTCTTGTCCATACACCCCATAAATGCAGAAGCATCTCAGAAGTGAAAGGACCTGGTGTAAAATTTATAAACCATCGAGAAGTGTGTGAACTGTTGACATGAAGAATCCTCTTTGCGCCGAACTGGAATCGTCCACGCATAAATCAAAGTCATCCAGACGATCTGGATCTGCAAAATTAGATTTGGACCACCCTGTATATATATATATATATATATATATATATATATATATATATGTGTGTGTGTGTGTGTGTATATAAAAATATATAAAAATACACACCCACATACATTGGTTAATGTTGATAATGATATCAGATGGCAGACATATTGGGAGATAATTAACTGGAATTGAAGCCAAAGAAATAAGATAAATTCAAGCCCAATTAGTTTAAATGTTAAAATTAAGTTTAATGTTAATTAATTCAAGATTAGTTATCAGATTTATAAGTAATTTATAAGACTTCTTAACAGGTTTTTGTATTTGAAGCACTTAATGCATGTTTATTTTCATTGTATTTCTCATTATGATTTTTCACTTTTACCACTTGAAATAAATAATTGTTAATTAAATTTCGTTCTTATACCTAATTCTTAATCAGAGCAAATTTCAACTAAAGTAAATTTAATAGCATGCACTTTTATACTTTTACTTGAATAAATGTGATTAATGGATACTTTGACTTTTGAGTTTTACCAGAGTATTTTTATAGATGAGGTCTTGCACTTTTACTTAAGTAGTGCATGTCCATATTGCTGCCACTTCTGCAACGGCTAAATCTTTTAAATGTAAGCTGTACAGTGCCTTGTTATTCAGCTCTCTATCTCTGTCTCATTCTCGCTCTGATCGCTGTGATCATAATGATTCTGTCCCTCTATATCACTCTATATCATTAATCTACTTGTTTTTATTACTTTAAAGAGATAAAAGCAGAAGAAGTCTGAAAGTGACAACTTTGAAATTGGGTGCATGCTTTAAAACAGGGATCCTCAATCACAGTCCTGGAGGGCCACAGTGGCTGCAGGTTTTTGTTCTAACCCGGTTACTTAATTAGAAAGCAATTTTTGCCAATAATTAAATTTCATGGCCTGTCAAGTGCTTTAACTCTGCTATGTCAGGTCATTCTCATATCCAAGATTTTCTTCCCCTTTCTAAGAATATCATCTAAAATGGAGGAGTAATTCTCAGTCCTTCACTTTTTTCTCTTCACTTTCCTTCCAAGTATTTAATTAAACCCAATAGTGCATGATAAATACACACAGGAGTAAATGGTAACAAGCTAAATGGAGAAATGCTGGTTTCTTTTGTCATTTTCATGTTATTGCTAATTAGGAGCAATTAAAAACAAGGAGCAAGAATACAACTGTTTAAGACTAAAATAAGACATAAGGGTTCAGACTCTTAACAAGTGAGACAACTAAAATGAAGTAGAAGTGTTACTTGAGCAATAAGTGCTGCTTATTAAGCAATTGAGTTGGAGCAAAACCCTGCAGCCACTGCGGCCCTCCAGGACTATGATTGAGCCCCGCTTTAAAAGGACACTGTATATTGCATTATTAAGTTATATTATTATTATTATATTTTAAAAGAATCTGTATTAGTGTGACATAATTGAAAATTTGAGGAAAATTCTGCATCTGTTCAATTTATGGATATAGAGGAGCCTCATTGTCATTTTCTGTAGGTTTAAGTTGCTTGACTCACCTTGACATCATTAATTTCAATTTAAGATTTATAAATCTAGACCGGTTTCTTCTTAAAGTGCATCACCACGGATCATCTTAAAGGGTGTGAACTCCCCCTGTTGTAATTTTACAATATAGGGTCCCACAAAATGCTCGAAATGACCCTGGTCATATATGTACTCAAACACGCTTGGACGATTGACATACCACTACATGGGTGTTTGGGCAGTATGTCTACGAGGCCCTGATGGACAGCTTTACCATGATGGCACAGGCTTCAAGTTACGTTTCTGACTGTTGCCTTACAGTGCTGTGAAAGTACAAAGGCTGATTGAAAAATTATGAGACTGTCCCTGTTTCTGTTTCAGGGAGTCAGACACGGGAATGCTGTGCAGGTGTGAGCAGCACACATCGATATGTGTGAACCTGCAGTTGGACCGCCATGTTCTTCAGTGTTCTGTCACCTTGTACATGTCATCATGGTGGATGAAGAAGACGTTCCCTTGAGGGTACGGCAGAGTTATGTAATTAAATTTAGGTGGTGAGGTTTTTATACTCTTGAAATGTTACGGCAAGCATCTGGTGACGAAATGATTTGCAGTGCTGCTGTATTTTGGTGGTAGAAGCACTTTGTGGTGGGCAACATACAAGTGTTTAATGAAGTGTGTCCACCATGGTTGCAGATGTCAACATTGCCAAGGCTAACAAACTGTTGCAAGTAATCAGAAGGTTCATGCGTCAATATCGAGGTTAAGAAATCAGGATTTCCTCTCTGACATTTGAAGTATTCTTGCAACAGTTAATTAATTTACAATAGAAGGTCTTCAACTTGCAAGGGTTCAGCTATAAATTTTAGCAGTCTGAACAATCATATAAAAATATTTTGCCATAATGACACACCTCATCCATTTAAACAGGACTACATGTATGAACTGAATGCTGAATCCAAATACTGTATTTTGTTTGCCAGTTGTTATCAGTTTTAAGCTTTGAAAAATAATTATTGGTTTAGTAACTTGTTCCTGTAGAATTTTCACATCCACCACAGGAAGCTGAGGAAAAACCAGACTGTGGTGAGGCATAGATCAGGTCAAGAGCATCAAAATATTTCCAAAGCTTTGAGTGTTCCCAGGACTGCAGTGGCCTCAATAATTGTGAAATGGAAGAAGTTTGGAACCACCAGGACTCCTAGAGTTGGTCTTCTGGTCAAGGTCTTGACGAAGAAGGTGACAAAGGACCCATTAGTCACTCTAATATAACTTCAGAAATCTTCTGCTGAGATGGGAGAACACATCAGGAAGGACGGCCATCTAAGCAGCACTCCATTAATCAGGTGCCACTCTTGAATAAAAGGCATATGACAGATGAGCCGAGCCTTTTCAATTTAAGCAAAAGGAGATTAAGAGGGGACATGACAATTGATACAGAGAGCTCATTCAAACAACTCCTTTGTGATGCCCAGGTTGCCCTGAGCCTTGGAATCTCTTAAATCCCAGTCATCGATTGTCATGAAATTGAGGATGGATTAGTACAATAAGGACACATAAACATCAAGACATGGTGCAATGTGCATTGTGCCACTTGTTCAAGCAATGTCCTAATCAAAGTGCAGTGCTTAATATAAAAAATAATCCAAATAAATAAGTCAATAAAATCCCGTTCTTAGTGAGTAAATAACAATAAATCTTCCAATAAAATGAGGGGTAAAGTCAGAATCGCCTTTAAAATCATTGTCCAGTACATCTCTTTCACTTTTATTTCACCCAGCTCACCCTTCTTCCAGGTGTCCTCAGTGGGGCTGAGACTCTGCAAAAGTGGTCCTCTCTCAAATTCCATCCTGGTCACCATCCCTTGGTGTCCACTGGAACTTGCTAAGCCTGACTCTGTCTTCCCTTGATCTTCTACTGGTCTCCCTGCGAGACCCAATCACTCCTCCTCACTACCGTCCAACAGGAGCCATTTGGTCTACACCAGAAGCGTCTCTCACCAAGCATTTTTGCAAGATTCCCTTATTGCTTTTCTGCCATCTCTCAACACTGACTCCAACTCAATTCTTTCCTTTTTTTCACCATACTTCTTCAATTCCTCTTCATTCTCCCTTCTCTTTCCTAAACAGATGCTTTATACTTTGTGTGACACACGAAGTGTCAATGCGGAACAGCTGAGCTAGCCGCGCCTATAAGTCAGTGTGCAATCAACCAGCTTTCCCATTAAACACTCCAGGTGCATACAGCATCACAGCACCTCCACCCATTAGTATTTAGTCATTAAAATCCTGTACCACCATGTACCCCAACATGCTTTTCCAGAACATCAAGCCCATCTTTCAGCACAAAGTTGCTAGCAGAGGTAAACTAACTAATGTACTTTGTGTCTAGTTTTAAGTGCCCCATGCAACATGTGAGGAGTAACTCATGGACGAACTGTAAACACACACATATATTGTATAACATTCTCTAAAAGTGCTCTGTGTATGCATTGGCATTCAGGCATGTGTCATGACAGCACACATACAGAATAGAAAATGCAATATTCTGTCAGATTGCCACCTCCTGCCTGACCTCTATTGTACTTGATTGACAAGTGAAAGCACTCTGTTCCCAAGGCAAGAAACTAATTATTTTTTATTTAAGTCAACAAATGAAAAATCTTTTCTCAGAGCACAAAAAACATGCCCTTTTCAAAATTAAAGCAGCCTCCTTTAATGTGTTGATCACTACGTGGTCACTTTGATACATACAGAGAATTTCATTACTAGAACGTGCAAATTATTGCTAGGTCTCAAAACAAAATGTACTACATATACTGTATATGCTGTTCTTATATATATATATATATATATATATTTATATATACAGTAAGGGCGGCACGGTGGCGCAGTGGTAGCGCTGCTGCCTCGCAGTTAGGAGACCCGGGTTCACTTCCGGTCCTCCCTGCGTGGAGTTTGCATGTTCTCCCGTGTTCGCGTGGGTTTCCTCCGGGCGCTCCGGTTTCTTCCCACAATCCAAAGACATGCAGGTTAGGAGGATTGGCGATTCTCAATTGGCCCTAGTGTGTGCTTGGTGTGTGGGTGTGTTTGTGTGTGTCCTGCGGTGGGTTGGCACCCTGCCCGGGATTGGTTCCTGCCTTGCCTTGTGCCCTGTGTTGGCTGGGATTGGCTCCAGCAGACCCCCGTGACCCTATTCGGATTCAGCGGGTTAGAAAATGGATGGATGGATGGATATATACAGTATATATATATACTCAGCAAAAAAAGAAACGTCCCTTTTTCAGGACTGTGTATTTCAACAATAATGTTTTAAAAATCCAAATAACTTTACAGATCTTCATTATAAAGGGTTTAAACAATGTTTTCCATGCATGTTCAATTAACCATAATCAATTAATTAACATGCACCTGTGGAATGGCCGTTAAGACCTTAACAGCTTACAGAAAGTAGGCATTTAAGGTCACAGTTCTAAAAACGCAGGACACTAAAGAGACTTGTCTACCGACTGTGAAAAACACCCAAAGAAAGATGCCCAGGGTCCCTGCTCATCTGCGTGAACGTGCATTAGGCATGCTGCAGGGAGGCATGAGGACTGCTGATGTGGCTAGGGCAATAAATTGCCATGTCCGCACTGTGAGACGCCTAAGACAGCGCTACAGGGAGACAGGAAGGACAGCTGATCATCCTCGCAGTGGAAGAGCCCGGATCCCAATCCCATTGAGCACGTCTGGGACCTGTTGGATCGCAGGGTGAGGGCTAGGGCCATTCCCGACAGAAATGTCCAGGAACTTGCAGGTGCCTTGGTGGAAGAGTGGGGTAACATCTCACAGCAAGAACTGACAAATCTGGTCCAGTCCATGAGGAGGAGATGCACTGCAGTACTTCAAGCAGCTGGTGGCCACACCAGATACTGACTGGTACTTTTGATTTTGAGCCTCCCTTCATTCAGGGACACATTGTGAAACATTTTTAGTTTATGTCTTATGGTGTTGACTCTTTCAGTGTTCATACAAATATTTACACATTAAGTTAACTGAAAGTAAAAACCGTTAAAAGTCAGAGGACGTTTCTTTTTTTGTTGAGTATATATATTCCAAAAGATTCTTCATTTTCACAATTACCTCTCGATACTATCATTTCGTTTACTTTACGTGTATTTTCCTCCTCCATATCCATCAGTCTAAGTGAGTTTTTGTCCCTACTTCACTCCCAACTCCAACTCTAATAGCTGAAGAGGTTAGGGTTTAAAGTAAGTCCTAAGAATACTTCTAGCAAATACCACAGAGACTCTTTTGGATCAGACAGTCTATAAAGAGAGCAGGGACACTGTCTTCCAGTAGTCCGAGCAATGCTAAAATGTATGCTGCTGCCTGACGTTCTTGTAGAACATATTGTCCTGGAAAGCGGTCATAAGAGCATTCTGTAAAAACATAAGAAATCTGATAAATGAACAGAGACCAATCAATCCATCAGGCCAGTTTGTTAAGCTAACAGCTAAGCTGTCCCAATATCTCATCCATATACTTGTTAAAGGTTGTAAACAGCAGGGGGCACCCCTGAGCCCCCAAACCTCAGACACACATGATCCAATACAACTCTTGTTCTAAAACAGAGGACTTTTAATCCATTCAGCCCAATGCAATTTCAGTTATAGCCAATATATAGACTTTTAATTTCTGTCTCCTTCACTCTCTTTCACTTCCCTCTCTCCTGTTCTCCTCCAATGAGTCATTATGATGACAACTTTTAAGCCCAACCAGGAATTATATAGAATTTTAATCAATATTTGTAATAAATACATGATATAATTTTTACAATTTATTACACGTATATACTTATATGAAGTTATAGCAATGAATTATTAAACATAAGGATAAGAGTTGAATGTAACTAAAGGATTAGCTAAATGTTGTTTCAAGCCTAGGCACATGGGGCTTTTGCTTCATCTTAGAGGAGGCACCAAGATAGTTGCTAAGGTTAAAATAAGGTAGATGAATAACAAGCACCCCTCTAGAAAGAGGGAATAAGCTAATGGGAAAGCCCAAACAGCCCTCCTATGAAGCAGTGCTAAAAGCAATAGAAAAGTCCACAGATCACCCCAATTTACAAGGCAATATTCAGATTAATGGGAGAGTCAGAAGGAGTCAAAAATACTGGTGGCACTTGATTGGATGAAGCTTTGAATATTACGTATATTAAGAGACAGATGATGTGATGTATTAGATGAAATAATGTAACAGAAAAGCATAAAAGACTAATTGTTTAACTAACTGCTCTCTCCATGAACTGAGATATTTGTGCATACCTGTGTACAAATAAAGAATTGTTCTGCATTTTCACCTGGTCTCCAAGAATGACTTCACTGAAAATAGAGGAAAGTTTTTTCCACAACAATTGCTTCCGGTGATCTTGTTCCAGTCATCTGGAGGATTTGCGGTTTGTGCAGAAACCAGGGTGGTCCTCCCCTGACAGCACCTTCTGGTAGACCCCAAAAAGTTTGCATTTCTAGACTGCATTCCCCATGTAACCCCATGGGTGTTCTAATCGGGTTTAGCCCTGAGGATCACTGCCACCTGCTGTCTGCGGGAATGACCTGCTCCTGGTGAGTCCATTTTCTCGGTTCTTTAAGGTCTCTGCTTCAACTACATGGATTGGTAGTTTGTTCTTTGAGTAAAGAAGTACTTCCTGTCCTCAGTCCTAAATAAATTTCCCACTTCCCTAGTCACTCGTTAATGCTGTATTTTTCTAGCCTCCCATCCCTGCAACATGCCAGCTATCATGAACTAGGAGTCTCAAAGCATATGATACCCAATAAGCTCCAAATACTCTTTCAAAAATGCTCTCTGGCTAGATATAAGGGCAACACTGAATCTTTATGAAAATAAAAAGGCTTATTTCCACAAGAACTAAACTCTGCAGAGCCTAAAAAGGAAACTGGGGTTGGCTAAAACAAAAGGCAATCAAGGTGAACAAAGCCCCAATACACTATCCAAAGACGCAATCAAATTAAACTGAGCAGAAGGATAAATAATCTGTAAATCACCAAAAGAGCAATAAAGGTCAAATAAACTCACCACTCCCAGACATTTTCAAAATGAACCGCCAATTGGGGGACCACCCATAAAACATATGGGACATAACAAGGCACATGATCAGCAAAAGCAACATAAATAAATAGTACAAAAATAACGAAAAACATGAAACAAAACTTTGAACCCTAACAAAGGGAGAAACCCTGGCTAAAACACCAACAACCATCATAACCAAGATTTTGGTCCATCTGACACTCTCCTAACATATGTAGTAAGAAGTAAGACCTACTTTTGCCCTCAAGGCAGCGTGAATTAGTGCAACTTTGAAACTTCCAAACTGTTTTCCCTGCCAATGAAAATTCATCTGAAATACTGGAAGCCTTAGAATCAACAAATGGAAAGATTCTGTCATCGTATTAGATGACTAAACACAGATTTATACTAGAGAATACCCAGGATGGGATGGATGACCAGTTAGCCAATAACTGTGACTGTAACGATTGTCATGGCTCAGCCAGCATATACCCCCTGGCTGGTGCTCAAAGTTTTCTTGTTTGTTTTGAATTATTTTATGCCATTTATTTGTATTAAGGTTTATTTTGTTAATTATGTACATTTTTCTCTGTGTTTGTTTGTCCTTGGTTATGTCCCTTGTGTTTTGTGGGTGGCTCCCCAAGGGTTGGGGCCACCTGCCAATCACTGCCAGGAATGACCCTACATCTTATTTATGGGAGGGACTCTCATGGTTCCAGGTGATTCATTGAATACACTGGAGTGGAGAGCGGTTTGGTGAGTTACTGTGCTATTACCTTGCTTTGTGTTTTAAGGATTTTCAATCCTGAGGTTTGTTTTTGACTTTACAATGGAGTTAAAAACGGAGCACAAAGAGGCTTGTGGTGGCTCAATGGCTTTCATGCACAGCAGATTCCAATTCAAGGGATGTGAAAATGACATCGACGGAGGGACTGTGGCTAATTGTTCATTTTTCCTAATGTAACATTTTTGAAAGTATATCCAATAGAGTAGTATCCAAAAAATACCAAATGAAAAATAACTACTAAATTCACTTTCAATATTACCCTTTGAAAGGAGAAAAGCAACTGAAATAAGTTCTCAGCTATCTCCTTGACTGCTGGACCATTTATTACCAGGACACTGGTGTATAGGTCTATGCGTTTATAATAATGTTCAGTGAATACACTTGACTTGTGGAAGAAAATTATGAATACAAACACCCAAAAAACGGGAATGCCCTGATTTAAACAATAAAACTCATGCAGGAGAAAGCATTAATCATTATTCTTTATCTAAATCTTCGAAAAGGCAAAAAGCATCATATCAGTGTTATTGCAAGGAAAAAAGTGTCCTCTGTGCTATATTTATACAATCCATTGATTAGGTCACTATTCTTTAAAAAGAATCCATCACAAATTCAGAAAACGTTTAACATGATTGGTTACACCTAGTTGCTAACAGGACATGTCAGAGGTTGATACCTTAGATGACCACAATTTTATTGATAGTTGTGATTGCTTAGGATGTACATGACATTTTAAATGTATTATTTTTATTCTTATTTTAGGAGATGTGTGAATTTCACCACGTACACCCTGTTTCTCATGGTAAACGTAAAGAACACTGGCCTATATATATATTATGATCCACCTGGGTATAAAAACAGAAAAGTTAGGACTATAGAAGAAAGGTTATGCCATAAATATAACATTTTTCTCTTAAGGGGTTATATAAAATAACAAGAAATACATTTATCATAGTGAATAATCATATAACAGTGTCAGCTTTTAAGCATAAGCTCAGAAGGATATGAGATTCAGAGACATGCCAGGTGCACATTGGACCAGGGTTCAAATTTAACTCTTACAGACTTGAGCATTCCTAGATTTCCTCCTCTTTCTCTGTACGTTTAGCATTCGTTTGCTCAGAAGTTGATGCGCTTGGTGCTTCCTGAGCAGCTCTTCTTTTCTCCACCCTAGCAGCCCGCTGCTTCTCTTCTTTCGTTGGCACCTTTTCATGTTAAAACTGATTTACTTTGTGTTGTAATTACTTCATATGTTTTCTTTCATTTTTTCATGTAAGCTGGCACTTGTCTTCAATCTGCCTCAAGAATGATTAGGGATATGAAGAGGTAGGGGAAGTGACAGCTAATGTGGTAGGAAATGAGAATGGCGCCCGTATGCATGCGACATATGGCCGCCCTGTTGGTCGCTACTGAGAGTTGATTCTACAATAAAATAAAATAAAAAGAAAAAGAGGAATAAACTTGAAGGTCAATCATCAAAGTGGATAGTAGACATCACGTAGTATATGTATACCAGATTTCAGGTCAATAGTTCAAATGGTTTGCAAGCTACAGGTGATGTAAAATCCTGGACAGACAAATGGACAGCCGCGGTAGTGTATTATATATTGTCACACACGTGTGCATGGGAAGCAGCTGAAGGGCCCCAAACCTTTCCACGCCTCTGGTCTCCAGTTCTTACAGTGGCGTAGTCGGCAGGATGGTGTCCCCGAAGAACCCGGGACACGAACTTTCAAGGAACCAGGTGGGTGAGTACCGGGGCCGAGTTTCGGGGCAGGGAGTGCGCCGGAGGGTCAGGAAGGACGCGGTGCAGGCTCTGCTCCACGAGCATAACCCGGGGCTACCAACCCATCTCGTGGAGAAGGTAGAGGGGACCCACAGGCGTGGGCTGGCTTCTGGGGAAAACACACGAGTGGCTCAGTATGCTCTTCTGGGTAGGAAAGCCGAGCAGCCCATCGGGACCAAGGTCCCTGTTAACGATGGGCTGTCCCCAGGCCGGCAGGTGAAGAATATAATAGACTGGGAGTTTAACCCAACTAAAGGGCTGTCAGAGCAGGCTATGGCTCTCTGGCAACAGGTGGGTGAGTGGCTACGGCCATTTGATTTGACCCCCTTGCAAATAGTGCAGCAAGTGGCCTGTTTTTTGCTGCTACAGCGGATACCCCAGGAATTTGCCCAGCCGGCCTGGGGGAATTCCATTCTATGGACGAGCTGCTACAGCTCTTGCAACCCAGAGGCCGGCTGTGAAACCCGGGAAGGCAGAACAGCCGCTCTGTGGACTACCGGGAGTTATGTCCTACAAAGCAGTCCCTTCCACGCAATCCAGAGCCTGTTCGAAGTCGCGGGCCGTCTGGCTTGCGACCTGTCGGGAACAAGGCGGACCGTAGGGGACAATGGCGGGGTTGTTTGTGTGCCCTTAGCAATCCCCTGGCGGATAAACATACGGGAGAGCTTCTTATTAATGGACATATGATAACAGCGCTGTTTGATTCCGGCAGTAACGTGTCTGTCGTTGCTCGCCGTTTTGTTCTACCGCAACAATGGATTAAGAAAAGACCAGTCTAAAATGTATACGGAGATATCCGCTCGTACAATACCGCCCGGTGTTACGTATGTCTCGGAGGAACCCTTCGACGCTTACGTGGCGGTACACCGGATCCTCCGTTTCCGTAATCCTCGGGCGGACTGGTCTGACAGTAACCGCGGTAGTTTAGAAAGCATTCCCCGAAAAGCTTTTGGCCTCGTTATAGATGATAAAGATTCATCTCAAGCTGCTTCCACACCGTGTAATCAGCCGACAGGGAGTGGGGCGGTAGGCCAAGAGAGGGACGAAGACACTCCCGGACCGTCGCGGGCTACTACGTCATCCACTAGCGCCCCGGCAGCGAGGGAGGATTCTCCGCCCCTTGAGGTCAGACCGGACCCCTCTCTGAGTTGCACTTTCAGTTTAGAGCGACACCGGCTTCTTTCAAGAGAACAGTGGAATGGCGACTCTCTGAAGCACATAAAGAATGCAGTGGTTCTCGTTAACGCCAAGCACGCATTTGCCCATGCCACAGGGACCTCACTTTGTCATGATAATGATTATTGTATCGGGTTGCTGAACATGAGGGAAGGTCGGAAGTTGTTGCTAGTCCAGCGGACCTACGGCGGCAGGTTTGCGAGTTAGCACACTCCACCTTCTTGGAGGCCATCTCGGCTCCGATAAAACATTAGAGCGCATTAAGCTCCGTTTTTTGGCCGGGATTAATGAGGAGGTTAGCGCTTTTGCATTTCCTGTCCGGAGTGTCAACTGCGGCAAATTCCTAGGAAGGACCGTGCTCCTCTGATTCCCCTTCCCCTTATTGGCGTTCCTTTGACAGGATTGGGGTGGATATAGTAGGACCCTAGAGCCCTCAGCCGAGGATATAAATATATACTCGTCCTCGTGGATTATGCAACCCGATTCCCTGAAGCCGTTCCATTGCGCTCGGCTACCACTAAAAATATTGCACGGGAACTAGTAGGAGTCTTTTCACGGGTGGGCATTCCTAGAAGTCCTGACGGACCAAGGAACGCCTTTCACCTCGGAAACGTTCAAGGAGACTGCCAAGTTACTGAAAATAAAGCATTTAAAAACCTCGGTGTATCATCCTCAAACCGATGGGCTAGTGGAGAGATTTAACCAAACTCTCAAGCAAATGCTACGTAAGGTAGTCAGCAAGGATGGGAGGAATTGGGACCAACTCCTCCCCCTTGTCCTCTTTGCCTACCGGGAAGTTCCTCAAGCCTCTACGGGGTTCTCTCCCTTTGAATTACTATACGGAAGACAGCCCCGGGGCTTATTAGATATTTTAAAAGAGGGCTGGGAAGGGGAGGCACAGCCCTCCACTAATATTTTGGAGTATATCGCCCAATTGCGCGATAGATTTGATGCAATAAGACCGATTCTAAAAAGTCATATCGAGGAGGCACAATCAGCACAGGCCGCCTGTATGACCGTGTACGACTCTCCGGGAGTTCCAACGGGGATCGCGTCATGGTATTGGTTCCTACTTCACACTCTAAACTGCTCGCACATTGGCTAGGCCCCTCTGAAATTAAGGAGAGGAAGGGATTGGTGACTATTTGGTGAAACAGCCCAATCGCCGACCAGCTGGCGAATATATCATGTAAACCTGCTGAAACCGTGGAAGGAGAGGGATCCCGATCCCTCCTCCGGACAGCCCTGCTCTCTCTTCGCGGAAGTAAGTTCCCTTAATTTCGGCGAACAGCTATCTCCCAGACAGAGACAGGAGCTCGAAGCAGCTATCCGCTCGGTCCCAGAGGTGGTAAGTGAACAGCCAGGTCGGACCTCTCTGATTGCGCGACATATTGACTGACCGGGGTGATCGTCCGTGAGCGACCCTACAGACTCCCGGAGGCAAAGAAAGTAGAAGTGGAACTGGAAATCAAGCGAATGCTGGCACTAGGAGTGATCGAGGAAAGTAGTAGTCCCTGGTCCAGTCCCATCGTCTTGATTGCTAAGCCTGGCGGCAGTTGGAGGTTTTGCAATGACTTCCGTCGGCTCAACCAAGTTTCCCGATTTGATGCTTATCCCATGCCTCGCGTGGACGACCTCCTCGAGACTGGGACCAGCCAAATTCTTGACTACACTTGACATGACAAAGGGGTACTGGCAGGTTCCTTTAACGGAGTCCGCGAAGGAAAAAACCGCGTTTAGCACTCCTAGCGGACACTGGCAGTATCGTGTCCTTCCATTGGGTTACACGGGCCTGCGACTTTTCAGCGTCTGGTGGACAAAGTGCTCCGGCCCCATAACTCGTTCTGTGCTGCCTATCTGGATGGCGTTGTCATCTATTCCAGCACCTGGAAGGAGCACATACAGCAGGTCACAGCAGTATTACGGACATTGGGAGAGGCCGGGCTCGCATCAACCCCAAGAAATGTTTCTTCGGATTGAGAGAAGCCAAATATTTGGGCTACCTAGTGGGCCGGGGTACTGTGAGGCCACAGTGTTCCAAGTTGCAAGCCATAATGGCCTGGCCCGTCCCAAACCAAGCGGCAAGTCCAATCCTTTCGGTTTGGCGGGTACTACCGCCGGTTTGTGCCTCGCTTCTCCGAGAGCGGCGCCCTTGACCGACTTGACAAAGAAAAGAGCTCCTAATACGGTGGTATGGTCTGATAAGCGGGGCTGCATTCAGTGACTTAAAAGGGCTCTGACTTCAGCACCTATCTTAATCTCCCCTAACTTCTCTCTCCCTTTTGTCCTCCAGGCGGACGCCGGACACAGGCTTGGGAGCCGTGTTGAGCCAAAGCGTCGGCGGTGTTGAACACCCGTTATGTACCTGAGCGGAAACTGTTGGACGGGAGACCAGGTGCGGCGGTGGAGAAAGAGGCTCTGGCGATCAAATGGGCGGTGACTCAGCTGCGGTACTACCTCTTGGGTCGCGTGTTCACTCTGGTGACGGATCATGCGCCTCTGAAGTGGATGGCCCTTCACAGGGAGTGAATCCACGGGTCACGAGGTGGTTTCTTGACCTGCAGCAGTACAAATATACGCTCGTTCATCGACAGGGGTCCCTTCATGCCAACGCCGATGCCCTCTCCCGGGCCCACGACCTCTCGGTGCAGGTCGCCCGACCCGGCGGGTCTGGGCTGAGGGGAGTCTTGTCACACTGCGTGTGCATGGGAAGCAGCTGAAGGGCTTAGACAATACTGTTTATACATCTGCCCAGGGGGGGGCGGGGTACGCTGATGCTCTTTCTGAGTTCTCTGCAGGTCTTACACACGCGAAATCCCAACAGGACCCGCCATTTCCAGGAACGACACATCACTTCGGTTCCGGCCCCAAGAATGAGGTCACTTCGGTTCCGGCCCCAAGGATGATGTCACTTCCAGTTCGGCCCAGAGGGCGACATCATTTCCGCCCTCTGTGCTATAAAGCTCACTGCCTTTGCTTAGGCAGGCAGTTCTGTTTTGGACTCTGTTGTGTATACAACTGTTTAAAATGCCTCAAAGACTTTTGCAGCCGGGAAACCGCATTAAACGGGTGGCTGCCCCAAACCTTTCCACGCCTCTGGTCTCCAGTTCTTACAATATAAAGATAATGAACTCTATCAAAACTCCTAAAACACGTAAAGAAATGTATTTGAAGGCAACAGTATCTCTGTCAAAAATGTAAAAAAACTGTTAATTAGTTTATTTTCACATTTAGCATTTCTTAAAGTCTCCATTTGAATGAGATAACTTGCAGCATGGCACCTCACAGAGGGCAGGCACAGAAGCACATATGCCCCCACGTTTGTTTGTACCGTCCATGCTTGTCACACACAACACGTTTGCTAGTTGGTGACTCTCTGTAACCTCTCACCTGTCTCACTATCCACATTTCTGACCCCACTTATACCCATTTGGTTAAACCTTTGCTATAAGTTGTGTATCGCAACTGCAGTATTGAGCTACCGTTCATGATTTTATCTGAGTCACCCTTCAAACTCACATCTTTTGAAAAATGTCGCTTGCCTGCTTATACAAGAGATGGTCGATTATTGAGTGTCGCATCATTTAACAGCCTCACTCGACATTTGGTTTCTCAATTGGCTCCCCCTCACACTTTTAGTTTGCCCAAATTAAACAAAAGAGCAAAACAATTACTACTAAATAACCCATGCACAACCCAGCATTATATTTGCTTAATGATAATGGTGAAATTTATAAATCTGACAAGTTTATGCAAAAATGAAATTTCATTTCTACTCCTAATTTGCATAATTCCGCCTTATGAGCAATTCCTCCAGCACTTTATGAACAACGTGCACATTAAAATGTATCAAAGTTAGTGAGGGATAATTTTGATTCAACTTGAAATGTTACTCGCCAGCATCTTTAAGTTGATTGTGCTTTTAAAATGCCATTATAGATAAGGAGCCATTTTTAGTTTAATTTAATCACTTACAGCAGCAAACATTCAAATGATTTCTGAGGGTTTTTTTTTTTTATATTACAGAGGCAGACTTCAGCACTTTATTATGGATGATGGCTGTTAAGTGTTTAATAGTTGATGAGTGTTGCTATCGATGCTTGTATGCTGCATAGCCGTTTGAAGCCTCTCATTATCTCTCCGCCTGTCCATTCATTGTCAGTTTTAAATGTGTACCAGCGCTCCAAAGAGTGAGCCTGTTAAGACGGAGCGATGTCACTGGCCTCACAAATAACAATAATGCTAACAGCCCAAGCCATATCAGATATTCTTTAGCCTGCCAATTAGATCATTTGGGTCTGTGATTTGTAATGAAAGGGACTGCCAGATTCTGATTCTACTTGGTAGAAGCAGATGTTGATTTAGAACAACCCTTGCTGGGCACAATCAGGGACACATCTCATTCATGCTACAACATGACAATAGTAAGCCAGTAATTAACTGAATACAGTGATGTGTTCAAAGGATGTATTTTATATCCAGAGAGGTATAAAGGACTCACAAGGAGTACCTAATTATGTTTAATCCAGTCAAATGACGGTCACTTTTGTGTTGCTTGTGATTAATTTGTCATTTGTGTAAACCTGGAGCTTCCAAAGCACAGAGGTTTAAATACTTATGCAGACACTAATTTTGGAGTTTTTCTTCTTCAGTTAAATATCTACTGAAAATGGTTTATTTTGATTTTGGAAATATATTTTTGCAGCATAAGAGTTCACATTAAAATTACTGAATGGATAAATATGTCTACAAATCTTTTGTCACGCAGGAAATTTTTGATAACTCTGAATCCTTCTGCGGGCTACTGTAAAAACGTCTACATTGGTAACGTCCATTTTGGTATGAGTCAGTATGGTGCTCTAACATACACAATGGAAACAAAAGAACACTTCAAGTAACTCCATGAAATGGTGCTTGAAAAGCAAAAGTCAGGGGATGGAGACAAAAAATATCCAAGTCACTGAATATCCCTTGAAGTCCAGTAAAATTAGCCATTAACACTAGAATCCCTGAAGCCTACGAAAAAACTTGTAATCCCGGCCCACCTTAAATCCGTTTGCACCTCTCCACCAGCAACTTTTGTCTTGTAAATGTGGCGATCAGCACAAACAACAAGCAGCCTGCTGTCCCATCTCCCCCATGACGGAGCTCAACTTGGGCAAAATGTTCTCCCAGTTAAAGCCAAGGCTCCTTATCTGCAGGCGAGGTGAGATGCCTGGAGTTGTGTAGGGTAAATAATACAGTATATCGTTATTTGAAACACATGCATTTTATGTGTGTTCTGTGTCTACAAAGAGCTGAGTAAGTGTAGGATGAAAGGTATGCTGAACATACACCTAAAGCAGAAACTTTTTCCATGTCATACTAATAATGACGTGAAGTGTATAATGTGTGAAGACTTTAGTCAAAATATCAAATAAACATGTGTGCTTTAATTCAAGAATATAACCAAAGGAAAAAAAGCATTCGATTTACATGTGACTGTCAATGAGTTAAAAACTCAAGCTCAAATGTCAATCGACAGGAAGATTACACATATTCTTGAATAGTGCAGAGGTGAGAACTGCTGCCTTATAACCAAAATGTTGCGGGTTTGATTCCGAGCGCTCCTCATTTTGAGTAGTGAGTGTCTATTATTATTACTATTACGTAATAAAAAAATACATTTGATTTGAATCTGTAACAGCCGGTATAAATTTTGGCAACTTGTAAAAGTTAGCACTTGCTTTTTTGTTATTCAGTTTCATTCTCTCAGTGACGTTCACGTGGTACAACAAACTTGACTTGAGTTGATGGCATTTATCTCCATTCTTTTCACAAGAGCAGCACTATGGTTGATACCTGCTCAGAACTATTTGTTGTACCGGCAATCAATGATAAGATGTCCTGTGACCGCTATCAGACTGAACAAAGGCAGGACCATAACAACAGACAGCTTCTTCATATCACTTTTGCTGCACCGCAATGCAACTCTGCTTGTCACCATAAAGTAAAATGGGACTTCCACCTGTAGCTAAAGTCACTTCATTACGTGAGCAATTCGCCACGCTAGTATTTAGATCTGACAGTGCCGTGCTGATGGTGTATGTGCCCAAAAAGAAGAAGCCTTTGATTTCAGTCTGTAACAGCCGGTGTAAAGTTTGGGCGGCTCATTCAAGAAGATTCACCAGCATTTGTGTGTCTGCTTATTCAGCGATATCTTTTACAAGTAGCAAAAATTTGCACCGGGTGTTACAGACTCAAATCAAATGTATTCTTTTATTATATAATAGTAATAATAATAACAGCTCACTACTCGAAATGGTAAATGCAGGGAAGACCTGCGATCGGACCCACAACCTCTTGATTTAGAAGGAGCTGATATTTGGGTTTTGGTTTTTACATATTGACAGCAACATGTAAATTGAATAATTTATTTTTCTTCAGTATATTCTTGAATAAAGGCACACTTGTTTTGTTACTGTCTACCTTTTGTGAAAGTGTTTATTTCATATTTGAACTTCAGTCTTCAAACATTATACATTTCATGCCTGCATTCTGTCATTATTATAAAATGAAAACTTTTCCTGTTGCATTTCCTTTCATCCTACATTTACACAGATTGTTATAGATACAGAACACACATGAAATGTATGTATTCCAAATACTAATATATTATTTACCCTATACAACTCCAGGCACCTCACTCCCAGATAAAGAGACTTCAGCGTCTGACTTGACTTCAGCTGCCTCGGTAGAGGATGAGTGAGCAGACTGCCTGCTGCCAGTGCTGAGTGACACATTTGCAAAACGACAATGCTGATAAGGAGGTGGCGAAGGAATTTAAGGTGGCCTGGCATTATAATTTTTTTCATAGGCTTCAGAGATTCTAGTGTTAAGACATGGAAAGAGTCTGGCACAGCAGTAAATCTGCCTAGAACAGGCCATCTGCAAAAACTAAGTGACCATGCAAGAAGAAGACTTGTGAGGGTGGCTTAAATTTAGAGATGGTGCTAACAACAAATGTCATCCTGGTGCTTCACCAGTTGCAGTTTTATGGCAGATTAGCAAAGAGAGAATACAGGTAATACTTTAGAAATGTATCAATTACTCATTTACTCTTACGTAACAAGAACTTAACAAAGGCTTCTTTTGGTCTTCATAACACTTATAAAACATCAGCTAATTGGTTATTCATCTTTGTGCAGTGTGGCATATCAACAACAACAACAACATTTATTTATATAGCACATTTTCATATAAGAAAAAATGTAGCTCAAAGTGCTTTACAAAATGAAGAATAGAAAAATAGAAGACACAATAAAAAATAAAAATAAGTCAACATTAATTAACATAGAATAAGTAAGGTCCAATGGCCAGGGTGGACAGAAAAAACAAATAAAAAAAAAACTCCAGACGGCTGGAGAAAAAAAATAAAATCTGCAGGGATTCCAGACCATGAGACTGCCCGGTCCCCTCTGAAAATGAAACAGTCCTCTTTGTATTTAGGGTTCTCATGGAAGTACTTGATGATGATGGTCATGTAGACTTCTGGCTTTCAGTCCATCAATGTTGGAGCATCATGATGCTTTGAGTAGGTGATGGTGGCGCAGGCCGCCACCACAAAGAAACCGGAAAAAGAAACAGAAGAGAGAGTTGGGGTCAGTACGGATTTTAGAGTCACTATGAATAGTTATTATGATGAATTGAACATTCAGAGTATCAGTAATAAGTTAAAGTGAAGTTAGGAGAAGGCCATGTTAAAGTAATGTGTTTTCAGCAGTGTTTTAAAGTGCTCCACTGTATCAGCCTGGCGAATTCCTATTGGCAGGCTATTCCAGATTTTAGGTGCATAACAGCAGAAGGCCGCCTCACCACTTCTTTTAAGTTTAGCTTTTGGAAACTCTAATTTTAATATCAACACGACGGTACAATTACTTGTTAATATGAAGCATTCACAGGTCTTATACTAAATATATAATATCAAGAGAAATGTGTCACAGTGAAGCTACCTCAGACCACTCCTAAGTGACATTTTGTTAGTCGGTCACGTTGCAATGATGAATAAACACTTTACTGTGTTATGAACAGCAAAAGAAGCCTTTGTGAAGGTCTTGTTGCATAAGAGTAAAGGAGTAATAGACACATCTATGCAGTGCCTGAACTAAAGTGTTACCAAATCACACATGGAATCTCAGCAGAAGGCACCCAGAATACTCTGAAGTCAGCTGCAAGAATGTTTTACAGTCCGATTAAACTAAAAAGGAGATTTTTTGGCCAAATGCTGTGTTTGTACACTGCACATTATCAAAAACTCATTATCCTCACTGTGAAGCATGGTGGTGGCGGCATCAAGTTTTGAGGATGCTTTTCCGCCGCAGGCCCTGGAAGGCTGATGAGGTTAAAATGAACACAGAATAATCCAGGGAAATGCTGAAGAGAAAACCTGATCTAATGTACAAGAACTGTGTGCCTTGCAAGGACATTTGTTTTCCTGCAATTCAATAACTTCAAGCGCAAAGCCAAAGCTACTCTTGGAATGACTTAAACTCAACAAGGAGTGGCTGAGTCGTGTCCAGATCTCAATGCCATTGAGAATATGTGGCTGGACTTGACCAGGGCTGTTCACTCACAATACCCATGACACCTGACAGACCTTGGGAAAATGGCATTGTAGAGGTGTGCAAAGCTGATAGAAAGAGTGACCTGTGCCAATGCCGTCTCAAAAACAAGGCCCGCTCATGCGTTACTTATTGGTCCGGTGACGTCACAATCGAGGTGCTATTTTTACAAACAGTGCCAGCTGAACTTTCTGTCTAAGATCGTCGTTGAAGTTGTAAAGAAAGTTAATGGCGTTTTAGTTTTTGATATAAAGTTATTGCAGTCGTAAAGGTTATAAGTTCAGATGTCTGCGGTGCAGTGCAAGGTAATATTTTGATGTTTTCTTTATTTTAATGGTGAACAACTGCACCGCGTAACATTGATAATGCTGCAAATGGAGGTTAGGGCATGTAACGTCGAGAGTAGGCTTAAGAAAGGAATGTTTAGCTACAGTTGTGTAAAAATGTATATGAACAGTAAACTGCAGGCATGGTGTTTATTTAGTGTTGCAAATATTTGAATTTAACCAGAATGAGAATTGAGTTGCAAACCACGAGACGGACGACTGACTAATGAAACAATGGTAGCATTGAAACACACAGTATTAACATTTATTGACATAATTCCATATTTGATTGAAAATTTGAACCTGAACTATGTTTTGACAGGAAAATTCCAAACTGACTGTTTGGAAGCTCGCTTTGGTAAATATCGTCAATTATCTGGTACAAACTATCACATCTCCTTACAAGAGATTCAGGAGTCTGAAAAAAATTTGAAACTGATTAGTTTATTGCATGTTGTGTCTGTTTCTAAAGGTCAAGTGTCATTATTAGACTTCATTTCCCAATGTACTGAAACAACTAATAGTTCAAATGAAGACAATGTTGAGGTTCTTAATTCGTATTTGGTTACTGTTATCTCTAAATGTGATGATTTAATGTTAACTGAGGCACAGTCAAAATCACTTCTATTTGTTGCTGGTTATGTAGGGTTTAAAATGGTCACAGGCGCAGTTCAGTGTGACATGTGCAGAAATTAGCTAGTCATGGATAAGTCATTGCATTTAGAATTTTCACAGGAATATAATTACCTGCTTGACACAGACAGGGGTGGTCTGAAATGGCCCTCAGATTTGTTGGTTGAATGTGTTACACAAATGTTTTTGATTTTCCAGTCAATTGTTACTAATGCTGAATATGAGTCAAATTTTGTATTGTTAAAAAATCAAAAATCTGCATTAATCTCACTGTTTAACAAATGTCTGAACAGATGTGGACTGCAAGTTGGTAATTGTGTTTGTGGGAAGAGTATCTGTGACTTACTGAAGTTGTCCATGTGTACAGTGGCCAACATCTGTTTAAATAATTATTGCAAGCTCGCCGCAGATAAACGTGGTACTTTTAAGGAAAAAGCTAACCCCAAACGTAAACTGGCTACATTGACAAAAAAGAGGTAACCAATATGCCAGTTCTTTTGATGTAACGTTCTGCTTTCGTACAGATTAATATCAGCACATTTGTTCATTTTGCTTATTTTATGATGGTATGAAAAAAATCATCGTTTATCATTAGTCATGCCAAAATAATGGCTGTTTGTATTTTATCTGGTTTTGCTTGTTATTTTTTAGATTTAACTGCATTAAAGTGGTAAATGTAGCTTTTCTTGTGATTATTAACGGGTAAATCTGCATTAGTTTTCACGTTACTTCTGTTTAATCCAGGAATATGTGATTTCCTGAGAAATATGTAAATATTCATTTTTCATATGGTGCCAACCACTCGTCGCTGTGATTGTCTAGGTTTTTTTTTTCTTACTTTATCATAGTCATTTTCATATATGAACATTCAGTATTGCATTGTTTTATTCAATACAGTATTCAGTGTTACTTCTTAGGTTAATCTCATGTTTAAGGCATTAATTGCATTAATGTTGAGTTGCTGATATCTATATAATAGTCGCTGTTAAGTATGTCAAATATGTGATTTAAACGTTTTGTGTGACGTTTTATATAAAAATAAATAAATTGCATAACGCAACTGACTTGCCTTTATTTCACGCATTGCATTAATTAATTTTACACGGGAATAATTTATTTACACAAGTACAACACGACAGGTTTTCTATATGTGTCTGTTGCTGCTGTAGCACCTCGATTGTGACGTCACCACAGGCATGAGCGGGCCTTGTTTTTTGAGACGGCATTGCCTGTGCACACACAGACTGAAAGCTGTTATGGCTACCAAAGGTACATCTACTAAGTACTGAAGTAAAAGGCCACCACAAGTTGTCCCCTCCACAGTCAGGTACATTTATATAGCAATCAACTGAAAATCCAGATAGGTGGCCTCCATTGAACTAACAATGTGACGTCAAAACCAACTGTCAGCACTGGTGATGATTTAGTGGTGTCATACTTCAGAGAGTGAGTACATATGCAATTACTTTGTGTTTTATATTTGTAATTAATTTAGACCACCTGGCAGAGATCTGACTTCACTTTGACATTAAAGAGTCTTTTCTATTGATCAGTGTCAAAAAAGCCAAATTAAATTGTTGTGATTCAATGTTTTATACAAGGGTAGGCACTGTGGCTATGATGAAAGTATAAATGCTATCACATGTGCACATGGGAAGCAGCGAAAGGGCTCAAGAAACGATAATTCCATGCTGGACCAGGGGATGGCAGAGCGCACTAATCCTTCCTCTTTTTCCTCTCCAGACTGAATATGGGAAATTCTGCCTGGGATCAATGACGTCACTTCCAATCCCTGCCCAGAAGACATAATTTCTGGTCCCTGCCCAGACAACATCACTTTCGGTTACAGCCAGGATGAAGCCACTTCCGCTTCCTGCCCATACGATGTCATTTCCCCTGCCCAACTTTAAAGCCCCCATGTTTTTGTCTACTTGCCAGTTCTGTTTTGGACTAACGTCTGTAACGATGTGTCTCTTTCTGACAGCCAAATTCAAGTACAGTAAAACCTTGGATTGCGAGTAACTTGGTCTGTGAGTGTTTTGCAAGGCGAGCCAAAATTTTTAATAAATTTTAACTTGATAAACGAGCGAGGTCTTGCAATACGACTAGTATGTATACGCTTTGTCCGGCGAACGTCAACGGGGGATTGTGGGTAATCATCTCCCATGCTCTTTCTTAGTCGGCGTGCCTCACTCATATAGTCAACATCCGTATGAGCGTATACTGTTTACTATAGCATGGTGACCACGTGTGTGTGCTGTAATGTGTGAGTCCCTATCGTGCACCCCAAAACATGAGGCTGAGTCTCAGTACTTTAGCGACACCAGCTTTATTCTGCGTGAAACAGGAACAGCACGGTTATTTATTGTAGCAGGATCTACCACTCTCCTATACACAGACACAGAAGTCAGGCAGGGTTGTGGCCAGGTTAGTGGCTAAGTAATACCGTGCTCTTGCATTTATAATGTTTCTTACATCACCCATCGATGGCAGGTGCTTATAGCTTGACCGCGACCTTTTCTGATTCACTTTTACAGTGAACTGCTGCAGCACTGATAGCCTGCGGTTGCTTCAGGACGCTCTTTTGCGTGTTGTCCCATTTGGGGGGAATCCCAAAAGAGTTTAGAAACCTTACAGTGCGTAAAGCATTTTTTTATTTTTATAAGTGTAGTAACTCTTCAGGCAAAAACAACTGTCACTGGATTGGTTCCTTGTTAAAGTCGCAAAAAAAGAAAAAGATTCCAGTGAGCCAACAGATAGCAGGGATTCCGTTAGTTAGAGTGAAAGTCATCTTACACAATAACTCTTCTCCTACTCCTCTTCTCTCTTGTCTCCCTCACACCAACCATGATTCTTTTCAAAGGTAAAGTGCAGGTTAATATGTTTTACGTATTTTTACTTTATATTCTGTATTAATTATTTTTATATTAGTATTTGTGGGTTTTGAAACAAATTATCTGAGTTTCTATTATTTCTTATCGGGAAATTCACTTTGATATACGAGTGCTTTGGATTACAAGCACGTATCCAGAACGAATTATGCTTGCAAACCAAGGTTCCACTGTATACGGGTGGCTGCCCCCAAACCTTTTTGCTGGAATTCTATGAGGAATCAACAAAAGGATATGATCAAAGTGGAGCATATGATATTTATCTGGACTTTCAGAAAGCATTTTATAAATTGCCACATGAGAGGTTGGGCAGCAAGCTAAAAGAAGTGGGAGTTCAGGGTGTTGTGTGTAGATGGGTGCAGAATCAGCCAAAACACAGGAAGCAGAGGGTTATGGTTTGAGGAACCTTTAAGGAACCTTCCAAGAATTGGCTGGTGTTAAGAGTGTTGTCCACAAGGGGTCAGTGCTAGAGCTGCTGCTATTTTTAATATAAATAAATGATTTGGATAGGAATATAAGTAACAAGCTGGTTAAGTTTGCAGATGATATCAAGTGTGGTGGATTGGTAGATCATCTTGAATCATCTGTTGAATCAGCACAGTGGGACAGCATACAGGCTTGGGCAGGCTTGTGGAAGATGAAATTTAGTGTCATTAAATGTATTAAATGTAGAGAGTAATAATGTTAGGTACGCGCGGCACGGTGGCACAGTGGTAGCGCTGCTACCTCGCAGTTAGGAGACCTGGGTTTGCTTCCCGTGTCCTCCCTGCGTGGAGTTTGCATGTTCTCCCCGTGTCTGCGTGGGTTTCCTCCGGGTGCTCCGGTTTCCTCCCACAGTTCAAAGACATGCAGGTTTGGTGGATTGGTGATTCTAAATTGGCCCTAGTTTGTGTGTGTCCTGCAGTGGGTTGGCACCCTGCTTGGGATTGGTTCCTGCCCTGTGTTGGCTGGGATTGGCTCCAGCAGACCCCTGTGACCCTGTGTTCGGATTCAGTGGGTTGGAAAATGGATGGATGGAATAATGTTAGATTTGAATACACAATTTAAGTTCTGAAAATCGAAGGTACATCTTATGAGAAGGATTTAGGAGTTGTTTTGGAATCAACACTATCAACTGCCAGGCAGTATTCAGAAGCCAATAAGAAGGTAACCAGAATGTCAGGTTATATAGTGCAATGAGGTTCTGTTCAAGCTTTATAACACACTGGTGAGGCCTCATCTGGAGTACCATGTACAGTTTTGGCCTCCAGGTTACAAAAAGGACATAGCAGTGTTGGAAAAAGTCCAGAGAAGAGTGACTAGGCTGATTCCAGGACTACTGGAAAGATTAAAAGAGCTGAGAATTTTCAGTTAAAGCAAAAGAAGATGAAGAAGAGACATGAGTGATGTACAGTATATATATATATATATATATATATATATATATATATATATATATATAGATAGATATGACAACAACACTCATATCAATGACAAAACAATTACATTAACAATCATCTTACATTATTTTTTAAATATTTCCTTTTCTTTTTCATAACTTCTTTAATACACGACTTCTCGCTGCAAAGTGCGGGTATTCTGCTAGTATATATATATATATATATATATATATATATATATATATATATATATATATATATATATATATATACAGTATATATACTGTATATATGGCAAGTTTTCATTCCCAATATGCATTGTTTTATAATTTATACATACAAATCATCGTTCAAGTTTTCAGTTCGGGAAGCTGATAATGGCAGTTCCATTTGGCAGACTACAAGGAGCCATTCCTCAGGCTTCTGAGTTCATGTTCCCTGACTAGCTTTAAATACCCACACATTTCACATATTCAGTGAGCCATCTGTGATCAGTACAGGGTATGGCCTTAAAAACCCATACGTTTTGCATATTTATCTATCTATCTATCTATCTATCTATCTATCTATCTATCTATCTATCTATCTATCTATCTATCTATTATATAGTGCCTTTCATATCTATCTATCTATCTATCTATCTATCTATCTATCTATCTATCTATCTATCTATCTATCTATCTATCTATCTATCTATCTATCACTTAAAATGAAGTCTGTGAGACAATAAAGTATGTGGAAAGTGAAGAGGTCCGAAGACTCCCCAATACTTTGAAAATCAGGTTAGTGACATGGAGCAATCCATTCCCTTTGCCCCGTCCACTGGTCTTTTTAGCTTCTGACCCAACAGCTGTGTCGTTCCGTTCTCCTGTGACTGCCCTGACATTTTCTTCTTTTCTCTTTATTGGTCCTCACAAGGCTGGGGAGGGATTGCTGTATTTTTATAGATTCAGTAAAATGGAGATCACAAAAAAGAAACAAAAAGAGAATGAAAGAGAGTGGGCTAGAGGGCACACGATAGTAATAAGCTGATTCACCACCCTGAATCATGCCATTTATTTGGTTTTTCTTTTTGAAACATCGACAGTACCTGGCATTATACTGCACTCAAGAGAGGCAGTATCTAGAACTGAAATTAAAAAGGCTAAGAGGCAGGAAAGAAGTGCTCTCCCGTATTCCAGGCCCTCTAAATTGTTGCGCCCCTTGGGTCGTGGGATGGTGTTGTTTTTTAACACTATGTTCCAAGCAGTGCATTTTGACATGCCTGTCTGTAAATCTCAGACAAATAAGACACACAAATAAAAGAATCCAACGCCCCCCTATCAGGAGTCATGACAGCAGCCCCCAGTGCTGGATTTTCTTTCTCTCTCATAGATCATGTAATAATGTTAGTCCTTGGGGAGGAGCTCGAATTCAGCACTTAAACTGAAGGAATTAAAATGAGGCAGAAAATATATGGCCTCATTTAAAATTATGGCAGTGGCCTTAAAGCCTAAAAAGAGTAATTAAATAGTTTTCACAGCATAAATTCTTCTTTTGTGTCGGCAGCCCAAAGTGATCTGTAAGTCAGGAGATGCAGCTATGGGATATATGAAGAACTTATAAATAAAGATCAATGAAGAAGATGTGCACTGATGCATGGAAAGTGATGCTGTTTGCCTTACAGACGCCATAATGATGGAAAGAACAATTTAAATTTAATTAAACTCTTGTGTCATGCATGTATTTGAACTTAAAAAACAAGAACTTTAATCTGAGTGTCTGCTAGGCTTGAAGTCGGCCTGGCAGTCTCTTGGTATGATATGTCTTTTGTCAAAAGAGTCTTTTCATGTGCTGTATCTTTCATGGCATCTAAAGAATTCTTTTGCCCTTGATAATACATAAAGGAGAAACTCACTATGTAGTTTAAAAGTGTTTTTTTTTTTAATTAATTTGCATTTATATTAATAACAACATGTTAAATATTTTACATGTGCTGTTGTTAACAAGATGCATTTAAAAAAAGTCATACCCAAAAAAGAGCTAATGCAAAGTGAAGCAGTGCAGCCTTACTGACACTAATTGGAAAGCGCATCAATATCAATCGTAAGTCAGAGCAATTTCATGGTGGGCTATGTAGGTAAGTAATTTGGAAATATTTGAAGATTATTGGAGGTCATTCATTTAAAATACAAAATCATAAATTTTTATAGTGCCTTTTTATATTATGAATGCAGATCCGTGGGAGGCTATAGATATAAATTAAAACATTAGGCACTGAATCATTAAAACGCGCTTGTGCCACGACAAATCCAAAGGGAGGATCAGGTCAGTCACACATCTAATCCAGGCAAATACTTAAGCAAGATATTTCAAACTTAATTTTGCTTAAATTTTAGTTGCTTCTTCAGTATGGCCTTGGTTATGATGCAGTGTCTATAAAAAGTATCCCGCCTGGGGGAAGTTTTCATTTTACAACATTGAATCACAGTGGGTTTAATTTGGCTTTTTGAAAACTAATCAACAAAAGAGATCATTTAATTGCAAAATGAAAACTGATTTCTTTAAAGTGGACTAAATTGATTGGAACATTAGAACAATGTAGATGAGAACAGGCCATTCAGCCCAACAAAGCTCGTCAGTGTTATCCACTTCATTCTTCAAAATAACATTGTGGACTTTTGAAGGTCCCTAAACTCCTACCATCTACCACACCACTTGGTCACTTATTCCTGGTGTCTGTGGTTGTCTGTGTAAAGAAAAACTTCCTAATGTTTCTGCGAAATTTACCCTTAACAAGTTCGTAACTCTCTCCCCGTGTTCCTGCTGAACTAATTTTAAAGTCACTGTCTCGGTTCACTGGACTAATTCCCTTCATAATTTTAAATACAGTATATATATATATATATATATATATATATATATATATATATATATATATATATATATATATATATATATATATATATATATTGTATATATATATAAACTGGTCAAAAAAATTAAAGGAACACTTTGAAAACACATCACATCTCAATGTGAAAAAAACTCATACTGGATATCTATACTGATATGGACTGGGTAATGTGTTAGGAACGAAAGGATGCCACATCGTTTGATGGAAATGAAAATGATCAACCTACAGAGCCCTGAATTCAAAGACGCCCCAAATATCAGAGTGAAAAAATTATATGGCAGGCTAGTCCATTTTGCCAAAATTTAATTGCAGCAACTCAAAATTGTACGCAGCACTTTGTATGGCCCCTGTGTTCTTGTATACATTGCCTGACAACATCGGTGCATGCTTCTAATGAGATGAGAGATGGTGTTGTGGGGGATCTCCTCCCAGATCTGGACCAGGGCATCACTGAGCTCCTGGACAGTCTGAGGTGCAACCTGGTGGCATAGGATGGACCAAAACATAATGTCCCAGAGGTGTTCTATTGGATTTAGGTCAGGAAAGTGTGGTGGCCAGTCAATGGTATCAATTCCTTCATCCTCCAGGAACTGCTTGCATACTCTCACCACATGAGGCCAGGAATTGTCGTGCACCAGGAGCCACTGTACCAGCATTGGGTCTGACAATGGGTCCAAGGATTTCATCCTGATACCTAATGGCAGTCAAGGTGCCTTTGTCAAGCCTGTAACGGTCTGTGTGACCCTCCATGGATATGCCTCCCCAGACATTCATTAACCCACCACCAAACTGCTCATGCTGAATGATGTTACAGGCAGCATAATGTTCTCCATGGCTTCTCCAGACCCTTTCACTTCTGTCACGTGCTCAGGGTGAACCTGCTCTCATCTGTAAAAAGCACAGGGCACCAGTGGTGCATCTGCCAATTGTGGTATTCTATGGCGAATGCCAATCGAGCTGCATGCTGCTGGGCAGTGAGCTCAGGGCCCATTAGAGGACATGGGGCCCTTGGGTCACCCTCATGAAGTCTTTCTGGTTGTTTGGTCAGAGACATTCACACCAGTGGCCTGCTGGAGGTCATTTTGTAGGGCTCTGGCAGTGCTCATCCTGTTCCTCCTTGCCCGAAGGAGCAGATACTGGTCCTGCTGATGGGTTATGGACCTTCTATGGCCCTCTCCAGCTCTTCTAGAGTAACTGCTTGTCTCCTAGAATCTCCTCCATGCCCTTGAGACTGTGCAGGGAGACAGCAAACCTTCTGGCAATGACACATATTGATGTGCCATCCTGGAGAAGTTGGACTACCTGTGCAACCTCTGTAGGGTCCAGGTATCGCCTCATGCTACCAGTAGTGACACTGACCGTAGCCAAATGCAAAACTAGTGAAGAAACAGTCAGAAAAGATGAGGAGGGAAAAATGTCAGTGGCCTCCACCTGTTAAACCATTCCTGTTTTAGGGGTCATCTCATTGTTGCCCCTCTAGTGCATCTGTTGTTAATTTCATTAACACCACAGCAGCTGAAACTGATTAACAACCCCCTCTGCTACTTAAGTGACCAGATTAATATCCCATACGTTTCATTGACTTTATGCTAAACTCTGATTAAAAAGTGTTCCTTTAATTCTTTTGAGCAGTATATATATTAGAGGTCTCTGCCCCCTGCTCACTTCGCTTGCCCACCTCCAGGTTTGGTTAATGAGATATACAATTTAAAGACATTGTTATTTTCATGGGAATTGTTACATACTCTTAAGTTTCTATGTTGCATCGCTTCTCCGTGATCATATATATACACCTGACCGAATTGTGATTTCTTTGAAATTAAACTTGTCGTAGCTTTAATTGTTGAGGGACCACAGATTATCATAGCATATGGTCCATTATTGTGTAAATCTATGTTTAGATCATTGAATGATGCAAACGTAAAAAGATTATTGTAGACTTGGATATTTTACCTGTAGTGTATGTGGATTTCACTTTCACCAAACAATAAATCTTTTCATTCTCGCAGATACGCCTCTTCATTGGGAGGCAACACTACTTTTCCCTGATGGCAACACAAATTAGACGATTTACAATTCTCCAACTTAAACTTTAAAGCCTTACAATATCTACATACTTCCGACATATCACCTATGTCCATATATTTAATCTCTTTTTGCTGTTCCGTTATTTCACAGAGTAATAATTTCCATTTGATTGTGCTAATGTGATCTTTATTTTCTTTTTTTGATACTTTCAAATTTTACTACTTTCATATTCTTTAACTTGCTCTGCATGTGTATCGCGCCAGCGTTTTTGAACCTCTTTATGAAGTCTTTTATTTCTGACCCCGATTGGATCTATGAGGTTTTCAGTTCCACTTGGTCCAGGCTGATTATCACTTTTTTCTTATTTTTAGAATGTGCAAATAGATTATTATTGTTCTTTTTACATTTTTTTGCCTTCTTCTTCTCTCTCTAACGCTTTTGGGTCTCTGTTTGAAATGCTGCTCTTTCTTCTTCAATTAGTCATTGACGTGCCATCTAGAACGTATACAATTTTTAAGAGCTGAGAGCACATGAAGTGTGTCTGCCAAAAGCATTCCAACAACTGAGAGGTTAGATGTCCGTGTTCTCGCGGGACGTCAAAGTGTCTTTCTGAGAATGTCACGTCTCAACCCAAGATTTTTTTATATAATAGAGAGATAACCTTTTATACAGCATTTCTCTTGTCTTAATATTTCTGCTATGGTTTCTGAAGGTATGTAGATAGATAGATAGATAGATAGATAGATAGATAGATAGATAGATAGATAGATAGATAGATAGATAGATAGATAGATACTTTATTAATCCCATGGGGAAATTCACATAATCCAGCAGCAGTATACTGTGTAAAAGATGCAATAATAAACAGCATAAAGGTTTGGGGTTTTCCGGCCCCGTATATTGTAGCTGCTCCACAATTCAAAACAAAAACTCTGGTCAAAATATAAACACAAAACAGGTTCATATGTGCGACACCATTCTAGGCGTCGGTGGCCATTTTATAGGGGAGGAGCCGGAAGTGGAGGAATGCTGGGAAGGAACCGTGAGGGAGGACGGGACTGATAACGTCAGGAAAGATGGCGGAGGAAGGGCGGAAGAAGACGTACTGCAGGAAGGCTTATGATGGCAGAGCATCTTTTTTCCTGGAAGAAATTAAAGGAGAAAGGTTAGTACCCCGCCACTCCCTGCCGGCGAACGTCTTCCGAAGTGGCTTAAGGTCCGTCCGCGGTCTCCTATTCGCCCGTGCGTGACACGACCCCCCCACCAGCCCAAGTAACCGAGAGGTCGTGGATGCGAGAGAGGACATCGGCATTGGCCTGAGGTACATCACGGGGTGTTCGACACCATCGACGCTTTGGCTCAACACGGCACCCAGGCCTGTGTCTGAAGCGTTGGTCTGGAGGATAAAAGGCAGCCCAAAATCAGGGGTCCTAAATCCGGATGCTGATGTTAGGGCCTTTTTCAGTTCATTGAATGTGTGTTCCGCCTTGTCGTTCCACACCACATGTAGGGGAGAGCCCTTCTTTGTTAAATTAGTCAAGGGTGCTGCCCTTTCGGAGAAACGGGGTACGAACTGGCGGTAGTACCCCGCCAGCCCCAAGAAAGCCTGCACCTGTCTCTTGGTATTCGGACGGGGCCATTCCAGGATGTCTTTGACTTTGAAACATTTGGGTCTCACCTGTCCTCGTCCCACAGGGTAGCCTAAATACTTGGCCTCCTTTAAGCCAAAAAAACACTTACGGGGGTTAATGCGGAGGCCGGCCTTAGCCAGTATCGTGAGGACAGCAGAGACCTGCAATAGATGCTCTTCCCAGGTGCCGGAATAGATGACGACGTCATCCAGGTAGGCGGCACTATAGGACTGGTGGGGCTTCAGCACTCTATCCACCAGGCGTTGAAAGGTCGCTGGGGCCCCATTCAACCCAAATGTGAGGACCTTGTATTGCCAATGTCCATTAGGGGTGCTAAAGGCCGTTTTTTCTTTTGCAGATGCCGTTAAGGGAATTTGCCGATACCCTTTTGTCATGTCAAGGGCAGTCAAGTATCAAGCCGCACCCAGCCGCTCAAGGAGGTCGTCAATGCGGGGCATCGGGTAGGCGTCGAACTTGGAGACCTGGTTCAGATGTCTAAAGTCATTACGGAACCTCCAGGAGCCGTCCGGCTTCTCCCAGACGATTACTCCGGGGTCCGTGACTATATCGTGCGCAATCAGCGAGGTCCGGCCCGGTGACTTGCTCACTAATTCGGGGATGGCGTGGATAGCCTGGGTTATCTCTCGCCTCTGTAAGGGTGTCAGCTCGTCACCGAGGTTAAGGGCAAACGTACTAGTGAATAGGGAGAGGGATCTACGAGTGTCGGGAGACTCCTCCCTGTCCTTCCAAGGTTTTAACAAATTGACATGGTAGATCCTCTCGCTCGGTCGACGATTAGGTTGTTTAACTAAATAGTCGACGAGCCCCTTTCTTTCCTTAACCTCATATGGCCCCTGCCAGTGAGCTAGCAACTTGGAATAGGAGGTAGGAACGAGCACCATCACTCGATCCCCCGGGCGGAACTCCCGGAGGACGGAGTTGCGGTTGTAACACCGGGCCTGCGCTGCCTGCGCACGAGTCACGTGGTCCTTTAGGAGTGGCCTGATTTTAGCGAGCCTGTCGTGCAGTTGCGCCACATACTCCTATATATTAGAGGTGGGATGGGCCTCAGCCTCCCAGCCCTCTTTTAGTATGTCTAAAAGTCCCCGGGGTTGTCGCCCGTACAATAATTCAAAAGGGGAGAAGCCCGTAGAGGCCTGGGGCACCTCCCAGTAAGCAAAAAGCACGAGCGGTAGGAGCTGGTCCCAATTCCTGGCATCGGCGCCGACTACCTTGCGGAGCATCTGTTTAAGCGTCTGGTTAAAACGCTCCACCAACCCGTCTGTTTGGGGCTGGTAGACAGACATCTTCAGGTGCTTTATTCGCAGTAATCTGGCAACCTCCCTGAACGTATCTGAGGTGAAGGGAGTACCCTGGTCCGTGAGGACTTCTTTGGGGATACCCACTCTAGAAAATAAGTTGACTAATTCCCGTGCGATATTCTTGGTATTAGCGGAGCGCAGGGGAACCGCCTCTGGGTATCAGGTCGCGTAATCCACCATGACCAATATGTACTTATGGCCACAGTTTGAGGGTTCCAGGGGTCCTACTAAGTCCAACCCTATTTTGTCAAACGGGATTTCTATCAGGGGTATTGGGACAAGAGGAGCGCGGTCCTTCCTAGGATTCTGGCGAATCTGACATTCCGGACAGGATTGACAGAAGTGCCGGACCTCCTTGTTGATCCCGGGCCAGTAAAAGCAGAGCTTTATTCTCTCCAATGTCTTCTCGGCCCCGAGGTGGGTGCCTAGGAGGTGAGCGTGAGCTAGTTCACATACATCCCGCCGGAAGGTACGCGGCACTAGCAACAATTTCCGCACCTTACCCTCGTGGGTTGCCACCCAATACAACAGATCATTCTCCAGCACAAAGAAGGGCTTGCGTGGCATGGAACCGTCAGCTAGTGAGCTGCCTGGAAGAACAATCGCATTCCGGGCAAACCACAGGGAATCGTCATTCCAATGCTCTCTTTTAAATGAGGCAGGCGTGGACCGAAATTGATGGTCCAAATTGCTCAGGGGGTCTTGTGAGCGGGTTGGCGGAAGTGTTCCCTGGCTCGTCCCTTCTCCGGTGGATACTTCCGGGTCAGGGTCCGTCGCCTGAGAAACGTCCCCCGATGGGCCTGCGCCATTAGGGCCTGCCCTAGAGCACGGCGTTTTGAGACCGTAGGAGGGGTGCCTCGTCCCCTCATAACTAGACTTAGTGAGGCCCCAGGAGCAGTGTTTGTCTTACCGCGTTTTCTATGCGACCAGTCTTGTCCCAAAATTACTGGATAGGGGGGGTTCAGGCAACACCGCTACCGTCAAGTTGGAAACCTGCCCCTTCTACGTGATGTAACAGCTTGCGGAATAGTAAGACCTGGTCTCCCCATGCACACAAGTGACTTGCAAATGCTGTGTAAGCCACTGTCGCGGTAATACGTAACGGCGAGCAACAATGGTAATGTTGCTGCCGGAGTCAAATAAAGCCACCACCGAGTGCCCGTTCAATAACACCACTCCCGTGTTTGGACATGCCAGCGGGTGCGACGGAGTACAGTACCTTTCCGCGGTGGCCCAGGTGCAGTCCATCGGTTCCGAGGGGGTGTTGAGGGGACAGGTCGGCAGTAGATGGCCGGTCTCACTGCACTTGTAACAGCGCGGGGAGGCCGGCTTTTCTTTGGGCCTTTGCGGTACTTCCGCAGAACGTCAAGAGGGCTCGGGGGTGGCCGCCCGTCCCTGTTGGTTCCCACGAGCGTGCCTTTCCGACCCCCCAGCTTGGTAGACCGCGAGCTGAAGCTCCAGGACTACCAGGAGGTCTGGCATATCCTTATAGGGGTGGCGCCAGACCTGCTGGGTGAGGGAGCTTGGCAAGGCGTTCACCAGGCCCTCACAGGCCACCTGCTCCACGACCTTCCGGGCTTGGGGACCTTCGGGCCGTAACCAGCGTCCCATCTTCCCCCAGAAGTCAAAGGCCTGTGCTCGGGCCGGCTTCTCCGGGTTGAACTGCCAGCTCCGCCATTCGGTCGCCTGCTGGCCCGGCGTGATGCCGTAGCGTGCCAGGATCTCCTGCTTTAGGAGGTCGTCACTCGTGGCCTCCTCCTCGGGGAGGTCGTAATAAGCCCGCTGCACAGGTCCCTTCAGGTAGGGCGCCAGAATGGACGCCCACTCGGACCGCTGCCACTCGTTCCGGGTGGCCGTCCGTTCGAATATGCCAAGGTAGGATTCGATTTCGTCCGCCTCTGTCATAGGCACCAGAGGCGGGGGCGTTGGATGAGGCGGATCGGGTCTTACACTTCGGGCTTCTGCCAACCTGGCCTTCGTTTCCTCCAACTCGCGGGTGGTAGCGGCTTGCGCTTGCTGCAGGGCCAGGATCTGGGCGTTCATTCCCTGCAGCATTGTGTTGAGGTCTTGTTCTTCTGTCATGTTACACGGACTTGTATCCTGCCGACTACGCCACTGTAAAAGGTTTGGGGTTTTCCGGCCCCGTATATTGTAGCTGCTCCACAATTCAAAACAAAAACTCTGGTCAAAACATAAACACAAAACAGGTTTATATGCGCGATGCCATTCTAGGCGTCGGCTGCCATTTTATAGGGGAGGAGCCGGAAGTGGAGGAATGCTAAGAAGGAACCGTGAGGGAGGATGGGACTGATGACATCAGGAAAGATGGCGGAGGAAGGGCGGAAGTAGACGTACTGCGGGAAGGCTTATGATGGCGGAGCGTCTTTTTTCCTGGAAGAAATTAAAGGAGAAAGGTTAGTACCCCGCCACTCCCTGCCGGCGAACGTCTTCCGAAGCGGTTTAAGGTCCGTCCGTGGTCTCCTATTCGCGCGTGAGTGACAACTGATACAAAGAAACAATATTAAATTAAATAGTAATAAAAATGAAAAAAAAAAAATAAATAAAAATAAATAAATAAAAAAAGCAGACAATAACTTTGAGTAATCTTAGCATTTACTCCCCCGGGTGGAATTAAAGAGTCGCATAGTGTGGGGGAGGAACGATCTCCTCAGTCTGTCAGTGGAGCAAGACGGTGACAAAAGTCTGTCACTGAAGCTACTCCTCTGCCTGGAAATGACACTGTTCAATGGATGCAGTAGATTCTTCATGATTGACAGGAGTTTGCTTAGTGCCCATCGCTCTGCCACAGATGTTAAACTGTCCAACTTTACTCCTACAATAGAGCCTGCCTTCTTAACAAGTTTGTCCAGGCGTGAGGCGTCTTTCATCTTTATGCTGCCTGCCCAGCACACCACCTCGTAGAAGAGGGCACTCTCCACAACCGACTGGTAGAACATCTGCAGCATCTTATTGCAAATGTTTAAGGATGCCAACCTTCTCAGAAAGTATAGTCTGCTCTGACCTTTCTTACATAGAGCATCAGTATTGGCAGTCCAGTCCAATTTGTCATCCAGCTGCACTCCCAGATATTTAAAGGTCTGCACCCTCTGCACTCAGTCACCTCTGATGATCACAGGGTCCATGAGGGGCCTGGGCCTCCTAAAATCCACCACCAGCTCCTTGGTTTTGCTGGTGTTAAGATGTAAGTGGTTTGAGTCACACCATTTAACAAAGTCTTTCATTAGCTTCCTGTACTCCTCCTCCTGCCCACTCCTGATGCAGCCCACAATAGCAGTGTCGTCAGCGAACTTTTGCACGTGACAGGACTCCGAGTCATATTGGAAGTCTGATGTATGTAGATTGAACAGGACCGGAGAAAGTACAGTCCCCTGCGGCGCCCCTGAATTGCTGACCACAATGTCAGACCTGCAGTTCCCAAGACGCATATATTGAGGTCTGTCTGTAAGATAGTCCAGGATCCATGCCACCAGGTGTGAGTCTACTCCCATCTCAGTCAGCTTGTCTCTAAGGAGCAGAGTTTGGATGGTGTTGAAGGCGCTAGAGAAGTCCAAAAACATAATTCTTACAGCACCACTGCCTCTGTCCAGGTGGAAGAGGGATCGGTGTAGCATATAGATGATGGCATCCTCCGCTCCCACCTTCTCCTGGTATGCGAACTTCAGAGGGTCGAGGGCGTGGCAGACCTGTGACCTCAGGTGGTGAAGGTTCAAGTATGTGCTGCATTTTTAAAAAATAACACATTCCCAGGGAGGAAGCTAACCCTACTGGACACAGCTTGCGCACTAGGCACTGAGGGTCATCTTCAAAATGTAATACTAACTACCCACTTTGCTGCAACAAAGGTTGCTGTCATCCTCCCCCATCCCTCATTGCGTAGTGCTTCACATAGGCTTCGACTGGCACGGCATCCTTCTATATAAAAGC
Source organism: Polypterus senegalus (assembly GCF_016835505.1). Taxonomy (NCBI): domain Eukaryota; kingdom Metazoa; phylum Chordata; class Cladistia; order Polypteriformes; family Polypteridae; genus Polypterus; species Polypterus senegalus. The sequence goes on from NC_053167.1 coordinate 123,896,830, forward strand.
AGTCGGGATTTTCCTTCCGTCCCGTGAGTGCTACACAGGTGCGGAGTTTCACACACGCCCGTCCAATTTGCAATGCACGATGTGATTTGTAGTTTCGTTTTTCCAGGTAAAAGATGATTTTCTACTCCAGACTGTGCGATATCTTCTTCTTCTTTCTTACTATAGTAAAAGCAGTCGGGATTGTCCTTCAGTCCCGTGAGTAGAAAGCATAGCGGTATTCCGCTTATCACAGATTTACTACTTGCAGCTTGCGGTACGAAGCGACATGCTGTGAGCAGAGTTCTGGTGCCCCCATCGTTCCCTTGCTTTTGTGCGCGACGCGCTGGAAAAATAGACAAAATGATGTCTCTGGAAATAATTAATTTGATGGAGTACAAATGCCTCACGGTGTAGTAAATATCAGGGGGGTTCAAAAGGGCGACCTCAATATCGAAAAAAAGTTTAAATTTCATCACAAAAATAACAGAAACTACGAGTATTAAAGTAATACCGCTCAAATGCAATATAACCAAATTAATGAGTTTGTATAAAATATCAAATTGATCTACATATTGAATTGCCTTAAGAAGTGGTCAACTTAAAAGTCGGTCGCCTTAAAAGGCGGGTCAGCCTATTATAATATAACATTTGACATACCTTGATGTCTAGTTATGTGAGATATCAAGCACTTTGGGACCAGGGGTTGGGAGGGACCTTGTTTCTGGCCCTATAGACCCAAAACCCCTCCCAGAAAAGTGCTGATTATTTCTCCAACACAAATGTACAAAGTACCAGGTGAATCCTCAATCCAGAATGGACAATTCTTTCTAACATGGTAGGTTTGTATCTGCTGGCTAGCACATCTCCCTCTCTTTCTTCCTTTGCAGTTCGACTTTGTAAAAAGGCCAATAAGGCAGGAATTCCAGGTTAACAAACAAGTTATTGGATAAAGTCTTTTCTGTTTTTGTTGGAATTTTTTGCTCTGATGCCACATTGTGAATTAGACAGTAAGTTATTGTGTTCATAAGAATTATTTATGAATGCTTTGAAATCACTCTAGATTCACTCTAGACTCTAGGCCCCACATGTGATATACCATTTGACACATCTTCATGTGTAGTTATGCAACATGTCATTCTTTTTAGGGTTGCTCCCAATTTTTGTCTCTCTAGGGCAAAAAAGCCTTATTTCTACTTTATTTTGGACAATATATTGTGCAATAAATCACACCCTTATCATATTGGGTAAACTAATAGATGTCTCCCACAAAAATGATCAGAAGGAATTGTAGTAGTGCATAGAATATTAACCTACCCCAGGGGCTCACCCTCTAATGGGATCTGAAGGGTCAAAGTTACTCCTTTTCATAAAACTTTGAAAAATGGTGGTGGTCCTAGTCACTCCCAGAAAACTAAAAATGACAAAATCAGACATAAGCATGTAAGACATCATTTTATACTATTCCAAGGTATGCAATTACAAAAATAATGTTATTTTTTTTTTATTTTTGATCCTTTACTAGGTATCTAGCCCTTTATGCACTTCAATCAGAGGTTGAAAAATAATCAATTTCTAATACAATCAAGAATATTTTGACTTTAAACATTTAAACTGAAGCTCAAATAAATACAGAAAGCAGTGTGATTAAGTAAATGATAGTAAATGATCTTTGACCTGAAAACAATACAACAGCCCATAATTTGATGCTACAACTAATGTATTTTGCTGTTTTGCCAGAAATACACTTATTTTGATGTTGACACTTGCAATATATTTGTAATGTTGTCTTTCCTTCTCACAACACTCAGAATCAGCTCCCACTTCACCAGCATGGACTAGCACAGTGCCCAGTCCGCTTGTCGCTCTCACGCTCCCTTTTTTCAGTCACGCATGAACAAGATCCTGGGATACTTGATTTCCTTCTTTAGGGCATTTGTCTCCCACTCGTTAATACATGTTTATGTGCTGAATACACCATTATATTGAATGGTTCAAGTATAATTTGTCTTGTTCTCATTGAAAATGAGTCTTAAGGTGTGTAACTGTATGGGGTCTTCATTGTCACATTTTGTGTTTCAAAATACGCTACACATTCTCAGCTGGGGACAGGTCAGGACTGTAGGTAGGCCATTTGAGTACTGGCATCCTCTTCCTATGCAGTGAGGACAACCGTGGGAACACACAAGTCGACCAATAAAATGTGTAGTAACTAAATCGTCCAACAAAACAAATAGATGCTCAATGGCGCATAAGAAACTCAAAACAAATGTAGGCTGTATTGCATATCCATCCAAGAATATCAGATCGTAGTCGGGGAACAGGGTAGTATCTGTACAGCCTATCATCTTATGTCAATGAGTATACTACACTACTACACTACTTACAAATCAATATGGAATGTCATGTGTACATACACTGAACTTAGAGGAAGGGTGCAAGGACAGCTGATGTTGTGCCAGTTGTGATGGTCCAGTCTGGACAGGCCCAAGATCTGATCTCACAGAGAAAATCCAACTGGTGTTAACACCCCAAATAAGAACAGGGCCAGGGTCCAGTTACTATCTTCTGTTCCACCTCATACTTAAAGGATACACTGTTAATTGTATATTGTGCCGGGATTTTCTAACACATTTTACAATTTGGCTATGGCTGCTAAGCGACATAACAATAAGAGTTGTTCCTCACTTTTTGTGCTTGTTATATTTCTGCACTATGGTAATTAAGACTTCCTGCATTTTTCTGAGTCACCTTTTTTATGTTATCTTGGCACTTTTTGGAGGAATTAGCATCTCGCATTTCACTGAGTGTGTTAATGCAAATACTTTGTGCTGTTCAGATGTGGGAAATCTGTTGGTGAAGAAAGATTCACGGATCTTGACTTTGCTGACGATGCTGTGATCTTCACGGAGTCAATGGAGGCTCTGATCGGGGCGCTCGAGAGACTGAGCGAAGAGTCTGAGTGTCTGGGCTTGCGAGTGTCCTGGATAAAAACCAAGATCCAGGCCTTTAATGACCTCTTGGGCACAGCCATCAGCAGTGTGTCTGTCTGCGGAGAGACTGTCGACCTTGTTGAGAGGTTTACTTACCTTGGCAGTGACATTCATGTCTTTGGTGACTTTTTCTACGAAGTCAGTAGATGGATTGGGAGGGCATGGGGGGTCATGAGGTCGCTGAAAAGGGGTGTGTGGCACTCCCGATATCTATGCAAAAGGACGAAGGTCCATGTCTCTAGAGTCCTGGTGTTTCCTGTCTTGGTATATGGTTGTGAGACATGGACGCTATCCAGTGACCTGAGACGAAGACTGGACTCCTTTGGTACTGTTTCTCTCTGGAAAATCCTTGGGTACCATTGGTTTGATTTTGTGTCGAATGAGCGGTTGCTCATGGAGTCCTGAATGAGGCACATTACTTGCATTGTGACGGAGCGTCAGTTACGGCACTATGGCCATTTGGTGCGTTTCCCCGAGAGTGATCCGGCTCATAAGAACCTCATTGTTGGGGACAAAAGTGGCTGGACCAGGCCAAGGGTTCACCCACGTAACATCTGGCTGCGGCAGATAGAAGGTCAGTTCTGAAGGGTGGGACTGGACAGCGTGTCTGTCGTGCAGTGGGTGCAGCAACGTGCTGTACCAGTGCATCTTCCCTAGGCTATGAACTGAACTTCAGAAAAAGAGGACAGACACATTGGTTTGTACTACATATAGTGAAAGATAAATAAAACAGTCTGCTGTTAAAACTCACAATTGGTGGTAGAGGTGGGATCGGCCAGTGGCAGTGGAGAGCAAAGATGAATGGCGGGAATGGCAAGAGAATTTAAAACAGTCTCACATACCCAAGCCAGAAGGACTTTTAGAATAATTGCTTTTAATAGACAATTTATTTATTTATTGGTTGTGTTCTTTTAATGTCCTGTGATTTTAATGGGGGATTGGGTTTGTTTTATTGTGAGGATCTGAGAGCTTTTAGTGTGTAGGAGTTAAAGTGCAACAGTGTGAGAGATACGCTGTTGATGCTGACCATGTGCAACTGGTGGCTGGTGGGTGGAGTTGGATATTGAGAGGGATCCATGGCGGTGCAAATTTTTTTCAATAAATACAGTGTGCACCAGCTCCAGAGGGGAGTAGGTGGGCATGGTAGAGTGATGGAGAAGCTCCAAAGATTGATGTGGAGATTGGATGATCGTTCATTCATGTGCAGACATGCATGGTTCAGACGATTGTCTCATTAGCTCTCCTGGATCCATAATCAGCACCTCTTAATCCCTATCACTATAAAAAGGAAACTGAGCAGGATAGTGGGGGATTTAAAAGTAAAACCAAAAAGCAGAAACTGGAGTGTGAGCCAGCACAACTCACTGGAGTGAAGCCAGTGTGGTCACTGGCCCTGTGGAGGAGTGAATGTACAACGTTCCAAAGGGTGGATCGTTCTCCACTGAACGCAGAGTGAAAATGATGGGTTAACCTCCTAGGGATTCAGTAGATGCCAAGGGTGCATAGGGGAAGATGGACGTCCAGCAGATGCTGATGGAGGCAGCAGGGTGTGGAAGTCTGGCTCTGAACATTCTGACAGAAGCTGAAGGAGGCACTGAGAAGGACCGGCACTGTTGGCATCTCTGGTCAGCTACAAGACTTGCTGGGGAGAAAGGAGAAGAAAGACACGCTTGGGCTGACTGGAGTCGAGGGAACCCAATGTCTGCAGAGAGTTTTGTTGTTTATGTTTATTAATTGTCTGGTTTTAAACTCCATGATGAGCATTGCGTTTACGGAATATTTATTGATTTTATTGATTTCAACCACTTCACTTTTGCACTTTGATTTTTAAATCCTGGATTTGATAATAAAAGCCCTGAGCACTTTGTTATACCACCTCTTGCTTGTTTGTGTTCTCAATGCTCGGCTCATTGCAGACTATCATCGGTCCTGGGTTCAAGAGGGGTTAGGGTAGCTGCAGCTAACCCAGAATGTCACATACAGGTATAGGGTTGTGAAAGAGGGTCCAGCTAGCAAAAAGTTCTCAGGGGCAGGGACACTAATGGGATGGCACAGTATACAGCTCAGTTCCTCAAAACTGAGTTCCATCAATAAAGTAAACAGAGTCTTTCTTCACTGCCTTTACCCACATTTAAATTTTCAAATGCCCATCTAGTTCCTCTGAATTTTCATCTTTAGCATGATACAAAATGTAGTGCCCATTGCTGAAGTTAAATGGTAATTTCCCAAAGATTTCCACTCCATCACAGATTTACATAACAAATAATTAATAGAATGTGACACAGTGGATACCATCTTTGCACTTGAAATCAATTCAGGAAATGACAAGAAGAGCTATGGAATTCAGCTCTGGCGCTGCCCGCGTAAGCCGAAAGCTCCCACTTAAAGATTTTTCCCCCTCTTTAATGGCACAGATGGCATGAACAGTAAATTTGATTATCTGAGACGGAGAAGATTGAAAATATGATGTTTTGACATTTTTAATCAATTATTCATTTACTTTTAAATGATAGCAGAGAAGCTGCCCTTTTTTTCCTTTATACAATCTTTCTTTTTTCCTTAGGAAATAAATGACTAAAAGAGAACGAGAAGAGTAATGAGAAAAAAAAAAAGCTTTTAATAAAACCCAATTTTGCTGACTGGTTTTGACATCAAATAAAGCCCCAGCAAGTCCATCAAAAGACACTGATGTAAAGTTGCCAAAATGGAACTTCTTCAGTATTTTCCACAAATTTGTGAACCTGATATTTCTAAACGGTGGGAAGGCAAACCTGTATGTGTGAGCTGCTGACCGAGCACCATGAGATTTAGTTTTTTTTTGTCAAGTCCAGTTAATGAAAATTTAAGGCTGTGGACAAAGCTGAAAGAAACATCTCCTGCTCGATTCGACTATTTCCCAAAAAATGCACTCATATAAATCAGTCAAAGATAAAGATAAAATACATCTTTGCATGAAAGAGGCCCATGCTATGACCTTTAAAAAAATAAAAAAGTATAACGTTCTATTAAAGAATACTAAGTTTAATAACCCAAAAAGTAAGGACAGAAAGAAAATAAGTCTCTCCATTTTAGAAAAAAAATCTTGCGACAACAGAGAGACGAGATGTGATCTTTGGAAGAGAGACAGAGAGACACTTTCACGTCCTGTGAGACAGACAAGTCACGTCATACTTACAACCGCTGGAAGCGAGTCCCATGATACACATGCAGAGCAGGTTAGAGATAATGGAAGTAGGAAAATTCAAAAGTCTCAAAAAAATGAGAATAAAGATCAAATTAGCGCAAACAAATGGAAAATATTACTTGGTGAAATAACGGAACAGAGAACGAAAAGAGATCGCATAGTGTTTGAGGATGTCTGGGGGAGAAGAGAGACAAGGCAGTGAGACAAAAGAACAGCTGCTGTACTGGCTTTTAAAGATTCAAACCTCCGCACGAAATGCAGATCACGAGGCACAGCAGCTGATCGAGCAAAGAGGAGGTAAAAAAACAACTGTTATTTGTTTCCCATTGTATCACCATTTAAAAGGGGTTTCGGAGGAGCGACCGCGTCTCCTTGGCATGCGTTCAGCCCCCCTGTTCGTAATGGCGCGTATCGCTAGTGGGATGGGTAGGGGTAGGCGAGTGAAGCGAACAGGGGGCAAAGCTCCCTAGTAAACATATAAATAATTAAATAAATGAATGAATGAGCTGAACACTTTAAATTAATAAATCAATAGATATTATGAGAATCACACTTTAAACATATTATGAATGTAATTCCTTTTTCTAGCAAGCGTACACATTCAGTGTAATTTTTATATTTGGGAACAATTCTGGCTGCTCACTTTTATTAATTATTACCTCTGGAAATTAGTATTAACTATTATTTTTGCCTTATTGCAAGGACATTTTGTTTTGCTAATGGCTGGCACCATATAATGAGTCCTGATGCTACTGCTGTTTGCCGCGGAGGGAGTGTGTGTGTTTGGGGTTTGTGGTTTTGAAAATCACGCCATCTGATGTCATTGATGAGACTATTAAAATACAGATGCAATGGCTCATTTAGTATCCATAATCAAAGAACTGTGCGTGTATCTTTTTAAATTTTACATTTTGAAATCCTTAGCTTTAAAGTTTTTATTTTTGCTTTGAATTAATGTCTCTTGGTATTTGACTTGTTTCTGCCACTATGACTAAAATGAATCATTCATTTCTTATTTTCTTAGTCAGTGGGCAGAATAATTTGAACATTAGAAAACTCTAGATGAGAACAGTACATTCACCCCAACAAAGCTCACCAGTCCTATCCACTTATTTCTTCCAAAAAAACATTGAGTCGAGTTTGAAAGTTCCTAAAGTCTTACTATCTACCACACTACTTTGTCTTTTATTCCAAGTGTCTATCATTCTTTGTGTAAAGAAAAACTTACAAATGTTTGTGTGAAATTTACCCTTAACAAGTTTCCTACCTGTGTTCTTGTGTTCTCGATGAACTCATTTTAAAGTCACCGTCTCAATCCACTGTACTAATTCCCTTCATAATTGTAAACACTTCAGTCATGTCACCTCTTAATCTTCTTTTGCTTAAACTGTAAAGGCTCAGCTCTTTTAATCTTTCCTCATAAGTCATCCCCTGTAGCCTCTAAATCAGCCTAGTTGCTCTTCTCTGGACCTTTTCTAGTGCTGTTATGTCCTTTTGTAGCCTGGAGACCAAAACCGCACCCAGTACTCAAGATGAGGCCACACCAGTGTGTTATAAAGCTTGAGCAGAACCTCCTTGGCCTTGTACTCCACACATCAGGGCGCTATAAAACCTGACGTTTTGTTAGCCTTTTTAATGGCTTCTGAACACTGGTAGTTTATAGTGTCAAGTCTACTAAGACTAGTAAGGCGTGCAGAACATTAGAACAATCCAGATGAGAACAGGCCATTCAGCCCAACAAAGCTTGCCAGCCCAATCCTCTTCTAAAATAACATTGTCATGTTTTGAAAGTCCCTTAAGTCCTACTGTCTACCACACTATGTGGTCTCTTATTCCAAGTGTCTGTGGTTCTCTGTGTGCAGAAAAATGTCCTAATGTGTTTGTGACATTTACCCTTAAGAAGTTTCTAATGGTGTCCCTGTGCTCTTGATGAGCTCATTTTAAAGTCACAGTCTCATTACACTGGACTGATTCCCTTCTGTCCTCCTGTCTACCACACTACTTCATCACTTATTCCATGTGCCTTTGGTTTCCTGTGTAAAGAATTTTTTTCAATTAGAACCCATTTATTTACTACTAAAGCCATGTTTTTTTGGGCTTAGTTTTAGTTACAAGGATCTATCTATCTATCTATCTATCTATCTATCTATCTATCTATCTATCTATCTATCTATCTATCTATCTATCTATCTATCTATCTATCTATTATATAGTGCCTTTCTTATCTATCTATCTATCTATCTATCTATCTATCTATCTATCTATCTATCTATCTATCTATCTATCTATCTATCTATCTATTATATAGTGCCTTTCTTATCTATCTATCTATCTATCTATCTATCTATCTATCTATCTATCTATCTATCTATCTATCTATTATATAGTGCCTTTCCTATCTATCTATCTATCTATCTATCTATCTATCTATCTATCTATCTATCTATCTATCCTTGCAGATAATGAATGGCTTAGCTGGCAAAGTAAGATATATTTTATAACAGAAAATTATATTTTGTAACAGTTAAAAAGTCACAATTTGAATCTGTAGTAGTTACATGTCTCTTATCGCTCCACTAATCAATCCCTCTATTTCACTTGACTGTTTCATTCCTTTTTTTATTATTTTTCTTTTCTTTTTGGATTTGTTTCCTGCCTTGCGCTCTGTGTTGGCTGGGATTAACTTCAGCATACCCCTGTGACCCTGTAGTTAGGATATAGCGGGTTGGACAATGACTGACTGACTAAGTAGATGGTACTGTTGAGCTGTACTATTGGGATGAATGGCCTGCTCTTGTCTAGATTGTTCTAATGTTTTCACTTTGTCATTTTGGGTTTCAGAGAATAGATTCATAGGGAAAATGGCAAATGTAACCATTTCAAATGAAATCTATCACACAATAAAGGTTGCAGAAAGGTTCCGAATACTTCCTGAATCCACTGTAACTGTTACCTAAAATGTTTAAAAAGGTCACTCCAATTATCCTCTTTAGTCCTGTTAACACTTCATGACTGAAAACTGCATGTTAGAATTGACAGCAAACATTTGAAAGAAGTATCAGGTTTTAAACTATTTTTGTAAGCCGACGGCCATATGAATATGACTACAACCATCAAAAATATCTGATGAAATTCTCTCAGACAAACATGCAGTAATGCAGACAATCTGGCTGGGGACGACTCATTTTATGTAGTGTTAGCCGTTCCGGTGTGTTATTTGTCTTTGCCCAGTTAACGCACTCTTCTTTTATAACAATGGTGCTTATTTATTTAATGGACTGTTGAATCCCTTTCAGACTGTATTATTATCATTTGCCTAGTAAACCTGTTTGAAATAGAAAAGACTGATTATTTGTTTAATGGATGGATATGCAAACTCTTATGTGCAAGGAGCTGAAATTGTTGCCGTGAAGTATAAGAATTAATTTGGTGCCTGGGGCTAACTTTTGCAATAATTTTCTACCCATTTTCCTTAATAAAGGCACAGGAATTGTGTTATTTCCTTCAGAATGCAGACCGTTAAATGCTTTCAATATGCACTGTTATAATGTTTTAAATAAATGCATTCTTCTTTTTAAAGGACTTGTTTTTTGTCTCCTTGTTAGTAAGACTCGGGGATAGCTAGAAGACGTGTGCTCTATAACTAGCAGAAGAATTGCTCTTCTCATATCATATTTCACCCAGACATTTCAGTTTAGATGATAGATGAAGTCATCTTAGGAGGCAGTGGAAACGTATAATGATTTGAAGAGCGTTGCTTTGCACTCCAACCTGCGGCAATCTGTCCAGAACTGAAGTCTTGTGCCTAAATGAAGAAGTCAAATACTTTACGTATTTAATCTTTGAAGATTTGTGTGGATTAGGGATTATGTGTGCCCAGCGTCTTTCAGAAATAGTCTTAGAAATTTGTCTGACCACTTATTTTTATAACTTACCTTAGAGTATTTAATCAATCTCCTTTCATAAACCTCCTCACATCTTGTAGTCAGAAGCCCCAATCTTTGTGTTCCTTGTCAAGAAAAAAAGAAATGTCCAGAAAAGCGCAGTATCATTAGGTGGAGCAAAGTGTAAGGCACTTGCCTTAAGATATACACTGTGGCGGACGACGGGCGGGGTTCTTGCAGGGCCAGGATGCTTCTTCTTTGTATGGCCCGGGGGAACAGGCATGGATTGAACAGAACCTCCCCCGGGACGTTAGATGGCAGACCCCCTGGGTGGCAGTGGTGCCTCGAATTCCCGCAGGGATCCATGGGAGATGGAGTTCTCTACGACCCTGGGGGGCACTGCAGTGTTTCCTGAGCCCATGTGGGCGGTTCTTTCGCCACACCTGGAAGTAAAGCCAGAAATGGGTCATCAAACACCTGGTGCGCTTCCAGGTGGGCTATAAAAGGAGCCAGCAGCCACCACTCCGAGAGCCAGAGTTGGGAGGAGGGTGACGAAAGTCGTTAGAGAGGAGTGGTTGAGAAATAATATGAGAGAAGTGAAGAATGTAGTGGGATTGTGTGTGTGCTTAGTGCTTGGACTGTGTTGTGCCTGTGGGAATGGGGAAGGTGTTTCCCACCGACGAAGGAAAATATAAATAAAAACATTTATTTGTTTTATCAGTGTGCCTCGTGCGTCTGTCTGTGTCGGGATGTGCGCTCATATAGCGCCTTTGTCACAATGCTTTAAAGCCTACTCTACTGTTCCAATCTGTCAGGGTCAATGTCCGGGGGGCACACTCATCATAAAGCCATCCACATGATGGGCACAGCGGCAAATGAGAGACAACAAACAGTTTTTGAAAAGTCAAAGTGTAGTATTCAAATTTATTATAAAAATGTCAAATGAATAAAGTGCAGTGCAGAAAGTAATAAATAAGTCATTAAATCATCCATAAAAAAGGCAGTGCAAATGTGGGAGTTTAAAACAGTCAATAAATACTTTAAAATCCCTTTTTGAAATGATTCAAGGCATCAGGTTAGTCTCCTCAACAAAACTAATAATAATAATACAAACTTGAATCTTGATGCTCCCCACAGTCTCTAGATCACGGACAACCTGACCAACAGACCCCAGTTTGTGAGGCTGAGGGACTGTATAGATAGATAGATAGATAGATAGATAGATAGATAGAAGGCACTATATAATAGATAGATAGATAGATAGATAGATAGATAGATAGATAGATAGATAGATAGATAGATAGATAGATAGATAGATAGATAGATAGATAGATAGATAGATAGATACTTTATTAATCCCAAGGTCCTGTTCACCCCACTGCACAACTGACTTCCAGTACAATACCAGCGTTTGCCATCTACAGAAATTCTCAGATAACTCCTCCATCATGGGCTGCATTGGTACTGGAGAAGACGAGTCAGAGTACAGGAAAGTTGTGGAAGACATATTGTGGTGAACTTCTGGTGTGCCAAAGAGCCTCTGAGACCTGCCAACATTTGGGGTGAGGACTTGGAGGTGGTGCAGAACTACAAGTACATGGGGGTTCACATAAACAACAAACTGGACTGGCACTGCACAAGAAAGGTCAAAGCAGACTGGACTTCCTAAGAAGACTCTCAGGTTTTTTGATGTGTTCAGCAAGCTACTGGAAATGTTCCACCAGTCCATAGTAGCCAGTGTGGTTTTCTACGCAATTTGAGCTCAAAAGAAGCACAATACCTGAACACACTTATCAGGAAGGCCTGCTCCATCACAGGGTGAATCCTGGACAAACCGGAAGCTATTGTTGAAAAGAGGATAATCGCAAATTTGAATGCCATCTTGAAAAATCACCTCCATCCCCTCCAGGAGGTGCTCTCTTTGAGGAATTTTAGCCACAGGACTCATTCCACCATGGAGTGCTAAGAAGCGCCTCTGGGGGTCACTTCTGCCCACTGCTATCAGGCAATTCAGTGCTTCCTCCTGAAGTACTTGTTAGGTTCTTTTTGAAATATCTCCACTATATGCATTTATTTATTTATTGTTTGGCTATATTATGTGTCCTGTGAGTCTCTATCCATGTTTTGTATGCATCTGAATTGGTATTTAGAAAGTTTATCTAATTTAATCTAATCCAAGATAAGCACAGCTCTCTCTCTCTCTCTCTGTTTCTCCAGTTCATCACGGTGGGAGGCGATGACAACAGAGCAGTCACAATCGATCGACTCTCATCCTGCCTGCTCTCTTCTACTTCTGCCAAGGCACACCTAGCAAGCCCCCCATCATCCCACTATTGCACTACCTGGATCAAAGCAGGGACAATTCAAGTCCCGACTCTTACACTAAGGCTCAGTGGGGGCATCCCAGAGCCCTTTGCTCAATCGCTGTGGTCAGACAACCTTGCCTATTTTCCTTGTCTGCACTTGCTTCCTTACTTGTGCCCACGATTTTGCCTTGAAGCTCACTCCCCTTACCCTCAAACCTCCTTTTCTCAATACTGATTGTCCCCTCCATTTAGACACTGGTGGGCACAGGTGCCGCATTAAGTGGCACAGAGTCCGCTGACCACCTCAATTACGCCCCTCAGCAACTCGACCACACTAAGACACACCTGCTTGCCGCCCACCAAGCTTTTTCATCATAAATAAAATAAACAAAATAAAACAGTAAATAACAGTAAAGTCTGGATGTAAAGCCCTAATAAATGTTCGTCCTTCCTTCAAAATCAAAAAGCTTACTAAAGAGAAGAAAAAGGAAGAGTGTCATCTTGGGAGTCTTTTAGATTCAGACTGTTGTATGGACATCCAAGTAGATGGATGAATGGAATGAGGTCTCCCTCTGTCTGATCTTTAGGTGGGCCAAAAAGAGCACATAGAACACCACATGCATACAGATAATTGGCTAACTACTCTGGTGATGGACAGTTTGGCCTAAAAGCTTTGATAATTAAAGTATGATGTATTAAATACTTAGTAATTGGCAACACGCATGAGCTGATGTCCCTGCCAAGATTGGGCACCATTTCCTATACTGGCTGGGAGGCCAAGACAATGGAAAGGGGATTGTCCATATCAAAGCTGTATGCTCCCCCAACCCACTAGATGGCAGCATCTCTGGGCCTATTGTCACCCAGTCAGACATCCACAGGGAATGCTGGGAACTATAGTCCAGTGAGGCAGCCCTGTTGGTGTCCGTGGGTGCCACCAGGGAGTGTGTGACGATGCGGGTTCTGCTCCAGTCTCCCGTCTCCATTTTGTGAGCTCTTGAACCCGACACTGTCAGTAATGTCACCGGATGAGCTGGACAGTGAGACACAACGAAGCAAGGGGATGGTGCAAAAAAGTGCAAAAGTGCTTTGATTAAAAACAACAAAATCAAAACAGTTTGTGTCCAAAAAGTAAGTGCAGTGCTCCACAGTTCCATAAATAAATAATCCATAAAAACACTGAAATCCCAAAAAGTTAAAACAAGGCTAAAATACGAGAATTAAAATTGGGGCTACACCAGCCAGACACAGCTCCTTCCCAGTCTCTTCAGCTCACTTAAAGTTTGGTCAGCAGCCGATACTTCAGCCGCCGCGGTACATTCTCTACCGACCCTCCGCCAGCATTTGCTTGTTGTCCTCCCATCTTCCTTCTCACACACATGGTCGTCCCTCAGACTCCTCCTTGATCGTACCCATTCTCCAATCAGTGGGCACGATCCAGCCCCTTAAGCGCAGATCACTCGCTCTATCCGGGACTGCTGACCACGCTGACCTTCCTTTTCCTCAGCTGGCTGGCTCGTCCATTCTCTTGCACTAACCCCAATTCTGTTCTCTTTCACTCGCCAGTCTTTTACCATTCTCTTTTCTTTTTTTTTTTCCGCCTCGCACTTCTATTTATTACCGGGACGTGGCTCAGGTGTGGTGATTAGCAGCTCCCGGCTTCAATTACGGATGTGCCCGAGAACCGCTCCCGCCACACTACCATGCCCCCTCTTTAAGTTCAGTGATTATCTATTTACAAACTGGCCTTTTGATCTGAGCTGTGGACCCGCTACGTCACAGAGTGCTGCTGGAAGTTACATTCCCTACTTCTGTATAACCTAGAAGTGCTTCCAGTGGGCAATGCCCAGGCACATTAAGTACTCATTGGTCTTCAATTAAAAGAACCTCACTGCCTTATCCTGGTGAGTCAGAGCCAAGAGAGGAGACAGGCAAAGCCTGGCAGGAGTAGCGAAGAGAAGAAAGATGAAGAGTGGTTGTTATTACTGAGTGGGGATATCTTCATTTTGAAGTTGGGACTTATCTGTGTATTCGTGTCTGCAGTTTGTGGCACCCCCTGTTGATCATAATATATATGTATATACTGTATCTGTGCTATTTCCAGTTCCCCAGAGAACAGTCTAGTGGTTGAGATGTCTGGTCATTTTATCCTAAGATTATAATGTGAAATGTACACTCAGATAACATAAAAGGGAAAATAAAAAACACCTGTACACAAAAAGACTATGGGGATATCACAAAGAGTCGGGGAACAGCTAAGACAGATAGAAAAGTCCAAAGAAGAACGACTATTGTTGTGCTTCAGTGACTCTCTGTCAGGTAAAAAGCATTTCATTGTGTTCTGTGTTGGCACCAGAAGTAACTGTCAGTGTCTGGCAATGTTATTTTTTAAATAGTCTGCAGAGTAGAAGAGGTCAGACCTCAAGGACCAAATTGGAAGCAATTTTTAAATGAAAGGAAGTAGTGTTGACGTAGCCTTACTTCTCTCCTTAGGAGCGTCACTGATGTTTCATCTAGGTCTTCTTTTTCTATTGTATAAAAGGTCACATCTGTTGTTAATGTTTAGGACATGCAGAAGAAAAACCATTTTGTTTAACAGAGTAATGGTACCTCATAAAACCCAAGCACTTGAACCTATAATATTGTTTTGGAAGCTTTTAGTGGTACAGCATTTATTTACTCCATGACAGACGACAGCTACCTGAATATGACCCAAGCTAAATAATTGAACAATTAGGAATTACACTTGATCATTATGCCAAAAAAGCATTGAGTGTGCAAATAGGAAAATCTATTCGTTACAGAGAAATAGTCTGGCAAAATGCCTCACTGACACCCATTGTACTGTAGGTATTAAGCACTCTGAGAAAATCTGTTTTTATTTATTAGAGTCTCCCTCACTCTTTATTTTTAGAGGGTTCCCTGACTGCAAAAACACAACTCTTTCCTCATTTGGTCTTTGGAAAAAAATATTGGCATTTTGTTAAGAAATATTGGCATGTAGTGAGCATTTAAGTAAACTTATAAAGAGGTTTCAGAATAAAATGCTCCCTTTGAGAATATCCTAGCTAGTAATTTGCTTCCCCAGCAGAGTAATGATCACTGTGGTGTTTCTCAGCACACTCATCAGGAATATTGTTTCTGTATCCCTCCTCTTTCCTTATGGTTTATAAAACAGATTCTTTATACTGCAAAGAATACATCATGCAAATGAGAAGTAAAAGATGTAGTGCATTCAGAAGGTTTTCAGACCTCTTCACTTTTTTTGCTATGTCGTATTCTAATGCTAAAATCATTTGATTAATTTTTTCCCTCATCAAACATTAAAAAAAGCAAAAATGGGATTTTAGGTATTTTTGCAAATTTATTTAAAACAAAAAAACCTGAAATATTACATTGATACGAGTATTCAGACCCTTTGCTATGACACTTGGATTTTGGCTCAGATGCATCCCATTTAATTGGTCACCATTGAGATGTTTCAAAACCTGAGCATTAAGACTATCTGGTCAAGAACAGGCAATTCAGACCAGCAAAACTTGCCTTTCCTCTCCGACTTCATTCTTCTAAAATAACATCAAGTCAAGTTTTGAAGGTCCCCAAAGTCCTACTATCTACCACACTACTTGGTCCCTCATTCCAAATGTTGTTCTCTGTGTAAAGAAAAACTTCCTAATGTGTCCGTTAAATTAGCCCTTAACAACTTTCCAACTGTGTCCCCTTTTTCTTGGTTTGTACCAGGGCTAAATATTCATCCATCCATTATTCAACCCGCTATATCCTAACTACAGGGTCATGGGGGTCTGCTGGAGCCAATCCCAGCCAACACAGGGTGTAAGGCATGAAACAAACCCCGGGCAGGGCACCAGCTCACTGTAGGGCACACACACACACACACCAAGCATACGCTAGGGACAATTTAGGATCGCCAATGCACCTAACCTGCATGTCTTTGGGAGGAAACCGGAGTACCCAGAGGAAACCCATGCAGACACGGGGAGAACATGCAAACTACACGCAAGGAGGACCTGGGAAGCGAACCCAGGTCTCCTAACTGTGAAGCAGCAGTGCTACCCACTGCACCACCATGCCACCGAGGGCTAAATATTGTTCCAAAAAACTGTGTTTTCTAAAAAGCAATGGTTTCACACATAAATCAACATAAAATACATATTTATGACAAATGTTACTCTGTTTTATGTTCCATCAGCCCCTACAGTATGTAAATTAATATACTTATTGCATACCTGTTTGTCTCGTCACTCATAAGCTGAAAGGCACTTTCTGGAAAAAAAAAACAGTTTGAAGTATTCGAGGGGATGATAATCCGCAGTGTCTGCCAGCACGCCATGTCGTTTGATGAAGTCCAGCAGCCAACTTTCCTCCCACAGATCTACTTCTGTGTAGTCTTATCAGGGCACCGTTGGTGCATTAGCTACATGAGCATGTTCAGCACTACAATCAGCTGGGGGCCGGTCAGCTGATGCAGTTACCTGTTGTCACACACATGCGATTAGGAGGGAGCTGAGTTGACCAAATAGAGGTAATTACCCACCAGGCCAAGGGGTGACAGGGTGCACTAAACCTACCTCTGTTATCTCTGCAGGCCTGATTCAACATCAATGACATCACTTCCGGTTCTGGCGCCCAGACTGACGTCAACAACAACAACAACAACATTTATTTATATAGCACATTTTTCATACAAATGATGTAGCTCAAAGTGATTTACATGATGAAGAAAGAGAAAAAAGACAAAATAAATAAGAATTAAAATTAGGCAATACTAACTAACATAGAATAAAAGTAAGGTCTCATTGCCAGGAGGACAGAAAAACAAAAAAACTCCAGATGGCTGGAGAAAAAAATAAAATCTGCAGGGGTTCTGAGGCCACAAGACCGCCCAGCCCCTTCTAGGCATTCTACCTAACATAAATGATCTCAATCAGTCCTCATTGCATTCAGGGTTCACATGGAAGAACTTGATGATGACGGTCATGTGGACTTCTGGCCTTTAATCCATCAATGTAGGGACATCACGGTGCTTTGATCAGGTGGTGGTGGAGCAGATTCCCACCACTGAAAACCGGAAAAAGAACAGAAGAGAAAGTAGGGATTAGTACGGATTTTAGAGCCACCCTGAATAATAATGATAATTAATTTAATATACAGAGAATCAGGATTAAACTAGATAGATAGATAGATAGATAGATAGATAGATAGATAGATAGATAGATAGATAGATAGATAGATAGATAGATAGATAGATAGATAGATAGATAGATAGATACTTTATTAATCCCAAGGGGAAATTCACATAATCTAGCAGCAGTATTTTTTTTTTTTAGATAAAATGAAGCTATGAGAAAGCCATGTTAAAGTAATGTGTTTTTAGCAGTTTTTTAAAGTGCTCCACTGTATTAGCCTGGCAATTTTTTTATCGGTAAGTTATTTCAGATTTTAGGTGCATAACAGCAGAAGGCTGCCTCACAACTTCTTTAAAGTTTACTCTTGGAATTCTAAGCAAACACTCATCTAAGGCTGCGATTTGGAGTGTAAGGTGTCAGACATTCCGATATATGAGATGGCGCAGATTATTTAAGGCTTTGTAAACCATAAGCAGTATTTTAAAGTCAATTCTAAATGGCACAGGTAACCAGTGTAGTGACATCAAAACTGGAGAGATGTGTTTGGATTTCCTTTTCATAGTTAAGATTCTAGCAGCTGCATTCTGCACTCGTTGCAATCGATTGATGTCTTTTTTGGGTAGTACTGACAGGAAAGCGTTACGGTAATCTAGTCGACTGGAAACAAAAGCGTGAACTAATTTCTCAGCATCTTGCAATGTTATAAGAGGTGTAACTGTTGCTATATTTCTTAAGTGAAAAAATGCTGTCCTAGTGATCTGATTAATATGTGATGTAAAATTCAGGTCAGAGTCAATAGTTACCCCTAAATTCTTCATCTCCGTCTTGACTTTTAATCCTAATGAATCAAGTTTATTTCTAATAACCTCATTATATCCATTTTTGCCAATCACTAAAATTTCTGTTTTCTCCTTATTTAGTTTGAAAAAATTACGACTCATCCATTCAGAAACACAAGTAAGACATTGTTTCAGTGAATCAAAAGTGAACGTATTTAGTGAATCAGTGAACTTCCTGTTCCAGTGCCCAGAAAGACACCACTTCCCATGCTCAGACTGACGTCGCTTCCTGTTCCGGTGCCCAGAAAGAAATCACTTCCAGTTCCGGCCCTAGATGACATCACTTTTGTTTTCAGCTTATAAAGCCACCATCTTTTTCATTTCCAGTCAGTTCAATCTGGGAACTCAACCGAACATTACTGATTACTTCCAAATACCTATTTGCAGCCAGGGACAATATATGGGTGGCTGCCCCAACCTTTTGTCGTGTGTTGAGACCAATTCTTCTACACTGTCTTTTATTTTCGATTTCCAGATTGTTTACATCAAAATCAGAGTTCGGTAATTCAGAGTCCAATTCAGTAATAATAAACAAAAAAATAAATAACATACGCAGAGTGCTTTGCTTTGCACGTTCACTTCGCTCTCTCTTGCCCGATGTTGCTGCCATTCTAGACGGTGTTTACTCTATGCTACTCACACACACAAAGGGATTTGACGTCAAGTCAATAAGTCTAACAATCTGAGCAAAGAGGGTCTACCCATAATGTAATGGTGAGATTTATCGACGTTTACAGCCTTTATCGCTCTCTGTCCCTGAATGTCGACTTTAGTCACCATCCGCCCTCAACCCTATGCGTTGACAAAAATCGACATCCTCCTTATAAACACTTCAATAATGTCTCCTCTTAATCTCATTTATCATAAACTGAAAAGACTCAGCTGTTTAAATCTTTCTTCATTGTTCATCCCCTGTAGCCCCGGAATCAGCCTAGTTGCTCTTCTCTGGACATTTTCTAGCACTACTATGTTGTTTATGCTATCCTATCTTGCCTACGACTCCTAAATCCTTCTACATAATAAGGGATACATTCAATTGTCAGACCTCCCATTGCATATTCAAACCTTGTTTGGAGTCCACCTGTGGTCAATTTAATTGATTGGACATGACTAGGAAAGGCACACACCTTTCTATAGAAGGTCCCACAGTTGACAAATACCAAGCCATAAGCTAGGACAAATTGCTTGCAGAGCTTAGAGACAGGTTTGTGTCGAGGCACAGATCTGGGGAAGGCTGGAAAAACATTTCTACAGCATTAAAGATTTCCAAGCTCACATTGGTCTTCAAAATTCACAAACTGAATAAGTTTGAAACAACCATGACTCTCCCTAGAGCTGGCTGACCATCCAAATGGAGCAATTGGAGGAGTAGTGCATTGGTAAGAGTCGAGACCAAGAACCTAATGGTCACATTGTCTGAGCTCCAAAGAGCCTGTGTGGAGATGGGAGAAACTTCCAGATGGACAACTACTGCTGCTAAACTCCACTGATCTGTGCTTCATGGCAGAGTGGTAAAACCACAAATCCCGCTTGGAGTTTGCAAAAAGGCACCTAAATGAGCTTGCACACTTTGAGAAACAGGATTCTCTGGTCTGATGAACACAACATTGAGTTGTTTGTCCCAAATTTTAAGTATCAAGTCTGAAGAAAACCAGGTACCACTCATCACCTGCATAGTACCATTCCAACTCAGCATCACAGCATTTCAGCATCATGAACTAAGAGACTTGACAGTGTTAATAGAAATCTGAACGTAACAAAGTACAGAGATATTCTTAATGAAAACCTGCTCCAGATCACTGTGGATCTACCAACTAGGCCAAAGGGTTTCCTTACAACAGGACAGTAACCCTAAGCAGAAAGAAAAGTCGAGTCTTCAAATTAAAAGCTCGATCCCGTGTGAACCTGTTCCATATGCATGCCCTGTTCTGATTTTGTGGAGGTATTATTTTAATAATATTTTAACCAAAAATGCATGGGTTTTGGCCATTGAGAGCGTAAGACTGGTTTACTTGACCTGTGGATTATGAGACACGAGTAACATGAGGTTTGGTCATAGGCATTTTTGTATTGTTTGCTGTATTCTCCATAAACTTTTTCTCTGACCCAAAATTTGTTATATCTGTCCTCCATGAAAACATGAGTTCAAAATTTTTTTTCTAGCCATCACTACAAGCTCCTGTGGGTAAGTAACATACAAATAAAATCGTTTTTGGGTGGAGTATTCCTTTACAGCAAATAACATATCCAAATTAAAGGAAATAGTGGCATGTTATAACAAGAAAATTGAATATTTTCCCAAATATCTCAGGAAAAATAGGAAAGGCTCTACACATATAAATGTATCATAGAACAAAGAAGTAGAAGGTAGCCACTCAAATCAGGCGATTAATAATATTGGTCAGCAATTTCTTCAATTCATTAAAATTTCACAAAGAAAATGATACTTCTTGATTTTTAATTACCACTTACCTAATTGATTCTGTACAAATAGGCTCTGTTTGCAAAGTGCATATTAAGGCAGCTGAACACAAACTGCAATTAGTAACTATTCATTTGTCTACATGACACAAGAGCTGCAAATCCACCATTTCTCACTGTAAGTCCTGTGAAATACACATGGAATTGTTGTTTAAAACAGTGAAAGATTCATCTTCACTTGCTAACTGGAATGACATCTTGCTTTCTCTTTTATTATAAAATTTATTCCCAAAAGTCTAAATAATTTTTCAATTATTTGATCTCAAGGAACATGGAAAAAACTGGATTAATAAAACCCAAACTGAATCATTATGGTTACTCAAATGTACGTGCATTATTAAATATATATTTGATATTGATTATAGCATTCTCAAACCTACCTTATCTAAATCAGGGTTATGGAAAGCTGGGACCTCTGTCAGCAGAAGTGGGCATAACGCATGTAATAGCCCCCGATGGGGCATCACTCAAGCACAGGAGGCTGATTTGGAAAAAAAAGATTCTCCTAACCTTCATATGCAGTGGATTCGGAAAGCATTCAGGCCCCTTCACTTTGCTCACATGTTGTTATGTTGCAGCCTTGTGCTAAAATCATTTCAATTATTTTTTTCTCTCAATACCTAATACCTCAAAATGACAAAGCGAAAACAGGAGTTTAGAAATTTTTGTATATACTTATGCTTATACTTTGCATATAAAATATATCATCATTTCATTCGTCTTCTCCAATGCTAGGGTCAGCAGCCTGACGGTGGATGAGGCTTATTTTCCACAGTCAATGAAATGTTAGTTCCGGCCTGACAGTGGATGTGGCTTTTCAGTGGACGTCTGCAGTGAGACATTGTAAAGTATATGTTATCGTGGCCTACTTGGCTTCATTATAGAGTAACTTTTCTGAACGTTACTGGCATGGGCATTGTAGTGGGGGCAAAAATGGTAATGATTACCCAGGGCCTGGTGGGTGGGGGAGGCACTCAAAGCTTAGAATGAAAAGGACATGTGACAGACATGGAGTGAGAGGAAGGGGTCCACAGAGGCTGCTTATGTATACAGCCTAGAGTTCTGTGCTACATCCCTGATTATAGGCACTAATGAAGGGCAGGATTGAATGTGTACAATGCTAGGCGACACAGTATGTAGGTAAAGTCAAATAATATTACAGCCTCTCACTTTAAATGGCATTGTCCAGGAAGAACTAAAATAATTTACTGGAAATATTTGTGGACTTAAAGCCACAAAGCAGAACTATGAATCATCAGCAAATACATAAATAAATAAATAAACTAGGGGGTTCGCCCCCTGCTAACTTCACTCACCAACACCCCTGACCTGGGCTACACACCAGCATCTCTGCCGCTTGTGTTGTGAAGAGGGGGGCTGAACGCACCCCAAGGAGACGCGGTCGCTCCTCTGAAACCCCCACTTTAACGGTGATACAATGGGAAACAAAGACAGTTTTTTTTTTACTTCCTCTTTGCTCGATCAGCTGCTGCTGCTGCGCCGTATGATCTGCATCTCGCATGGCGCTTCAAACATTTAAAAGCCTGTACAGCAGCTGTGCTACTCTTTGTCTTTTATTTCCGGCCCCAGGTGTGGTTAAATCTCTTGGCACAAACTCTCGAGTTCTTGATATTTTTTAGTTTATAATTTAAAAATGGAATAAGAATCTGAAAATCTAACAACATCACATTAAAGTTCGATAAATTCTAAAAAGAATGATACCAAACATATACAGTATATGTAATTTTTAAAATAAGCCCGACTTAAAGCGTGACATAAAATCGTTGCACAAAATTGTTGCATTTTTAAGCTTAGGATTTTATATATATAGAGTAGATAAAAAAATAAATTAAATAAGTAAATAAATAAATAAAATAATCCCATAGTTCCTAAGCAAAGAAAGGAAAATGTCATTAGAAAAATCCTGCAGGTGCACAACTGACATCAATATACAATGTTTTCAGAAAGTATTTAGATCCTTTCAAGTTTTGACATTTTTTTATGTTTTAGCCTTATGCTAAAATCACTGGATTTATTTTCTCCTACATGAAACAATACAAACAAACACAAACCAAAAACAGGATTTTAGGAATTTTTGCAAATTTGTTAAAAATAAAAAAAACTAAACATTTCCCATTGACACTAGCAGACCCTTTTTTCGGTATCTAGTTGAAGCCCCTTTGGCTGCGGATTCCATCCTGCAGTCTTCTTGGGTCTGACACAAGACGTTTTGCGCATTTGAATTTGTGGATTTTTTTGGATTCTTAAATCCTCGCAATCTCTTTCAGGCCGGATGGAGACTGTCAGTGGACTGCTATTTTCAGGTCATTCCAGGGATGTTCAACTGGATTTAAGTCCAGGCTCTGACTGGGCCACTCAAGGACATTCCCAGATTGTCCCTAACTCACTCCTCTGTTGTCTTTGCCTTGTGCGTAGGGTCATTGTCTTGTTGGAAGGAGAACATTTGAATCAGTCTGAGGTCCAAAGTGGAGCAGATTTCCATTAAGCATATTTCTGTGTGATATAGTGGGCTTGAGGCTCTGAATGAATGGCCAGTGTTTAATAAATAATCCGTTTAGCCGTGTCAGTCTCCGTTGGCACGCTCGCTCAACTGCGGGTAGTTGATGTGGTAATTGGGGCAAGACGCACCTGCACATGAAGGTGTTATCATTCTCAATTGCTTCCTTGACTTCCTGCGGAGCATGATTGAGACACTGCACCCATGCAGAATACTAGTATGGACCAGCACAGGAGATGGGGGGAAAAAAAGAATAAAGAGAGAGGAAGAGGAACAACGAAAGAGGAAAAATGAAAGAGAAAGAAAGGCTTGCAGAATGAGAGTGCAGCATTGGGGCAGAGAAAGACGATGAGCCAGCTGGCTAGAGAAAGAGAGAAGGCAGCGTGGTTAGGGGTCCCGTGACTGAGCGAGGGATCAACACTCTAGGAACAGATCGTACCCACTGATTGTGCTGAAGAGTGTGTGCAACTGAGGGAGCATTCTCTCCAGGGATCTAAGGGACGATTGCGTGGGCATAAAGGATGACGAGAGGACACCCAACTCCAAGTGGTCTTACAGAGGCCGACGGAGTCAGCAAAGACAGGGGTCGAGATTGAGAGGACCCTCGCTGCTGAAGTCTTTTCAGCTGAACGAGCAATAGGGGAGCTGGAAAACTTGGAAGGAGTTGGGCTTGGCTACTATGACATAGTGACTGGTGGTTTTTATTCTCGTTTTAGCCTGGTTTTAAACTTTTGGATTTTTCACTGTTTTTATGGATTATTTATGAACTTGGAGATCTGCACTTTTGGACACAAACTGTTTTGATTTTGTTATTGTTAATAAAAGCACTTTTGCACTTTGTACCATCCCATTGCTTAGCACGTGTTATGTCCCAATCTGTCAACTCATTCAGTTACGTTATTAACCGTGTTGGGTTCAAGAGGCTCCCAAAACTGGAATAGGCAGCATGGAGCTGGACCCGCACCATCACCCTCTGTACTTTGCCCCATCCAGCTTTCCCTTGACCCTGATTAATCTCCAAATCCATGATGCTACCACCACAGTGCTTCACTGTTGGAATGGAATTGTGCAGATATAAATATAAGTGGGGCCTCTAGGCTTGATACTTTCCATTAAGGCTAAACAGTCTTGCTTCTCACAGTCTCAGAGTCCTTTAGGGATACTTGTATGCAAACTCCAAGTGGGCCTTGATGTGCCTTTTACTAAAGAAAGGCCTCTGTAAGGCCACTCTACAAATAAAATAAGCCAAATAAGCCAAGATCAGTGATGTGTTGCAGTGATCGTTGTCCTTCTGGAAGTTTATCTCATCTCCAAGCATGTTATTAGAAGCTCAACCAGAGTGATAATCATTTTCTTGATCACCTCCATTAGAAATGACTCTTTCCCTGAATTGCTTGGTTTGGCTATGCTTTCAGCTCTAGGAAGAGTTGTGGTTGTCTCAAACTTCTTCCATTAAGAATTACGGAGGCCACTTTTGTCTTTAGAACCTCATGGTACAGGAAGTTTTGCAGCCTTCTCCAGATCTGTGGCTCAACACAATCTTGTGTCAGTGGTCTGCAGACAGTTCCTTCACTCTCATGGCTTGGTATTTGCCCAACTATGGAACCTTTTATAGAGAGGTGTGTGACTTTCCTAGTCATGTCTAATGAACCATATTGACCACAGGTGGACTCCAAACAAAGTGCAGAAACATCTCCAAGGTGATCAATTTAATATGATGCCCCTGAGTCAAATGGTTATGTGTCATAGCAGAAGATCTGAATACTTTTATCAATGTGATATTTCTTTTTTTTTTTTTTTTAATAAATGCAAAAATATCATAATCCTGTCCTCGCTTTGTCATTCTGGAGTACTGAGTGTTGCTTAATGAGAGAAAAATGATTTTATCATAAAGCTGCAACACAACAAAATGTAAAAAGGTGAAGGGGCCTGAAAACTTTCTGAATGCACTGCATAATGTTCAATGTGTATTTAAAAGTATTATATATGTAAACAAACACTATTTGAATTTTTATGATTGACTGTTCAGAAACCTTATGACTCTGTAGACGGAAACTGAACCTGAATCTACTGGTATGAATGTCATTGGCTCCCCACTGTATGGCAGAGGAAAAGAGAAAGAGAGGCAGCACTGCAGGATGGCTGGGGTCTTTTCATAATCTTGTTTGTTTATCTGCGCCAGCCATTGTCATGCTGCATTTGTCCTGAACAGAAGACAGCTAGGTGACAGAAATGTTCTGTGCCACATTCACCACACTCTGCCATGCTTTATGATCTTGAGCCAAACAGGTGCCACACTAGGATGTGATGCAGCCAGTGAGTATGGTTTCCTTTGTGCACCTATAGGCGAGTGTCTGAAAATGCTGCAATCTAGTGTACTGGCAGAACATATGACCTATCCATTCATTTGGCTTCCATTCTTTGAAAGGAACAGGCCACTCTAGATGGATTGCTAGTCCATTGAGACCATCATTTATAATATATAATAATGTTAAAATGAATCTGGTGTATTAATGCTCACACTGTAAAGCTTGCAAGTGTAATGTCCCGTGCCTGCAGCCATGGACACTGTGCAGCCATGGACACTGACCTTTACCAGGGCATCAGTAGTCATAAACCCCAGTGGAACAGGGCAAGTGAGGAGACAGGCAAGAATCTTTATTGAAAAAGGTGCAGACGTTTTTTAAGCAAAGAATTAAATTGGCCAAAAGTGCAGCAATGCATTCAATAGATTATTCAATCAATAAGTTCATAAAAATGTGCTTTTAAACAAAACAGTGTCCTCAAGTGCTCCTTAAATCTCTCTAATATAAAAAAAAAAAATCTTGCGACGATATGAGACTTTTTTCCTGCGATGAGACGTGATCTTTGGTAGAGAGATCTTTCGAAGAGAGACCGAGAGACACTTTCACGTCACGAGAGATGGACAAGTCACGTCATACATACAACCTTTGGAAGCAAGTCCCATGATGCACATGCAGAGGAGGTTAAAGATAATTGAAGTAGGAAAATTTGAAAGTCTCAAAAAATTGAGAGTAAAGATCGCATTAGCGCAAACAAATGGAAAATATTACTTGGTGAAATAACGGAACAGCGAAAAGAGATTGCATAGTGTTTGAGGATGTCTGGGGGACAAGAGAGACAAGGAAGTGAGACAAAAGAACATCTGCTGTACAGGCTTTTAAATGTTGAAAGCGCCGTGTGAGATGCAGATCACGCGGCACGGCAGCAGCAGCAAGCCAGCAGCTGATTGAGCAAAGAGGAGGTAAAAAAAACTATTCGTTTCCCATTGTATCAGCATTTAAGAGGGGGTTTCAGAGGAGCATCCGTATCTCCTTTGGGTGCGTTCAGCCCCCCTCTTCACAATGGCACGTAGCGCTGGTGGGGGGAAGGGGTTGGCAAGAAAAGCAAGAAGGGGGCAAAGCCCCTTAGTAAATAAATAAATAAATAGATTTAAAATCTCTGCAAAGTTCAACAAGTTGTCAAGAGGTATGTTCTTTGGGTTCTTTTCTCTCTGCCACCCACATTAAGATATTAGAAGTCTCCAGAATATAGCTTGCCAACACCTTGCCCAAACTGTCACCTCCACCAGTAGTCGCAGTTCCTGAGCTGCCACCTTAGATGATCTCCGCAGGTCACCCTGGCACCTTGCCATTCATAACAGATGCCACCACACTTTGGATCCTATCTCTCTCTGTCTCATTTGCTCCCTTAAATAGCTCTGCAGACTCAATGACAGCCATGACACAGAATCTCTAAAACAGCCCTCAGTTCTCCTCCCTGAAATTAGTCAACAGGCCTAATTCTGACCAATACTGTCCCCTCTCTCTACCACAGATACCTCTCTGATAAGCGGTCACTTCTCTCTCCAACCTAATTGCAAAATGTCTCTCTCTACCAGCACCAACCCATCTTCTTTTGTTAGTCTTGTCTCCAGCCGGTGCCCATCAATTACCATGCCACCACTTAACTGATACTCACTATTAATCTTTATATTAAACAAGCATATGCACTCACGTGCAAATCTCTCAACAGCATGAGTTAAGCTATCAAGCTGTGCATAAAATCAATTAAAACCACTAAATAAATTAATTAAATAAAACATACTCCCCAGACTTGTCTTACCACACCAAACAAATAAACGTAATGGTTGAGCTATTTAAAATGTCATAGTGGGGTGAGGTCATATCTAATATACTGTCCACTGCATTGGTTTCCATATTTCAAGAAGGACACAACACAACAGTAAAACATCTATAAAAGAAGCTCCTATTCTAATTTCCGGGCTTGATGCATATGAGCCAAATGTTAAAACTGAAGGATTTGATTTGTTTCTGGCCAAGAAGAAACATGATTTCAGTGTTTCAAATTGTTAAGACACTTTTTACAATGCTGAGCAAGGCCCTTAATAAATCCAGATTTTAAATGTCCTAACTAATCTCCATCCTGAAAAGAAACATTCTGTCGGCAAAGAACAATTTTATTTGGAGAGAAGACTCCTGAAAACAGGTCTTTAATAGGAGACGACACGACAAAGTAAAACAAGTGCCACCCTGTTCACAGTGAAGAAAAAGAAATTGGGAAAAAGTTTGTAATCCATCCATCCATTATCCAACCCGCTATATTCTAACTACAGGGTCACGGGGGTCTGCTGGAGCCAATCCCAGTCAACATAGGACGCAGGGAAGGAAACAAACCCCAGGTAGGGCGCCAGCCCACCGCAAAAGTTTGTAATAGCATATCAAAAATAATTACAATTAATTTTAAATCAGTAGGGAAAAAGAGAAATAAGATAACCATAGCATGCAAAGCACAGGAACAGGATTTGCAGATGCTTGAGAAAAGCCACTAACCAAACTGTCCTCCCTTTTTATTTGCTCTGCCCCTTCTATTATTACTGTTACTTAGCAACAGACACTCATTGGAAAAGCTGGGGCAAATGGAGGGACCAATGCCTGATTGGGAATAATTAAGATTGATGCTAGCTCATCCTTACTTAAGATTACTTTATTTAAGAAGAAGATTGGACGCAGATGGAACATGGCTACAAGTAAACTTTGCACAAGCACTATAAAACAATAAGCACAGGAAAAATGATGATGGTACGGCATATCTCGTGATAGACCCATTTATTAGCCAGTTGGCTTAAAAATGACAGCTGGAAAAAAAACAATAATTTAATTAGACAAATGAAACATTCGTTCGTCTTCCAAATAACAGCATCTTCTGGTTGCTGTGTCATTTTGTATTAGGAGGACCAGAAAGAGAGGAGAGGAGAAAGAGGTGGGGGTCTTACTTCAGGGCCCGTTCTCCCTGGCTGAGGGCAAAAAGGAAGATGAATAAGTCAGTTACTTACAAAAAATTTTCCCTAGTGTTATCCTAAAAACTGCTCCATTTAGAGTCATTCTAAACCTGCACAGTTAACGACGCATTACATGACTAGGTACTGGCCCACAGTAAATTCTCATTATATGTGAATTCTGTTCCTGTTGATTTGTAGATTATTCACTTCTGTAAAGGTGTAACCATTTCATAAAATCCACAGTCTATTTGTATGTGTTTGCAGCCAAGTGAAGTAGAATACAATTCTGAGAGGCCTATTGGCCAGCAGTGACATGAGCTCCACCACGAGAAGCTGTGGTCTTGTTCTTGCAGCTTCTGTTGTAATAACATGTCTCCATGTTCTATTAAGATTCCACATGTTCTCTGCATTTAACTCTGTTTTTAAGATAAATGTATCATATTTCAACAACGGTAGGAGTGGAAGTAGTAGAAAGGTAGTGCTAATGAAAGTGTTTTGTCAACTGCTTCAAAGCACAAATGCATTGTGATGAGCTTAGTTGATTCGGTACACAAAATTATGTGTTTATGGCAAAAGTGCATAGTGAATTGAGTCAACCGGAACCTAACCCCATTTTCTCCACAGGATCAATGCTTTACTGTCCATAGAGTTCAGCGTTCTGCTGTTTTATCAGGAATGTAACTATGTACTATGTTGGATTGAATAGTCTGTTTGCGTCCAAACCTTCCTTATATTCAAAAAAGCCACATTTCCAGTGATTCACATCCTTAGGATAAATGGGAGGACTCGTCTATATTTCCTAAGTGTTATAAAAACATCAAATCTGGAAAGTCAGTATAATTATCAAAGCACAAAGTAGGGGGAATCACATGGTGCTTCACTCTAATGAATGGCTAGAGTTTGAGCTCTGTCCTTCTGCAACAAACAAAACCCATTATTTACATTTTTGTTCCATCCTATTTGTAATATTTCATGGGTAAAGTGCAAAGTGCAACTTACTGTCAACAAGAATAAATGTCATCTTCTGTTGGGAGACCCCATTCTGCAGCTTTCAAATTAGCAAAGAAGCAGTAGCATCCATCATCAGAATCCAGTGACAACACAGACACTTACTGAGACTCAATGAAAAAATCTTCTTGCACATTCCACAACGCTGAATATTACAATGTGCACCAACTTTAATGTGATTAATGTGCCAAGCTGAAGCCTATTAACGAAAAGCGGGCAAAAATGAATAGTGATGTTCAAGCTCTACAATCCACCATATCCTATCACAACACAGAGTTGCCAACTTGGAAATTAAAGCGTGTTGGTCAAGAGGACTTGAAGAGACAACTTAAGAATAGTAGGCCTTAAGGAGGGTGCAAAGAAGAACAATTCTTTATCTTTTCTTGCAAGATTATGGCCCAAGTCACCCTCGGATCTGTCAAACTTTGCCCTCTAGATCATACAGGCTTATTGTGTGTGTGCTCGCCATGCTAATTCAGCCAGTCTTCAGCCTCTTATCATTAAAATTCTCAGGTTTTTGGACTACCAACAAATGTCGTGTTGTGTTCAAAATATTACTTTTGAAGGATCTCAGATTGCTTTTTTCCTTGATTTCACTATCTTTACTGCTTTGTACAGGAAGGCCATGGCACCAGTTGCTCAAAAAGCATGTTCCGCAGCACTCTATCCATACTTACCGCATCCTGCTAAATTCGACTCATCTTCAGAGGAGTTTACTGCTTAACTGACACCTTCTCACTCTGAAGGTCTCTTTATGTATCTTGAATTGGTCACCATATTGATATAATTCTGCACATTGTTATTCCACTTCATGCTTAAGTTACAGCATAGAATTCCATCCATCAGGTTATTGACTTCTGTTGTCTTGAATCCATTTAGGAGCCATCTGCTAATATTCTTTATACATGTTGATATGAAGTATGTATTTTTTTGGAGATCTTTTGCATTGTCTACCTGTTAGATGGATGTCATGCTTAACAAATAACAAAACAAACCAATCACTATGATTTAATGATGCTTCCGGCACCGCATCCAAGTGGCAGCCTTTCCAGCAGCTCCGTATATGACTTTATCTTTTTATCTTTATTTTTCTCTATTTCACTGATCACTTCTACCGCTTACTTTTATGTGGAATTGCTCCCTGGACACTTTTTACTATTTTTACTACTTGACATGGATTTTTACACTCAAGTAGTCAGCTTAAAGCACTGAGAAGAAATGCTCATGCCGGTGTGGTTCCTTATTTACCTGACGAGGTAAGAAGACGATATCGGGGCAGCCGAGCCGGCGCAAAGATAAAAGATAAGATAAAAATGGCGTTATAAACCGTCGGTGCCTTCTGTGAACCTGGGAAATGTTAACTCACTACCAAATAAGATCGACAAACTGGCTGTGCTGGTGAAAAATGTCAGAACCTACAGAGAATGCAGCTTGCTGTGTTTTAGTGAAACATGGCTAACGTCTACCATCCCAGATGCTAACGTGGAGCTACCCGGGTTTAGCACAGTTAGAGCGGACAGAGACGCAAGTACCTGTGGAAAGAAGAAAGGAGGAGGACTCGCTCTCTATGTCAATACAAAGTGGTGCAACTCAGGACATGTAAACGTTAAAATCTCCAATTGCTGCAGGGACATCGAACTGTTGGCCGTAAGTCTGCGTCCCTATTACTTGCCCAGAGAGTTTGGACACGTGATTGCTGTTATTGTTTACATCCCCTCAAGCTTAACGCTGAGATGGCGAAGTGACATCATCCATACCGCAGTTGCTAAGTTACAAACGCAGCACCCTGAGGCACTTGTGCTAATCGCTGGAGACTTTAACCATGTAACGCTGGACAAAACATTACCTGCCTTCTCCCAGTATGTGGATTGTAACACCCGGGGAAACAGGACTATCGACCTACTGTATGCAAATGTTAAAGACGCATACAGCGCCACCCCGCTGCCTGCGCTTGGGAAAGCAGATCATAACCTGGTTCTGCTTCAGCCTCAATACAAAGAGTGAGGGCGCTACCTACAACTACACGCTCATTCAGGAAGTGGTCCCCTGAGGCAGAGCAGGCTCTGAGAGACTGCTTTGGAACTACAGACTGGGATATATTGCTTGGGTCACATAGTGAGAACATTGAAGAGGCTGTTGACTGCACAACTTATTACATCAACTTCTGTATGGACATTGTAGTTCCTGTAAGAACAGTACGCTGCCATGCTAACAACAAGCCATGGGTTACAAGTGACATCAAAGGCCTTTTGAACCAGAAGAAAAGGGCTTTTAAAGGTGGTGATCAGCATGAGCTCAAGCGCGTGCAGAAGGAACTCCGAGTCCAGCTCAGGGCGGCGAAAGAGCAGTACAGGAGAAAGCTGGAGCAGAAGTTGCAGAACAACAGCATGAAGGAAGTGTGGGGTGGGATGGGATGAAGATTATCACTGGCTGCAGCTTGAAGCGGGGTGCCGCCATCGAGACAGATGTGGAGAGAGCAAACCAAATGAACAACTTCTTTAATAGGTTTGATCACCCTAACCCACTCTCACATCGGAGTACTGCATCCTCCAACCATCCTTCTGCTGATACCAGCATAGGTGAGACATCCCCACCCACAATTACAGCAGCCCATGTGAGCAGAGAGCTGAAAAGACTTTGTGCCAGCAAAGCAGCGGGTCCAGATGGTGTATCGCCACGACTGCTGGAGGCCTGTGCGTTGGAACTGGGAAGTCCTCTACAGCGCATCTTCAACCTGAGCCTGGAACAGGAGAGAGTCCCAAGGCTTTGGAAAACATCTTGTATCACCCCTGTCCCAAAGGTATCACGTCCTAGTGAGCTGAATGACTTCCGGCCTGTTGCTCTGACGTCACATCTGATGAAGACCATGGAGCGGCTGCTGCTTCACCACCTGAGGCCACAGGTCCGCCACGCCCTCGACCCTCTGCAGTTCGCATACCAGGAGAGGGTGGGAGTGGAGGATGCTATCATCTATATGCTACACCAATCCCTCTCCCACCTGGACAGAGGCAGTGGTGCTGTAAGAATTATGTTTTTGGACTTCTCTAGCGCCTTCAACACCATCCAACCTCTGCTCCTTAGAGACAAGCTGACTGAGATGGGAGTAGACTCACACCTGGTGGCATGGATTGTGGACTATCTTACAGACAGACCTCAATATGTGCGTCTTGGGAACTGCAGGTCTGACATTGTGTTCAGCAATACAGGGGTGCCGCAGTGGACTGTACTTTCTCAAGTCCTGTTCAATCTATATACATCAGACTTCCAATATGACTCGGAGTCCTGTCACGTGCAAATGTTCGCTGATGACACTGCTATTGTGGGCTGCATCAGGAGTGGGCAGGAGGAGGAGTATAGGAAGCTAATCAAAGACTTTGTTAAATGGTGCGACTCAAACCACTTACACCTTAACACCAGCAAGACCAAGGAGCTGGTGGTTGTTTTTAGGAGGCCCAGGCCCCTCATGGACCCTGTGATCATCAGAGGTGACTGTGTGCAGAGGGTGCAGACCTATAAATATCTGGGAGTGCAGCTGGATGACAAATTGGACTGGACTGCCAATACTGATGTATGTAAGAAAGGTCAGAGCAGGCTATACTTTCTGAGAAGGTTGGCATCCTTCAACATCTGCAGTAAGATGCTGCAGATGTTCTACCAGACGGTTGTGGCGAGTGCCCTCTTCTATGCGGTGGTGTGCTGGGGTGGCAGCATAAAGATGAAAGATGCCTCACGCCTGGACAAACTTGTTAAGAAGGCAGGCTCTATTGTAAGATTAAAGTTGGACAGTTTAACATCTGTGGCAGAGCGACGGGCATTAAGCAAACTCCTGTCAATTATGAAGAATCCACTGCATCCACTGAACAGTGTTATCTCCAGGCAGAGGAGTAGCTTTAGTGACAGACTTTTGTCACTGTCCTGCTCCACTGACAGACTGAGGAGATCGTTCCTCCCCCACACTATGCGTCTCTTCAATTCCACCCGGGGGAGTAAATGCTAAAATTACTCAGTTATTGTCTTATTGTATTTTTTTTCATTTTTATTACTATTTAATTTAATATTGTTTCTTTGTATCAGTATACTGCTGTTGGACTATGTGAATTTCCCCTTGGGATTAATAAAGTATCTATCTATCTATCTATCTATCTATCTATCTATCTATCTATCTATCTATCTATCTATCTATCTATCTAATGTGAAATCGAGAGAAGAGTCAAAATCTAAAATAAGATCAAAACCTGAGATCAAAAATACTAGCGACCAAAGCCAACATGCAAGACAAAATTCATAGTCAGAAAAAGGGCAAAAGATGTTCAAAAACAAGAGCATCAAGAAAGAATATTTAGTTATTACTTGGATACAGAGCCCTCTGTTCTTCTGTATCTATATGCTTTCCCTTAGCCATATGATTCATAGCTATGGACTGGGTTATCATTTTTATTCAGATAATACTCAACTCTGTTTCAATGTTAAAAGTGAAACTTTATCACAGCTTTCTCAGCTCACAACTTGCCTCAGTGAAATTAAAACCTGGATGGAGTAGAACTCTTTAAAATTAAACTGCAATAAAACTGAACTGCTGCAATTTGGCACTAAAGTACAACTTAAGAACATGAGCTCCTTCTCAGTCACTCTTGACGGTGAGCTCATCAGACCTTCTTCTAATGGAAGAAATCTTGGTGTCATTTTTGATTCCTCCCTTTCTTATTCCATCCACATAAACTACATTAGGAAACTTTATTACTTCCACCTGTGTAACATATCCCATGTTTGCTCATTCCTTTCCTTGTCTAATGCTGAGTAACTTGTCCCTGCTTTTATCACATAACGCAACAATTATTATAACTTCCTACTGGCAGGTGCTGCTCCTAATTTGCTCTCACAGCTCCAGTTGATTCAAAACTCTTCCTCAAGAATCCTAACACGGACCAGCAACAGCGAGCACATCACACCAATCCAGCATGGCTCCCTGAGTCTTATAGGTTTGAATATAAAGTTCTACTAATAATCTACAAAGCGTTAAATGGCCTTGCACTGAGCTACATCAGTGGCCTTCTCCATCACTAGGCTCCTGTTCGCCCAATAAGGTCCTCTGATTCTGTCCATCTTGTTTTGTTTCACACTAACCTGCACTCTTTGGGTGACAGCAGGGCCTTCAGCTGTATAGCGTCCAAACTTTGAAAAATGAGATCAGCTGACTCCATTCATTCTTTTACAAAACAACTTAAATCTTGTTTGTTCAGGAAGGCATTTAACTGAACCTGACATTCTGACGCTCCTTTCAGTTTTCCTCTCTGTCCAGATGCTGAGTATAATTTGTGTGTGTGTTATATTATAAACTAGCAAAATACCCGCGCTTCGCAGCGGCAAAATACTGCTTTTAAATTTTTATTAAGAAGAAAAGTAAACCTTTTTAAACTGAGGGAAAATATACCAATAATTATTTGTTAAGGATCTCTTTTGTATACCACGTTGTCAGTTCAGCACTCCGGTTGTAATATGACCAAGCTATGCGCTGAGCTTACGTATAGTTGGCCATGTGAAACGCAATCTTGCCTCAAATCAATGGCAACCTTTTGTAGGGTCTGTCCCTGAGACTTATTAATTGTCATCGTGAAGCAGAGCCTTACTGGAAATTGGAGGCATTTGAATTGAAATGGGAGATCAGAGAGTATAACGGGGATGCTAGGAATAAAAACTCTCTCCCCTGAGCAACTGACAGTAAAAAAGTTGCCTCAATTAGGTTCTTTTGTGGACATGTGACCTGAAGTCTTGTGCCGTTACAAAGTTTCGGTGGCTGTAAGTTTTTCAGTAACTTTATTGGTGTCCCAACCTTCAAAATTAGATTATGCTCAGGAGTGCCTGGAGGATTCAGAGTGTGAAGAAACTCTAGCGACAGCGTGTCTATTAACTTGTGGATTTTTCTGCATTTGGCGGCAGCGTCACAAAGCTGTTTCCGCAAGACCACATCAGCTGCGGAGCTGAGCTTGGGGCAAAATGAAGTGAATGAAATGACGTGAATGGGAGGGGAGATGATGACGTGACTCCCCCACTCTTCATCCCTCCACAAACACAGTCTCTAGGCATGCCAAACGCCATCAGCAGCGTGTCTATGAACTTAATTTAAAGTTAAGCTTTACACCTTGCTTTCCTATTCATTTGCATAAGCACAGTCCCTCACCAGCAATTTTAACTCCGTTACAGCAATTTTAACTCTGTTACAAAGTGATCAAAAGTCTCATTTATACCCTACGTCTTCTCATTAAACTTGTATCTTGCGAATATTGTATTCGCCTTAGGCATGACAAACGCCAGCGGCAGCGTATCTATAAACTTAATTTAAACTTAAGCTTTACACCTTGCTTTCCTATTGATATGTCCTCAAAGGCTTGTTCAGCTTCAGAGGGTTGTTCCTCTCTTACTGCATCAATAAACAGCTCATCTTCCTCTTTATCTGAGACATCACACACTGCATGCATGGGTTTACCTTTCCCAGTCCTGCAAACTATAGCGAATTGGTTCAATTTACCACATTTTTTACACTGTCTTCCTTTAGCTGGACATTGACTTTTTCCACGGTGTGCTTTGTTTCCCTTGTTGCTGCACTTATGAATATGCTTGTATACGTTACTCGCTTCATATTCTTTTGCTGCTTTTTCAATTGTGTAATGCGTTTTTTGTTCAGTGCTCTTTGGAGCTCTTGCTTGTTGTCTGCGTACTGCGTTCACAGTCAGTTCACGTGAGCCGCTCGGAGTACATGCATCGAAGGTTCTCAGCTGTGCTTGTGCTTTCTTGTGCGATCTTGCGATTTCCACGGCTTTATTTAATGTTAGCTAAGACACGGCACTTAAAAGTTTCTCTCGCACTTTCGCTGAGTTTGTGCCAAACACTAGTCTATCCCTGACCATCTCATCTTCGTTTGTATAAGCACAGTCCTTCACCCGCAAATATTTAGCAGCAGCGTGTCTATTGGATTGCTGCTGATGGACAGCCTTATATGGGTAGGCAGTTAATTACGTGGGAGGCATGGCGATGAGGGACGCAACTCCACCTCACACGGCGACCGAGCTGCAGGCTATGGCCCTATATATGTACGTAAGTAGGTTCCAGTTATGACCGTTACGCGCAGAATTTCGAAATTAAACCTGCCTAAAGTTTGTAAGTAAGCTGTAAGGAATGAGCCTGCCATATTTCAGCCTTCTACCTACATGGGAAGCTGGAGAATTAGTGACGAGTGAGTCAGTGAGTGAGTGAGTGAGTGAGTGAGTCAGTCAGTCAGTCAGTCAGTCAGTCAGTCAGGGCTTTGCCTTTTATTAGTATAGATGATGATATTTGCTAGGCTTTTTTTTTTAGTATTGAATTTAGTATTTTACTCTGGCTTATTATCTTTTATTCTATTTCATGTTTTTGTATATCCAGGAGCTATCTGTTTTAGTGTTCTATTTAGGAAACCTCTGTATCCAATGTTACATTTACCTGCTGTTTATTTATGAGACTCTGTGAAGCGCTTGAGCATGAGAACGGCATTACATGAATAAAATGTATTATTGTTATTATTTAAAAAGAACTTTGAGGAGCACTTTTATTTTGCCTTTTCATGATGCACAGTTCAAGTTCTCACAGAACACACCTGTACCAGCACTGACACTGTCCTAACATTGGGAGCTCAGAATAGTACCACCAATAAATAAATAGAGTGGTGACTGAAACAGAACAAATAAATATATGCAAACATAACTAAGCCAATAGGCAAAAACAGATTTAGTCACCACAATTCTTGGGGAAGAAAACCAAAACAGGGCCCACTAGAATTCTCCTACTAAACTAACAAATACAGAGGATCCCGATAATGAGTTTTGTTAGGGGTGAGTATATCTTTTTTTTTTTTTTTTTTTTTTTATTTTATTAATTTTATTACAATCAATACATAGCAATCAATTTTACAAAAAAAAAAAAAAGAATTATGCTAAGAACAGATCGATCCCCACCCTTGAGAGAGAGAGCAAGCCAAACGGTGTAAAATTTAAGGCTTTTAAAAATACCTAAATCAACAAATTCTCTGTGCTTTATAAATCATTTCAAAATATTACTGATTAGATCCTGCCATGTTTTGAAAAAAGTCTGCACAGATCCTCTAACTGAGTATTTGATTTTTTCCAATTTTAAATAATATAACACATCAGTTTCCCACTGACTTAAAGAGGAGAGTTTGGGTTCTTCCAGTTTATCAGAATAAGTCTGCGTGCCAACAGTGTAGTGAATGCAATCACAATTTGTTTGTCTTTCTCCACTTTAAGACCCTCTGGAAGAACCCCAAACACAGCTGTTAATGGGTTAGGAGGGATTGTGAGTCCAAGACTGTCTGAGAGGTAATTAAAAATTTTTGTCCAGAATAATGTTAATTTGGAGCAGGCCCAGAACATGTGACCTAGTGAGGCTGG
The DNA here is from genome assembly GCF_016835505.1 of Polypterus senegalus. Taxonomy (NCBI): domain Eukaryota; kingdom Metazoa; phylum Chordata; class Cladistia; order Polypteriformes; family Polypteridae; genus Polypterus; species Polypterus senegalus. Next base: position 123,934,906 of record NC_053167.1, read on the forward strand.
GGCTTTTGCAGCGTTCACAGGTTGGATCATGCCCTGGAAACATTTTGAGAGTTTTAGTCGAGACAGATGTGCTCGATATATAATTTTGAGTTGTATAATTGTATGCTTTGCATATGGAGCTTGAGTGAATTCTCTGCATTGCTACTTTCCACTCCTTTTCTGATATATTAATTGAGAGGTCATTTTCCCAGTGTCCTCTTGGATCTTTGAAAGGAAGGGATTGTAAAAGGATTTTATATATTGTAGAGATGGAGTCTAACTCCTTGAAATTGAGCAATAAATTTTCCAGCGTGGATGAGGGTGCAAGATGAGGAAAATCTGGAAGGTTCTGTTTAACAAAGTTCCTGATTTGAAGATAGTGAAAGAAATTTGTAGCTGGAATGTTAAATTTGGAATGTAATTGTTCATAGGATGCAAAGACGTTGTCTATATAAAGATCTCTAAGCAAGTTAATTCCAAATTTTTCCAGATATTAAAACTGCATATGTTTGTGAGGGTTGAAAGAGGTGGTTCTTTTGCAGGGTGCCACAGAAAGAAGCTTCTCCGTCTTAAAATGCTTTCTACATTGGTTCCAGATTCTAAGTGAGTGGAGCACAATTGGGTTATTAGTGTATTGCCGATAACGTGTGTTTATTGGAGCACAAAGCAAGGAATACAAAGAAGTACTGCAGGATTTTACTTCTATTGCGGTCCATGCCTGTGTATGTTCTTCTATTTGTGTCCAGGTTCTTATCGACTGTATATTTGCGCCCAGTAATAAAACTGGAAGTTAGGTAGAGCCATGCCGCCTTCTGCCTTTTGTCTTTGTAGGTCGCTCTTTTGATGCGTGGATGTTTAGAATTCCAAATAAATGAGGTTATTGTTGAATCTAATTGCTTAAAGAACGATTTATTAATGTATATTGGTATGTTTTGAAATAAAAAGGAGCTTAGGAAGAATATTCATCTTAACAGTGTTAATTCTTCCAGCTAGTGTGAGATGAAGGGTTGACCATCTATGCAAGTCTTGTTTAATTTTTTCCATGCAGACGACGAAATTTTGTTGATAAAGAGCTTTATGTTTACTTGTGATGTTTACCCGAGGTATTTAAACTGTTCTGCAATGATAAAAGGAAGGGTGTCTAATCTAATATTATATGCTTGCGAATTCACCGGAAAGAGTACACTTTTATTCAGATTAATTCTGAGACCAGAGAGCTTTTGAAATTCTGTGAGTGCTGCTAAGACTGCAGGCACAGAATTTTCTGGGTCCGATATATACAGTACCATGTCATCTGCATATAATGAGATTTTCTGTTCCAGTCCTTCTCTGCTAATCCCCTTTATCTGATCAGTATTTCGACAATGTATTGCCAGTGGTTCAATGGCAATTGCAAACAGCAGTGGTGACAAAGGGCATCCTTGTCTTGTGCCACGTTCTAGTTTAAAGTAGTCTGAGCAAATGTTATTGATGCAAACTGAAGCTTCTGGGTTAGTATACAGTAATTTAATCCATGCACAAATGTTCGGGCCAAACCCAAACTTCTCCAAAATAGTAAAACGGTATTTCCATTCAATCATGTCGAATGCTTTTTCTGCATCCAATGATAATAATATTTCTGGGGTGTTTGATTTAGTTGGTGAGTATATTACATTAAACAGGCGTCGAAGATTTGAAGATAAGTGTCGGCCCCTAATAAATCCAGTTTGGTCTTGTGATATTACTGAGGGAGCACTTTCTCCATCCTTCTAGCTATGATTTTAGAGAGTATTTTAACGTCGTTATTCAGAAGTGAAATTGGTCTGTATGATGCACATTGTAATAAGTCCTTATTTTGTTTTGGAAGACAGTGATTAGTGCTTGGCGAAAGGTTTGTGGAAGAGATTGGTTATCTCTTTCTGTAAATGTTGCTAATAGGAGGGAGCTAGCTGAGCGGAGAATTTCTTGTAAAACTCTGCAGGGTAGCCATCAGGGCCTGCTGCTTTTCCACCTTGGAGTGACTTTATAGCATCCAGTAATTCTGATAATGACAGAGGTTTATCGAGCTCCTCCACACTAATAGCGTCAATTTGTGGTATCTGTAATTTATCCAGAAATGCATTAGATTGTATATTGTCTTCTTTAAACTCAGTAGTATATAGGGATTTATAGTAGTCTCTAAAAGTGTACATTATATTTTTGTGTTCGATGATTTTATCTCCATTCGTGTTAGTAATTACGAGATTGCGTATGCATACATCTTGCTTGTGAATTTGTTGCGCTAAAAGCTTATTAGCTTTCTCTCCATGTTCATAATAATGATGTCTGGATTTGTAAATTAGTTGTTCGGTTTCTTTAGTTGTCAAGAGGTTTAATTCTGAATGTAGAGCCTGCCTCCTCTTATGTAGAGTCTCGCTTGGTAGTCTGGCATGTTCTTCATCTATTTTAGTAATTTCGCTTTTTATCTCTGCTACTTTCTTCGCGGATTTATTTCTGTGGGAAAGATATGAGATAATCTGTCCTCTTAAGAAGGCCTTAAGAGTTTCCCAGAGTATTCCTGCAGAGATCTCAGGGGATGTATTTGTCTCTAGAAAGAATTCAATTTGTTTGGATATAAATTCAGTACAATTCTCGTCAGCTAATAGAAGCGGATTGAGACGCCATCTGCGGGTGAGTGTATGGGGCTTAGTAATTTCAGCTCCAAGATCATCGGAGCATGGTCTGAAATAACAATAGCATCGTATTTACAAGATTTAATCTTAGGCAAGAAGTTATTATCTATAAAGAAGTAATCAATCCTTGAGTAGCAATGATGTACTGGTGAGTAGAAAGAATATGTTCTTGAATTTGGGTTTAAAACCTCCAGGGATCTGATAAGTTGTGATCAGTTATAAACTTTGTAATTATCTTTGCGGTGTTAGTTGCGTTCCCCTGTGGAGGAAGTCTTATCTAAAAGTGGATTTAGAACACAATTAAAGTCCCCAGCCATTATAAGTTTATGAGTGTTCAGATTGGGAATGGATGCAAATAAATTTTGTATAAATTCCTTATCATCAACATTAGGTGCATAAACATTTATCAAAATCATTTTACAGTTAGATAAGTCTCCCATGACCATCACATATCTCCCTTCAGGATCCAATACTACATCTGATGCTACAAATGGTACTGTTCTATGTATGAGAATTCCCACCCCTCTAGTTTTCTTTGTAAAACTAGAATGGAACATTTGGCCAGTCCAGTCTTTTGCAGCCGGAACTGATCCTTACTTAGTAAGTGGGTTTCCTGTAAAAATACTATTTTAGCATTTAGACCTGTTAGGTGAGAAAGTACTTTCTTTCTCTTTAATTCGTGATTCAGGCCTTTAACATTCCAGCTTACGAAGTTAACTGTCCCATCATGGAGACACTGATTCTGAGTTTTGGTGTCATATTATAGTCTTAACTGGAAGTGAAATAGTTTAGGTCTTAATTTCCTATTCCCCCAAGAGTTGTTGCCATGCAGCTTATTATTACGTTGATAGTTATAATTATAAAGATTGAGATGATAGATTAGATATAGATCAAGCCTGCTCTCTTTCTCTTCCCCTTAACCCCCACCCTCCCTTTTTGCCTCCCCAGGTGAGGCTAAAACCCACTTCATGCAGTCCCAGTCCTCTGACATACCCAGAGACAGAGCACGTCCAAAGCACATCAAGCCCCCATGCAGTGGCGCTTTAAGGTTAAAAGATAGAGATATCTGTTACCAATATAGTCTTTAAAAGAGGAAAAAGAAAAAAAAAAAAAGAATTTTGCACTTAATATATATACATATATATATACACACATATACATACATATATATATATATATATATATACACACATACATATACATATAATCTTCATCAATTTTAGTGCATTAAGATGATATCCCCAGATAATAAACCCAGGTGATGGTGTTAAAGATGTGTCCAAAACAAGCATAACAAGTCTTAATGCAGTAATAGCAATAACAGCAAACCAAGGGTATGATATTGAACAGTCTCATTTAGGGTACACATGAAATAATTAGAAAAGAAAAAAAAGAGGAGGAAAACGTAATTAAGCACAATAAAACATAAACATTTAGCCCTAGTAATACTAAGTAATGATAAGTAATAAGTAAGTAATAATAATATAAGAATATGAGAATATATGCTGATAAAAACCCGTATTTTAAAACAAATAGATCAGACAGTAGATTATTAATCCTAGCTTTATCATTTACCGCCATGACTCACAATTATGTATCAGAATAGTCCCGGATCAGCTTTCTTAACTCATTTTCTGCCTCCTCCTTGCTAGCGAAAACATAGAAATGACCCTGCCATTCCACTTTCAGTTTTGCGGATACAGGAGGCCGTATTTGACATTGGCTTGCCGTAGCAGCTGTTTAATATTATAGAAGGCGGCGTTTGATAGCTGTTGCTGGAGAGAAGTCAGGGAAGACGAATGTGGCAATCTTCATATATAATATCTTCCTTTTTTTCCTGAGGAGTTCCATCACCTCTAACTTAAATGATAATCGTTCAAAAGAACTATAAAAGATCTTGGTCGGGTCTGACGGTGTTTGATCAGCGACGCGTAAGCCGCTGCTATCTCAGATTCTGCTTTAAAGTCGCCCCGATTATTTTAGAAAAAGTTCAGTTGCGAATTTCACGGGTTTAAACTTTCTCGATTCTCCGCAGGCCTTCAATTCTGACATTATACCTTCTATTCCCATCTTCTAAAGCAGCCAGTCTGTCTCCAAGTTTTTCTCCGAGTTTTTACATTCAACTGACATTTACTGCTCTTTCCTCGGCACTGGCAGCTAGATGTTCGGCTATTTCGATCCGATTCGTGAATGTCTCACTAAGATGCTCCAATCGATCAGCAAGCGTGCTCAGTTTAACTGAGTTTTTCTCAATGCGCTCTTCAATTTTACCCAGACCTGTCGAAGTTCAAGTTGTACCTCTTGGCGCAGCCTTTCATTTGCCTGTTGGATTTCCTGTTTTAATTCCTGTTTCAGTCTCTCAAGTGCCTTTGCCGTTGCTTTCTCATTAGCCTTCTCGATTTTCTTTATATCTTGCCTGAGCTCAGCGAGCAACACTTTCAGTTCAGATAGCTGAAATGTGCCTTCTTGTACCGTAGATGAAGCAGCAGACTCCACTGAAGCCGGTGTCCCGCTGCTCCAGTCCGCGATTGCGTAACTGAAGCCGCGGACCTCCCGCCTTTTCCAGTTTCAGGTAATCCTCTCCAATCGGCGAGCTATCCACATCTGCACTCACGATCGCACCTTCGCTCCCCTTTTCGCTCTCAGCCGGCGACGATGTAGCGGACCGTGGTCCCGAGGAGTCTGTACTTTCGCCCATCTGATCCAGGTCTGTCTCTGAGAGGCCGTATCTCGAACTAGGGCTTGCTGATCGCAGCTTGGATGTAGCTTTAGTCTTCGATTCTTTCGGACCCCCCTTCTTGTTGGCCATGTTTATATGTGTTTACATATACTGTAGCGGTCCCTCTCGGGTTGAATAAATACAGGATATCTCAGAATAATAAGCAAATAATATGAAAAATAGCACCACTGCTAGCGGAGCTCCACTTCAGACGTCCATCTCTCGCATCGGACGAGACCAAAAGTATATCTAATATTAGAGTATATCTAATAGCTTCATATATTTAGGAGTCAATATTAATGGATGTGAGACCTTCCATGAACAACTGGTCTTAACTTTTTCTTTCTTTTCAATCTAATCTTGCCATCAAAATGATTATTTTAGTCCGCTCTAATTTTCCATCCATCCATCCATTCTGCTATATCCTAACTACAGGGTCACAGGGGTCTGCTGGAGCCAAACCCAGCAAACACAGGGCGCAAGACAGGAAACAAACCCCGGGCAGGGTGCCAGCCCACCGCAGGGTGCACACACATACACACCAAGCACAATTTAGAATCGCCAATGCACCTAACCGGCACGTCTTTGGACTATGGGAGGAAACCCACACAGACACGGGGAGAACATGCAAACTCCATGCAGGGAGGACCCGGGAAGTGAACCCAGGTCTCCTAACTGTGAGGCAGCAGCACTACCCACTGCTCCACCTTTCCACCCGCTCTGATGTTGTTTTTCTTAATTCTATGCTGTCACTTTCCCCTCTCACTAAATACTGGGTTAACGTCAGGTCTCTGATTTAAAGGTATTTGTGGAATGACAAGAGACCAAGCCCCAAGCATTCAGTTTTGGTCAGCGACAGATTAGAAGATGGTGCATCGCTACCTGACCTGGAAGTAAACCATTGGCCTTTCACCCTCCGCCTTATTTTGTCATCTCAATGTTCTCTTCCCAACTCTCCCTCATGGCTGCCTATAGAATCTGCTCTTGTATCCAAACTTTCTCTTAAGTGCTTTCTGTTCACCACCCCCTAAAATCTACATCCTTCAAGCTTTACTTAGAATCCTTAATGTCTTACTTCATCAATATCTTGCACAGTGTTGACAGCAGTGGAAATTAAGTGCATTTAGGACATATTTTATTGTAATCAAATAATTTCAAACTGACTGAAGAAGGGGACTGATTTGCCTTGAAAGCTTGCATATTGTAATCTGTTCAGTTAGTCAATAAAAGGTCTCATTTTGCTTGACTTCTTATTGCATCCATATGGGTTAACACATTACAAGACCCTACTATTAGGACTGAAGCCAGAAAGCACTTCTTTACACAAAGAGTTGTGGGAAAAACTACTAAGAACATGGTGATGAAGCAAAAACCCTGACAACATTTAAAAAGGATCTGGATGAAATGTTGGGACGGTTTAACTATTTGCTAAAAAAACAAGCTTGATAATAGTAGTAATAATAATAATGATAATTCTTTACATTTATATAGTGCTTTTGTCACTGCTCAAAGTGGGGAGCCACTTCAACCACCACTAATGTGCAGCATCCACCTGGATGATGTGATGGCAGCTATTTTTGCACCATTACGCTTACCACACATTAGCTGTTAGGTGGTGAATTGGTGAGAGAGATAGCCAATTAGAGACAGGGCGTGATAAGGAACTTGAATGACTAGTTCATGAAGGCCAATTGTTTCTCCAGAACTTCGGCTAAACCCTACTCTCTACAAAGGATTCCCAGGGATGTTTTATGACCACAGAAAAGGGCAGAGTGGCTTCTCTGGTTAACACTAAAATCCCTGAAGCCTATGAAAAAAACTCGTAAAACCACCTTAAATTCCTTTGCACCTCTCCATCAGTGTCTTTTGTTTTGTAAATGTGTCGATCAGCACAAGCAGCAAGCAGACTGATGTCCCATCCCCACTACTAACGGAGCTCAACTCGGACAAAAAGTTCTCCCAGCTCAAGCCCTTGTTTATCTACATGTGAGGTGTCTGGAGTTGTGAAGGGTAAATAATACATTCTTATTTGGAATACATACATTTCATGTCTACAAAGATGTATGTAAGTGTAGGATAACAGGAAATGTGAGAAATGCAAGAAATTTTGAACACATACAGTAACTAAAACACAAACTTTTTTCATGTTTTAGTACTAATTACAAAATTTTGACATGAAGTGTATGATGTGTGAAGACTGAAGTCCAGATAACAAATAAACACTTTCACCAAAGGTATACGTATAGCAAAACAAGTGTGCTTTTATTCAAGAATATAACCGAAGAAAAAGAAATCAGGTTAGGGTAGGGTGTTGACATGACTACTTTGGTGGTACAGCGGTGAGAACTGCTGACTCATAAGGAAGAAGTCACGGATCTGATCCTGGCCGCTTCCCAGAATGAACTTTTTGAGCAGTGAGCTGCTGTTACTGTTACAATTATACAATAAAAACAAATGTTTGATTTCAGTCTGTAACAGCCGGTGTAAATGTACAATACTTGTAAAGGTTAGTGTTTTTTTTTTTTTTATTATTCAGTTTTATTCTCTCAGTTGCGTTCATGCTCCCACTGATCTGGCACTGCTATTTTCAATAAAGATGTGCCATAACAGAGGTGAACTCAGATGAGGATGAGCAAGGCATGCCAAGCTCACCAAGGTATCGTGCAAAGTTCTGTTTGTAATTATGTTTTGTGATGGTCTTTATATAAAAACCATGTACATGTTACTTATATAAAAGCCAGATCGAATGTAATTTACCTTGATTTATTTACTTATCTTCCTACAGCGTAAAGTCACAAGTAGACTGCAGAGCTTCCTGTTTTTGATCAACACGGGCATGCTGATAAAGTATATGTAATACCATGAAAAGTGCGGCGGCAGCTTCCACCTGCAGCTATAGACTCTTCAGTGCGCAAACGACTCTCCACGCTTGTGTTTAGATCTGACGATGGATGTGCCCAAAAAAAGAAGTCTGACTACATTCTTGTACCATTGTTCGCATACTGAAGTGTCAGCATGACCCAGTGTCTCTGGAAAGTAAGTTGGGGTATGCAAAAATGACAAATTCTTAACACGAAGTTGTATATGGTAAAAAAAAGATTATACATAACTAAAAATAAAAGTAAAAAATCAAAGTCAGGGCCTCGGTCATGCATCATATCCAAAAGATGGTGCCATTTTTATAGCACAGTGATCCAGTCACTGCACTGGGGCATTGGGATCCACATTCAGACCTCAGGATAAACGACCCTTGCTGACAACATCAACACAAGTTTCCCTTGATGGTCTCCCATTCAAGTGCTGGCCTAGCCCAAACATACTTGATGGACTGACTGGTCTCTTCCCGTTTGTCAAATTTCTTACTTTTCTTAACCCCTTGTAGATGATTGTCGTAAAATCACTTCAAACCGCTTCCAGCCTGAATGCAGCCGTGGTGGGGTATGTATTCCACCAATGCCGGTTGATGCGTATTCGATATGTGCCAAGGATCATAATGGAAGCACTGCTCACACCATCTAGCAGTCGTAGTGGAAACTATATTCACCTGATAGAAGTAAAGTGTTGGTGTGGCCATGCACGCAGATTCTGGCTGCTAATTTCGAGAAACTGTCCAAATTTGAGGTAAGTTATGCTAAGATAAAAATACTGTTTGCTTGTGTGCTATATTCAAATTAATTTAGCATCTGCTTGACAGAAAAAAATGTAAATAAATTTAGGCAACAGGGGGTTTATGTTTATTTTTACCCTACGTTTGTTTGAGACTAGTTTATCCTAAATATTTACTCTCCTTGGCTCACTCTGGAATAGTATTCGGATAAGGTGGAATATGATGGGCTGTGTTCTTTTTCTCATTTTTTTATATTGTTATACATATTTTTCAGATTTGATAAAAACTGTATACATTGTTGTAGACTAAAGAAAATATACTACAAAAACAATGATAAATTAATAAAATATCAATTGAGTGAGCCTCGTGCAGGACTGTATGTATGTGTTACACACACCGAGGTGAAAAGCACCAGCACCGAAGTGGGAGCAGTAAGTGCGTCTTCTTATTAAAGTGGAGTCAGATTCAATGACTCCTTGGTGCCATTTGGCTTCAGCGTTGTCAAACTAAATTGAAGTGTAGAGATTTTGTTTGAGGAATCTATTTATAGACGGGCAAAGGGCTCTCTAGTTTTTCAGGTGTGACGGTCTTAACAATCCCAGAGATGTTTGAAAGCCAGAGGCTGTTTCACAAAGTCGGAGAAAGTTTAGAAAAAAAATAAAGGAGAAACAATACAAATTCATTATTTTCTGGTGTAAGGCAAGATGAGCTGTCATGAGTGTGAGACGAGAAACACAATAATTTGCACAATGCGTTGTCATAATCCTGATCTATGTTACAAAGTCCTGTGAAAAGAAATGTGAATATGAATTCAAAAGATGAAAAATATGCCTGCAGCTTACAAGAGACAAAGGCGTAAGAAAAAATCTGACGTGTTCTGCCCATGATTTTCCTTTCAAGAAAACTCTAATTTCTAAATTTTGACATAAATTATACTGTATGTACTGTGATATGGGGCAAAATCAGCCAAAGAATCAGGACCACATCTTCTGCATTATTGTATCTGTCCCTACTATGAGAAAGAAGTATTTTATTTCTTATTTTATTTTTAAATTCAAAACTTTGCAGCTCAGTGAGTGTGCCTGACCCTGTCTATTAATACATTTTTAATATGGCCACCACAGGTAAGCCTTGATGAAGTTCTCTCCTTGATGTCGATCCCTGGCTTCAGGGTTTGGACTCACTATTCTTTCTGTTTGAGTGAATGCTGACGTATGCTGAAGGTGGTCTCATGAGACTTAGCCCTGGACCCCTTTCTCTCTGCTCACTGGGTAACTTGACCAAACATGACATCACATTCAGAGAAGACCTTATTTGGTGGAACTTTTAGTTGTTCATATTATAGTAAAATCACCAAAGATGTCTAATATTTTAATTATTTTGGGATCTTTAAATAATTTTAGGACATATGCATGTTATAATGATACTACCCATGTTACCTGTCAAAGACAGGTAATAATGTTAATATAAAGATATTTTATATCTTTTAACCTATTTGCATCTTCAAATCCTTGTGTGTCTGAACCTTATTTGACTGGTGCTCCCTCTCTCATAAAGCTGACTTCTCAGACTCTGTCATTTCAAGGCACCTTATTTATCTCCTTCCTGCTTGTATACCTCCCATCCTAAAATGTGACTTTCAGCATGGCTCCTAGGCATTTAATCCTCTTCATATGTCTCACACTCATAATTCCTCTTTCGATTGTGTTGTTAAAGCCAAAATAACCAATCACACCAAAGCCAAACTGACCAATCAGATTGCTTGAAGCAACCAGACACACACACACAAACCTTAATGTTTTATTATATAGTAGATAGATACCATTTATCTGTACTTTGATTGGTGGAAACCAAAATCTTTCTTGATTGCATTATGTAAATGAACCTAATTTATTTAAGGCCATTGGTTTGTTATTTTAACCAGTCTTTTGCAGTGCACTGAGTAGTATGTGTGGCAGGCTCCATCAGGCTTGATGTAAATATCTAGGACGAAATTCTCAGCTTATATAACGGGATCTACGGTAATAAAGGACATCCATCTTGAATTTGTAGTTAATGGTGAATCATGACTACTTTTTATTTACTTTAATTTTTTATCTTATTTTTTGTTTTCCCTAATATTGTGCACCAATACTTGTACTTGAGGGTCCACATAAATGGTAGGTTTGACTGGTCTCGTAACATAGAGGATCTGTATAAGAAAGGGCAGAGCAGTCTTCTTAGGAGAAAGCGTTCTTTTAATGTTGGAAATGACATCCTTTACATCTTCTCTCTGATGGCCACAGCAATTTTCTATACTGTAATGTCCTGGCCTAGTAACATCACTTCAGGAGAGACCCACCAAATCAACACTCTAATTAAAAGGGCCACCTTAGTTATGGGAAACGCTTTGAACCACCTGGAGATTATAGCAAAGGGGATGGATAGATAGATAGATAGATAGATAGATAGATAGATAGATAGATAGATAGATAGATAGATAGATAGATAGATAGATAGATACTTTATTAATCTCAGGGGGAAATTCACATACTCCAGCAGCATACTGATAAATATAAATAATATTAAATTAAAGAGTGATAAAAATGCAGGTAAAAACAGACATTAACTTTGTATAATGTTAATGTTTACCTCCCCGGGTGGAACTGAAGAGTGACATAGTGTGGAGGAGGAACAATCTCCTCAGTCTGTCAGTGGAGCAGGATGGTGACAGCAGTCTGTCACTGAAGCTGCTCCTCTGTCTGGAGATGATCCTGTTCAGTGGATGCAGTGGATTCCCCATGACTGGCAGGAGCCGGCTGAGCGCCCGTCGCTCTGCCACAGACATCAAACTGTCCAGCTCCGTGCCTACAGTAGAGCCTGCCTTCCTGACCAGTTTGTCCAGGCATGAGGCATCCTTCTTCTTTATGCTGCCTCCCCAGCACACCACCTCGTAGAAGAGGGCGCTCACCACAACCGTCTGATAGGATCTTATTGCAGATGTTGAAGGATGCCAACCTTCTAAGGAAGTATAGTCGGCTCTGTCCTCTCTTACACAGAGCATCAGTATTGGCAGTCCAGTCCAATTTATCATCCAGCTGCACTCCCAGGTATTTATAGGTCTGCACCCTTTGCACACAGTCACCTCTGATGATCACGGAGTCCATGAGGGGCTTGGGCCTCCTAAAATCCACCACCAGCTCTTTGGTTTTGCTGGTGTTAAGTTGTAGGTGGTTTGAGTCGCACCATTTAACAAAGTCCTTGATTAGGTTCCTATACTCTTCCTCCTGCCCACTCCTGATGCAGAACACGATAGCTAACAAATCAATCACTAGAAGTGTGCCAGTGAACTCACGGGGGCTCCTTTATACCAACAGCAATACACTTGCGTAATGCCTATCTGGGTCTGGGACTATTCTCTTATCTTTAACCATGTCAGAATCTTTTTAGCTTTCTTTCATTTTAGTCATTCTGGTGCATATGATTTGATTTGATGAAATCAAACAAATCACCAGGCCCAGATAATATTTATCCTCGTGTTTTTAAGGAGGCTAGTGAGTACATATATAAACCCTTGACACATATTTTTAGGAAGTCACTGTGCACTGGAGAGATTCCAAAGGACTGGAAAATGGCAAATATCATCCCATTATATAAAAAGGGTGACAGGGCAGATCCAAGCAACTATAGGCCAGTAAGCTTAACAAGCATCACAGGAAAATTAATGGAAGGAATTATTAAGGATAAGATTGAGCAACACATGACAAGGACAGGAGTTATTCTGAACAGTCAGCATGGGTTCAGAAGAGGGAGGTTGTGTTTTACTAACATGTTGGAATTCTATGAGGAGGCAACAAAAGGATACGATCAAAGTGGAGCTTATGATATTATTTATCTGGACTTTCAGAAAGCATTTGATAAGGTGCCACATGAGAGGTTGGGCATCAAGTTAAAAGAAGTGAAAGTTCAGGGTGATGTTTTTAGATGGGTGCAGAATTGGCTCAGACACAGGAAGCAGAGGGTGATGGTGCGAGGAACCTCATCAGAACTGGCCGATGTTAAGAGTGGTGTTCCACAGGGGTCAGTGCTAGGGCTGCTGCTATTTTTAATATATATAAATGATTTAGATAGGAATATAAGTAACAAGCTGGTTAAGTTTGCAGATGATACCAAGATAGATGGATTAGCAGATAATTTGGAATCCGTTATATCATTACAGAAGGACTTGGATAGCATACAGGCTTGGGCAGATTTGTGGCAGATGAAATTTAATGTCAGTAAATGTAAAGTATTACACATAGGAAGTAAAAATATTAGGTTTGAATACACAATGGGCGGTCGGAAAATCGAGAGTACACCTTATGAGAAGGATTTAGGAGTCATAGTGGACTCCAAGCTATCAACTTCCAAACAGTGTTCAGAAGCCATTAAGAAGGCTAACAGAATGTTAGGTTATATAGCACGATCTGTGGAGTACAAGTCCAAGGAGGTTATGCTCAACCTTTATAATGCACTGGTGAGGCCTCATCTGGAGTCCTGTGTGCAGGTTTGGTCTCCAGGCTACAAAAAGGACATAGCAGCACTAGAAAAGGTCCAGAGAAGAGCGACTAGGCTGATTCCAGGACTACAGGGGTTGAATTATGAGGAAAGATTAAAAGAGCTGAGCCTTTACAGTTTAAGCAAAAGAAGATTAAGAGGTGACATGATTGAAGTGTTTAAAATTATGAAGGGAATTAGTACAGTGGATCGAGACTTGTATTTTAAAATGAGCTCATCAAGAACACGGGGACACAGTTGGAAACTTGTTAAGGGTAAATTTCGCACAAACATTAGGAAGTTTTTCTTTACACAAAGAACGATAGACACTTGGAATAAGCTACCAAGTAGTGTGGAGACAGTAAGACGTTAGGGACTTTCAAAACTCGACGATGTTTTCTTGGAGGAAGCAAGTGGATAGGACTGGCGAGCTTTGTTGGGCTGAATGGCCTGTTCTCGTCTAGATTGTTCTAATTCTAATTCTAATATTTAAGAGGGGGGTTTGTTTGTTAAAACATAATATTTATTTATTGAGCTTATGTAAAAAGTGAAATTTCCCCTTGCAACAAATAAAGTGCTATCCATCTATCATGTATTATATAGTGCCTTACATATCTATCTATCTATCTATCTATCTATCTATCTATCTATCTATCTATCATGTATTATATAGTACCTTACATATCTATCTATCTGCAGGTTCTTGTAGATAATGAATGGCTTAGCTGGCAAAGTAAAAATATTTTATAACATAAAAGTGTATTTTGTAACAGTTAACAAGTCACAGTTTGAATCTGTAGTAATTAAATGTCTCTTATCGTTCCACTAATCAATCCCTCTGTTTCACTTGACTGTTTCATTCCTTTTCGTTATTATTTTTCATTTCTGTTTGGAAATAAAAAGGTAAAAGATTTCACACGGAAAACTAAACCCACTCTTATCTGAAGGGATGATACATCAAACAGCTTATTTCTCCCTGATGTTTCAGTTTACATGATGGATGGACTCATCTTGGGCCGCGGGAAGGCCTTGTAATGATGTGAAGAGGGTTACTTCAGGAATAAAAAAAAGCTTCTGGCAATCAGTGCACAATGCTAGGAGCCTGTGTCACCATATTACCTGAATAAACAAAAAAATGCACATTGAACCCTGAGCCTGCGTAGGAGACAGAATTGCACCGAGACACGCATCTAGCCAGGATCAAAGTAAAGTGAAGTCACTATTAAAACTCAATCTGAAAGCCAGCCTTTTTATCTAACTTATATTTGACTAACAGCTATTTAAGGTTATCCTTTATCACAAAACCACATTTTACTGGCTACAGTGTTGTACAGAAATAACATATACGTTACTTTTTATATTCTGAAAAGAGACCTCTGGCTTCACAGAAAAGACATTTCTTGAATGACTTATTCCTTCTCTGATATCTTATTTATGATGCCCATGTTGTGTTTTCACTGGGCACTCAAGTTTTCATTCCATATTCAAGAGAACCCTTGCTGTTATAGCCTGTTGGGAGCAAATGTAGGCAGGTCCTCCTGTAGTGGCCTCTTGTTGTTAGCTGGTTCCTGTCTTGCATGTGATGACGAAGGCCCCAATAAACCTAAACTAGATAATTTTTAGCAATTTTCTAACTCTCTTCGTCCTGAACAGGGTCACAGGGGATGCTAGAGCCTATCCCAGCTAGCATATGGCACATGGGAGGAACAAATCCTGGACAGGGTGCCAGTTAATCACACACACACCAATCCAACACTAGGGCCAGTTTAGTATTGCCAATCCACCTTAACTGCATGTCTTCGGACTGTGGGAGGAAATCCGGGCACTCAGAGAAAACTCATGCAGACAAAGGGAGGACATGCAAACTCCACATAGGAATGAGCCGGGATGGTATAGTTGGAGGCTTATAATGTTCTCACAAATATTTTAAATTTTATTCATCCACTAGCCAGGGTACTTTTCAAAAAGAGATAATAGAATAATTAAAAAAATATATTTGTTACCTCTTTCCCTACTTGTATCTTCAGTGACTTTCCTCTGTATTTGTGTGTCTGAATGGCATTCCCTCTCGAGTGCATTCTACTTCTCACACTCTCTCATTATTTTGGAGGCGTCTTTCTCACCTCCTGTACGGTTTTATACTCTCTCAGCATGCCTCATATTTATTTACTCCTCCTTGTTCATCTCACACTTGCATTTCTTCTTTTGTTGCATAATCAAAACCCAGCTGACCAATGTGATTGCTCTGAGGGCCTGGACACACAGACATCAGAGTTTTATTATATGGTAGGTTCCCTAACTGGTTAACCAGTTCTGAGTGGTAGGGCACTAATTGTCTATTCTAATAGCTCTAATTTAAAAACAGGTGGAACCCCTCAGTGCGTCACCAGTCCAACAAAGTCCACTCACACACACATCTTCTCCAGGACAAATGTACAGTTACCAATCAATGTGACCTGGAATGTACAGTACTTTTGATTATGGTCTTACTTTGCCTAATTCAGTTTTTTTTTGGTAGCATCAGCGTACAGAAGCTTATTCCTGCCACTCAAAAAGAAAAGGAATTATTTCACAAAAACTAAGTGGCTTTACCCCCTGCTCGCTTCGCTTGCCAACCCCTGTGCCTGCGCTCTGTGGTAGCCTATTTGCGGTTCTGCCACTTACATATAGGGATGCGGATATACAATTTCAACAGATTGTTATTTTCATGGGAATTGTTACATATGCATAATAGAGCTAACTATTTTACATTACAGCGAGTAATTAGCCATGGTAAAAAATAGTAAAATGTAATAATTTGAAAGTAAATTATGTTTCATGTTGCGTTAGAGATATTTGTTGAGTAATACGATTTCGATCTGTTTGACTTTGAAATTAACGCGCAATACTTTTTAAGCTTACACTTTTACTGTAAAACTTCAGTAAAAACAATTTTTTGAATTACATTTTTGTCAATATTGCATTGAATTTTGATTCTGTGTTTGGACTTTCATTGTGACAATGCAATGTATAACTGCCCATGATTGAATTTTGTTTCTTTCTCTCTAATAAATAAAACGACTTTTTCAAATGGTTTGGCTCTGTGATTTGTAAATTGTCTTTGCAAAAGCTATTCTAACGGGAAACTGTTAATGATTTAATATGAATGGCAGATCAAGACCTCCTTTGTTGTCTAATGTTATCCACAAAGGATGTACTACATTACCTTTCTTGGATACATCCTTCTTTCAACAGTAATTCGTGCGGTGGAAGACTGGACGGTGTTAACAGATGTAGGTATTCTTCGGGATATTGTAAGTTGATGTTTTCATGTTCTGCATGATCACCACCAACTGTTTCAGCATAGCCTATTAATACACATTTAACCAATCTGCCGTGTAACCAATCAACATTTTTGGTATTAATTCATTTGACTTCATTGTTTCTCGGTGCTAGGAGGACAGTCTGATACAGAAAGATACTTACCTGTTTTAAGATCAATAGGCTTTTCAAAGAGGGGGAGGAGGTGGGGTGAGGAAGAACGGCATAAGAATAGGATGGAAATGGGTAGGAGAAGGGGAATTCAGTGGGTTATAGAGGAAAGATACTTACCTGAAAGCAATGCTTTAAGAAAGATTTACTCTGGAGGGGAACCTACTTACATGTGGAATACAATAGATACAGAATGGCAGATTAGGGATTCTGAAGTGAACCCAAGGGTTGAACTGGATGAGGATTGCAGATATATAGAACAATTCATATTAATTTTACAGACTAACACCAGCCCTTGTTCTAATCTTAACATCAATGAGACAATCCCTGATGTTAAAATCGCGAGGGAGGTGCCTAAGCATAAGACCTTGAGGGGAGCACCTTTTATTAATCAGGGGGAAGAACCGAAGGTTGATGTAGGAATAGGACTTGTGGAGAGGAGGAGGTGTAATGGGTTACTAATGGTCACTGGACAGGCTTACCACAGCCCAGATCCTAACCCTAAAGATTGTGGAGAAATCCCTGAGGATAGGATGGGGGTGGAGGAGGAGATGGGGATGGGTGTAAATAAGGATAGATCTGGCAATATAATTCCTTTAATTTTTACGTACTCCACACAGGCACAAATAGTGGTCCGGATCTTGAAAAATAATTTTTTTTTTAACTTAATTATTAGATGAAGATTTGTCAGGGGTTAAACTAGTCTTGGCATTTAGGAAGAATAAAAATTTGAAGGACCTTCTAGTAAGAGCATCATGCACGATTCGAAAAAGAAATAAAGTAGTCTGGCAAATCCCTTACAAAAAAAAAAAAAAAATGATAAGGAATCCAATAACAAATAAAGAACGAGCTATTTTTCAGGATTTGACAATAACATCTAAAAATTGTATTTACACAATCTAATGTAAAAAATGTAGCCTAATTTATACTGGAGAGACAAAAAACACGGTTAAGGCAAAATTCATCCAACATTTACGCCTAATAGAAAAGGAACAAAATTATATTTACATTTTAGTGATCGGGAACATGAACCACTCTTCTTTCCATTGGAAATGGAGAACTCCTGGAATAAGACTAGGAGATTAAAAAAAGAAGAAGAGTGGGTAATGAGTTTAGATACTATTTTCCCTAATGGTTTGAATGAAAAATAGGTGGATAATAGGAATACTTACCTAATCGTATTAGGAAAAGAATTATAGGATCAGAACTGAAATGAAAAGGAACCATGATAATGGTACTGTGGATAGTGAACCCGTGCTTACCACTTAGGTGGCATCCCCTACCCTAATCCTAACCCTAATTGGTAACTTAAAGTGAGAAAACGTTAAAATTTATAAGAGCTGAGAGAGCAGAAACTGTGTCTGTCTAATGCATTCACACGAATGAGAGGTGAGAGTATTGTGTGCGTGGTTGAATATGGTTGATAGGAGGGTGGGACTTGCAAAAATCTCTTCAAAAAAGTCTTGTCTCGTCGCAGGATTTTTTTATATAATAGAGAAATATTGTGTTATTTTGTAAAAGTATTGCATTATTTAACAAGGACATTGCCTGCTGGGGTCAGCAATAACATTGTGCACTCTCGTACTCGCAGTCCAGTGACAGCTATTGAGGGAGAGGCTGATCATGTATATATAGCATGAAATGAAGTGCCAAGAACTGAATGAATATTATAGATATATATTTACTCCACCATGTGCTGAGAGGTAAATTTCAGTTAAAGTTTAGGGTCACAGTTAGCCAGTGAGTAGCGCAGCAGCTCTGAAAGTAAGGCAAAAAGCAAACACGGTGGACGTGTTGACAATACTTTGCAGGACAAAATCACACAGCCAATCAAAATAGAGTGTGCTGCATTGCAATTCCTAAACACAAAGCATCTGTTTAGTTTTCATCCAGTTTTTTGAAACAGTGTGATCTGGTGGTGCAGCAGCTAGCATTCATAACTCAAATCCTCGGGCGCTCTGGTTTGGAAATGGAGAAAGGAGATGGATGTGATTTACTTCACAGCACATGAAGGACTAAATGTTTTTTTGTTAAATGAGATGTATTTTCAACACATTTACACTATTCAGTGTTAAAACAGGTAGTTATATGCAACTAACAACTCTCACTAATATCTATCAATTCACAAATACACGGACAGAACATGCCAATGCCCTGCAGACCCCAGCGCTGTGTGGCAGACATGACAGCTCTGCCGACATTAAAAAAATCTGTACAAAACTTACAAAAGTTTAACCCGATAAATGCTATATGTAGAATGTTTAGTTTGTGTCACCTGACTGTAAGCTACAGTATGTGTGTGCTTGATCTCTCGGACACTAACCGACTGAAACATGCTTGTGCACGAAGATGACAACAAGAGCAGGCAATAACAGAATAATTGAAAATAAATGAAATAACACAATAATTATCCACCTTAATAAAAGGATAAGTGTTTGTGAATCTTTATGTCTGTCCAATTGCTATGTCTCTGTCATTCCCACAGATGGCACATCACAAACATTTGTAGAAATAAAATTAATTGCATTTGTCATTCCAACAGATGGTGCATCACAAATATTATTACTGCTTCTACAAATCCCATATCAAATAGCACATAACAAAGACATTTGCATTGCATTAGCCCTTCCAACAGATGGTGCATCACAAATATTTTTAATAATACATGTTATTACTGCAAATGTTTGTGATGTGCCATACCACACGCTCTTCAGAACAGGTCACCAACTTGAAGGTATGCATGTTTGGGCCCAGCCAGGACTTGAATGGGAGACTACCCAGGGAAAGCTTAGGTTGCTGCTGGAAAAGGTGTTAGCAAGGCCAGCAGGGGGGCGCTTACCATGTGGTCTGAATGTGGATCCCAATACCCCAATGCAGTGATGAGGACATCTTGCGGTAAAAATGGTGCCGTCCTTCAGATGAGATGTAAAACTGAGGTTCTGACTCTCTGTGGTCATGAAAGATCTCTGGACAGCCTTCAAAAAGAGTAGGGCGTACCCAGTGTCCTGGCTAAATTGCCCACCATGGCCTAGTTGTTCTGGACAACTGATCATTACAGCTAATGTGTGGTGAGCGTACTGGTGCAATAATGGCTGTGGATGCTAAACATTAGTGGTAGTTGAAGTGGTTCCACTTTGTCTAGTGAGAACAGTAAATGTAAAGAATTATTAATGAGTTATTATAACGACAAAAGCAATGCATGTTATTACTACATGCATTACAAAACACATTCCATTAGACAGTGCACTGCAAACGTTAGCTCTGAGGTCTATGTCAATTATTTAGATTTTAACGAGTCTTAGATGAGTAGCACAGCTAGTTGAAAAATACAGCAATACTTTTTGAAACAGCACAATAATTAATGTACAATAATGCAGTACTTTTGTGTTATACCACAATCTTTTTTTTTTTATTTTTATTTGAGTGGCAGGAATACATTTCTGTATCAGCCTTTACCCATTTCCAGTGTATTTCAATAATCTTTTTTTTTTTATCAAATTTGTTTTGAATTTTAGCAAGGAAACAACAGCCATAAAAACTAAGTTAAGTCAAAAAATGAACAATCAAGCATGGAAGAAGTTTGACATTTAGGCAGAGAGAAGCAATCACTTGTCAGTCAGAGAGGTATCCATGGGGGAGAGAAACAGAGAAAGGAGGGACAGCACAGTTAAGCAATTTAAGAAAGCAGGATTGAGGGCTGCAGTGGGAAGCAACCTCTGAAAAGAATTTATGGGTTTATGTTGATGCAACTTTTTCATTGACTAAGCAATGCACAGAAGCAATTAAAAAGGCAAATACAATGTTAGGTTAAATCATAAAAGCTGAATTTAAGACAAGGGATGTTATGCACAAACTATATAATACACTGGTGAGACCACATCTTGAGTATTGTGTGCAGCTCTGGTCACCACAGTACAAAAAAGACATTCAAGCAACACTTGAAGCTGGGCAGAAGAGAGCAACCAAGTGCATCATGGGACTTAAGGGCATGTCCTACTGTGACAGACTCAGAGAATTAAACCTCGTGCAGAGGAGACTGCGTGGGGACCTAATCCAGTCTTCAAAATCCTCAAAGGCCTTGATAAAGAAGATCCAGCAACATTCTTTCAAGTGTACGGTGAATCACGTAATCGATGACAGCAGTGGAAATTAAGGGGAAGTGCATTTAAGACTGAAGCCAGGAAGGACTTCTTTATACAAAGAGTTATGGGACTCTGGAACATTCTAAACTACCCATACATGGAATTGAAGCAGGAACCTTGATAACTTTTAAGAAGACCCTGAATGAGATATTGGGACGATAAAGCAAAGTAAACAGAAAGGGCCAAGTCTGAAAGGAAAAGGACAAGACTCTGAAATGTCACACCCTCTGTGACACTCTCATCCTCATGCTGTCCACACATTTGGCTTTGAGCCTTTCACTCTCAGCCATTTTGTTCACTCAGATTCCTTCCTCTTGCCTTGTTCACCTTGTTCAATTGGCGCCCAGTCTAACCATTCAGAGATGCATTCTGCTCTGTACTTGTCATATTACTCTTGCAGTATTGTATTTAATTGAGGACCACTTGTGTTTTGTTCTGTGTATTGTATTGTATTGACCCCCTGTTTATGACACCCACTACACGCCCAACCTACCTTGAAAGGGGTCTCTCTTTGAACTGGACCTTTCCCAAGGTTTATTCCATTTTTTTTTCCCAACAAGGATTTTTTTTGGGAGTTTTTCCTTGTCATCTTAGAGAGTCAAGGCTGGGGGGGCTGTTAAAAGGCAGGGTCTGTTAAAGCCCACTGCGGCACTTCTTGTGTGATTTTGGGCTATACAAGAATAAACTGAATTGTATTGTATTGTATTATATTTGTTAAAGAGTCATTAACAGCAGTAGATATGGCAGAAACACCCCAAAGGCAGACTTCACAATGTCTGTGGAAATAGTAAAAGCCAGCAGAGTCAAAGAGTAAAAGAAATGCCACTGCCATCTTTAGAATTGGATGTAAATAAGAGAAAAACTCAATAAAAACAAAACAATAACCTTGCAAACTAGAATACAAGGAATCAACAGGATAATTACAGAGGTAGCTCAAACAGGACTAATAAGCCCACAAGAGAGAAAGAAACAAGAATGAAATAACGAAATGAGAAAATATGTCTTTATGTCACAAATGTTAAGTTAAAAAAGGTGGAACTAAAGGGCTGGAGAATAGATAAAAGACTTATCACATAACATAGTCAAACCTGCTTAGTCCAGTTCATGGTCACAGGATGCCAGAACTTATCCTGGTAATACTGGGCACAATGCAGGAACAAGCCTCATACTGGGCACCAGTGTCGTAGGGAGCACTCATGCATACTTCCCCACTGGGCCTAATTAACCTAACAAGTATGTGATGTGGGAGGAAAGCTCATGAAGATAAAAGGAGAACATGCAAAAAGTACACAGACAACACCCAAGGTGTTGGGTCTCTAAGTCAACTGTAATAATCAATGCACCACTGGAAAAAAGTATAAAAATGTAAAAGGGGATGATGAATAACAAAAATATATTTTTTTTCTACTTTATGAATTATCATATTCCTCTACAGCATGACGCAACACAATAGAAACCATCCCTAGATGGTATGCTTGTGCTTAATGTACTGCCAGAAGAGATTTTACTCAGTTGGGCCCTTAACCTGAAAATTGCTCTAGGGATTTTGCACAATGGCTGACCCTGTGCTCTGACCCCGAAAGGTTATGTGAAAAGTCAATTTCCCCTCAGGGATTAATTAATAAAGTATATCAATATTGTCATCATCATAAGCAGGCCCACCCACAGATGTGCACACCTACACACTCACACCCGGCCTAATCAGAGCTGCCAATTAGACTAACTTTATGTTTTTATGGCTCTGGGTAGAAAATCCAAGTGCAGTGCCTATAAAAAGTATTCACCCCTTGGAAATTTTCACATTTTATTATTATACATTGAATCAGAGTGAATCTAATTTGGCTTTTGTGACATTGAACAGAAAAATATTAATATAAAACACATAATAATTGATTCCATGAGTATCCACCCACTTCAAATCAGTATTTAGTAGATGACAGCCTTGACTTTGTGTCTACTGGTCTCCCTCTACCAGCTCTCCTATGTTTCATTTATTCAAATTAATTCTGAGACCAGAAATCTTTTGAAATTCTGTTAGTGCTGTTAGGACTACAGGCACAGTATTTTGTGGATCTGTTGTATACACTATCATATCATCTGCATGAAGAGAAATTTTCTGTTCAAGTCCTTCTCTGATAATCCCCTTTATCTCATAAGCATTTCGACAGTGAACGGCCAGTGGCTCAATGGCAACTGCAAAAAGCAGTGGTGACAAGGAGTATTTTTTTTCCTCATTCTGTTTTTGAAAAACTGCTCAGCTCTGTCAGGTTTCATGTTGATCGCGAGTGAACAGACTCTGCCGAGGCTTGCCACAAATTCTTATTTGGATTGAGATCTGCACTCTGACTTAGCCATTGCTGGACATTAACATTGTTGTTTGGAAGCCATTCCTGTATAGCTTTCGCTTCATGCTTGGGATTGTTAAACTGTATCAGGTTTTTCTCCAGGATTTCTCTTTACAGTATTTTGCTAAATTCATTTTCTCTTCTACACTCATAAGCCTTTTAGAGTCTGCTATAGAGAAACATCCATCATCGAACCTGCTATATCTTAACTACAGGGTCACGGGGGTCTGCTAAACATTCCTATATTATTATTATTATTTATTATTAATAATAATAAAATTTAATAATAATAATTGTTGTGGTTCTTCTTATTATTAATATTTTCCTTTTTGTTCTTATTATTATGTGAGTGTGACCTGCAGTAAACTAGCATGTATCCAAGGACCAGTTTCTGCCTTAAGCCTAGAGATGCTATGGTATGGAGAGACTATCTAAGACTGATAGATAGATAGATAGATAGATAGATAGATAGATAGATAGATAGATAGATAGATAGATAGATAGATAGGAAAGGAAAGACACTATATGATAGATAGATAGGAAAGGCACTATATAATAGATAGATAGATAGATAGATAGATAGATAGATAGATAGATAGATAGATAGATATATAGATAGATAGATATGAAAGGCACTATATAACAGATAGATAGATAGATAGATAGATAGGAAAAGCACTATATAATAGATAGATAGATAGATAGATAGATAGATAGATAGATAGATAGATAGATAGATAGATAGATAGATAGATAGATAGATAGATAGATAGATGTGAAAGGCACTATTTAACAGATAGGGAAATATAGAAGGCATAATATTTTGAACCTAATGCTGTAAAATTTAACTTTCTTGTATTGAATGTTAATTGATTTTAATAGATTCAATAAAATGTAAAACAAAGCCATTATATAATAAAGTAGATAGTGTTGTGGAAAATACAACTAAATAAACAATGCCTCGAGTCATCACTATAAATGAAATACAAAGATGTCCTTTATTTACCCCAAGTGGTGGAGGCTCAAGGTGAGCAGCAAAGCTCTACATAGCAAGTCTGCTCAGTCTTACGAGAACAGCTCCTGTTATCACTTTGGCTCATTTACATATACAGTAGTAATTGATACTCAAACTCAAATGCGAGCGTCACTTCGGATTCATCAGAGTTATTTTCGGTTTTACTGTCCATTTCAATTTGACTGCCTGAAGACACATTCACTTTGTCATCACTGCTCCTATCACTGTGAAGATCAGGCAACACCTGAGCTGCTGAAAAATGTTACTTTCATGGCCTGAGTATTGCTTGGGTCTAATGCTAAGGAGGTTAATCCAGTAAATCATAGAAAGACTTACGATCCATTAAACTTAAACCACATTGAAAACAACTAAAAATTTAAATTTGTCAGAATATTAACAGACAAGAGCAGCACGGTGGCGCAGTAGTAGCACTGCTGCCTTGTAGTAAGGAGACCTGGGTTCGCTTCCTGGGTCCTCCCTGCATGGAGTTTGCATGTTAGGCGCATTGGCAATCTTAAATTGTCCCTAGTGTGTGTGCTTGGTGTGTGGGTGTGTGTGTGTCCTGTGGTGGGCTGGTACCCTGCCTGGGATTTGTTCCTGCCTTGCACCCTGTGTTGGCTGGGATTGCCTCCAGCAGACCCCCGTACCCCTGCGTTAGGATACAGTGGTGTTGGATAATGACTAACTAATGACTGTTAACAGACATTTCAAATCATTGCAAACTAAAATATTTCAATTGTCAAAGCCCTGCTGCAGATTTCTTTCTCATTGAATCTCTCCCCATAGGTGCTAAGGGTAGCATCCACCTTTCATTTTAAGTGCTTAAACTTTACAAAGCAAGACTTATAGGGGTTACATTAAAAATGAAAAGTTTTCCAGCTTTCCTACATTTTACCATGTAGAACATACAGAGCAGCACTACAGTCAAGCTGAAAAGTCAACGGGTTTTGTGGTTGCCCCAGACTAGGAGCACTGATATGGAAAGGATGCCAGAAACAGAGAATGCAAAGATTGTACCTTCAGAGTACCCAACAGAAAGCTGTCTGTCTGAGAGGAGTAAACAACTGGAAATCACCTTGGAAGGAAACAGAGGTGCAAACTGCTACAGTTTGGACAGGGCAATGACATCAACTGGCAGCTCCAAGCCTGCTGTGCTTTTTATTAAAAAAGAGGCCTCTCCAAAGTTGTACTGATTCTTATGTGGATGAATATATAACAAAAAGTAAAAAAAAAAAAAAAAAGATATACAGCTCGATGAACACATACTGGCACCACATCTTGAGCAAACGTGGGTGGCAAATCAGCTCATTTCAAAAGAGACCGGCTACAGATTAGTCACTCTGGGATGTGTGAAGGGATTAGCTATTTTTGTACAAATTGATTTGAATAGTCATTGAAGTGATCACAGTTATAAAGAGAACACTAAATAAAGAAAAAAAACAGAGCCAATAAAATACTCTATTTGACTTTCCCTTTTCTCTGTCTGCTATTCCATTTTAGGTTCAGGGGAAGCCAGGGCCTTTCCTAGAGGCACTGAGCATCCAGAAATCACTGCTGGATAGGATGCCAGTCCACACTGACACTTAACATTTACATATTGTGATGCATGAGTCCCTGTCTTGCACCCCAAAACACAAGGCTGAGTCTCAGTACTTTAACAAAACCAGCTTTATTTAGCTTGAAATAGGAACAACACGGCTATTTATTGTAGTGGGATCTACGACTCTCTTATACACACGGACACAGAGTCGTGGCCAAGTAATACTGTTTCTTGCATTTCTAAAGTTCCTTGCATCACCCATCAACGACAGGCGCTTGTAGAGCAGTCGCAGTCGGCTCGGATTTGTTTTCGCAGCGAGCTGCTGCAGCGCTGCGAGTCTGCGGTTGCCCTGGCAAAGGAGAAGCTGTCTTCCACAGATGCAGCAATCACTCTTCGGGACGCTCTTTGGCATGTCTTCCCGTTGGGGAGAGTCCCAAAAGAGTTTAGGAACCTTACAACATACTGTATATATATATATATATATATATATATATATATATATATATATATATATAGAAAAGAGGAAAAACAAAGAAAATCTCTTCTATAAGTAGGTGTGTGAAAACTCTTGCCTGATACTTTATGTAGACCCTCATATACAGTAGCTATATAAACACTGGCTTTCTTACACTCAGTAAAGCATATTGTAGAAGTAGCCGATATCTTAAAGGTTAACATGACATTCACTTTCATAAGCATAATAGAAAATGCAACAAATTAGCCCTACCTTGTCAAAGCTGAGCCAGTGCAGCAGAGATTAACATTTAATTTCTAGACTGATCTCAGAGATAAATTGTCCAATCTCACAGCAAGATTTATAGGTTAGCATGAAATCTCTTGAATGAAGCAGCAGTCTAGCTTTTATTCCACAAAACAAACATTTAAATCTGGCATAACGTATCTGTTGGAAGATACAAAAAAGGTCATTTATTTCAGCTCAATGAGTATTACTTCCAGAAACATGGGCTCGAAATTTATTACTATCCGGGAAAATTTCTAAGTATATACCAGAAGCCAATCTGTCTTTAAGAAGGTGGTGATGAGCAAAAGGCGAGTTATAAATTGCTTCTGTCCGACACAGAAGTTTTTGTGGCAATTTCAGTGAGCACCAACAACTCAATTTGCAAGTCAATAGTGACACACCTTCAAATGTCGACACCAGTTTAACCCCCATGGGGATGTATGAACTTGGGAAAGGGTATTAGTATGGCGGAGACTGTATATACAATTTGAATAGAATGAGCAGGCTTAGCCTCAAAGGTATACTTTATATTATTAAAAGGGATTTTTCTGAAACTAGATACATCTGATTTATGTGTAAAACATTTAAAGCTGCATTAAGTACAAAGCAAGGCTTGCACCTCACAAAGTAGTCTGTACACAAATACCACGATTCATCTCTGTAAAATAAAATAAAGAAAAGGTTTGTTTATTTTACGATAAAAGAAAAAAGAGTCTGTGCATGCTGGTTGACGTCTTTAATGGTCCAAAAAAAAGAAATTTACCTTTCTAAAGCAGTGAATGTTGTGTGTGGATCTGTTCTGAGTCTCCTGTTTGTTTTAATCTCCGTGCTTCCAGTAGGTCAGATTATCTTTAAGCACGAGGTGAGCTACCATAGCTATGCAGATGACACACACCTGTATTTATCGATAGCACTTGATGACCATGATGCTCTTGGCTGTCTGATCCTGTGTCTTAGTAGTATTTTTCTCAAACTAAATAAAGAGAAAACAGAAACCTTACTGATTGGCAAAAATGGATATAGTGAGGGTATTATAAATGAGTTTGATCCCTTAGATTTAAAAGTCAAGTTGGAGGTAAAGATTTTAGGAGTGACTATTGGCCTAAACTTTAAATCAGATTTTAAATTAGACTACCCATGTAAGCCCGTGCTGTAAAAAGCCCGGGGTCCTAGAAACTATTGAAATCGTCAGAAAATAAACTGAAATGTAGAGATGTCTGGTAATTGAAAGGAACTACTCTGGGCGTCTCTCTCCTAAGAGGATTTGATTTGCTGGCGTGCTCGTATCGCTTGTGTATTAGCAGCGGGAGGAAAAGTAAAAAGGATACTGGTTTGCCGATGTTGGCAGCTAAGCGACGTTGTCTTTCTTCTGAGGTTTCATTTTACAGACGTGCTGGCCTCGCTTGTGTTATTAGCAGGTAAGCGAGTTTTCTATTTCCTCGGAGGTGGAGCCCTTACCCCGACTCCACCTCTCATTTCCGGGCGGGACAGACAGACACATTTCCATGCATAGACATTTATATATAAGATTACTAGGACAGCATTTTTTCACTTAAGGAATATAGCTAAAGTTAGATTCCTTATAACCTTACAAGAAGCTTGAAAATTAGTTCACGCTTTTGTTTTCAGTCAACTAGATTACTGTAATGAACTCCTACAGGACTTCCTAAGAAAGACATCAATCGCTCAGTTAGTGCAGAATGCAGCAGCCAGAATCTTAACTAGAAAATGAAACTCTGAGCACATTACACCAGTTTTAGCATCATTACATTGGTTACCCATGTCATTTAGAATTGAGTTTAAAATACTACTAATGGTTTACAAATCCTTAAATAATCTCAGCTCGTCTTATATTTCAGAATGTTTGTCCCCTTGGACTCCAAGTTGTAACCTCAGATCTTCAAATGAAGGTCTGCTTATAATTTCAAGAGTCAAGCTTTAAAGAAGTGACAAGGCAGCCTTTCGCTGTTATGCACCTAAAATATGGAATAGTTTACTAACAGAAATTTGCCAAGCTAATACTGTAGAACAATGTTAAAAAAATACTAAAAACCCATTGTTTTAAAATGTTTTTTTTTTCGTAGC
The DNA here is from genome assembly GCF_016835505.1 of Polypterus senegalus. NCBI lineage: Eukaryota > Metazoa > Chordata > Cladistia > Polypteriformes > Polypteridae > Polypterus > Polypterus senegalus. The sequence continues at coordinate 123,963,717 of NC_053167.1, forward strand.
TACATTGTGTATCTGTAATAGTCTATAGTTGCACTGAATTATCATTTTCCTCTGTGGTCTGCAATTCCATACTAATATATACTATTCTCTGCTGTCTTTTCCAGTTCTTCTGTGGTGACAATCTGCTCCACCACCACCTGATAACGGTACCATACTGCCCCCTGTGTTAATTGATTGAACGGTGGGTATCCCAGATGTCCACATGACCACCATCATCAGATTCTTCCTTGTGAAGCCTGAAAACTATGAGGACTGATTTAGAATACCAATGTTAGGTAGAATGCTCAGTGGGGACTGAGCGGCCTTTTGGCCTCGAAACCCCTGCAGATAATGTTTATGTTTTAACATGGCCTTCTCATAACTTCACTGTAATTAAAATCCCGATACTCTGTATATCCAACTCATTATAACTATTCATGGTGGCTCTAAAATCTGTACAAACCCCTACTCTCTCTTCTGTTTCCTTTTCTGGTGTCCTTTTGGTGGTGGCTTGTGCCACCACCATCTACTCAAAGCACCGTGATGTTCCAACGATGATGGATGGATTAAAAGCCAGAAGTCTGTGTGACCATCAACATCAAGTGACTCCGTGAGAACCCTAACTACAAAGAGGACTATTTCATTTATGTTAGGTAGAATGCCCAGAGGGGACTGGGCGGTCTCGTGGCCTGGAACCCCTGCAGATTTTATTTTTTTCTCCAGCCGTCTGGAGTTTTCTTTTGTTTTTTCTGTCCACCCTGGCCATCGGACCTTAATCCTTTTCTATATTAACTAATGTTGTCTTATTTTAATTTCTTATTTTGCCTTTTATTTTTCTTTTCTTCATTATGTAAAGCATTTTGAGCTACTTTTTGTATGAAAATGTGTTATATAAATAAATGTTGTTGTTGTTTTATATTGACTTCCTTTTTATTTCATCTTGTAAAGCACTTCGACCTACATTGTTTGTATGAAAACATGTTATATAAATAAATTCTTTTACCGTGTGTAATGAGCAGAAGGCAGCTGGTGCAGGTAATGCTCTGTGCCACCTTCCCCACCCTCTAAATGGCTTTGCATTCTTGAGCCGAACATGTGCTACACTAGGATGTGATGCAGCCAGCGAGGATGGACTTTCCTGTTCAGCTCTAGAAGCTCATGAGAACAGATGGAGAAATGTGAGCTACCCTTAGAAGTCTGAGAAAGTAGAGGTTTTGTTGAAACTTTTTTGAAAAGAGATGAAATGTGCTGTGCCCACTTAGCTTGTCAGTTATGGTCACTCCAAGAAATGTAGAGCGGCTTACTGTTATGTTTCAACCAGGGTGTGGTCCTGGCTTCTGTTTATTATCACATTTTGTTATCTTGGTTTATTTCAAAGTATTATTTTTCTTATGCCTACTGCAATTTTTTTAAATTAACATTTCATTGAATTTATTAAAATCAAACAACATTCTATTCAAGTAAGTTAAATTTTACAAAACTAGGTTCAAATCAAGTCAACTCCCATCCATGAGAAAGAGAGATAGGCCAATATAGTGAAACTTTAATAGTAGAAAAGATAAGTAAGTAAATACAAAGTAAATAGAATAAAAAGGGGGAAGAGAATCTGCTTCCTCAATTTAAATGCTTATTCCAAAATGTGATTAATTAGATCCTGACAGGTTTTAAAAAAGTTTCGTACAGATCCTCTAAGTGTGTATTTAAATTTTTCCAATTTCAAGTAGCATAGAAATTCGGTTATCCACTGACTTAAGAGTGGTGAAGTGGGATTCTTCTATCTGAGCAAGATAAGTCTAAGTGCTAATAGTGAAGTAAAGGCCATTATAGTTTGTTTGTCCTTCTCCACTTTAAGCCCATCTGGAAGTCCACCAAACACAGCTGTTAGTGGATTAGGAGGGATTTTAATGCCCAGGCTGTCTGAAAGGCATTTAAAGATTTTGGTCCAAAATTATGTTAATTTGGTGCAGGCCCGAAACATGTGGCCCAGCGAGGCTGGAGGTCGATTTCAACGTTCACAGGTTGGATGTTGCCCTGGAAACATCCTGAACAATTTTAAACGAGATAGATGTGCTCAATTAAAGAGTTTAAGTTGAATAATTGAATGTTTTGCACATATGGATCTTGAGTGTATTTTGTGCGTGTCTGCCTCCCACTCTGTTTCTGAAATGTCGAATAAGAGATCCTTTTCCCACCATACTCTGGGGTCTTTAAAAGGAAGGGACTTTAAAATGGTTTTATACTACTGCAATGTTTTTATTATTTATTATCTATATGTTGCCAAGCATGTGTCTAATAGGGATGCATTTGTTGAATATTGCAGGGAAGGATTTGAATGTAACATCACTAACCTGATTTCCATTTGCCATAGAGTGGAGAAGGAAATTCCAGTGGAGGACACACCGGAAGACCAATGATGTTACCTCCACTGGGAACCATGATTGGCCCATCCCTTCCATTTCCGCTCATCTTCTTAGAGGAAGAGGCTCTCATTTTCAACTCTGTTTTTATGAGGACTAGCTTCTTGAAGAGCTGAAGTCTTTTGCATACAGAGTGTGTCCATAGTGACATGTTCCTACTTACAATGTATTTGTCAACATTGTTTCATCTTGTTTGCTCAGTTTTTCACAGTGTACCATGTTGTTCTCCTTGTGTTCTGTGGAGGGTACCCCAACAGGTGGGTCCACCCTGGTGTCATCACTTTTGAGGGCCACCTCTGGTTATTTCACTTGTGAAAACGTCTTGAAGGTTACAGTTTGTAATACAATAATATCAGCAACTAGTGATGAGGGAATCCCAAGTTTGGAGAAATCATGGAAATGTTCATCGACTCAGTGAAATACACTCAAGTCGAATGGGAAGGAGGAACTGAACTAGTATTGGGGTGATTATAGTAGTGCAATGGACTTCTTGTGGGCTAGAGAAACATCTACCAACTATGCTGTACTGATTATTGTAGCCAAAAATATGACCAGAGCTGTACAGCAGAAGAGCTACCTACTGCTCCAGCATGCCTCAAACAACAAAAGACATAGATTGAAAGACTGAAAATAACCACAAACAAAATGCAACAAATGGCCTCAAACTAGCAACAAGTAAAAAATATAAACGTACTAGCTGATTACCCAGTGGCTTCGCTCACTGAGTGCAAGGGAAAAAAATAAAACGTAGTATTTATAAAATAAGTTATTAAGTAGTAAAACATTTTGATAAAAGAATTTGAAGAACATATAAGAAACATATACATTATTAAACAGTAAAACATTTCCATAAGAGAATTTGAATGATATATAAGATGTGTATAAATTATTAAACAGTAAAACATTAACATTTAAGAAGTAAAGATACACTGAGTACTACTGCAGTGGTTTCAGATAAACTACCTGCTTGACAACCTTGCACTACGTGCTTACGATTTAAAAGAAAAATTATTCTGAGAAATGTGGACGCTGCCCTTTCATGCTTATTCCCAAGTCCAATACTTTACATGAAGAGGTCAGTACATCTTCTTAGATGTAAACCCTCCATCTTCTTATAAGAATTCATCACAAAAGCAACCTTGAATGTTGCGGGGTTTTAGTGACCCGAACTCACCTTAAGGGACAGTAAGTAGCCGTGCACCGCAATTTACCAAGAAAGTCACGCTTCGATGGCGCCGATTACCCTCCTTCGCAAAGATTTCCACTCTCCAAGGACTCGATGGGGCACTTGAAGTGTCACAAACAATGCGAGAAGAGAGGACGCTGCCCGAAACTGCGAAGCTGTCAACCCGGCAGAGCAGCCCGACATTACGCACCTTCCAGCGTCCACTTTGTTGTCATGACCCCTCGCTGCTGAGGGCGGTCTTCTACAGCTCGGCGCAATTAAAATGTCCACGAAGTGATTAGTTCCTGTATTATAATATGTTCTGTGGTCATACGCAATTTCCATTTTAAACGTGAAAAGAATTTCATGTATATAGATATAAATAATTGCGCTCATAGAATTCGAATCTTGTGGCACACAGTAGCTATACCATGAAGCAGCAGATGGGAATTGGCTCATCCTATTGTTTGAAGTCTTGGCTCCTGGTGCAGCTCAAATGTGTTGTTTCTGATTTTTTTGTGCAGATATTTTGCACTTTTTTCTTTGATGAAAAAGATAGAAATGCCTTGTAAATAATAATATATCTTTTGATATTATTATTATTATTATTTCACATGAGTTTTCTGACTCCAGGAGGGTGAGGGCTCCTTTTAGGATTGTTTTGACTTGCAGCTAAAGCACGTAGCTAATAGCACATGCACTCGATCTTCATCCAAAATTAGCCATGAGGTGCTGCGTGGTGCTGATTGAGTGAGTGAGTGAATAGGAATCTATTTTATAAATCCGATGGCAGTACTAAGAATATTCCCATTATAGTCAGCTAATATATATTAAAATAATATTTTCAGACATATGCAGGGTTCAAGTGTAGACTGGAGTACCAACCATATTGAGACATCTGCAAGTAAATCGAGCAGCTAATTCTGTGCATGGCTGGTACAGGTCTATGATGTCACACTGGCCTTGCAAAACATGGGGTGATAGGAAAAAAATCTTTGTCTAAGCTGGCCTCACAGCAAATTTCCAGGAAAATGTTTGGCGAACAAAGTATTTTTACTGTGAAAAATGCTTTGGTGAACTTTGCTAACACTATTCAGCACATCTGGGGAACCCTAATTCAATAACACTAAAGTCTCAAGTCTTGTAAATTGCCGCTCTGACCTTCTCACATGCTTGACCCTTTGATGCCAAGAAAACTTTCCTAAATCAGCACTTTAAGCAAGCATTTTAGCTCCAATAAAAGAATAGACAGTTACATTACCAGTCATTGATTTGATTTTAAAGGTGAATACATAGGCATATGTACATGTTTTTAGTATTTTTGCATTGTTATTGAACATTATTTGTATTTTATTCTATGATAAAATTTCAAATGCCTAAAGAACCCCTAGACTTGTCAATGGGAAAAGTCCTGCATTAAAATCATTTGAATGGAATGATATTGAATTAAATTAATGACATTTTATAGTGTGTTGAGGAATTAAGTAAAAGCCACATGAGCACATTTTTAGCTAGGCTGAGTAGCAAATTGAAACTTAATAACCCATGCCATAAATCAATCAATTGCTCTAGCAGTCCTCTACTTTTGTCAGAAATGATTTTCTTAATTCCTTCCTAAATTTTTTAGTAATATTAAACTTACGGTGCCAACCCTTTACCTCTAGATTATATTAAGCAGGCTCAGAATGTTATTTTACATTATTTAACTAGTCTTTCTCCTCAGTCGATGGCTAAAATTGTATGAATTAAATCTGAAGACCATTTGTATTTATTTATTTATTTGGTATTTTATATACTTTGTGAATCCCCAAAGGCAAATTGTCTTTTCACATGACCTTTTGGGGGTCCAAGCACATGGTCAGCAATTGTACTTAGCCCCTTGAGCAATTTTCAGGTTTAAGGCTTAGCTCAAGAGCCCAACGGAATAGGATCTCTTTTGGCAGTAACGGGATTTGAACTGGCAACTTTCTAGATATCAGCACAGAGCTAACAATTTGTTAAAAATTATTTTGGACTAGAAGCTCTGAATGTCACTTTTGGTTAACAAAAAAAGAAACAAAATTGAAAAAAAAAATACCGTGGCCATTTTTTAGAGAAATTCTCCTTTAAAATGTTAATGTCATGATTTTAATGAAGAAAGAGAAAAACAAGGTTATGATACAATGGAACATAATGGCAGCCCATTCTATCCAATGGCAAACAATGTGGAAACAATGTGTTCATATCGCATAATCCAGATAAGGAAAATGTTCAAAACAAATGTATTTTTTTTTTGCTAAAATTTTATAAATTCTTAGTTACAGAAAAAAAAATCAGCATGGAATGTTAACAGGGATGGCATATTCTCATAATTTTGTGCTTTTGAATTGAAGACTGGACTCTTCACCAATGGATATTGGGAAGAGGAGGATTTTTCTTGGCCATTACTATAAACTACATAAATAGTGTAAGTAACATATGAAGAATATCATTTTTGGGTGGAGTATTCTTTAAACGCAAATAGGGTCATAAACTAGCATTTTAAGTTTGCAGAAAATAGCCAAAATTTGACTAAAGACATCTCAAGTTTGAAAAAAACTTATTTCAGGGATATAGGCATTGGTGTTTTCTCCCAAGTAATTTTGCAAAGGGATCCCAAAACACATTAAAAGTACCTAATAAATAACTAATTGTTCAATTCTTGCCCCCTATCCCCAGTGTCCCCTTGAACTAGATCCAATAAAACATTCTGCATACTTGCTTGTTTGATTTCAGACATCAGGAGAGATGCAAATTCCAACCACATGAAGAGTGGGCCAGGGGATTTTAAACCAGCCAAGGCCGTGCAGTATTTTGGCAGCCTTTAGGCTACCATGACTAGGAAGAATAATATCCATCCATCCATTTTCTAACCCACTGAATCCGAATACAGGGTCACGGGGGTCTGCTGGAGCCAATCCCAGCAAACACAGGGCACAAGGCAAGAACCAATCCTGGTGCCAACCCACCGCAGGACACACCCACACAGCCTAGGGCCAATTTAGAATCGCCAATCCACCTAACCAGCATGTCTTTGGATTGTGGGAGGAAACTGGAGCGCCCAGAGGAAACCCACGCAGACACGGGGAGAACATGCAAACTCCACGCAGGGAGGCTACCACTGCGCCACCGTGCCGCCCCAAAGAATAATATGTAAATTATAAAACAGACTCCAGTGTAGGGCAGTTAGAGCACAAAGTATATTTGTTGTTTTTTTTCACTGAGATTGTATTTATGTGTAATTTTACGTTTTTGGACTGGCTTTCCCATCATTAATACAATATTTTGTATCATTATAGGTTATTAGATTAGATTAAAGTAGATCAACTTTATTAATCTAATTGGGAAATTCAGATGTACACAACAGCAAAAACATAAAAACAAGGAGACAGACTCAAATAATACAAACGAGACAAACAGTACAATCAATCTATCAATCGAGCAAATGATAGATACATAGATAAATGTAAGGCACTGATATCTATCTGCGTTATATAACAACAACATTTATTTATATAGCACATTTTCATACAAATAATGTAGCTCAAAGTGCTATACATGTTGAAGAAAAGAGAAAAAAGACAAAGTAAGAATTAAAATAAGACAACACTAATTAACATAGAATAAAAGTAAGGTCCGATGGCCAGGGAGGACAGTAAAAAACAAAAAAAAAAAAACTCCAGACAGCTGGAGAGAAAAAAATAAAATCTGCAGGGGTTCCAGACCACATGACCGCCCAGACCCCTCTATCTATGATAGATAGATATGACACAGATAGATAGACAGATATTGTGCAGATATTTCAAAAAGAACTTAACAGGGCCCCGGGAGGAAGCACTGAATTGCCTGATAGCAGTGGGCAGATAAAGCCCCCCAAAGGTTCTTCTTAGCACACTGTTGTGGAATGAGCCTGTGGCTAAAAGCAGCCCCAAGACTGCACATCCTAAAGGGTTTTTTTTATTGTGGAAAAATAATAAATAGTTTGATCAATCTGGTGTACATGACAAAAGCCATTCAGACCCTGTTATGTCTATAGTGCACATGACAAGTGCAACTTCTTGTTTCTCCTAACGAACAAAAAACCACAAGTGACCAACTGATGAACTAAAACCACAAGTGACCAACTGATGAACTTAAAGGATGTGGTAAATGCTGATCCAAGCAAAATGTTGTAAGATGTAACGATTTGAAATTCTTGTGCAAATAAAGTCAGAAGACAAAGGCCCTATAAAAGATTTGGGACACCGACCCCTCGAGGCAGATGAAGGGCAGGTGTCCTAGGACTGTGCTTCTCTGTCATCTTACCCTTGCCTGGTGTGTATTAATAAAAGATTTTTTACTAACTTTAATTATATCTCTCTGTCTTCAGTCACAAGAAACAACACTATAGAAAAAGTGTCAACATTATGATGGCATCCCGTATTGCCACCATCCTTTTCCCTACAACAGCTTCAAGTGTGTCCAGCGTTGGTCCTGTGATGGAGCAGCCTTTCTTGACAAGTTGATTCAGGGTAGTGCTTCTTTTAAGCTCAAGTTATTTATTTATTTATTTATTTTATTTATAAAAATTCATTGTGACCTCATCTTTTGTGGCAGTTTTTTCTGGTCTCCTCTCTCTTGGAAGACATTTTTGTATGTTTAGGACATTTAAAAGTATTTTTAAACCACCAAAACCCCATTCCTCATTTTGGGAATGGGTAGGCCTTTAAACTTGCCTGCTGAGTTTGTGATCAGGCAGACTGGTGAAGGCAGTGAACTGGTTTTAATTATTTTGAGGCCTTACATGTTTTTCATTATTTTGTGTTGTTGCATTCACAACACTTAAGACCTTTTTTTTAGTACAATTCTGGTTGATAATTTTTTATTAAATATTTCCTGAATGCTGGAGTTATTCTGACCTTTGCCTGTTTTTTAATCACACCTATAATTATCCTCAGTTTTACATTTCCTGGTCATTTGCTTCTCTTTCTGCCTTTTGGCAATCCCTGTTCTCATACTTGTACTTAATTTAAAAGAGACTCAATTATAGTCCCTTAATTACAAAATTACGTGGTCATCATTCCATATTTTTGGGATATCAGTGTGATCATTAAAATTTATTTCTTTTTTATATTTATTTAACAAAACTCATGCATCGTTTTCCTTGGTGCTTGATACATTTGACCACATTAACATCAACATTGCTATCATTTCACATCTAGAAATGAAAATGAACTCTGTGCCATTATGGAGAATAATTGGTAATATTCATGGAGATACTAACATCATTCCAGATATTTGTTTACTTAGGTCACACTCATTAGCTTTACACAATTAGCTTTAATGTTTTTTCAGTTTGATTTATGAGTTAATTTTAATATATCTATGAAGAGTAATTATATGCATTTTTGGCATTCTATGAAATTTATTGCTCTCTCATTTTCTTTAGAATGCCCTATGCAGAATCGACAAGCATTAGGGAATGCAAATGCTTTAGTAAAAGATAAATAAAGAGTTGTAACAGAATGACAAAGAATATAACTGCATCTTTGAATGAAACTTTCACATTTAGCTCTTTTGATCCATTCTTTGTGGAAATTGTATTCATTATAAAATTAAAGTGACAAGTTAAAAATTATCTATCAACAAAACCAATATGGAAGGGTCTGTACAGCACTTTGGTGATACCACAGGAAATCACTCAAAAGAAGATTTTACAATACAATTCAACTGATTATACTCTGCAATCATACAGAATCAAGTATATTATATTAATATATGGAAGATGGCGCATACTGGTGTAGCAGGCCGTCTGCTCTTCTTGTTAATTTATGTTTGAATTTCATTTTTATGTGTTAATATATCCCAACGGCTACTGTCCCATGACTGTGTTTCCTTAGCTGCTAATAACACAAGCGAGGCGAGCACGATAGCAAAACGAAACCTCCGAAGGAAGACAAAGTCGTTTAGCCACTAATATCGGAAAAACAGTATCCCTTTTACTTTTCCTCATGCCACTAGTGCACAAGCGAGGCGAGCGCATCAGCAGAACGAAACCTCCAAAGAAAGACAAAGTTGCTTAGACGCTAATGCACAAGCAATACGAGCACATCGACAAAACGAAACTCCTAGGAGAGAGGCGCCCGGAGTAGTTCCTTTCAATTACCTGACATCTCTACATTTCAGTTTTTTTCAGACGATTTCAATAGTTTCTAGGACCCCAGGCTTTTTACAGCTAGTGAGAGAATAAAGAAAGCCTTCAATTTCAGCACTTACCTAAGTGCACTGTGCTATTGTGATATCCTTTTCAGTTAATAAAGTTAGTACTATTGAATTAATAAAGCTATTGTAATAATCGTAACCTGTACATCTTTTTCCATACGAATAACTGTAACCCTACTTTTGCTCACCCTGTATAATTATTGTTAAATCTTTGTGAAAAAAGGTCATTTTCAGTGGAATGAATGCTTGCTTAAAAGCAAGAAGTACAGGAGAGAGAAGATCATCCCCAAGACAAGACGTTTGCCCTTTTCAAAGAACTTGGCAAGATGCAAGATTCTGTGGACTGAAGAAAAATCTGGCAGAGCTATACACATAGACTTTAAAGATATTCCTGTTCATCATCATCTACTGTATATCCTTAAGAAAGTATCCTTAAAATAATCATTAAAAATACATTTTCTTACATTTGCCACTGTTTTTTCTAGGTGGTCTCCCATCCATGTACTGGCTGGGCCGTGACATCCTTAATTTTAGGTGGATAGCCTGTTCCGGAAGTGCAGGTGGTATGGCTGCTGACAAATAAAAAAATATTTATTTAACTCTACTTGTTCCAAGCTAGTAAGTCTCTTTACTTGAAATAGCCATCCATGTGCAGATAAAGCTGTACACGTGGGGTGCTATAAAGCAGCTACATAAAGTACATTTATATTTAGACTTAATTGCATGGAACTTGCAGGTTATTTAAGGTATTTCTGTATTTTTGGCAGATCCATGCTGAAGTGATTTTCTTCGACACCTTTTCTTAGCTCAGAAGAAGGATGTCACGGGTGTTGGTGAGTGGATAATATGTGGATAGGACCAAGACAGGAAGGTTGTGTTTTCTTTTTATTTAAATATGTAAGATTTAAATTAAATAATTAATAGATTGCAAAAAAAAAAACCCATCTAGTGTATTGTAGTCTGGCTTTGCATTCTTACATTCTACTGAGCCTGTAGTCCTGCTTGGAAATTTCAGCCTTGCCCTGTACCCGGCTCCTTTTGACATTGTATCATAATGAGTGAATTGGGAAAAATGACTCATCAATTACTAATTACCATGCAGTATTAAAGGGGTAAAATGTATTTATTATTATTTACTCTTTGCACCACAGTGTCATGGAACGTAAAACACGGAAGTACATTAACATCTATTAGAAAGTCATTAAGAATGCAAACTCAAACAGCAAATTAAATCCTAGAGCACAAGCACTGCTTGATGGAAATTAATAAAAAAAAAAATAAGAGTGTTGTTTGGAGGATGTCTGTAAACCAGTGATGCTTTTATTCTAGAAACGAGGAGTAAGTACTCAGTCAAGTAAAAACATTATTGTTCAATTAAGAAGAAAAGTTGGATCATAATGCAACATTTATAATGAGAAGTCTGAAAGTGCTGTATATTAAACATATGTTGAGGATTAATTCATTGATAACAATTTTGATTTAAAACTTTTACATTTTTAACCCTCGCGCCACTTCCCATATCTTACCCTTACTTTCACTGCCTGGAACAGTTTTGCAGCACCTTTCACTGCAGTCTTAGCAGTATGTACAACCTTAAAAGTCAAAGCAGGTGAATGAAATAAGTGAATGCTTATTGACAACCATCAAATATGAGGTATGCAGAGTATCTATTGTATAGAGGTCCCCTTTTCTCAGGCAATTGAATGCTTCAGTTTATTTATTTATTTGTTTATTTATGTATTGGTTGATTGTTTGATTAGCTGCATTTTCTGTCCTGTGAGTCAGTATTCTTCTTTTTTTATGTCTCTTCTACTCTATGTATTTGCATTTCCCCATGGGATCTAATCTAATCTAACCACCATATAGCCCCAAGAACATCTGTATGCATAGGTTGATCTGTGGCAAGCTAGAGAAAAGTCACAATTGTGAATATTAGTTGAACTTCCATTCCGGCTATGTTTGAGTCTGCAGTATATGTCACTACAGGCTACTAAGGCTACATTTAGAACGCAGTTAAAATGGAACTCAGTTCCAATTTCTGGTTCATATCAGATTTTTTGACGTTGTATCAATATCTGTCCTAAATCCGCAAAATTAGTAAAAATGAATTCATCAGCAGAATAGTGATCAAAATGTTAATGACCATATAGACAGCTTTTGCCTCCTATGATTATTTTTTCATCATAAAATGCATACAGGATGGGGGCCTAAAAATCTGCCCCCTCAAAACAGATACTTGTGCCCCCCAATTGTCCAAAAAGAAGCCTCTAACATGATGCTCACTTCTTCTTAACCATTCAGACAATTACTTGTTATAAATTGTAGAGCTATATTTAATTAAACCTCTCATGGTGTAATTGTTCAATTATCTATGCACTTAATTTAATTAAGTATATGAGGCATTGTCTGTGCACATATTAAAAGCATAATTCATTTTTCAACATCAGTCATTAGTGGTTAATTCTGCTGCTACTTAAACTAGCCTACTCATGTCATATTTTGTCTTTGCCTACTTGTGCTTTTCTCTGTATGTTTTCTTTTTTTTTTTCATACTGTATATTGCAGAGATGGGCAAGTTAAATTATTGGACAATACTAAATTGTGCCTTTGTGGCGGTGTATATGAAAGGGCCTCAAATGGACTGGCAGCCTATCCAGGTTCCTACCAGTGGTACTGAGATAGGCTTCTGCTCCACAAACGTCAGCTGGATGTAAAAGGTTGAGAATTTTCATTTATATTGTGCTGATGCTATGGTGCTTTGCAAAGATGTGTGAGCTAGCATCTATACTGAAACAGTCCTTGCCAATACGTTCTACAATAAAATGGACCTGACAGTCTTCTGCATGCATCCATCTCTAGGTAAGCTGTCAAATGAAAGCAAGGTAAATAAAACAGACATCTCACATATATTAAAAGTATTTGCATCCATATCTGAGATACAAGGTAAACAAAGCCAATCCAGCAGAAATGGGCAGAAGTCAGATTCACCCAGTGGTGTTATTGTGAAACAGTAATATGTGTGACTGGTGTAGCACGATCTGTCAATTAAAAGAAAAAATGAAAATCAAGTAGTGTCCGGTCGAATTTTTGTCCAAGTTCATGATGTTTCTCTCTCTCTCTCTCGCTCTCGTTATATATATATATATATATATATATATATATATATATATATATATATATATATATATAAACTGCTCAAAACAATTAAAGGAACACTTTGAAAACACATCAGATCTCAATGGGAAAAACAATCCTGCTGACTGTCTCTACTGGTATGGACTGATATGGTAATGTGTTAGGAACGAAAGGATGCCACATTGTTTCATGGAAATGAAAATTATCAACCTGCAGAGGTCTGAATTCAAAAACACTCTGAAAATTAAAGTGAAAAAATGATGCGGCAGGCAGGCTAGTCCATTTTGCCGAAATATCATTGCAGTAACTCCAAATCATATTCAGTGGTCTGCAAAGCCCTCACGTGCTCATATGCATTCCTGACAACATCAGGGGGGCAAGCTTCAAATGAGACAATGGATGGTGTCCTAGGGGATCTCCTCCCAGATCTGGACCAGGGCATCACTGAGCTCCTGGACAGTCTGAGGTGCAACCTGGCAGCGTCGAATGGACTGAAACATAATGTCCCACCCAGAGGTGTTCTATTGAATTGAGGTCAGGTGAGTGAGCAGGGGGGCCTGTCAATGGTATCAATTCCTTCATCCTCCAGGATCTGCCTGCTTACTCTCGCCATATGAGGCTGTGTATTGTCGTGCACCAAGAGGAACAGAGGACCCACTGCACCAGCAAAGGGTCTGACAATGGGTCCAAGGATTTCATCCCCATACCTAATGGTAGTCAAGGTGCCGTTGTCTAGCCAGTAGAGGTCTGTGCGTCCCTCCATGGATATGCCTCCCCAGATCATCACTGACCCACCACCAAACCGGTCATGCTGAATGATGTTACAGGCAGCATAACGTTCTCCACAGCTTCTCCAGACCCTTTCACATCTGTCACATGTGCTCAGAATGAACCTGCTCTAATCTGTGAAAAGCATAAGGTGCCAGTGGTGGACCTGTCAATTCTGGTATATGCCAATCAAGCAAATGGTGCAGGGTAGTGAGCACAGAGCCCATTAGAGGACGTCGGGACTTCAGGCCACCCTCATGAAGTCTGTTTCTGATTGTTTAGTCAGAGCAATTCACACTAATAGCCTGCTGGGAGAGATACTTTCATGTCTCGCAAGACGAGACTTTGTTCTAAAAGATTTAACCACGCCTGGGGCCGTAAATAAATGACAAATAGTAGATGACAAAGTAGAAAGTCGTAAAGAATTCAAAAACGTTGTCGTGGTACACATGCAGAGTAGGTTAGAGATAATGAAAGTACTAAAATTCGAAAGTTTAAAAAAAATGATAGTAAAGATTGCATTAGCACAAACAAATGGAAATTATTACTCAGTGAAATAGCGGAACAGCAAAAAGAGATTGAATATATTGTTCAGATTTAATCTTTAAGTCTGAGACTTGTAGATCGTCTAATTCGTGTTGCCATCACAGTGCTTCTTGCCAATGAAGAGGCGTATCTGCGAGAATTAAAAGATTTGTTTTTTGGTGAAAGTAAAATCCACATACGTGAGCGGCATACATACATTGGATATATTTATTTATCCTTTTTTTTTTTTTGCCCTGGAGCTCCAGTAATGCGTCGCTTTACTTTAGTCATATCACTCATGAAACACCTGAAATCAAAATGACAGATAATACAAATGGCAAATTATTTTCAAATGCTCTCAAGATAAATACCTGTGCAAGTATTAAGTGGACCCATAAATCTTGTTAATCTTTCATATCTGGATTGTCACCTGTTGGACAAACCAATTTTCATCAGTGCCAAACCATAATGTAAGTGAAAATTTTTAATCATGCAAATAATCTAGTCATAAAATGTAATTTCTAAGTTACAGTGTTTAAACTCATTTTAGCCTCTTCAGTGCACAAGAACACTTTTAGTAATATCTCTTTTTATTAATAACCAAAAGGACCCTAGAGAGCATTATTAATTTTATAAATAGCAATACATGTTGAACAGCTTTTCTTGACTACATTTTTACAAATCCACAATGTGTTTCTTTGTGTTTCCATATTACAAATTCACCAGGATTGCAATAAACAGATTCTTCCCTTAATTTTTTATTCTGTTTTTTTTTTTAATAAATCAGCCAGAGATACAATAACAGACAGAGAAAAGCTCTTCTGTAAAAAGACATGTTTTATTTAAAGAGGTAGAATTGAGGGTGGGTGGCGTGGAGTTAAGGTCTAAAGCTTCTATAGATCTCGGTGCCCTGTGTTTGAATCCCATGCCCCATCACTGTTTGTGTAGAACCTGCATGTTCTTCAAATGTGTGTAAAATTCTGCAGGTACTCCAGTCTCCCATTCATATCCCAAAGATGAGTGTTTTAGGTTAATGGAGGAGTTCTAAATTGGACCAGCCAAGGTTGGTTCCAGATTTGTATGCAGTGCTGCCAGGAGAGGCTCTGTATGGGACATTTCCTGTGTGCTTCACTGTGTAACAAGGATTTCTTACATCTGTCTCTTTCAGCAAGTCCACCATGAAGATGAGGAGATCATATGATATTTACAGTAACTCTTTCATTAACTGTAGAGTCTATGGAAAGTAGAGTATATTCAATGATAAGATATTTTACCAAAATCTTTCAAACTATCCAGATATTCTGGTGCTTTTCACATCCTTACAAGATATGGGGCCTGAGATAGACAATACTCTTCTCTTTATCCTGATTGATGCAAAATGATGTGTTTTACGGTTAGGTTATAAAAATTATGTGAGTTTTTATAAGCATATATGTCGACATTTCTGTGCATTTGTCATTATAAAGTGAGCTGCTCATATATATGTCATGTTCTCTTAGATCCACTGAATAAAAGATGGCCATTTGTATTATTAACAGGAGTGATCTGAACTGTTATTTAAAAGCAT
Source organism: Polypterus senegalus (assembly GCF_016835505.1). NCBI lineage: Eukaryota > Metazoa > Chordata > Cladistia > Polypteriformes > Polypteridae > Polypterus > Polypterus senegalus. The sequence continues at coordinate 123,979,492 of NC_053167.1, forward strand.
TGTTACCCCATTACACTGGATTAAGAATGTCATGTTAAATAAAAAAAATAGATAGATAGATAGATAGATAGATAGATAGATAGATATGAAAGGTACTATATGATAGATAGATAGAATGAGGAAGTTCAAATACATAATAGCAGAATCATAAAAAATAAGAATACAGACTAACAAGACAAATAATACAGCCAATCAGTAAATAAATAAATAACAGTCGGCAGAAAAGACCCCCAGAGATCCTTCTTAGTACATCATGGTGGAATGAGACTGGGACTACACCTGCTCCAAGAGGGTTCCTCCTGGAGGGAATGGAGAAATTTTTCATGATAGCATCTAGTTTTGTGTGCCCAGGGATTACTCTGTGAATTTCCCGATACGTTTGTTCAGGCCTTGTGTTTCTTTTGAGGTCAGGTTGCTTCCCCAGGAGACCACAGCATAGAACACCACACTGGCTACTATGGACTGATAGAACATTTCCAGCAGCTTGCAAAAGACCTGAGAGTCTCCTTATGAAGTCCAGTTATCTCTGTCCCTTCTTGACCAGTGCCAATGTGATGTCAGGCCAGTCCATTTTGTTGCTTATGTGAACCTCCAGGTACTTGCAGCTCTGCACCACTTCCACATCTTCCCCCTGAATGGGGTCTGGTCTCAGAGTCTTCATGTCATGTCGGAAGTCCACCATCAGCTCTTTTATCTTGTTGATGTTGAGTTAAGGTTGTTGTCCCTGCACCTCAAGACAAAGGAACCATACAACCCAGTAAAGAACCATAAAGTGCCATAAAAGAACTGTTATTTTTAGGTGTGTACTTTAATTTTAATTAACAATATGACGAGGAGACACAATAAGTGAAGACATCTTTACAGCAAGTTCTTTCTTCCACTTGTTTCTTTTAGAACAGCAGTGGGAAGACAGATTTTGGTAGGGATTGGTTCTTTTAGGGCGGCACGGTGGCGCAGTGGTAGCGCTGCTGCCTCGCAGTTAGGAGACCCAGGTTCGCTTCCCGGGTCCTCCCTGTGTGTAGTTTGCATGTTCTCCCTGTGTCTGCGTAGGTTTCCTCCGGGCGCTCTGGTTTCCTCCCACAATCCAAAGACATGCAGGTTAGGTGGATTGGCGATTCTGAATTGGCCCGGGTGTGTGTGGGTGTGTTTGTGTGTGTCCTGCAGTGGGTTGGCACCCTGCTCAGGATTGGTTCCTGCCTTGTGCCCTGTGTTGGCTGGGATTGGCTCCAGCAGACCCCCGTGACCCTGTGTTCGGATTCAGCGGGTTAGGAAATGGATGGATGGTTCTTTTATTTAAAGAAATATTTGTTTCTTTTTTTGTGATTAATTTTTTATTACAAGTACATTACAGTACAAATAGATAAGAACCCAGACATAATTTTGATATTATTGTTAAAACAATTTAATCAAGGATTAAGGATGTCAATGAAAGAAAGAGATTTTAACCTGACGTGACATAGCTACCTTCCCACCCAATCCTGGAGTAATGAGGGAAAAGAAAGAAAGAAAGAAATATAAAGTTAAATGGTGTCAATCTTTGCTTTTAGAAACCTTTTAAACTAAAAAAAACGCCTTTCATGTTATCTCATGGAAGCGTTATTAATCCTGGCTGAGGTTACCTACAAATAAACTCAATCATAAAATGGGGTATACCTTTGGCCAATGAACATCTTATCTGAGGAGACATGAGGAATACAAGGAAAATTATGAGAAGGCCTGTGTAATACGTTTCCAAAAGGAGAGTACTGGATGGGAAAAAGACAGAGCTTCTGCATAAAGACAGAGTTGTAAGTCTGAGGTTAAGGATCTGCGCTGGTATCTGGAAGGCTGACATGTCAAATCACATTACTACCAGAAGGGATCTTACTCTATTGGGTCCTTGAGCAAGACCCTTACACTGAAAATTGCTCCAGGGGTGCTGTATAAATTAAAAAAAAAGTCCCCATTTCTCGTTGAAGAAGGATTCACTGATCTTGACTTTGCTGACGATGCTGTAATCTTCACAGAGTCAATGAAGGCTCTGATTGGGGCTCTCGAGAGACTGAGCGAGGAGTCTGAGTGTCTGGACTCTTCCTATGAAGTCAGTAAATGGATTGGGAGAGTATGGGTGGGGTCATGAGGTTGCTTGAAAGGGGTGTGTGACGCTCAAGATATCTATGCAAAAGGATTAAGGTCCAAGTCTTTAGAGTCCTGGCGCTTCCTGCCTTGCTATATGGTTGAGAGACATGGGTGCTATGCAGTGATACGAGATGAAGACTGGACTTCTTTGGTACTGTGTTTCTCCAGAGAATCCTTGGGTACCGCTGGTTTGACTTTGTATCGATTGAGCGATTGCTTACAGAGTCCTGAATGAGGCACATTTACCTACATTGTGAGGGAGCGTTACTCATGGCACTATGGCCATGTGGTGCAATTGCCCGAGGGTGATCCAGCTCACACAATCCTCATTGCTGAGGACACCAGTGGCTTTACCTGGCCAAGGGATCACCCACGTAACACCTGGCTGTGACAGACAGAAGGTTATTTCCGGAGGGTGGTAATGGACCACGTGTCTGTCTGGTGGGTTGCCAACCAGAATCCTGAGCTGTTTTGTCATGTGGTGGGTGCAGCAACGTGCTGTACCAGTGCATGTTCCCCACCCTGACCTGACCTGATTTGTCATTAGGGACAAAGATCCAAAATTGGATCAGGGGAAATCTTTTCCAGGGACTTAAAATGTAAGCTATGTGTGATAAGTTGAGCATACATACAATTTTAAAGTAGCATTTATTATAGCTATTTATAGCTTATAACATTCAGATAAATAGTTAAAAGTTACTTATCTGTTATTGTAGTGCTTCTGTGAGAGTGAATGTGGTGGCAGGGCAGCGTCACACTGGCGTTTAGCGCCCCACTGACTTCAAGACCTGTGAGTCAGAGGGCTTCTTTGGGTTTGAACCGGCACTATGCCGCTGCATGTGTCCAATGCCACTATATTTTCCACAAATTGAAGCAGCCCAATGACAAAGTCCAAAGCCACTAAGAGAGCCACTGAGAGAAGAGAGATCAGAGCACTGAGATTAAGAGGTTGCCAGCAGAAAGAATGTGTGTGTGTGTAGAGAAAGAAAAGATGTGATGGTTCACTACGTAACTTACCTGCAGAGGTGAACAAGCAGCTGGCAAGACATGGTGGCAAACACATATACATATGCGTGTGCTGGGAAAGGTGGAGGTTTAAAATAGGAACAACAGACTCTAGAAGACTTCAGAGCTCCACTCCATTGAGGAGGGTGTCACTTTATATTATACAGGTATATCAGTAATAATACTTAGTTACTTTATGGTTAAGATTACGTTTGGAGGAGGGTTATCTGACTCAAGTTAAGTAAAACAAGTGACAAAAACCTGCAATTCAGTTCGTTGTCCGATGGAGATACTGTATTGCACATCTGTGGAGGTCTGCAGCTGGACCCTGGATCTCAAATAGGGAAACTGCACCTGATCAGAACAGGAAGTAGGGTGCATGACTCCACATCATTTACTTCTGGTTGACTCCAGAAGATTGGAGTAAGAATGGGCTAGGCAAAATGGCTAGCAATAAAAAACTGTAATCCAGACCACCAGGGGTCATCTTTTGACTAATCTTAGGGCTTGCAGACACTTCTTTATTTCTTAGTTGGTAGAGCAGAGAGATAAAACGTTTAAGTTTGTAAATATTAGTAAGAACAGTTTACTTCCCGATTTGTACATATTTTTTGGTGGAAGTAATCTGCGTTTGTGGATGCTCATTTTTCCATTTTTGTGCATCATTTTTCACTTTCTGTTTTTGATTATTTTTCTGTCTGTTATTTGTAAATTGTCTGTTGAAGAGGACCTTTTTTGCTTTCATGTCACTGTGTAATGATTACTCTAGGCTCAAAAAAGGCAACGCTACATTAACAATAAATTTTTCAAGCTCTTATTAAAACATTGGACCTTACAAATATAGATATATTTTAACTAAACAATTACACACTTTTACTTACTACAGCAGCAAAAACCAAATAAAGTACCCTTTAACTGTCTCTCAAGCAAATACCCATCCCATAATATAGACACTCCCTTAAACACACCAAATTTCCACTTCTTGTTAGAAAGGATGGCCAGGCCCGACAAACCCCACATATGTATACCTAAATATACACAACTCCCCTCAATGAAACAAAAGATGTCTCTGTTCAGGAGAGGCACACACACACACATATATATATATATATATATTGTGAACGCTGGCCCCGGCACAGACAGACGGACAACATATTTTCACCACACACCATTTATTAAGCAATACTATTTACAGTTTGTTCTCACGTGCACCCCCAGTGCCTTCTTGCACCGATTTCCCCAAGTCCAGGCCACACAGTCCTGTGCCTCTTTTCTCCTGGCCGCCTCCAGTCCTTCCTCTCGCTCAGTCCGCTTCCTCCCGACTTCCACCACTGACTGGAGGGAGACGGCCCCTTAAATAACGCTCCCGGATGAGCCCCAGGTGTTCCCGGCATTCGCTCCATAGCCACGCCCTAGCGTGGCGGAAGTGTTGGCTGTCTTCCTGGCAGCTCTCCGGGTGCCACATAAAGTCTTCCCCGGGCTCCCGGGATAATTAGGCACTGGGGCGCCGCCTGGCGGTGGCCACGGGTCCCTACAGGGCTGGGCTTCCAAGCCCTGTACCCGAGGCCCCCTGCATAACCAGGACGGACGCCCCCACTCGGTCTGCAGGAGGCACAGGCCCTCCTCTGGTCCTCCAAGGCGTCCCGGCCGGGCTCCAGCCCCAGCCGAGGACCGTACGGGATAAACCGGCATCGGGGCGCCGCCTGGCGGTGACCATGGGCCCCTACAGGGTAGGGCTTCCATGCCCTCGACCCGTGGCTCCCAACAGAACCAGGACGGACGCCCCCTCGCGGTCTGGAGGAGGCACAAGTCCTCCTCACGTCCTCCTGGGCGTCCCGGCCGGGCTCCAGCCCCGGCCGGGGACCACAATATATATATATCATATATATATATATAAAACATAAGAGACAGATATCTATATATTTGTTTCCACAAATCCAGTCCAAAGGGTCATTGTACATGAAGGAAGGAGAACCGTGAGACGAGGGCAATTATATTGGGATAAATCGAGGGAAGATGGATATTGGCACTATCCCGAAAGTAATAAAAAAAAAAAAAGGTCACAGATCTCACCCTCCGAAATCAGCAATCTAAAGCCTAGGGACAGTCTTAAGAAAGAAAAAAGGCGCGTAGGTGGCCACCTTACTAACCTTGTTCCAGTGTCGGGGCGAGATGTTTCTACTTTTATTCCCTCAACATCGATAGTGTCCGTCCTTTCTCCCTTGCAACACAAAGCAACTATTCCTTGTCCCGATCATTTCCTTCTCTCCAATTTTAATTTGGTTGTCCAACCAGACCAGTGTTTTTGACGGGCCTTCCAGATCCCACCCATGAAGGCAATACCGTCAAACACTGCCTCACAACATCCAATCCTGAACTGCAAAAGGCTTCTCCACCTGAATCTGAGTGGAAGCCCCCAGCAGTGACTATTTGACCAGGAGGGTCAGGCATTACCATCTTAAAGGAAAAAGTCTTAAGAAAAGGGTAAAGTGTGTTTTGTTTTAAATAATCTTTAAAGCACTTACCCAAGAGCAGACTGGGTCTCAAAACCAGCCCGGGCATCCTTCAACAACTGAGGTGACGAGGTCGACCCACTCAGCCCATTATTCATTGCAATTTTCTTAAAATTTGTGATGAGTACACGGCTCGCTATTTGCTATGAGCCTATTGTATAAACTCTACCTAAACTGCTGGCAAACATAATCTGTACATTGTTGTTTAGACACAACTTAAAATTTGACAACATCTTTAGAAATAAATTGTAATGAAAAATAAAAATTTAGTAACATGGCTTTCACATTATTAGAGTACATGTCAAATGTCAATGTCATGTCCAAGTGCCAGCACCCTAGTAGGCTAGTAGCTTACGCAGTTCGCTGCTTTTAGCAGCCACATCATCAACAATACTGTTATTGTCAAGTTTGGCTAGGATACTTTTCTTCACCGACATCAACATGAACATCTCAAAATGTTTCTCCTCCTCTATTTTGCTTCATCCATATTTGGCAACAGACGCTGAATGGTTGAAATGAACGACAATGAAATAAGGTCAAAGGAGGACAAGATCATGAGTGGGTGTTAATAGAACTTTACTTAATTCAATGCCAAATTCTGTAGGCGGTTAGGTGGCCTAAAGAAAAGTAAGTGATTACAAGTATGAAACAAATATTTTCAACTCGATAATCAAACTGCTTATTTACAATGGAATAAATAATAACCGAGTTTATAATGAAAACCTCACATGATTGAAATGTTCCATTAACATAATGATAAACTATAAATGTTCCATCCTAATATGAAAAATTCCTATCCTGTGCTTTATAATTTTATTTCCTCTTACTAATAATCGCAGCTGAAAACCACTAATTATCGTTCACGCCGACGACCAGAGAACAATAAAATGCATAATCTATACTAATTATTAGTACCGAAGAATTTAAATACTAGATATGAGATAAAATAAATTGCAATAATGGATATGCTAACCAAATTGTAGCAGTATCGAAACAGAAATCGGCAAAAGGCAGTTTTGACAAAATTTTTCGCTGTAGTGTACTGACAACTAAAACAACTTGATGACATAATACGGTATATTATATAGGACTACATAAATCACAGTACCGGACAGATAATGTTTAGTAGTTTAGAAAATTAATTTTAATGTCAAACAGTAACCAGCACATGAAATTTATTTCATGAAATGGCAGGCCCCTGACCAAACCAGACTCCGCGGCCCACTGGGAATTGCCCTAATGGCCAGTCCGCCCCTGCACTTACCTGTTTAAGCTATTAAGTGCAGTGTGCACTTTCGCAGTCATTTTAACTTTGTCTACGGCAGGTTCACACAGCGGGACGTCGGTGATGGGCTGGGCGCACCTCCAGGTCAGACCTGCTGGAGGACGCTGCCCGTACCCTGTCATGAAGGTGGTTGTCTCTTTAGTCCTGCTCCAGTCCGCACTCGTGTACATACCTTGCCAAGGTTAAGAGGAGCACCTGTGCAGAAAGCACCTGCGTCTGCCGTGATTGGTGAAAGGGAGCAACGTGTCGCGGGATTGGGTAAAGATTTGTGCCCCGTCTATAAGAGACACTTCCTGCCTGTTAAGGGGGTCTTTAGACTCGGTGGTGTGGATAGTATAGTTTTTTTTCCAACTAACTAGTATACCAAACAGAAGCTTATGCCTTATTTTTGTAAGTTTCTTGTATATAGTATAGATATCTCCTAGTTTAGCTTTATTTTCGTGGAGGTATTTAGAGAGGTTTTGTTTTATTGGTGCACTTTTTATTTTTTGTTCTTGTATATACACTTTTTTTTTCTTGTAAATATTTTTGGCATTCTTTGGACTTTGTTATTTGTGCAGTTTATTCTTAAACTCGTTTTCTTCATTTAGGAAGACTACCAATTCTTTTTGTTGTATATACCATATTTACGCGTGTACCACGCGCACATTTTTTCCCGAAAATTAGCATTAGAAAATCAGGTGCACGTCATACATGAGGAAATGTAATTCTGTAATGTTTACTTCTTCTGCTTGGGCTCGCTCGCTTGCTTGTGCTCCCTCTCTTGCTCGCGCACTCGCGCTCTCTCTCTCTCTCACTCGCTTGCTCATAAACTTGCGCTCTCTCTCTCTCGCTCACTTGCTCGCGCACTCGTTTTCTCTCTGTTTATCATTTGCTCGCGCACTCGTTTTCTCTCTGTTTATCGTTTGCTCGCGCTCTCTTTCTCTCCCTCTTTCTTGCCTGCGCTCTCTCTCTCTAAACACGTCCTGTACAATCACAGCATGTGTCGTACACGGGGCCAGACGATTTTCGCGATTTTCTTTGTAAAAATTAGGGTGCGCGTCTTACACGAAGGTGCGTGGTACACAAGTAAATACGGTACATTTTTTCTGTATTTTTCATTTTTGTTGACTGGAAACTTCACTGTATATATTGCTTTGTTGCACCTCTAAAAAAAACACTCTTGTTTTTGGAAATACCACCTTTTTGTGTCAGTGTCTCCATGTCTGACTTCTCACAGATCTGATCCTGGTCGGTCCTGCACTACAAGATGCCCACTGTGTGGTCTGGTGCCAACCTTGCCACTACACAGGGTGTCACAGAGGGACAGGTACATTATTGGCCTCCAATTAACAAAATTGGAGTAAAAGTGTGCAATTCCCAGTTACAGCCAATCTTTCTTTCTACAGTAACCCAGATCTGCAGAGTATTTGATAAAACATGACCCAAGTAGATTTTTTACTATTTTTCATCCATCAATCCATTATCCAACCTGCTATATCCTAACTACAGGGACACGGGGGGTCTGCTGGAGCAAATTAATTTTAACAGAAAGTTTTTTGAGGAAAAGAGAAGGAGAGATCAGTGGCATGTCTATCATTACCCAGGACGGCTGCGAATGGGAAATCGTACCAGAATGTTACCAGCAAGATGGGTTTTGTCCTTATTGCTTGATTTTTGTGACTTTGCAACTTTGCAAAGTGGCAACAAATAAGTTACACTTATTTTTACAAACAGAATTGTTGTATGAATGGACATGTCCCAGCAAATATACAGTGAGCGTACGTTTCTCATGAGGCCCCATGTTGTCGGGACCTTTTTCTGCTAATTGAATGCACAGACAGCCTTGTAAAATGAACCTGCCATTCTGAGACAGTATCATGGGGGGCTACAATCAGGCAGCGTAGTACCTTCATCATTTTTGGAGCTGTCAGCTAAAACTGATTTCTTTTTTACTTCCTGGCAGATGTTTTTTCAGGTGCGGGCTACTAGATATAGTGAATAGAAAATTCAAGAAATGAACATTGGCCTAATTTATCTCAAGAAAATAACAATCAATGCTTGTTTGATTTTTGTGTCATACTTTTCCAAAGTGACTTATGGCATTAACATCTTTCGCCTAAATAAAATCCATATTTATTTTTGGAAAGCAAAAAAAAAAAAAATGTTTTTTTACTTCACGTTGTGAGGAAAAGACTATTGTTATTAAAGCAAAATTGTCTATGTCCTCTTTCATGTCAGCTCAAGTGAGATTCCTATCATCAAGCTTGCAGGTATTCATTTTGAAGAGTAGCTCACTGTGGAAAAATCCAATAAGTAATTATTTATCAAATCATATTTCTGTAATTGTTTTCTGACTAATGATGTTGCTGCTCCAGCGCCGTAGATTTAGTGGAGAACCAACATTTTATTTGAACAGGAGGTGTTGGAAAAAGTACCTTATTTCAAACTGTGGTGCCCTCTTCCCTCCCCAGCTGCATATCCCTCTTTTCACATAATTCAGACGTTCAAAGTGTCTCCAAAGCAGAAACTCAAGAAATGTCACATCCATTTATCCTCCATTCCTGATGATTCTGCAAATGGTATTTATTTAGTTATAACTTTGCTCTGTTCATTTATTATGTGTTGAATTATATATTATTTTTTATTCAATTTAGTTATTATGTAGTATCTTATGTGTCTTTGTAGATGGATTCTCCCACCTGCACTTCAGAACAGGTATCCACCTGAAACTAAGTATGTTCTTGGATGGGAGACCACCTTGGAAAAGCTTGGGTTGCTACAGTAAGATGTGTTGGTGAGGCCAGCAGGGGGTGCTTACCCTGTGGTCTGTGCATGGATCACAATGACGCAGTGCCATCCTTCAGATGAGATGTAAAACTGAGGTCCTGACCTGCTGTGGTCATTAAAAATCCTTGGGTATCTTTCAAAAAGAGAAGGGTGTATCCTGATGTCCTGGCCAAATTGATCAGAAAAGGGACACAAAGAGTGGCCAGCAAGGCAACTGGAAAGTAAACAGGGCCCAGTACAAAATATTAATTCAAAAACCCTAAGACAGAAGCAAAAAGAGTTGAAAAAACCGAAAGTGCAAAGACAAGAGCATAACTTAACAACACTTCACTAAAGCACATTCAGTGAGTTCATGTTATCCACCTGAAGCTAAGCATGTTCAGGCCTGGCAACTGCTTGAATGGAAGATCATTTAAGAAAAGCTTGGGTTGCTGCTGGAAGAGGTGTTGGTGTGGCCAGCAGGGGGAGCTGTCCCTGGGGTCTGTGTGTGGATCCCAATACCCCAGTGCAGTGACAGGGACACTGTGCTGTAAAAATGGTGCTGTCCTTCAGATGAGACATAGAACTGAGGTCCCAACTTTCTGTGTTCATTAAAGTTCCTTGGGTGTCTTTCAAAAAAGAGTAAGGTGTACCCTGATGTCCTGGCTAAACTGAGTAGAAAAGAGGCAAAAAGAGTGGCCAACAAGGCAATCGGAAAGCAAACAAGGCTAAAAAATGCTAAATCAAAAACCCTGAGACAGAAGCAAAAAGAGCTGAAAAATCAGAAAGCCCAAAGGCAAGAGCAATACTTAACAACACTTCACTAAAGCACATTCAATGAGTTCAGTTCATCCACCTAAAGCTAAGCATGTTCAGGCCTGGCTGCTGCTTGAATGGAAGACCATCTAGAAAAAGCTTGGGTTGCTGCTGGAAGAGGTGTTGGTGTGGCCAGCAGGGGGCGCTGACCCTGTGATCTCCTTCCATGAGAACCCTGAATACAATAAGGACGGATCATTTATGTTGGGTAGAATGCCTAGAGGGGGCTGGGTGGTCTCATGGCCTGGAACTCCTGCAGATTTTATTTTTTCTCCAGTCGTCTGGAGTTTTTTTTTTTGTTTTTTTCTGTCCTCCCTGGCCATCGGACCTTACTTTTATTCTATCTTAATTAATGTTCTCTTATTTTAATTCTTACTTTGTCCTTTATTTTCTTTCTTCATCATGTAAAGCTACATTATTTGTATGAAAATCTGCTATATAAATAAATGTTGTTGTTTTTGTTGGATCCCTATACCCCAGTGCAGTGACAGGGACACTGTGCTGTAAAAGTGTCGCTGTCCTTCAGATGAGACATAGAACTGAAGTCCCGACTTTCTGTGGTCATTAAAGTTCCTTGGGTATCTTTCAAAAAAGAGTAAGGTGTACCCTGATGTCCTGGCTAAACTGAGCAGAAAAGAGGCAAAAAGAGTGGCCAACAAGGCAATCGGAAAGCAAACAAGGCTAAAAAATGCTAAATCAAAAACCCGAAGACACCAGCAAAAAGAGTTGAAAAACAGAAAATCCAAAGAGAGTAGCAATACTTAACAACACTTCACTAAAGCACATTCAGTGGGTTCAGTTCATCCACCTGAAGCTATGCATGTTCAGGTCTGGCCAGCAGCTGTATGGAAGACCATTTAAGAAAAGCTTGGGTTGCTGCTGGATGAGATGTTGGTGAGTCCAGCAGGGGCACACACCCTGGGATCTAACCATGGATGCCAATGACCCAGTGCAGTGATGGGGACACTGTTCTGTAAAAATGTCAATGTCCTTTGGGCTAGACATAAAACCAAGGTCCTAACTCTCTGTGGTCATGAAAGATCTTTAGGCATCTTTCAAAAATAGGAGAGTGTACCCCGATGTCCTGTCTAAATTGTTCACCTTGGCCTGGTCATTCTGGCCCCTGTTATGTATGGAAATTAAATTATGCGTATCTTGTGTTTTATTATTGTTTTTGTTTAATCTGTGTTATTATTTTTTGATGCATTTGTGTTATTTTTATTGATTTTATATCTGGTTTTGCCTTGGTCTGCTGTCTCTTTAAATGTGAATGTGTTCCATGTTCTTTGTTGGTGGAACCCAGGAGGCGGGGTCACCTGTCAATCTCTTTTTGGGAACTGCCCTCAGCTCAATAAAGCTGTGGAGACAGGCAGTTCAAATGGGAATCATTGTAACTGATACTGTGATTTGTGAATTGTATTTTCTGTCTTCATCGTTATTGTATGCTCTTGTTTTAGAAATTTTGATTATCGGACTGTGTTTCTGGGACTTGTTTACCATGGATTTTATTTTAGGCAAATGCCTTAATGCCTCTGTTTGCTCTATGGAGCACACTGTGTAATTTTTGGTATTTAAAAATAATTTATTTTTTTTAAATAAAAATGCTTTTTGCACTCAGTGTTTTCATCCAATGCTTTGTGGTTTCCTTCTTCTATTGAAAGACGCTTTGATATTTTGGGAAATTTAAGTTATTTTGAGGCTTAAATCTTGTTTGGGTATCGAATGCCTGAAATAATCCTGTGGGGTTAGGAGTTTAACCCATTTGGAGTGAGGCCTAATCCAGCTAAACATTTTAGACCTGGCCTGGCATGTGAAGGCTTTTGGAGGCCTCACATACTTTTTTTCTTTTATGGAATCTCCAGTTCATGATAGTCCCCTAATGATCATCTGTCCCTTATTGGCTAACTGTCTCTCACCCCTTCACCACCTAAAAATAGCTGGATGTGATTCTGACACCAGAAAATAACAAAAATGGGTGAGACCTTCAAAAAACCTACAAAAACAGGCCAGAAATCTGAATGGTCCGCCCCAGTATAAGTCTCACCCAGGCAATCATGACTGTAGGTGAATGGGAGGCTTTATACCAGACTGGCGCCAAAATAAAAAAATCATCTTTTAAAGTTCAAAAATAAAAAGAGAAAGTCTCAAAAACCTGAAAGTATGTTCCTGCAGGGGTAGAACCATAAAAATTCTGAATCGTGGTAGAGACAAACCCACACAAACATTTATAAAACTGTAGATTTATTCACAATAATCAGAAAATATAACAAAATATTCAAAAGAGCAGAAAGTGGCAAAAGAAGTTTTCAACAATGCAATTGGAAAGCAAACAAGTCCCAATACAAAATACTAAATCCAAAATCCTAACACAAAAAAACGGAAAATCCAAGGACAATAGAAAGAGCAATACTTGTACCAATACTCCACTATAGCACATTCAGTAGATGGTGAGGGAATGCACTTCAATTAACTGTGATGAACAGGTGGCCCCGCCTCTTGAGGAACCACCCACATAATACAAGGAATATAAAATATTTAAAGAAACATCACAGAAGTATTTTAAATATAACAAAGAAACAATAATACATTACACATACCAACTAAATGACAAATGAACAGAACAATAATAACAGAAATAACCTAAGAAAATCATAAAGGCAAAGAAAATGAACATAAACATGAACTAGGATAGGAATCCTGGCCAAAACGTAACACAGCTAATGTGTGGTGAGCATAATGGTTCAGGAATGGCTGCCATCACATCATCCAGCTGCACACTAGTGGTGGGTGAAATGGCACCTTACTGTCTATGTAAAACACTTAGGGCTCGTTTATACTTCACGCTCAGAACACGTATGTGCACGAATCATGGCTGCCATGCATTCCCAGCATTCATTTGACGCGTCCACTGGGCAGGTCCTCAGAAATTAACGCGATGCGTGCGCGAGTTACAGTATTAGCAAAAAAGTCAGGGTATGGTTAGGGATGCAGTGTGATAAAAGTAGGAACGTGACGTCAGAGTTTCTGTTTACTATCTACATGTGACAGAAGGATCCCACGGGATTGATGTGCGTGCTTCGATGTTTGATGAATTTTTCGATGTGGTGAAGCAAAATGCAGACATACAGATGCATTTGTGGTGCTTTTGTATTCAAGTGTTACATATTCCCGAGCGTAATGATGTAATACATTTTACAAGTCTCACATACCATCTTTTGTTTCGTCTTTTATTTCTGGGGCTTCCTCCTGACCTGACAGCAGCGGCAAACAGCAATAGATCACCACACAGAACACATTAAATGTATGATATTCCAACTTTCTGCACATTTAGAATCGTTAGATTTATACTTGATATCACTTTCATGATGTAATGCATTAAAGTATGTATGTTACATTTTACAGATAAATCATTAATATAATTTAAATAATGAATACTGTTAATAATTACACATATGTGGGTGACACAGTGGCGGAGCTGTCTCACAGGGAGTCATGTCGCTGGTATTACCTACCTGGAGTTTGCATGTTTTCCTGCTGGGTTTTCACAGTGGGCTCCAGTTTGACTCCAAAAATATGCAGATTTGGTGACACAAAAACGACGGTAGTGTATGTGAGTGCTTGTATTCACCTTGTGATGAGCTGATGTCCCGTCTAGGGATTGTTTCTGCCTCATGCCCAATGCTTGCTGAAATTCCTGTTTGTGATTATGTTTTGTGATAATCTGATTTCACATCTGTTATAACACGTCTTTATTTTAAAACAGCAGTGTCAAATATGGGGGGGGCGTGAATACGATTGAGAGAATAAAACAGCATAAAAAAAATTTTAAAACGCTAACCATTACAAGTACCATACATTTACACCAGCTGTTACAGACTCAAATCAAATGTATGTTTTTATTTTATAATAGTAACAAAAAGAGCAGCTCACTACTCAAATTGTTTATTTTGGGACACAGGAAGTCTCGAACGACCTTTTAAACATGAATCAGCAGTTCTTACCACTATACTACCAAAGAAGCCATAACAACAAACTACACAAACCCGATTTCTTTTTCTTCGGTTATAGCCTTGAATAAAAGAGCACTTGTTTTGTTATATTTGTACCTTTTGTGAAAGTGCTCATTTGATATTTGGACTTCAGTCTTCACACATTATACACTTCATGCCAAAAGTTTGTCATTAGTACCAAAACATGAAAAAAGTTTGTCTTTTAGGTATGTATTCAACATATCTGTCATCCGACACTTACATAGATCTTTGTAGACACAGAACACATTATAACATTAAAAAAATCTAGACGAGAACAGGCCATTCAGCCCAACAAAGCTCGCCAGTCCTATCCACTTGTTTCCTCCAAGAAAACATCAAGTCGAGTTTTGAAAGTCCCTAACGTCTTACTGTCTACCACACTACTTGGTAGCTTATTCCAAGTGTCTATCGTTCTTTGTGTAAAGAAAAACTTCCTAATGTTTGCGCGAAGTTTACCCTTAACAAGTTTCCAACTGTGTTCCCGTGTTCTTGATGAGCTCATTTTAAAATAACAGTCTCGATCCACTGTACTAATTCCCTTCATAATTTTAAACACTTCAATCATGTCACCTCTTAATCTTCTTTTGCTTAAACTGTAAAGGCTCAGCTCTTTTAATCTTTCCCCATAATTCAACCCCTGTAGACCTGGAATCAGCCTAGTCGCTCTTCTCTGGACCTTTTCTAGTGCTGCTTTGTCCTTTATGTAGCTTGGAGACCAAAACTGCACACAGTACTCAAGATGAGGCCTCATTGGACTTGTACTCCACAGATCATGCTATATAACATGACATTCTGTTAGCCTTCTTAATGGCTTCTGAACACTGTTGGGAAGTTGATAGCTTGGAGTCCACTATGACTCCTAAATCCTTCTCATAAGGTGTACTCTTGATTTTCCGACCGCCCATTGTGTATTCAAACCTAATATTTTTACTTCCTATGTGTAATACTTTACATTTACTGACATTAAATTTCATCTGCCACAAATCTGCCCAAGCCTGTATGCTATCCAAGTCCTTCTGTAATGATATAACGGATTCCAAATTATCTGCTAATCCACCTATCTTGGTATCATCTGCAAACTTAACCAGCTTGTTACTTATATTCCTATCTAAATCATTTATATATATTAAAAATAGCAGCGGCCCTAGCACTGACCCCTGTGGAACACCACTCTTAACATCGGCCAGTTCTGATGAGGTTCCTCGCACCATCACCCTCTGCTTCCTGTGTTTGAGCCAATTCTGCACCCATCTAAAAACATCACCCTGAACTCCCACTTCTTTTAACTTGATGCCCAACCTCTCATGTGGCACCTTATCAAATGCTTTCTGAAAGTCCAGATAAATAATATCATGTGCTCCACTTTGATCGTATCCTTTTGTTGCCTCCTCATAGAATTCCAACATGTTAGTAAAACACGACCTCCCTCTTCTGAACCCATGCTGACTGTTCAGAATAACTCCTGTCCTTGCCATGTGTTGCTCAATCTTATCCTTAATAATTCCTTCCATTAATTTTCCTGTGATGCTTGTTAAGCTTACTGGCCTATAGTTGCTTGGATCTGCCCTGTCACCCTTTTATATAATGGGATGATATTTGCCATTTTCCAGTCCTTTGGAATCTCTCCAGTGCACAGTGACTTCCTAAAAATATGTGTCAAGGGTTTATATATGTACTCACTAGCCTCCTTAAGAACACGAGGATAAATATTATCTGGGCCTGGTGATTTGTTTGATTTCATCTTATTTAATCTGAGCAGCACTTCTCCCTCTACAATTTCCAAATCCCTCAGTACCTCCTTAGTAGTCCCTGTTACTGCTCTGAGGTTATCCACTTGCTCACTTGTAAACACCTCAGAAAAATGTAAGTTTAGGGCATCTGCTATTTCATTGTCTGTATCTTTTAATTCCCCTTTACTATTCCTGATGAACTTGACCTCGTAAACTTAACTTTACTACTAAAATAGTGAAAAAATCTCTTGGGGTCTTCTTTCGCCTTATCTGCTATTCCTCTCCAACTGTCTTTTAGCCTCTCTGATACCCTTCTTAATGGTTGCCCTCATGTTCTCATACGCGCTACGATTCTCTTTGCAGTCATTAGTCTTATATGCCTTATACAGCAGTTTTTCCTTTGCAACTTCTTTTTTAAATCTTTATTAATCCATCGTGGAGTTTTTTTTTGTTTCCTATTACTTCCAAATTTAGGTATGTATCTGTCCTGCATTACATGTAAAACATTTTTAAACCTGTTCCACTGCTCCTCGACTGTCTCCACATTTAAAAGCTTATCCCAGTCTATCCTACTTAGACTTTGTCGCATCTGCTCAAAATTAGCCCTACCAAAGTTCATCTTAACAATTTTAGTCTTTGCATCTGCACTCTTACAAAATACTGAGAATTGTATTACATTATGGTCACTTGACCCTAGTGGTTCAATCACCTCTACACCCTCAATTCTATCCTGATTATTACAGAATACTAAATCCAGACAGGCTTCATCCCGTGTTGGTGCTTTAACGTGCTGTGTTAAAAAACAGTCGCTGATTACTTCTAAAAACTCCTGCTCTTGTGCTCCTCCATCTGTAAGGTTATCCCAGTTAATATTTGCATAATTAAAGTCCCCCATGACTATAATATCCCCCTGTAAACTTGCCTTTTTGATATTACTAAAAAGATGTGTTGAAATTACTGTCTGAATTGGGTGGTCTATAACACACTCCTAAAATAAGACCTGTTTCCCTAATATTTTCCAGGCGAAGCCACATGTCCTCACTATGATGGGGCTCATGTGAAATGCATGTGTTCGAAATAATGATATATTATTTATCCTATACAACTCCAGGCACCTCACATGCAGATCAACAAGACTTGAGCTGGGAGAGCTCTTTGCCCTTCCTGCAGCAGTGGGAGGGATGGCATAGTAGGCTGCTTGCTGCTTGTGCTTATCGACACATTTACAATACAAAAGACGCTGACAGATAGGTCAGAACGGATTTAAGTTGGGCCGGGTTTAAGAGCTGTTTCATAGGCCTTGGTAATTCTAGTGTTAAAGGCTCCACCCCACATTGAAAACATGTAAGATTAAATTACAACAGTCATACATTTCCTGTTAACCTTATTTAGCGATAGTTTGGTAACCAGACCAAACAAAACTGCAGCACCAAAATGCAAGAAACAAAAGAATTTCACTTTTAAAATTGTTAGCTATCTCACTATTGACTTTGTATTAGAAGTTTTAGTGAGATGCCAAACACAAAATAAAAATTAAATGTAATTACTGAATTCTGTGGCTTCAGAAACCTCAAAAATAATGCCTTGGTGATTTGCTAAGGAACGACTATAAAAAATTAAAAACATATGTCAGATCATGACAGCTACAGGTCAGAAAAGGCTGTACGTCTAAAATCAGAGAGGCCCCTTTGGCCTCAGTCTAAGGCTCTTGGCTCATTATTTCAAGACGGCACAGTTGACGTAAAGCTGCAGCTCAGACTGTCCAAATTATATTGTCAAAATTGTATCAAACATTTTAATTAGCTGCTATGCAGTCTCTTGAGCATGAAAAAAAAGATTTACACAACAATAAAACATTATACATTGGGTTCAGAAAATATTCAGATCTTTTCACCTTCTGCCTACATTATTGTATAGTATATTTAATTTTAAATGGATACATTTGCTATTTTAGTCCATTAGTCTGCACTCAATAACTCATAATGACAAAGTTAAAGTATGTTTTTAGAAAGGTTTGCAAATATATTGAAAATCAAAAACTGAAATCTCATTCCTAGAAGTACTCAGGTCCTTTGCTGTTGCACTCCCAACTGTACTCAGGTGCATCCTGTTTGCTTTAATTCTCCTTGAGAACTGTCTAGAACTTGATTGGAGTCCACTTGTGGCAAACTAACATGATTGGACATTGTATAGAAAGGCAGACATGTACTTGTGTATAGAAGGTCCTACAAGTTATAGTGTATGTCAGAACAAATTCAAAACCATCAAGTCCAAGGAACTCTCTGTAGACCTCCACAGTCAAGTTGTAGTGAGGCACAGATCAGGACAAGGGGACAAAGCCATTTCTAAAGCTTTGAGTGTTCCCAGGAGCACAGTGGCCTCAATAATTGTGAAGTGAGAGAAGTTTTGGAACCACCAGGTCTCTTCGTAGAGCAGTGAGGTATTTTTTGTACGTGGATTACTCATTTAGCCGGATGTAATTGTTGACGATTTGGCCTGATCCTGGATCTGTTGGTTTTTTGAAACTCTTGCTGGATGTGTTGTCATAGCAGCACATCCAAATCCTCAAACCTGCTCGGAGCAGGTTTGTTCTATGTAAACAAGGATTAGCTCACACACTTAATCAGTTTCCGTGCATGGAATTCATTCAGTAATAGCTTCACCGTTCATGAATGAGCAACCAATTGATATCGGTGCGCAAATTATAAGAAGAGAATTTCATATAGAGAGGGTTTTGCATGTTCTGCAAGATCCTTTATTGCTCCTGGAGGAGGTTCTTTTCGAAAGATACCGCTTTAGCCGATGGGGAATATTGTACCTCAAAGATTTATTAGCACCTTAGATTCAAAGTCAAACTAGGCGAAGTTGGGCTGTCACAACCACACAAATAGTATGCGTTGCTTTAAGGTTTTTTGCAAGTGGCACTTTTTTATATACTGTAGGCGATGCAGAAAATCTGTCTAAAAGTGCAGTTTGCCATGCAATTCGTAAAGTCTGTTTGGCTCTGAAATATTTCCTTTGGGTTTTCATAGTGTTTCCTGGACACCTGCGTGTGCAGACAATAAGCGTTTCATGCCATTGCAGGTAGGTAATACACAGGCAAAAACACCCACAATTCCATAAAGAATCTCACAATCAGCCTAACATTCTCATTACCCAGGATTTCCAAATGTGATTGGGGTACATGGGACTGATCAGAGTGGAGTTTGATCAAACATTATTTGGAAAATGTACCTCTCCTCCTGATGAATAATCGGACACAGTGTCTTCATCAAATATTTGACCTTCATCAATATCTCGTTTTTCAGACACAAGTTCTAGGGATATGACATTCCCTGCAACTGACCCAACAAAAAAAAGAGGGCTAAATGGGACATACCTATGGCACACATTGAGGACAAAATATATGCAATGACCATCCTTTACCTGAAATGAAGTGACCACTGCATCCTGCCACTGGTTCTGAGCAGGAGCTTCCCCCTGGTATGCCCTCAGAAACAGGGCGATGGGCATTTTGCTGGAGAGCCAACTCTTCTGCAGGGGTTAGGTCTGGACCGCGTGGACCTCAACCTGTTTTTTGCTTGTCTGCCTTCTTATTTACTTTAAAATTAATGTTTTTTATGTTATATATGATTCTTTATGTCAACAATTCTTTAAATAGTTATATACCAATATTTACCAGTTTTTCTTGTACTTCACTTTAACCTGTTCCCATGTTCTCCTTGTGCTCACGTTTGATCTGGAATTATGACATATTAAATAATAATTAATCTGACACATAGGAAATGAAATGCTGCATTCAGTAAATACAATGCACACTACTTAGCGTTTAATTTGTCGGCCACTTTTTGCCAACCATCTTTTCTGGTTTGGGCTGCTTTTGCAGTGTTACCGCTTGTACATATTAAATCTTGAAATTCTTCATATCCTTCGAGTAAAAGGTCCTGCTCCGCTTGTGTGAAAAAATGCACCCGTTCTTTTGTCATTTTGTTGCAGCCTATGAAAGACTTGCTGATCATCTTTTCTAGACTCAATATATATGGGCTTTTCAATCATCTCGGATGATTAGATCCAGCTAGACTAATCTACTACACGGCTGAGACTTGAGTTTCACCAGCATTAACTCATCTAAGATGAGGCATCTGATCTCAGATGATTTAAGCAACGTACAGAAAACACCCCCCAGGGCATCCATCCAAGCAGAGTAACTGGGCAACCGAGACATGCACAATGGAGTAGCTGCAGGGGCTCAAGCTCCACCCCTTGTCAATCATTGGCTCAAGTGACGTTTGCTCGCGTTAGGACTTGATTGGTCACTCCCACCTCTGTTTGATTGAAAGAAGTACAGAAAAAGCAGGGATAAGGCTACTGTTTGCTGTCACATATGGAAGTCAGCTAGAAAATTACAGTTATTCATTCTACAAAAAAACATAATCGATATTCATGAGCTACTTCAGTTTGAGTTTGATTATGTTGTCAAGGTAGCTGTAATGTCTATGCAAAAGCTGCACACATTCGCTTTGCTTGTAACTGCGGTTCTTTTAGCTGCCTTGCTATGGTTATCTGCAGCTACCCAACTTCAAAAAGTTCTTAAGAGATTTATTTAATAACTGTTTCTAGTAAGCAACGCGTTGTCTGTGAGAAAGTGTCTGCATTTGAGTCTGCTTGCTCTAAGACACACTGGTGTTAGTAATACCATTCAAGTTCTATTGGGCCAGGGGCCTCATTTATAAAACTTTGTATGGATTTGAGGGTGAAAATATGTGCACACCAAAAAAACAGGAAAATGCATACGACAAAAAAGATTTTTAAAACCTGGCCTATTCACATTTCTATACAGTTTACCCTTTATAAATCACCTTGTAAATATGCATATGGAAATGTGTATTGAATGCTGCCCAGGAACATTCATATATGGAGTGTAACCAGTAGCCATTAAGCCCTAAATCACAGACACTATGTCACCCAACACAACTCCAGGTTCAAATAAAGGCTTTTTAAATTTGTCACCAGCCTATCTTAGTGAACATAGCCAATAAATACTCTTCTACTCCTTCCGCCCTCCTGATGGGTGTCACCCACTGCTGGGCTTCTTTTAAAATGGACCCGGGAATGCTTCTGGTGTAGCAGCAGTGGTCACCCGGAGAACTTCTGGGTCATACAGAAACCAGGGTAGTCTTTCCCCTACAATACCCACTTGCAGCGCCCAAGGACACTGACAGGGCTGCTATTCCACACTCCAACTCCCATTCCACCCTACAGGAGTCCTAACTGGGACCGGCCTAGACGAACACTGTATTCTATCATGTGGGGGAATGAACTGCCTACGGAATTCATGTTTGCCCAGTCCATCCATTAGTTTTTTACTCCGACTGGGATAAGGATCACTAACCATCTTGGCAAGGTTGGCGCTCCTTCCATGCTGCTCTTTCATTATGGCCTCCCAGCCTGGTAAGGGATCACTCTCTTTCCCAGTCAGGATGCCAGTCCATTTGCCTTGTCACCTACAGGAGCATGCTAATCATCCTCAAATATATGCAGTCACAATCCTGCAGCACTTCATTGGATGGCACAGCAGCCTCAGTCCTGATGCAGTGAGACCCCGCCAACTGCATTAAAGAGTATCTGGCTACACTCCACAGCTGAGAGCGCAAGATGTGGTGTTTGAGTGCCTCTCCTCTGTTGTTCTGGAGGTCAAGGTAAGGTGTGAAATGCCAGCTTTTGAACAAGTAGCTGCTATTATCTGGCACATGTAATAACATGATTCCTGTCACAATGAATAGTACAGGCCATATAAAACACCACAGGCTCAGCTGGCTACCTTACCAACAAGCCATTCACCATGTACAGTACCATCATGTCTGCCAAAGTTACTTTGCCTCAAAAGAAATGATTCATGGGTCAACCCGGGACACAGAGACACAACGTTTCTCAGCCACATCTTGGCATCACAGATGACTTGTGCATTAATGAAATATAACTGCTCCCAGTTGATAAAAATCTCATCATTCGTCCCTTATTTCAATATGAGTGCAGTAAAGTGCTCCAATTACATTACGAGAAGCAGACCCTACTGCAAATTGCACTTTTATGTTGACAAAAACCTGTTATGTTTTATGTATGTACACCCACACCATATGAAAACTGGATGTAGCACGTCCTCAGTCAGTTAACAGCTTCCAGAACAACAGACATGATGGAGTGAAGCTTGGCTGAGATATTCCTGATGTGTCAGCCAGTCCTCTGAGAAGTGACAACAGGTAGCTGATATAAACTGACGAATAACCAAAAAAGTTCTTCAGTGCAAATATGTAGCATTAGCTTTCTTAAAAGGGAACTAAAATACAGTCTGTACAATCATAATTATCACTTTGAGGTGTAATATGTTTGTCTCATCAATGTACATTATAATAATGGCTCAGTGATTTGAATTGTTAAGTGTGCGAGTCGTCATTAAGCTTGTTTGGCTGCATTTCCCTAATTGATCAAGAGTGTTATCACTTCCCAGTTTCTCCAAAATTTTGTGTACATATGGGTCATATGAGTTGCTGTAAATATCGTTCAGGAGCAACCGGGCGACTGACAACTCGGCGAAAAGACAACTCGGTGAAAGACAATTTGGCGAAAAGACAATTCAGAGACGTCCTTTACCAGTTAGGTAATAGTTAGGTTCAAAGAGATTTTTTAATGATATTTAAATGACAACATAGGGCGATTCCACAGAATCACCTGCTTTATGAGAGTCCCAATATGTTGAGAGTAAAGATATTCTTTAAGCCATACTCGCAGGTCTCCTTTTGTATTCTAAATAACGTTATCATATAGTTACAATCAATATAATTTATATAAAGTATTAGCAATTTTGGTTGCAGAAGATAATGTAAGATAGATTTGTTCCATCTGCAGAATAAAGTTCGTTTGTCAGTTATATAAATTTACTAGCAAAATACCCGCGCTTCGCAGCGGCGAAGTACTGCATTAAAATTTTTATTAAGAAGAAAATTAAACCTTTTTAAACTGAGGGAAAATATGCCAATAATTATTTGTTAAGGATCTCTTTGTATACCATGTTGTCAGTTCGGCCCTCCGGTTGTAACATGACCAAGCTGTGCGCTGAGCTTACTCTTGAGCATGTAACTTACAGTTGGCCATGTGAACAGTAATCTTGTCTCAAATGTCACAGCTTGGATTGCTGCTGCCATAATCGGTTTGAGTTTTATGGTTTGTTTCAATTACGACAGTATTTGCAGGATTTGTTGTGTTGAAGTGACATTTGGCATCTGTCAAGTGTTGTAAGCACACAACCGGTTTCATTGATAAAATCACATCCAGCTTTTGAGAGTTTAAACATTCATAAACGTCAAAGTGTCCACTACTGAAATCGTCACCTGTGAATCGAAGATGTTTAAGAGGCATTGGCGGTTGTCGAAAGGTGTAAACTATTTGGCCATTTCGGTACACTTGAAAGCGACAACCGAACAATTCAGTGGCAGCCATCAACTCACATGCAGAACCATAGGTGAAGGGCTTAAGCATTTCACTCTTCTAGTGCTCCTGTGTAGTATAATTATCTCCTGTACCGTAATCAGTCCACACCTTGAACCTGTCCCAGTCATTCAATACATAAGACAGAATCTTCCTCCGGATATCAAGAGTGAGCCTGATATGGCCGTGCAATATGTAACAAAGAGAATGGAAAAGGTAGGTGGTATCTCCGGCAGGAAACCACTCGGTAAGTGACAGTTCTTTGATCGATAGTGATCATCTCGATAGACATGTTAATGGGGGTTGGAATGATAAAGGAAATGGGTACCTGAGCAATGTAAAGTAATTGTAAAATACCTATACAATACCTATAATTGTAATAAACAAACAATAAAACAGCGGAGAAGCCGTGGATTAAACAAATTAGGGCTGTAGTTATCAGTAGGGAGACGTGAATCCCGTGGCGAAGCAAGGAAGGGAATGTAGAGACCGGAGCGACGGAAAGTCTTATATAGGCAGGCAGCCAGCCAACAACGTGGGAGGCGTTGGGATGGGGGACACAACGCCACCTCACGCAGTGACCGAGGTGCAGGCTATGGACGTATATATATGCGTAAGTAGGATTCAGTCAGCGTTGGGAACCCGTGTACCAAATTTCTTGAAGATGGGCCCATAAGTAACAAAGACTGTTGAAAAGTTCAATATGGCGGCCGACAGTGGCATCATACCACCGAAATAAGTATGCATACATTGGTTTCAGTTAGTGCAGGGAAGCCACCTACCAAATTTCGAGAAGATGGGGCCATAAATAAGAAAGTTCAACATGGCAGACGTTGTTGACCGTTATGACCATTATGCATAGAATTTCTAAATGAAACCTGCCTAACTTTTGTAAGTAAGCTGTAAGGAATGAGCCTGCCAAATTTCAGCCTTCTACCTACATGGGAAGTTGGAGAATTAGTGATGTTGGAAAGTTCAATATGGCGGCTGACAGTGGCGTCATACCACCAAAATAAGTATGTGCATTGGTTTCGGTTAGCTCAGGGAAGCCACCTACCAAATTTCGTGAAGATGGGGCCGTAAATAAGAAAGTTCAACATGGCGGACGTTGTTGACCATTATGACCGTTACTCATAGAATTTCGAAATGAAACCTGCTTAACTGTTGTAAGTAAGCTGTAAGGAATGAGCCTGCCAAATTTCAGCCTTCTACCTACACGGGAAGTTGGAGAATTAGTGACGTTGGAAAGTTCAATATGGCGGCCGACAGTGGTGTCATACTAACGAAATAAGTACAGACATCGGTTTCCGTTAAAAGTTCAATATGGCGGCCGACAGTGGCATCATACCACCGAAATAAGTACCAAATTTCAGCCTTCTACCTACACGGGAAGTTGGAGAATTAGTGACGTTGGAAAGTTTATTATGGTGGCTGACAGTGGCGTCATACCACCGAAATAAGTATGTACATTGGTTTCGGTTAGCGCAGGGAAGCCGCCTACCAAATTTCGTGAAGATGGGGCCATGAATAAGAAAGTTCAATATGGCGGACGTTGTTGACCGTTATGACCGTTACGCGTAGAATTTCAAAATGAAACCTGCTTAACTTTTGTAAGTAAGCTGTAAGGAATGGGCCTGCCAAATTTCAGCCTTCTACCTACACGGGAAGTTGGAGAATTAGTGACATTTGGAAAATTCAATATGGCGGCCGACAGTGGCGTCATACCATTGAAATAAGTAAGTACATCGGTTTCGGTTAGCGCAGGGAAGACGCCTACCAAATTTCGTGAAGATGGGGCCATAAATAAGAAAGTTCAACATGGCGGACGTTGTCGAACGTTATCGACCGTTATGACCGTTACGCGAAGAATTTCGAAATGAAACCTGCTTAACTTTTGTAAGAAAGCTGTAAGGAATAAGTCTGCCAAATTTCAGCTTTCTACCTACATGGGAAGTTGGAGAATTAGTGATGAGTCAGTGAGTGAGTGAGGCAGTGAGTCAGTGAGTGAGGGCTTTGCCTTTTATTATTATAGATTTTCAACATTTTAAATCACGTTGTCACTTAGATAGAATTAAAAAATTTCTTTGAACCTAACTATTATCTAACTGGTAAAGGATGTCGGCAAATTGTCTTTCGTTGAGTTGTTTTTCGCCGGGTTGTCTTTCGCCAAGTTGTCTTTTCGCCGAGTTGTCTTTTGCACCGGGGGCCACTGAACCGTAAATATATGTATTCTTTCTTTTAGAAATCCTGATGTTTGAGCAGGAACTTACATACACACATTTCAAACCTCTTTAGGTCAGTGGTTCTCAATCTGTGGGGTCCTAGGTCAGTGGTTCTCAATCTGTGGGGTGGGCCCCCCCTAGGGGAGCTCTAAGTAACAAAAAGGGGGGCACAAAGATGTGAAAAAAAGAAAACAAGAATCGCAAATAAGAAAAATACATCTATTGAAACCAAAACAAATTAACTTAAACTACATTTTGATACTAGAAAAATAAATATAGAGTTAAATAAATGTGGATAAAAGTTAAATAGGTATAATAAAATATGCATCTATGATATATCATTATTTAAAAAAGAACAAATGGTATTAGTGGGCTCCTTTCAAAAAAACGTTAGGGGGCGCGATTAAAACTGTTATGAAAACTGTGGTCGCAAATACTTAAAGGTTGAGAGACACTGCTTTAGGTGCATAAAAATGACGCCCCTGGTCTACTGACAGTTAAGAGCATTGCATTCTGTATACTCTTACCCAAAAAATAACACCCAATCAGTTTGAATTTAGTATTTTCAACTCTGTCAACACAAAAAGATATCTCTTTGAAAAATCTATCAAAACATGGGCTCCAAAAGAAAGATTGTGTTATAACCCCCACCATCTGTCAACACTGATTTGTTGTGATATACTACAATGTTTGGAGTACAAGTCACAGGAGGTTCTGCTCAAGCTTTATAACACACTGGTGAGGCCTCATCTGGAGTACTGAGTGCAGTTTTGGTCTCCAGGCTACAAAAAGAACATAACAGCACTAAAGAAGGTCCAGAGAAGAGCGACTAGGCTGATTCAGGGTTACAGGGGATGAGTTATGCGAAAAGATTAAAAGAGCTGAGCCTTTACAGTTTAAGCAAAAGAAGATTAAGAGCTGACCTGACTGAAATGTTTAACATTGTGAAGGGAATTAGTCCAGTGGATTGAGACTGTAACTTTAAAATGAGTTCAACAAGAGCAGGGGGACCCAGTTGGAAACTTGCTTAGGATGATTTTTGCACATTAGGAGGTTTTTCTACACACAGAGAAGCACAGAGATATGGAATAAGTGATCAAGTAGCGTGGTAGACAGTAGGACTTTAGGGACCTTCAAAACTTGACTTGATGTTATTTTGAAAGAAATAAGTGGATGGGACTGGCGAGCTTTGTTGGGCTGAATGACCTGTTCTTGTCTAGATTGTTCTAAAGATGTTCAATGAACTCTGCCTGTTAAGGTTCATTTGGTATTTCATGTAACTAGTTGAAATCTTTTGTTTGCTCTTTTGTGTTTTAAAGATATATTAAAAAATAAAGTATATGTGCAATAGAGTAGAGGTGGTGTGGTGCCCTATCTAATAATCTCACATAATCAGCAATCATAAGCATTTTTTGCTATTTTGTGAACATACCTCTGAAGTTACAGCCAAATATTCCATGAAACTTAAAAGACAGAAATAAAAGTGGACACTAATTTCTGTCCAGGATTAAAATTTAATAAATCCAGTCTGTTATAGTGCCCCTTCTCCCTTTCTGAGCCATTTTAAGGTTTGTACATATCAGCATTGGGACTAGAAGAACCTTGAGCAGCAAGGTAGCTAAGAACCACATGGTCACTGTAAAAAAAATTCAGAGGTCCTCTGCTGAGATGGGAGAACCTGTCAGAAGGATGGCCATCTCAGCAGCACTCCTTCAATCAGGTGTTTATGTTACTCTTGAGTCAAAGGCATATGAAGGACTCTGAGAGCCTTCAATCTGAGTCTGATGAGACAAAAAGTGAACTCCTTGGGAAGAACTCCAAGCACTACCCCGGCCCTGCTCATCATTTGCCTAACACCATCCCTACAGTGAAGCAAGTTGGTGGCAGCATCATGTTATAGGATGGGCTTCTCCTTGGCAGGGACATGGAGGGGGGGAGACTGGTCAGGAATGGAGGGCAGGATGAATGCAGCAAAATACAGAGTTGCGTTTTGAAAGAAATCTGCTCCAGAGTACCTGCCGATGGTTCACCATTCAGCTGGACAATGACCTGAAGCATACAGCCAAGACAATGCTGAAGTGGCTTTGGGACAATTCTGTGAGTGTTATTGAGTGGCTCAAAAAGTCTAGAATTAAAACCATGTCTCGGTCGCTGTAGATGGCAGCTTACAGATGCTTCCCATCGAATTTAGCTGAGCTTGAGAGGATCTGCTAGGAAGAATTGGATAAACTGTCTTAATCCAAGGGTGCAAAGCTTATGGTGTCCTGCTCAAGAAGACCTGAGGCTGGAATTGCTGCCAATAGGGTTTCTACAAAATACTGAAATAAGGGCTGGAATACTTACTGTATATGAATGAGAGATATCAATTTTTGATTTTTAATAAATTTGCAAACCTTTCTGAAAACATGTTTTCATATTGTCATTACTGGTTACTGAGTGTAGAGTGCTATGCAAAATTGGCAAATTTACCCATTTAAAATTAAATCCACACAAAATAAAGTGTATAGTAAATGATGGAGTCTGAATTCTTTCTGAATTCACTGCATGTGCAACAACTTGTATATTATTTGACTGATACAGGTCAGGTCAGGTTGGGGAGTATGCACAGTACAGCATGTTGCCGCACCCACCACACGACGAAACAGCTCAGGATCCTGGTTTGCAAGCCCTCAGGCAGACACGCAGTCCAGTTCAACCCACCAGAAATGTCCGTCTATCTGTCACAGCCAGATATTATGTGGGCATCCCCTTGGCCTGGTCCAGCCATTCAGGTGCTCAACAATGAGGATCCTGTTCCTCGGGGAATTGCGCCACATGGCTGTAGTACCGTATCAATGCAGGTAATGTGCATCATCTGGGACTCCATGATCAACCACTCATTCGACACAAAGTCAAACCAGCGCTACCCAAGGATTCTCCTAAGAGACACAGTACTGGATGAGTCCAGTCTTCGTCTCAGTTCACTGGATAGCATCCGTGTCTCACAACCACACAGCAAGACAGGAAGCACCAGCACTCTAAAGACTTGGACCTTCGTCCTTTTGCATAGATTTTGGGAGCACCACACACCCCTTTCTAGCGACCTCATGACCCCCCATACTGTCCTAATCCGTCTATTGACTTTATAGGAAGAGTCACCTGAGACGTGAATGTCACTGCCGAGGTAAGTAAACCTCTTGACAAACTCAACTCTCTCCGCAGATAGACACCCTGCTGATGGCTGTGCCTAAGAGGCCATTAAAGGCCTGGATCTTGCTGACTGATACCTCAGTGTTTATTTCTGAAGTGTATTTCTGCATTGCCTCCTGTAAATGTGAAATTTCATATAAAAGCCTTTGTTTACTTTCTCATTAATTTCCCATCTGTAACAGTTATGTGGAGTTTAGTTGGTGACGCTAAAGCTTCACTTCCTCGCTGTTAGCTGGCACCAGCCAAAGTGTCTTGAATGCTGGCAAGAGTGATGGTGGCTATAAACAGGTGTCCCCACAAGCTCATCTCCTGGGGTTTTTTGACAGTTTAGTGCCAACTGTAAAGTAAAGTGTTTGTCAATATCAAATAAACTAAAAACTTCATTATTATTATTTTTTTTCATGCCAAAAAACTTCATTTTCTGTGTGCAGTTTTTATCCAGGTGATGAAGAAACAAAGAGAAAGAAATGTTCCATTTTCTGTTCTGTTATACATCCTTGTCTTGCAGGTCTTAGCCAGAGGCCATGGACTCCTTTGTTAATTTCCAGTCTCTCTTGCGCCCTTTGTTCACCATCACATTTGTCATCTTCTGTATTCATTAGTGGGTCAGCCCAGTTTCTGGTCTCAAGGGGCATATACTGCATGATCGCAGGTCATTCCTCTTATTACAATCTAATTAAGAAGGCAACACTGCCAACCCATACAATCTGGGTAAGATATTGTCAACTTGTAATATTCTGTTATACTCTTTTTACTTGTTAAGCAACGTGTTATCTTGTTAGCAAGCATGCACGTATTGCCACAAAAATGGAAATACCCTTATAAATATACTTAATAGGAATACATGCCACAGAACAGCTTGAATGCTCATAGAAGTAGTTCTAAAGTGAACAATCCAATGCCTTCTTGATGTACAGGTAGATACCATCACATGTTCATAAGTGGGCAACAGGACAGGTGAAGGGCCCATCAAGACCTGAAATGCAGTTTAAAATTAGGTATCTGGGGAATTGTGATTTTATTATATCATATTTCATGTATTAGCTATATTAACTTTTGTGTCCACACTGTTGTACTGCTGTACCCTGAAAGATGGTGTATTGCTTTTCAAACAGCAAGCACTGGACTAATAAGGACCAAAAAGGTCCTCCAGAGATTCTGGAGGATGCACAGGGAGTGCTGAAGATAAAGGTGAGTGAAGGAAAGGAAACTCTCAGATAATTTGGCACTTATGGGTTGCATTGATAAGGGGGATGAGACAGAGGAGAGTGAGGTGGAGAAGTTTGTTTCTTGGTGCAAAAGGAATTGTCTGCAACTTAACACCAGCCAAAGCAAGGTAGTGTTTATTGACTTTCACTGCTCCAAACAGCTTCTGTGTCCAGTCACTATTTAGGAGTAGGTGTAGAGATGGTCCATTCCTACAAGTACTCCAGGTCCTCATTAATGACAGGTTGGAATGGTCTTGGAACACAGAGAAACTATATAAGAATGGGCAGAACAGGATCATTTTCTTTAGCAGACTGTGTTCCTATAATGTGGGTAGTGACATCCTTCACATCTGTTCCAACTCTGTCATGGCCAGTGTTTTCTACGCTGTGGTGTGCTGGGCTGGTAACATCATTTCAATAGAAACCCACTGAATCAACAGGCTAATTAAAAGGGCAGACTCAGTTATGGGGCACACTCTGGACTCCCTGGAGGTTGTAGCGAAGCAAATGATTAAAACAAAAGTGAGTACCATTATGAACAATGCTTTACATCCTCTCCCTGACACAGCAACACTGAGGACTTTCAGCCAGCAAATTATTTATCTGAAGCTTATCACAAAATATGAAATTAGCTCCTTTATACCAACAACAATAAGCTTATAGTGCCTTTCATATCTATCTATCTATCTATGTATCTATCTATCTATCTATCTATCTATCTATCTATCTATCTATCTATCTATCGTCACAGGAGGCTGGAAGGACCAGGAGGTAGTCTATTCGTCCCCCGGCCATGATGGGGTAACCGCCCTGGATGATGAGGGGACCACGGGGACGAAGCAAGGAGGCTCAAACTCACTGTGCCCCATGGCCACCGTCAGGAGGCGCCCTGAGCGTTATGGAGCCCGGGAAATCGACACTTCCGCCACACCTGGGAAGGTGGAGGAAGGACCTTCCAGGGATGCCTGGAGTGCTTCCGGGTGCAAGGGCAGCACTTCCGCAACACAACAGGAAGTGCTGACGGAAGAACGTCATCAAGCACCTGGAGCACATCCGGGTGGAAATAAATGACCTACAGTCAGGGAGCTAGAGACGGGAGTGGGAGCAGGACGAAGCTCCCGGGACAGGAGGAAGAAAGGCGGCCCACGGACATTAGAGAAGGCCGTGTTGAAGGGTGTTTGGTGCTGGAGCACTGTGTGCTGTGTGGGACTTTTGTGGAGAACAAATAATTTAATAAACGTGTGTGGCAGTGACATCCGGTGTCTGTCTGTCTGTGCTCGGGCTGTCGATCACACTATCTATCTATCTACAGTGCTGTTGGTATGTTGTTGGTTTGACTGTTGGTATGATGTTCTTTTTCTGAAATGCTGGGTTACTTTTATGCCAGATGTAACGGGATGCACACCTTCCAAAACGTTCAACTTTTGTTTCATCAGTCCACAGAATATTTTCCCAAATGTTTTGGGGATCATATAATGGTGGTCGGTCATGAAGTGGGTTGCGCAATGAGTCTCAACTGGTCACTGCTCAAATACCAATGTTCACCCCCATCCATTCAATAAGATGAGCTAAAGCCCTCTCACTCATGATTGCACTCAACTCACCAAGGGAGACCCCCCCGAGACACCAAAAAGGGTGAGAAGCAACTGCCTTAAAGTGTTAAAAGTACTGTAGACAATATTTCATGATGTTGTTAAAATTGTTCTTTTCTTTCTTCTACTATTGATCTCTGTGAAAACAGCAAAACTACAGAAATAGAAATGTGTAGCAGGCCAATGGTATTCAAAGTTAAAAAAGAAAATATTAAATGTATCACTTCAAAACAGAAGTCTAGCAATATGCAATGTCAGACCTTTAAATGGTAAAATGGCAATTTTCTGGACTTTTCTTGATCCATTGTTTAACTGTGTGCACACACAACTCATGAATAAAAATTTTAAAAAGTTACATTTCTTTTGTTGTATAATTGACATATCACTTATCCAGTCGCTTGCTCACAACATTTTTTTTTGCTAAAATATTAAATAGTGTGGACACCAGGGGGCACTGCAGCTCCCCAAACACCCAACACAAACAGGCTTGGACACAAGTTACAAAGCAAAAGAGTTTTTTTATTGTGGGAAACTCTTCTTAAGCAAGTGTTTCCCATCACAGCCACAATTATAAGTAATACACCAGAAGAACCACAACTCTTTTCTTTCTTTGTCTGCCACTGGTCACAGCCTCCTCCACTCCTCCTCTCAAGCTTCTGCCACCTTCCACCCGACTCTGGCTCCCATAACTGTGGCATGCAGCTCCTTTTATCCATCAACCTTAAATACTTCCAGTGCTCCATACATGTGGTCCAAAAGCACTTCCAGGTGAGGCAGCAGCCCCATTAAGTAGGACTCCCCAGCCCCTGCAGAACCCCCTGGCAGCACCCATGGAACCCAAAAGGGCTGAGGTGACAAACTCCAAGTTCCATAATGCCCTGTGGGAATCCGTGGAGCTGCTGCAACCCAGGGGGGCTGCAATCTAATATTCTGGGGGAGATAGTGTCCTGTACATGTTGTCTCCCTCTGTCCTTCCATCCTGAGGGCGTCCTTCACAATAAATACTTCGAGAAAAATCAGTGAATATCATTATCTAATCAACGCTTTCAATATCAAATCAACTGAATTCACATGACAGGTCTCTAGACCAATGAATGAGGAGGAGAAGCTATTCTTCAAAAAAAGGATTTAACCAGTGGATGATGGGAAAAGGCAGATCATCAGTTCAAAAGCTCAATCCCACGTGAATTGCACTTCCTGTTTATAATGTGCCTTTATATTTCTGGAAGTAACTGTTTAGCAATATTTTAGCAATAATGCATGTGTTTAATATGTTGTCAGGATATGACTGGATAACTGATATGGGGAATATGCAACACAACCAATGTCAGATTTTATTTTTTTTCAACACATTTTTGTACAGTGTTTGCCATTATACAACATTGGTCATCATTAGCTTGTATACTGTCTTGATTTTTTTCTTTTTAACACCGTTCTTCATGAAAAAATGAGATTAAACATTTGTCTTGGTCATCACTGCAAAACACATGGGGTAAGTAGGATACAAAAAATGTAATTTTTGTGTGGAGTATTCCTTTAATCTCACTCAAAATGGGACCAGAACCTAACAATAATAATAATAGTATTAATACTAATAATAGTATCCATCTACCTAGTATCAAAATCTCTTAATCCAGTTTAGTTTTGAAGGTCAGTCAGTCATTTCCCAACCCGTTATATCCTAACACAGGGTCACAGGGCTCTGCTGCAGCCAATCCCAGCTAGCACAGGGTGCAAGGTAGGAACAAACCCCTGGCAGGACGCCAGTCAACTGCAGGGCACACATACCCACACACCAAGCACACACTAGGGACAATTTAGGATCGCCAATGACCAGAGAATACTACTACTACTACTTGTCACAATGTACATTATTTTTCATAGTTTTTATTGTTTGAAACTCACTGTTTTTAGAACCCATATACTATTCACATGATGCGAAGCATGGGTCACATGACTGTGATCGATCCACTTGTGATGTAACCATAAGTTCCAGGATAAATGGTAAGACATTTATTACTAATACTACTAGTAATAATAACACTATGGATTTATTTATTCATTGCTGAACCTGCTTAACCCAGCTCAAAGATGTGGAGGACCAAAATCCTATAATAATAACACCCACACATTAATTACTGTATAAATAATAATAATTACATTTAATTAGTGCTTTTCTCACTACTCAAACTGCTTTACATAGACAGAGGGTAACCACGTCATCCATCACTAATGTGTAGCACCCATCTTAGGTGAACAAGAGCAGCCATTATTGTGCCGTTTCGATCACTGCACATTAGGGGGAGAGAGAGCAGTAGTTATCCAATTCTAGATTGGGGATGGTTAAGGGTCTAGAATGACCAAGTCATGGTGGGCAATTTAGCCATGACATCGAGGTACACCCTACTCTTTCTGAAAGATGCCCAGGAATCTCCTAATGACCACAGAGAGTCAAAACCATGGTTTTATTTTATTTTTTTATTGAATTTATTAAAACCATATAACATTCCATACAATCAAGTCAAACTTAACAACATTAAAATCAAATCAACCCCCAGCCATGAGAAAGAGAGGAAGGCCAGCAGCCAGAGTAAAACTATTATGAGTAGTGAAGAGGGAAAGAAGTCTTTTCTCCCAATATAAATGTTTATTCTAAAATATTATTGATTAGGTCCTGCCAGGTTTTTAAAAAAGTTTTGCGCAGATCCTTAAAGTAAGAATTAGATTTTTTCCAATTTCAAATAGTATATAACATCAGTTACCCGCTGAATTAACAGAGGTGTGTTACGATTCTTTCAGTTGAGCAAGATAAGTCTACATGCTATTAGTGAAGTAAAGGCCATTGCAGTTTGCACTTTAAGCCCATCTGGAAGTCCATCAAACACAGTTTAGTGGATTAGGAGGGATTGGGACACCAAGGCTGTCTGATAGGCATTTAAAAATTTTGGTCAAGAATGATGTTAATTTGGTACTCGACTGCAACGTTTGCCGGTTGGATCTTGCCCTGGAAACATCTTGGACAATTTCAAATGAGGTAGATTTTAAGTTGAATAATTAAATGTTTTGCACATATGAAGCTTGAGTGTATTCTGTGCGTGGCTGCCTTCCACTCCGTTTCTGAAATGTTGAGTAAGAGAACCTTTTCCAACTGCACTCCGGGATCTTTAAACGGAAAAGACTTTAAAATGGTTTTATATATTTATAGAAATGCTTACTGAGTCCCCCAGACTGATCAATATCTCTTCCGGAATAAAAATAGGTGGAAGGTGAGGAAAATTGGGCAGATTTTGTTTAGCAAAGTTTCTAATTTGGAGATAGTGGAAAAATTGTGTTGATGGGAGATTCAATATAGAGTGCAATTGTTCATATGATGCAAAGACATTATTTATATATGAATCTCTAAATGATTTAATCCCAAACCTTTTCCAGATATTAAAAACTGTGTAAGTTCGAGATGATGGAAAAAGGTGGTTATCGTGTAGAGGTGCCACCGATAAAATATTCTCTAACATAGACAAGACCCTAATTTTAGATCTCATCTAAAGGATGGCGCCATTTTTACAGCACAGCGTCCTCATCACTGACCTGGGGCATTGGGATCCACACACAGACCACAGGGTAAGTGTCCCCCGATGGCCTCGCCAACACCTTTTCTGGCAGGAACACAAGCTTTTCCTAGATGGTCTCTCATTTAATTATGCTTACCTTCATGTGGATGTCCTGTTCTGAAGTGCAGGTGGTATGGCTGCTGACATCCATTTAATTTAGGTTTACTGTCCAAGTGGGTCAGAGAACAATAATAATAATATCCATCCATTATCAAAACTGCTTAATTAATTTCAGATTTGTCAGGAGCTGCAGCCTTAAAGTAATAACATTCAGTCCTCAGAGCCACTTAATCTAGTCCAGAGTTGCAAAGAAAATGGCTCCCTGGAGGGGATATCAGTCCATCACAGGACTCACATCCACCGGAGGCCAATTTAGAATGGTCAATTATCCTAGCAAACATGTCTTTGGGTTGTGGGTACATCATTTGGAAAACATCCCGTGCAAATATTGAAAGAACGTGCAGCAATTTGGTGTGGGAGTCAAAACTAGGACACTGGATATGCGAGGTGGCAGTGCTAACTGCTGCACAATTATACTATCTATATATCTATCTACCCACCCACCCCTTTGCCCTCTCAATCTAACTTTCTCTCTTTCTTTCCTAGGTGACGAAGCGGAAGCGGAAGCGGAAGCGGAAGTAGAAGCAGACAATGGCCGACAGTGAGATGAATCGCGTTGCCATCGTTGTCGAGGAACTCCAGGCACTCGACAAACAGATTCAGAAACTCCTGTCTAGACGAAGGTACCTCAGAGACTTGAAGACTCGGCTGCTGGACAAACCACACCAAACAACGAAGCGGCGTAACATCAACCCCACCTCGTGCCGCTCAAGTCCAAGGGCAAGTAAGCTTCGCCCCCGCGCCTCGTAGGAACAACGCTGATGAAGACCTCGACGGGTTTCAGCTTTGCAGGCGGGGGTTCAAGGCTAGAACACCTCCAGCGGCACAGGCGAGCATTCAAATCCAGAATCGATTCGACCCTCTCCGCGTCCCCAGTCTGCCTTCAACCCCGGGTGATATAATCGTGGTAGGTGATTCCATTGTACGAAACCTGAATATCACGTGCCCTAATCAAAAATCCTTTGTTTCTTGTTTTCCCGGTGCTCGAGTTCGAGATGTGATGAGGCGGGCGCCGACCTTCTACCAGAAGCACAAGAGGGCAATTGGATCCATCATTCTACATGCCGGCGTAAACGACATAAGGCACCGAGAGTCAGAGGTTCTCAAGGCTGACTTCGCAGCACTAGTTGAAGACACGAAGGAGAGGACCCCATCCGCAAAAATCTTCATCTCGGGTCCACTACCTCTCGTCAGACGATCGCATGAATACTACAGTCGTCTGCTGGGTTTAAACAACTGGCTGAGAGGCTTCTGCGAGAATCAAGACATCGGGTTTATAGACAACTGGGATCTTTTTTGGGAAAGGCCGTGCTTCTTCAAGCGGGATGGACTGCATCCGAATAGATTTGGCACCCGGGTCCTCTCCGAAAACATCGCTAAGGTAATTCGTCTATCTTGACTGTCTACTACTGCTAACCCCTTACGTAATGCTACTGGTTTGATAGGACATAATGGCTTAACAGAGTCTTCCGTTAAAGTGCACATCATTAATAATCTAATAACAAATCTTAATGCACGTAAAAATCTAGGCAGTGCGGCAAAACACCAATAATTTAATTGAAATTACTACTTCAGATCAACACTGCATTAAGACTATAAAAACGGATTGTAGATTACATAAAAAGTACACACAGAGCGGCGTTAACAAAAATAACTTAATTTTTGTTCCGATTACCGATAACACGCATAAAATTCAGCTCTGCCCTTCAGAAACATTAAATATGGCACTATTAAATGTTAGAGCTTTAACTAACAAGACATTTTTTATAAACGATCTTATTAGTGATAGAAACATTGATTTTATTGCGCTAAATGAAACATGGCTTAATTCCAATGGGGCGGCAGTTTTAATCGAATCTGCGCCCCGGATTACAGTTTTACTCGTGCGACCGCCAGGGAAAAAGGGGCGGTTTGGCAAACATTTACTCGAGCGATTAAAATGTAAAGATGTTAGTTTTGGTAAATTTAAGTCCTTTGAGTATCTCGCGTTGTTATTCATGGAGATTCTCACGTTCTCGTATTATCCGTGTATAGACCTCCTAAATATAACGCGTCTTTCCTTGAGGAATTCTCTGACTTAATGTCAATTTTAGTTACAAACTATGATGCACTCTTAATAGTCGGCGACTTTAACTTTCATGTCGACAATCAGTGTGACCAAAAGGTAAAGGAATTCATGAACCTCCTGGACTCTTTTGATTTGAGGCAGCTCGTAAATCAGCCTACACATAAAGCAGGTCATACGTTAGACTTAGTGATTACTAAAGGACTTAAAGTTGATATAAAGCAGGTCACTGATATCGGTCTATCAGACCATTTCCTTCTACTATTTAATATAGAAATAAAGATAGAAAACGCTCATGAGAAGCATTTTGTTAAAAAACGCTTCTTTGACTCATCAGCAGCTTTAAAGCTTACAACTATTCTAAGCAATCAGTCCGTTTATAATGCCAGCTATAATAGCGAGGATAATGTAAATAGTAAAGTGGAAAACTTTAATTCTAAAGTAAGAACTGCTGTTGACATAGTTGCACCTGAAAAGACAGTTAAAAATCCTCTAGTACTGTTATTCCATGGAAGACCCAAAGAGTGTCTGATTTAAAAAGAACATGTCGTAGAGCTGAGCGTAAATGGAGGAAAACTAAACTAACTATCCATTATGAGATATTGAAAGTTAAAATAACAGAATACAATAACACTGTCCGTCTTGAGAGGCGCTGCTATTTCTCTAATATTATAAATAACAATGCTAGTAATCCCAGAGTCTTATTTTCAACAATTGACCGTCTGTTAAACCCAGGTAACACAAAGGAATGCCCCCAGAATACTTCCAGTGAAACCTGTGAGAACATTGCTGTATTTTTCACTCAAAAAATTAATGATATTAGAGATAACATAGTATATCTCCCCAACACTGCAGAACCTCCAAAGCCCCGGTACTCCGTTATAAACAAATTAAATGCTTTCACCAGGATAGATTTACCTGAATTACATAGTATAATCTCTCAACTGAAACCTCCACCTGCGTCCTTGACCCAATACCAACCAGGTTTTTCAAAGAAATATCAGGCGTCTAATTGACAATATTCTGGACATAGTAAATTGTCATTAGATACGGGGTCTTTCCAGACTGTCTTAAGACTGCTGTAGTTAAACCCCTTCTTAAGAAACATAATCTTGACCCCTCTGCCTTTGAAAATTTTAGACCCATTTCTAACCTGCCCTTCTTAAGTAAAATTTAGAGAAGGCAGTCATTATGCAGTTAAATGACCACCTAAATAAACATGCTATTCTTGATACTTTTCAGTCAGGCTTCAGAACAAATCACAGTACAGAAACTGCACTTGTTAAAGTAGTAAATGACTTGGGTAAATGCAGACAGAGGCCATTTATCTGTTCTCATCCTCTTAGATCTGAGTGCTGCATTTGACACCATTGATCATAATATTCTTAGAAATCGCCTTAGTCAATGGGTGGGCCTCTCTGGCAGTGTCTTAAATTGGTTTGAATCCTACCTGGCAGGGAGAAAATTCTTTGTGAGTTGTGGTAATCAAATCTCAAAGACACATGATATCCGATATGGTGTTCCACAAGGCTCTATCCTGGGTCCGCTGTTATTCTCAATCTACATGCTTCCGTTAGGTCAGATTATCTCAGGTTACAACGTGAGCTACCACAGCTATGCTGATGACACACAGCTGTACTTATCTATAGCACCTGATGACTCCGACTCTTTCGATACACTAACACAATGTCTTACTGGTATTTCTGAATGGATGAATAGTAATTTTCTCAAACTAAATAAAGAGAAAACTGAAATTTTGGTAATTGGCAATAATGGATTCAGCGAGGTTATCAGAAATAAACTTAATGCACTAGGATTAAAAGTTAAGACGGAAGTAAAAAATTTAGGGGTAACCGTTGACTGTAATCTGAATTTTAAATCGCATATTCATCAGACCACTAGGACAGCATTTTTCACTTAAGAAACATAGCTAAAGTTAGACCTCTTATATCATTGAAAGATGCTGAGAAATTAATTCACGCTTTTGTTTTCAGTAGACTAGATTACTGTAACGCACTCCTCTCAGGACTACCCAAAAAAGACATAAATCATTTGCAACGAGTGCAGAATGCAGCTGCTAGAATCCTAACTGGGAAAAGAAAATCCGAACACATTTCTCCAGTTTTGATGTCACTACACTGGTTGCCTGTGTCATTCAGGATTGACTTTAAAATACTGCTTATGGTTTATAAAGCCTTAAATAATCTCGCTCCATCTTATATATCGGAATGCCTGACACGTTATATTCCAAATCGTAACCTTAGATCTTCAAATGAGTGTCTCCTTATAATTCCAAAAGCTAAACTTAAAAGAAGTGGTGAGGCGGCCTTCTGCTGCTATGCACCTAAAATCTGGAATAGCCTGCCAATAGGAATTCGCCAGGCAAATACAGTAGAGCACTTTAAAACACTGCTGAAAACACATTACTTTAACATGGCCTTTTATAACTTCACTTTAACTTAATCCTGATACTCTGTATGTTCAATTCTTCATAATAACTATTCATGGTGGCTCTAAAATCCGTACTGACCCCTACTCTCTCTTCTGTTTCTTTTTCCGGTTTCTTTGTGGTGGCGGCCTGCGCCACCACCACCTACTCAAAGCATCATGATGCTCCAACAATGATGGACTGAAAGCCAGAAGTCTACGTGACCATCATCATCAGGTCCTTCCATGAAAATATGATGATTTATGTTAGGTAGAATGCCCAGAGGGGACTGGGCGGTCTCTTGGTCTGGAACCCCTACAGATTTTATTTTTTCTCCAGCTTTGGAGTTTTTTGTTTTTCTGTCCACCCTGGCCATCGG
Organism: Polypterus senegalus; assembly: GCF_016835505.1. NCBI lineage: Eukaryota > Metazoa > Chordata > Cladistia > Polypteriformes > Polypteridae > Polypterus > Polypterus senegalus. The sequence continues at coordinate 124,020,034 of NC_053167.1, forward strand.
ACCTTACTCTTATTCTATGTTAATTAATGTTGACTTATGTTTATTTTTTATTGTGTCTTCTATTTTTCTATTCATTTTGTAAAGCACTTTGAGCTACATTTTTTTTGTATGAATATGTGCTATATAAATAAATGTTGATTGATTGATACTGCTTCTGATTATAATAATATGAATATTAAAACCAGAATTACTTGTGTGGTGTTTTCTTCGTAGTGGATAAGCTCAATATTAACTTTTTTTTTCAGATGGGCAGACATTGAGCAGATCTCTCATTGATCTTTTCAGAGACATTTCCCCTTTTGGGCACTAAGCTCCTCTGGGGCTGTATCTGTTGTAATTATCTTGTACATTCGTAGTCACACAGGGGATTTATTGAACTCTTATGCCAAATATACTGTTTATATTATCAGGTTTGTTGTCAGATTTGTGGTGTCTCGCTGTGTACTCTTCACCAACAGTGTCTTAGGGCCATGACCCTAATAAAAATGATCAGTGGCTACTGGACAGCTGAGGGTGATTGAAGATTTCAAGCAGGACAGAATTTAAAAGCCTTGTAGAGTCGGAATTGACTTGAATAAGCTAAGATGTTTAAATTATCAGTATTTGTCTTTGAATGACATGGTGCTTAGTGCCGCTGCCTCCAATCCTGGCACTATGCATGTTGAGTTTGCACGTTCACCTGCCCGTGTGGGTTTTTCTCAGCGTTGTCTGGTTTACTTCCAACATCCCAAACATATGCAGTGTGGGATTAATGGTTTCTCTGAATTAGCCCTTTGTGAATGTGAGTGTGTCTGCAATGAACTGGTGTCCTTGGCAGGGTTTCTTCTGGTCTTTTTTCTAATAACTGCAAAGAAAGGCAATGGCTTTTTATAAACCTGTAACAGATACAGCATGTAGAACGAGAGATGGATGGAAGAATTTATTTTAAACTAGTTATATAGTATGTGTTAAAGACAGGTAATAGAATACATTTTAAAATATTTGCAATCTCTTGCCCTACGTGTACCAGTATTCCTTTTGTTTAAGTGTGTTCCCATAAAGCCTGCTTCTCAGATTCTGTTATTTGGAGGCATCTTCCTTGCCCTCTGTCAACTTTTATTTTTCCAATTTTGGTTTTACGCTTTTACTCCTCCCCCTTGTGCATCGCACATTTGCACTTCCTTTTCTGATCGCATCACCATAGTCGAACTCACCAATCAGATTGCTTGGTGGGACTGGACACATAGACCTTAGTGTTTTATTATACAGGTGCATCTCAATAAATATTCTAGCCCCGACCAAGTATTGAGTGCGTACATGGACATACTTTTCAATAGGCCAACATCCATCCATCCATCCGTTTTCCAACCCGCTGAATCCAAACACAGGGTCACAGGGGTCTGCTGGAGCCAATCCCAGCTAACACAGGGCACAAGACAGGAACCAATCCTGGGCAGGGTGCCAACTTACCGCAGGACACACACAAACACTAGGTCCAATTTAGAATCTCCAATCCACCTAACCTGCATGTCTTTGGACTGTGGGAGGAAACCGGAGAGCCCTAGGCCAACATTTCTGTATTGAAAAATATTTTTTTTATTGATCTTATGTAATATTCTAATTTACTGAGATACTGAATTTTGAGTTTTGATTACCTGTAGGCCAGCGTTTCTCAACCTTTAAGTATTTTCGAGTTTTCATAACAGTTTTAATCGCGCCCCCTTACATTTTTTTGAAATGTAGATGCATATTTTATTATACCTACTTAACTTTTATCAACATTTATCTAACTCTATATTTATTGTTCTAGTATCAGAATGTAGTTTAAGTTAATTTGTTTTGGTTTCAACAGATGTTTTTTTGTATATTTTTGATTCTTGTTTTCTTTTTTCACATCTTCATGCCCCCCTTTTTGTTACTTCACGCCCCACAGGTTGAGAACCACTGCTGTAGGCCATAATCAGCAAAATGAAAAGAAATAAATGCTTGAAATATATCACTCTGTGTGTAATGAATCTATATAATATACTGTATGAGTTTCACTTTTTGAATTGAGTTACTGAAATAAATTAACTTTTCAATGATATTCTAATTTATTGAGATGTACCTGTATAGTAGATAACATTCTTTGGAAAGCACAAAACAACAAGTAGAAACACATTAGAAGAGGTGCTTTAAGAACTTGGTCATCCTTGAGCCGCCAATATGTGATATAAACAAAGCTTTTATTGCGCTCTTGTTACAGTATACAGGTCAAATCCCATATTAGCTAATACTAAAGTAATGATATTTTCAGAATAACTAATACTTTTTGTTGGCCAGGACAAACGTTCATACAGCTTCATGTTAAATGAATTTCATTTTAATGAAATATAAATTTCAGTATAACATGATTTTTTTTGCCACCAAAGACAATAAGGCGATGCAAAAAATACTTGATGTCGTGCCTACACTTTCTTGGGAACCCTAATAATTTTCGGTCTCGGTTAGAGTGAAGGCACGACATCATACAGGTAGAGTCAAATTCAGGGTCAGTACTCCACCGCATATGTAGTTGTGTCCTGTGTGGATACCATACTGTTCGAGTTTCATAGCACTTCTCAGATTGTTTCTTTGAGATAAACAAAAAAAGTGAGAAACGGCACCAGTTTATGCTGAAAGAAAAATTAACAATCCTAAAAAAATGTATTCTGGAGTGAAGAAAAATGATATCAGATATTCAGAATCGCGTCTTCATTTTCATCTAACATCTCATTTTCATTCTGTATTTTCATACCTGTATTTCTATAAAAAGGGAAGATACATCTAATGTTTTGTTTTCATTCTGTATTCATACGTGTATTTCTATTAAAAAAAAGTTACATCTAAGGTCTTGTTTTAATTGTGTATTTTCATATCTGTAGTTCTATAAAAAAAAGTTACATCTAATTTCTTGTTTTCAAATAAAATATGTTTTGCAGTTTTTTCCCTTTTTTTTCTTTTACAGGTACAGTGGAACCTCGTTTCACGACGATAATTCGTTCCAAAACTCTGGTCGTAAACCGATTTGGTCGTGAACTGAAGCAATTTCCACCATAGGATTGTATGTAAATACAATTAATCCGTTTCAGACTGTACGAACTGTATGTAAATATATATTTTTTTAGTTTTTAAGCACAAATATAGTTAACTATACAATAGAATGCACAGCGTAATAGTAAACTAAATGTAAAAACATTGAATAACACCGAGAAAACCTTGAACAACAGAGAAAACTAACACTGCAATGGTTTGCGCTATAATGCTAGGAACCGCTCACTAAAAACACTTTTTTTTTAATGAGTTTTAAGCACAGGGGAAAAAAATGAACATTTGAAAAGTTCGTAACTTAATAAAGCACCAAGAAAAGTAACATTGCCACAATGCACGCTATGAACTGATCGCTGTAAACAGAACTGAAAACTAAAACAAGTCTTTTCTCCTTATGCGTCCAGCCCTCCCTCCCTCTCTCGCTCGCTCGCTCTCTCTTTCGTGTGTGCGTGTGTCTCTTTTTCGCAAGCCTTGAGTGCCTGTGTGTGTCTCTCTCTCCTGCACCTGTGTGTCTGTGCGCCTCTCTCTCGCTCGCCTGTGTGTATGTGTCGCACTCTCTCTCTCTTGCTTGCTCACTTGCTGCACAGGAAATGCACAAGGAGAGACTGAACATGTACAAACCGAAAGGGAAACTGGCTTGTTCATATACCGAGTGTGTGGTCGTGAACCGAGGCAAGAGTTTGGCAAACTTTTTGGTCGTAAACCGATTTGTACGTGTACCGAGATGTTCGTGAACCGAGGTTCTACTGTATTGTCAAGCTTGGGTCACAGAGTTGCACAAAAGATAAGAAGGTGAATCCAAGTTTTCAAGGAAAATACAGGTGCTTTATTAGTATATAGAGAAGGCAAGCTTCATTCAAAATAGGAGCTGTTAGAGGCCATGACACAGGCGATCGTCCTGCTTTAGCTCCCATCTTCAGATAAGAACACCAGCAGCTTGGAATCACCACTGTGGCAGATGCGGTTTGGAGAAGAGAGATCAGGATAGTGTGAGGAAGAGCATTTCAAGCCTGATGTTAAATATTTTAAACATTTGAGCAACAAGCACGATACCTGGTAAGTATGATCCTGCAGAGGAAAACCAATTAATTTGCCCTCGGTTTACTGTTTACCAAATGCAGTAGAGTAGCTATGGAGCTGTCCTTGTACTGCTGCCATTAGAGATGATGACCTGGTCACAATAGTATACGTATTTTCTCCATATTTGGTATAACAAAATTTCCTTTATAACAAAATATTTTTATGTTCTCATGGGTTTCGTTATAATCGTATTCCGCCTGTATAAGAGTAAGTCACAAATAGATGACTTATAGGTAACCCCAATTGTTAAGCGTCATTAGTGCTATGCAAGTCTAATTGAGACCAAATTGTTAAGGTTATGTTACGTGACAGTATGTAACTAAAAGATACATGCTAACAGCCCATAATGTAATGTTATATGCCCAGACCCATCATTGTGGGCAGCATTGAGGGGGCTGTGCCCATCTAATTAGACTGCTAGGGCCATCCAAGAATGATTTATTTAATGAGGAAAAATATGTCCTAATATTAATATTGTAACAAACACCAAGATGGGAAGGCTGAGACATATAAATTGAATGAGAGTTTGCCTGATAAAGGGCATGTTTGTTTAACAATGAATGATACGCAGCTGTACTTTGAGGAAAATCACCTTTCTGTGATTATGGCCATGGGAAACACCTTGCAAAATTAATTTAAATGGTCATGGCTATTCCTGCACTGTTACTGCAGTCACATTTACTCTTCTAGCTTTCCCGAAAGTGACGTGCCATATACCCCTCTGTGATTCCCCAATCTCTGCCTGCCTTCTTAAACCTTCTCAGGTGTGTAAATAATATTCCAGGGTTTCATGGAATGCAGAGCTCCCCATACCTTTGTGACATTTTGCTATTACTTACCCATCCAGCACTATCTATCTTCAGTGTAATATGATAACTATTAAACTTATACACACTTGGAGATTCACAAAACATGAAATGGGTGATTTTTGTTGGATTGGTGACCTCCTTGTTAGTTTGACTCTGTTTCATACCCAGCCAGACTGCATAGTCATAGGCTCTGAGAGACTGCTTTGGAACTACAGACTGGGATATATTGCTTGGGTCACATAGTGAGAACATTGAAGAGGCTGTTGAATGCACAACTGATTACATCAACTTCTGTATGGACATTGTAGTTCCAGTAAGAACAGTATGCTGCTATGCTAACAACAAGCCACGGGTTACAAGTGACATCAAGGGCCTTTTGAACCAGAAGAAAAGGGCTTTTAAAGGTGGTGATCAGCATGAGCTCAAGTGCGTGCAGAAGGAACTCCGAGTCCAGCTCAGGGTGGCGAAAGAGCAGTACAGGAGAAAGCTGGAGCAGAAGTTGCAGAACAACAGCATGAAGGAAGTGTGGGATGGGATAAAGATTATCACTGGCTGCAGCTTGAAGCGGGGTGCTGCCATCGAGACAGACGTGGAGAGAGCAAACCAAATGAACAACTTCTTTAATATAGTAGGTTTGATCACAGTAACCCACTCTCACCTCGGAGTACTGCATCCTCCAACCATCCTTCTGCTGATACCAGCATAGGTGATACATCCCCACCCACAATTACAGCAGCCCATGTGAGCAGAGAGCTGAAAAGACTTCGTGCCAGCAAAGCAGCAGGTCCAGATGGTGTATTGCCACGACTGCTGAAGGTATGTGCGTTGGAACTGGGGAGTCCTCTACAGCGCATCTTCAACCTGAGCCTGCAACAGGGGAGAGTCCCAAGGCTTTGGAAAACATCTTCTATCACCCCTGTCCCAAAGGTATCACGTCCTAGTGAGCTGAATGACTTCCGGCCTGTTGCTCTGACGTCACATCTGATGAAGACCATGGAGCGGCTGCTGCTTCACCACCTGAGGCCACAGGTCCGTCACACCCTTGACCCTCTGCAGTTCGCATACCAGGAGAAGGTGGGAGCAGAGGATGCCATCATCTATATGCTACACTGATCCCTCTCCCACCTGGACAGAGGCAGTGGTGCTGTAAGAATTATGTTTTTGGACTTCTCTAGCGCCTTCAACACCATCCAACCTCTGCTCCTTAGAGACAAGCTGACTGAGATGGGAGTAGACTCACACCTGGTGGCATGGATTGTGGACTATCTTACAGACAGACCTCAATATGTGCGTCTTGGGAACTGCAGGTCTGACATTGTGTTCAGCAATACAGGGGCGCCGCAGGGGACTGTACTTTCTCCAGTCCTGTTCAATCTATATACATCAGACTTCCAATATGACTCAGAGTCCTGCCACGTGCAAAAGTTCGCTGATGACACTGCTATTGTGGGCTGCATCAGGTGTTGGCAGGAGGAGGAGTACAGAAAGTTAATCAAAGACTTTGTTAAATGGTGTGACTCAAACCACTTACACCTTAACACCAGCAAGACCAAGGAGCTGGTGGTGGATTTTAGGAGGCCCAGGCCCCTCATGGACCCTGTGATCATCAGAGGTGACTGTGTGCAGAGGGTGCATACCTATAAATATCTGGGAGTGCAGCTGGATGACAAATTGGACTGGACTGCCAATATTGATGCTCTATGTAAGAAAGGTCAGAGCAGACTATACTTTCTGAGAAGGTTGGCATCCTTCAACATCTGCAGTAAGATGCTGCAGATATTCTACCAGACGGTTGTGGCGAGTGCCCTCTTCTACGCGGTGGTGTGCTGGGGTGGCAGCATAAAGATGAAAGACGCCTCACGCCTGGACAAACTTGTTAAGAAGGCAGGCTCTATTGTAGGATTAAAGTTGGACAGTTTAACATCTGTGGCAGAGCGACGGGCATTAAGCAAACTCCTGTCAATTATGAAGAATCCACTGCATCCACTGAACAGTGTTATCTCCAGACAGAGGAGTAGCTTCAGTGACAGACTGAGGAGATCGTTCCTCCCCCACACTATGCGACTCTTCAATTCCACCCGGGGGAGTAAATGCGAACATTAATTTTATTTTAATTTTTTTCATTTTTATTACTATTTAATTTAATATTCTTTCTTTGTATCAGTATACTGCTGCTGGATTATGTGAATTTTCCCTTGGGATTAATAAAGTATCTATCTATCTATCTATCTATCTATCTATCTATCTATCTATCTATCTATCTATCTATCTATCTATCTATCTATCTATCTATCTATCTAGTTAAAATTGATAAATGGTAACTACACATTAAATTTGACTGGAGAATTTGCATCATATATGTAGATATTTACAAAGCAGTGTCCATCATTATAGAAACATCACATTATAGACATTAGAAAATGCCTGAAATCACCTCCTTCTACTGAATTACATGACTCTCTACCTAATATTGTACTGGAAGATGACGAATTTGTCAACATAATCTTGCAATGAAGCGGTAAGAATGGAACTTGTGCAGGCATTAGCCACAAAAAAGCGGAATCGAATCACATGTTTTATTATTGTGGATGACACTAGCATGGACAATCCTTACCAGGTTGTACTGAACAAATGCTGATTCAGCTCCACACTGGATGAGTTTTATCTTGGTCTCTTTGGGTGATTTGCTGGGTATGCACATGTACGTATCTGCCAAAGTGTTTTCTTTTGCATATACATAAGTGTGCTGTGCTTGGTGATGGTGCTATTTTAGTGTTGAATGTGTCATTAATATACTCTGTAACATTTGATCAATGTAGTATTTGATTGTCTTGATGTAGTCTTGCATTCAGCTTGCATCACTCATGGTGTTCAAAGCCTGCAATGCATGTATTGGCTGGTTGCATTTTGTTTTGGTTGCTTAGGCTTAATGCTGTTCTTCAGTTAACTCTATAGGTTGTCACATCCACATCTCTGCTCTTTATACTGTTTCTGTGCTCTCATTACCGCAGACTTGAAACCTGGCCTAGTTTGAATGGAGTTTTGGGTAATGAAGAACTGAAGCCTGAAAGCTAGGGAATCGGTCAACCAGAAGATGCGGATGGAGCAGGAGGTAGGGTTGACATAAGGTAAATAAGTGCAAATTGGCAGCACACCATCAGACCAAAAGGACTTAGGAGATCCAGCAATTGTATCCATCACTGTCCTAACATTTAAACGTGAATAGACCAAGGAATTCAGTTACTTTCTTCATCAAATCATAATAGAGCATACAGTGGATTCCAAAAGTATTCAGAGACCCTCAGTTTCTGCACACTTTATTGTTTCATAGATTTAATTTTTAATGGATAATTTTGTCATTTTTGTCCATCAGTCTACACTCAGTAACCCATAATGAAAAAGTATAAGCATGTTTTCAGAAAGGTTTACAAATGTATTAAAAATCAAAAACTGAAATCACTCATTTATATAAGTATTCAGATCCTTTACTGTGGCTCTCCAGATTTTGCTCAGGTGCATCCTGTTTGCTTTTTATTTCTCCTTCAGATGTGTCTAGAACTTGATTGGAGTCCACATCATTCAGAGAGGAACACTCCTGTGTATAAAAGGGCTCGCAATTCACAATGCAGGTCAGCACAAAAACCAAGCCATGAAGTCCAAGGAACTCTCTGTAGGACAACAAGATCAAGTTGTGGTGAGGTATACATCAGGCTAAGGTTAGTAAACCATTTCTAAATCTTGGATTGTTCCCAGGAGTATAGTGGCCTTAATAATTCTGAAACAGAAGAAGATTGGAACCACCAGGACTTTTTTTTAGAGTTTATTATCTGGCCAAACCAAGTAACCAAGCAAGAAAGGCCTTAATTCTGTAGAAATTCTTTGAGTTGGGAGAAGTTGTTAAAAAGCTGATCATCTCAGAAGCATTTGTGAGGGTAAGCCGGGACACCCACATCATGGGGGGTTGGGGGAGACAGTTTCCACTGGGTTTTGTCTCCCCCAGGACACTAGATGGCAGCCACTCTGGGTTACAGCATGGCCATGGATTCCCATGGGGGACATTGGGAAATGGACTTTGTCGACTCAGCACTGTTGGGTTCCGTGGGTACCACCATGGGGTGCTGAGGGGACTGGCAAACTCTACTTTGTCGAGCTTTTGACTTACTCAGAAATGCTTGTGAGCCACAGCTTCAGGAAGGACACTGGAATTGCTTTTCTGGTGTTACATAAAAGGAGCTGCCTGTCTCAACTCCAGGAGCCAGAGTCAGGAACAGCAAGTGGATAAAGCTTTCTGGATGGGTGGAGGAGGCAGAGAAAGAAGACAAAGATGACAGAGAGTGCATGGTGCATTGAACTGTAATAGTGGTTGTACTATAGGAGACTCTTTCCCGTAAGAGTTTCAAATGACCACACACACCATCAATTAGGTGTTTATGGTAGAGTGGCTAACTCCCACTTAGAGTTTGCCAAATGGCATCTGAAGAACTCTAAGAGCATGTGGAAAAAGATTCTCTAGTTTGATGAGACAAAAACAGAACTCTTTGGGAATAACTTCAAACACTATGTCTGCCAAAGATCAGGCACTGCTCATTATCTGCCCAATGCCATCCCTATGGTGAAGCACTTTAGTGGCCATCATTCTATGGAGGTTCTTTTCAGCAGCAGATATCTGCAGCAGCAGAATAAATGGAATCAAATACAGAGAGTTATGTGAAGAAGGCATGCAACATCAGACTAGGGTGACAGTTCAACTTTTCAACATGACAATGACCTGAAGCACAGACCCAAAAAAATGCTGGGGTGGTTTCAGGATAAGTCTCTGACTGCCCTTCAGGGGCCCAGATGAGCCCAGACTTAAACCCCATAGAACATCTGTGGAGAGACATGAAGTTGGCCGTTAGCAGACGTTTCCCTTCAAGTCTAATGGTGCTTGAGAGGCTCTGCCAGGAAGAATGGAGTAATCTGCTCAAATCCAGGTTACTTACACCAAAAAGACTCAAAGCTGGAATTGCTGCCAAAGGAGATTCTTCAAAGTGCCAAGCTAAGGGTCTGAATACTTATAAGAGAGAATGAGAAATTTCATGTTTTGATTTTTAATACATTTACCAACCTTTCTGAAAACATGTTTTCATTTTGGTATTATGGGTTATTGAGTGTAGTCTAATGAGCAACAATGGCAAATGTATTGTTTTAAAATTAAAATCTATAACACATTAACTCTAGAATTACCAGAGCCTACGAAAAAGCTCATAGATCCGTCCCACCTTAAATCGCTTCGCACCTCTCCATCAGTGTCTTATTTGTCCTGTAAATGTGTTGATAAGCAGCAAAAAGCAAGCAGCCTGCTATCACATCCCCCACCGGCACACAGTTTTCTCAGCTCAAGTCTGTTTATCTGCGTGTCAGTTGCTTGGAGTTGTATAGAGTGAGAAGTCAAGCAAAATGACACCTTTTATAAATACTGTATCGTTATTTGGAACACATGCATTTCATGTGTGTTCGTGTCTACAACAATCTATGTACAGTAAAAACATTGAATTGAATTAAAAAAAAACAAAGCTAACCTTTACGAGTATCATACATTTACACCGGCTGTTACAGACTGAAATCAAATGTATGTTTTTATTCTAAAATAGTAAGAATAACAGCAGCTCACTTCTCAAAATGGACTCGCCAGGGATCAAACCCATGAAGTTTTGATCACCAGTCAACAGTTGCTACCGTTGTGCCACCAACACGGTCGTAGTAAATGTGTATCAATGTCGCACCCTAACGCGGGATCTTTTTCTGCAGTTATATTCTTGAATAGAAGCGCACTTGTTCTGTTATATTTGTACCTTTTGTGAAAGTGTTTATTTGATATTTGGAAATCAGGCTTCACACATTATACACTTCATGTCTACATTTTGTCATTTATTACTAAAACATGAAAAAGGTTTCTGTTTTAACGATGTGTTTACTGTACATAGATTGTTGTAGACACGGAATACGTATGAAAGGCATGTGTTCCAAATAACGATATAGTATTTATAAAAGGTGTGATTTTGCTTGACTTCTCACTCTATACATTTCCAAGCAACTAACACGCAGGTAAACAGACTTGAGCTGAGAAAACTGTGCGCCAGTGGAGGATGTGATAGCAGGCTGCTTGCTGTTTGCTGCTTATCAACACATTTACAGGACAAAAGACGCTGATGGAGAGGTGCGAAGCGATTTAAGGTGGGACGGATCTACAAGTTTTTTCGTAGGCTCTGGTAATTCTAGTGTTAATGTGTTAGAAAGTAAAGCCAAACTTTCTCAACCCACTCTATTAGGAGGGTATGAAATATCTACAATAGACTGGAAACAAGCTGACCTGCATGTAAAAATTTCACTCTTCTCAGTACTACATCCACTAAATGCAAATTTAATGATCATCAGGAATTGGCCTGGATTAAGAAATTGTTTGAAATGAAAATTAGAAGACCCTATGGACTGACTTTCTTCTGTTATATATGAATGATTTTTTTTTAATTGTCTATGTTGATCCTTTTCATTTCTAATTACTACACCATGGCCCATGCACACATCTATTCATATGCTTATATCTGAGTAAAAAAATGTGCCTTTCATGAGGAGCTGGAATACTCAAGCACCCTTGAGAAACATGGAGTTACCAGTCCACCTTGTTTTTAGACTGAAGAGGAAAACCCACTGGCATGTAAACTGGCAGAGCCTCTCAGCCCGTACCAGCAAAGCCCGGTCCTGCTAGGTGACAGGAGAAATTTAAGATGTGTGAACTGAAGGTACCAAGCTCTGTGATGTATTCTCTGTCACTGTGCTGCACATCTTTACTTTCTCCTGTCACCTGGCAGGATCGGGTATTGCTGGTACAGGCTGAAAGGCTCTGCCAGTTTAAATGCCACAAAAGATCTGTCAAAGACCTCAAGTGGCTAAAACCTTACCTTGTCAGTGCCATATCTATACAAATTGTGATGCCCCAATGGACTGAGAGGACGTACTGCACATCTGTGATTTCATTTCACTCATAAACTCATAAAACATTATTGTTGATGCATGTCCTAGGAAGGAAGTTTTATGAGTAGGTGCTGTAAGCTGTAAAGCAATTCCCTTTCCTTTTTAGCAGTCCAGGCTGTATGTCCTATATGCTAATTCAGAAACCGAAAGCCAATGAACTATATCTGCAAGGTAAATCATGCAGCATTTTTTATCTCATTGTCATTACATTGTGGCAGATGTATAATGATCCATTATAATGATAAATTTGTTTCTGTATTTCATTGCCATTATGAAAGCATTGTGCAAGATGGTATGCTTAAGTTTTGATGTTAGTTTGAGATGAATGCAACAAAGCTTAGCAATTCCACTCTTACTTAATAAAAAAGTAAGCTTACCCAAGCCTGTCAGACCTGAATGAGCACCCCACCGTTTCATTGGACGTATTATTACCTTGAAAGCTCCACATGTCATCATAAAACCCGGCATCTGATTTCTTGCTTTCTTTTTTTTTTATATTTGAAATGGAAACCCTTCTTAGAAGCACTTGACATTTCATTTTCCACCGACTATTGTATCATTTGGATTCAAAGTGCAGTTTTAAAACATTGAAATGTTGACAAATGGTGGCTCAATTTTCTTTGCTACAGCAACAAAGCAGACAAATCAGATTTTTAAACAAAGAAAAGTCATAATACTTTGGTTTGTGCCACTATGGCATACTGTATATTTTCAATTAAAATTTGTAAATGAAATGTATTAATTGTTGAGGTGGCCAACACTGATGTCTTGTGGAATCAGAATTCTAGAGTCAATCCTTATGCTCAGTCGCTGTCTGTGTGGATTGTCCCCTCCATATCCTCGAAAACATTGGTGTCGGGCTACTGTAAATGGTGCTTTGTTGGGCTGAATAACAGACCTGTTCCACACAGCCTCTGACTGGCAGCTGCAGGCTGACTTGGGAAAGCAGCTAAAGTTCCTGCAGCAAATTGTAACTACATCACTCCGGCCAGACATGATCATTACCTCTGAGGCCTCAAAACAGCTGATCATGCTGGAACTGACAGTGCCCTGGGAAGAGCATATCAAGGAAGCTTGACAGCAAACGTGCCAAGTACCAGGAGCTGGTGGAGGAGTGCAAGGACAGAAGCTGGAGGGTACTCTATGAGCCCATAGAAATTGGCTGCAGAGGATTTGCGGGACGCTCACTCTGCAGAGTCGTCACACGGCTGGGCATAACAGGAGCGGCCAAAAAGAAGGCCATTAAATCCACAAGTGAAGCCGCAGAGAAAGCCTCAAGGTGGCTTTGGATAAAGACGTCTGATCCGTGGATCGCTACTGGGATGCATGTTGGGGAGTGATAAACCCCAGCTGGGTCTCCTGAGCGAGGGTGTATGATGTTGCGAGACCCGAAACACCCAATGATCTCAGGATACATCACTGATGATGCATCCCAGTGCATCCAGGTGATGTTTCTTATATAACCACACCACTCAGTTAAACAAAGTAAAGGCAAATTCATACTTTTTGGACAATAAAGTTAAATTATCAAATGAAAAATAACTTTAAGAAAGAAAATTAACAATGCCAGAATAACATTATGATAAATATTGCTCCACAAAAGAAAAAAAAAACACAGCTGAAATAAGATCCCTATCTAGCTATTTGTGGCCGAAATAAGGCTCTGCAGGTCCCACAGGAAGTATTAGGGATTCAACCCGGTCATCCCCATTTAATATAGTCCAACAAATGAAACAGAAAAGACCACTATGTACACCTCTGCAATTAATAATAATCGAAACAAATAAGCCAATCCTTTCTCATAAACATCCGTCAAGGTTTCTATTTCCTGTAGGGGGCGATAGCTCCCTAGTTGGAATAAGTTCTTTTGTAATTGCGGCGTTTTAAGTAACCAAAAACTATATAGATATAATATTAAAAGGTGATACCTCTCCCATAGTGATACGGCGGTAAGGAATCACATAAGAGAAAATAACTTAGCTTTCTTTAATGATGATTTACGTGGTATTACAGACGAAGGAAGCCAAATGGCATGACAATTACCAAGGTGGGATCTTGATGTATACAGTCTGCCATTTTTCATCTCAGCGCTGGAAGGATTCTCAGGACAGATGACGTAATCACCCATCCGTCCATCAGCTTCGAGGTATTTGGCTGCTGTCCAAGTCTTTTATGCTGTTTTCTCCACATCCAGGCCCTTACTTAGGTTCCAAACAAGGCAAGGAGAGGATTCAATTTCATCTCTAACATACAGAAATAGTACAATACCCATTTTTGTAGTTGTCCCCTTCTCTCTTCAAATGCTTGCTTAGCAGTTCTAAATGCTGAAAGCTCCTATGTGCTAACTTTGGCCTGGCCTGTACATTTGAGTAGATTTATAAAATAATTTTTGTACAAAGCACAGTGACATTAAACTTATATTCTGATTACAGTTTTCCAAGCCCCGTCCATTGGCTCAGTTGAGTTACAACTGACCACTACTCTCCAAAAGTGGTGGGCTTTACAGGCGGGAGACCTGGAAGGGTGGAGTCAATTGCCCTCATTGGACATCTTCTCGCCTCTGGGAAAGGAAAAGAAGGGGAGAAGGTTAATGCGAGCACCCCCTCTTGGCCTGGGATGGTATTATCTGTTTTACACTAGCCTGGAGGGTGAGCCACAGGTGCACATCCGTGGCGTATTATGAGTAGTTAAAACACTGTTATTTATTAAAACTATATAAATAATTCAGAAGTTGGAAAGGAACTGATTTTTTATATAACAAGACAACCAAAAGTGACACTTATCTTAAAGATTTTAATTTCATACTTAGAATACACAGGAAGAAAATGCAGCTCTTTCTCAAACATTATACCACTAAGAGGCTGTTTTAGCAGTTCTTCTCTTTCTTTGTGCACCATAGTCAGTAAAAATGGTGTGATCCCTGCTATATACCCCATGGCACTGATTTATAAGCCCTACATGAAAAAGGGTTAACTTTCTATCTCCATTCTTTTACTTAGGGCAGCTGCACCTTCATGTGGGCTTAATTAGTTAAAACACCTTTAAGTTGCAGGTTGATAACATCCATTTTTACCATAAAAGTGTGTATATAATGCAGTTGTGTGGTAATTTATATTGTAACGTAAATACTGTTAGTTCAGTCAATGCTGATTGAGTAGCCCTTATGGAATTTCTTTCCTCTTCCATTTGTTTTCAGATAGGTGACGTTGTGTGTGTGTGTGTGTGTTTCACAATGAGCGGTTTGCATGTGTGCGCAAGCCTTCCCCAGGGATCCGAGCGGCTATCAGTTGAGTAAAAGAGGAAAATGTACAAAATAGGCAATCTAAAGTAAAGATAAAATTGAAACAGTAAACAAATCTGTGGTTGAAGTCATGCTGAATGTTTCTCCGTTTTAAGATATACATGTTCACAAATTCGCCAATGCTTTTCAATAGGAGATTTAGAAATTTTTAAACTTTGTACAGTGCAATCTGTTCAAGATATCTCAATGAAAACTGAACTGTCTCAACAAATTTCCATGAAGAATGTGTGCCAGATTTCAAAAAATTTGATCCACTGCTGGCTTTGTCATTTCATATGGACAGAGAGACTCGTAAATCATAGGTTGCATTTATACATCCATGCATCTGTCCATTTTCTGCCACTTATGTGTTGTGAAGACGGGGGCTGAACGCACCCCTAGAAGACGTGGTCGCGCCACCGAAAACCCTCTTAAACGGAGATACAATGGGAACAAATACAGTCTTTTTTACCTCCTCTTTGCTCCATTAGCTGCTGGGTTGCTGCTACTGCTGTGTCGCATGATCTGCATCTCACGCAGCGCTTCAAACATTTAAAAGCCTGTACAGCAGCTGTCCTTTTGTCTTTTTTGCCTTGTCTCTCTTCTCCCCCAGTCATCCTCTGCTTTATTATGCTCTATATGAATAAAGTTTATGTGTCTTGAAAACCCTGGATGAATCTGTGCAACTGTGTGACCCCAGCCTGATAATGTGGGTCCGAGTTGCGGAGGCTGTTATGTGGACGTTGTGCCAGTCTGTCGTGAAGAAGAGCAAAGCTCTCAGTTTACTGCTCCTATCCTCATCTATTACTAGATCACATACACAAGCAGCAGGAATGAGTTTTCTTCACAGGGTGTCTGGGACTCACAGATAAGGTGAGAAGTGCAAATATTCAGAAGGAGCTCATAGAAAGAAAGAAGCCAATGGAGATAGTTCAGGCATCTTATAATAATACCTCATGGATGAGGGAGGTGTTTCTGGCATGTCCAGCTGGCAGGAGACCATGGAGCAGACCCAGGATACTCTGGAGAGATTATATCTTTTGACTGGTATTTCACTGGAGAAGACGGGGAGGTCGAAGGCAAAGGGGACATCTGGTCATCATCACTTGGACTGCTGCCCCTGCAGCACAAATCCATGTATACAGAAACCCTTTCAAAAACAGAAAAAACATGGAAAATAGACATGGATAAATAACAGAGATTTTTTTACCATTCTTATTTTATATATTAAAGGCAGTTTTGGAGTTAGTTGTTTTTCGACTACCTTTTATGCTTTTCCTCATTTTAAAAAAGCAATTAGCAGCCATTTTAGAATTTTCTTTCCAAAATATAGTTTTGCAATTGAGGATTTTGGGTTATGGATTCCGTATTTTTGGCTTTGGTATTTACTCTTTATTTACTGTATATACTCACATATAAGTCAGGTCTTGAAACCTGAAAAATCGATCAGAAAATGAGACCACAACTTATACGCCCGTTCAAAAATGCAACACTTAAGTTTTTTTTTTACATCTTCTTGCCTCCTCCAATCTTGCATCAGTTTCTGAGACACATCAAATTTTGTTGCAGCAGCACACTTTCGCCACTTCAATGACTTTTAATTTAAAGCCAGCTTCATATTTTCTTCTGATCGAATGCTCCATCATAGATAAAGAATGCTCTTATGATAAAGTTGTATGAGGGCGTGAGATACACAAAACACAAATCAGTGCAAACGCTTCAGAATAGTTCTGGTACTACCGTGTGGTCACGTAGGTACAATAGAGAGACAGAGAGAGAGAAGTTAGGAGCACACGCTGATACAGCACATTGCCGCACACATATAGAAAAAAAAGACTGTGTGCTCCGTGGTTACTCTTTCAGGTGGGCGTTAGCACATCATAATTCCTTGGGCCAATAGAGTGAGTTTTCCGCATTCGACTTATACGACCAACATTATAAAATACCGGAAATTATACTGTAAACTCAAGTCTCGACTTATCCGCGGGAGAACTTATCCGCAAGTATATACGGTATTTCATTTATTCTTATTGCTTTCTGATTTTTTTTTTCTTTGTTCTTTGAGTTCTTTTTGTCTTTCTAATTAATTTTTATGTAATGTTTTTGCTTTAAGGGT
Organism: Polypterus senegalus; assembly: GCF_016835505.1. Taxonomy (NCBI): domain Eukaryota; kingdom Metazoa; phylum Chordata; class Cladistia; order Polypteriformes; family Polypteridae; genus Polypterus; species Polypterus senegalus. Next base: position 124,037,381 of record NC_053167.1, read on the forward strand.
TTTTTTCTGTTTAAGTCATTCATTATTTAATTTAGTATTATCTGCTCTTTTGAATCTTGTATGTTTTGTTTATTCTGTATTGGATGATTGAATTAAACGCCAAACTCATTCCGGAAAGGTTTTTTGGCAGTCCTGGGTGAGTCACTCGATCATTAAGCATAAGAAGTCCTTCCAAGATGGAGAGATGATAAAAGTTGCCTTCACTGAGGCAGATGGCTAGGGAGAAATTCCTGCTGAAGTTTCAAGACCCCTGGCCGGAAAAAAAGGAGTTTCTTCTTGTCATTAAACATGCAGAATACATCAAATTAATAACAATCAATGGCCGCTAGACTTGGCTTTTTTTTTTTCAATCTGACCAACATGTTGAATGAGCCTAATTTACAGCTGCAAGGAAAAGAGAAAACCATGGTCAATATGATTAGCTCAGTTAATGCTTTCAAATGAAAAATGCCACATCTGTCCTCAAAGCTGCAGCACCTTGATTTGGGGGACATCCAAAACCTTGCGTTAGAGCTGGAGACGCAATGGAAGGCGTGTGCGCAACTTGACAGCATATGCTACAGAGCAGATTGAAAATTGAATGTCAGACTTTAATGGAAAAAAAGCAATGATTCAAGTGTTGCCCAATATAGCAGAGTAAGAGTAACGTTTCTTCTTCACAAATGTACTCAAGTAAAAGTAAAAAGTATGGTACAGTAAAACTACTCTTAGAAGTAAATGTAATGGAGTAAATGCAATTCGTTACTACCCACCTCTGATACTCTCTCTCTCTCTCTCTCTCTCTCTCTCTCTCTATATATATATATATATATATATATATATATATATATATATATACATACATATACAGGTATATATATATATATATATATATATATATATAAAGCATTTTTAATGTAGGTAGATCATTTTGACCTGGTCATTTTAAAAGTAGCTCGCAAGCCGAAAAAGTGTGGGCACCCCTGCTCTACTGGACTGATTTATTATGGAATCTGCACCTTAACACTAGAATTACCAGAGCCTACGAAAAAACTCGTAAATCCGTCCCACCTTAAATCGCTTCTTAAAATCGTTCAAAGCTCTCCACCAGCGTCTTTTGTCATCTGTGAATTTCCCCTTGGGATTAATAAAGTATCTATTTATCTATCTATCTATCTAAATGTGCTGATAAAATCAGGCTGCAAGCAGCCGGCTATTCCATCCCCCCACCGACTTAGAACGTGCACAAACTTCTCTCAGCTCATGCCTTGACTGATTTTCTGAGTCAAGTGGAGTTTTAGAGTCGAAATAATAGATCGTTGTTTGGAACACACGCATTTCATGTCTGTTCCGTTTCTACAGTAATCTGTGTAAACACATTGTTAAAACAGAAACGTTTTTTATATTCTACTAGTAGATAACAAAATTTAGGCATAAACTCTATAATGTATGAAGCCTGAAGTATCAAAGAAATACTTTCACAAAAGATACAAATCTAACACAACAATTGTGCTTTTATTCAAAAATATAACTGCAGAAACAAAAAGCTGCCTTAACATACGACATTGACACCAGTTTATTATGACTGCCTCTGTGGTGCAATAGAATCAGCCGCCGACTGGGAATCAAAAGGTCGTGAGTTTGATCCTACACCTCTCCGTTTTGAGAAGTAAACTGCTCTTAGTCTTACTATTTTAGAGTAAAAACATACATTTGATTTTAATTTGTAACAGCCGGTGTAATTTATGATACTTGTAAAGTTTAGCTTTGTTTTTTTTTTTTTTAGTCAGTTTTATTATCTCAGCCATGTTCACGAGCCCAAACACACCCCACCCCTGCGTCTGACACTGCTGTTTTCACATAGACGCGCTGTAACAGAGGTAAACTCAGCTCCCTTCTACATCGGAGCAAGAATGCACATACCATTACTTGCATACTAAAGTGTCAGCAGGCACTTTTCGTGGCATTACACACATTTTTGAGCATGCCCTCTGCACACTACTTGTGACTTTAGGCTTTAGGAAGTAAGTAAATAAATAAAGGTAAATCGTGTCATAAAATGATTTCTTCAAAATGTTGAATGTTATTTATTTGGCACGGACATGCTCAAAAAATACATGTGTAATGTTGTGTTAGATTTGTACCTTTTGTGAAAGTATTTCTTTGATACTTCAGGCTTCATTTATTATATAGTTTATGCCTACATTTTGTCATCTACTGGTAGAATATAAAAAACGTTTCTGTTTTAACAATGTGTTTACACAGATTACTGTAGAAACGAAACAGACATGAAATGCGTGTGTTCTAAACAACGATCTATTATTTCCACTCTAAAACTCCACTTCACTCCCAGAAAATCAATCAAGACATGAGCTGGGAGAAGTTTGTGCACGTTCTGCAGCTGTGGGGGGATGAAATAGCCGGCTGCTTGCACCCTGATTTTTATCAGCACATTTAGATGACAAAAGACGCTGGTGGAGTGCTGTGAACGATTTTAAGAAGCGATTTAAGGTGGGACAGAATTATGAGTTTTTTTGTAGGCTCTGGTAATTCTAGTGTTAATATTGTTATGAATTTGTGAGTACTTCAGTTCAAAGTCTCACAATCAGTAACCAAAAGACCCACAAGGAGAACGAGCTGTCAACCTTTGGGCTGTGAACATAAAAGGGCAGATAAAAATTTGCTATAAAATAGAAATATTTGTTCCAAAAAGGCTGCTTCTGTTAATGATACCTTCAGGGAATGCAAAAAGCACAGCAGGAATTGCCTGAAATAGGCAATCACTAAGCAAAGTCCCAAAAACACAATGCAGGAGAGAGATAAAAAAACAGAGCAAAATGGTCAAGAAAGCCAAGAAACCAATACAATACAATACAATACAGTTTATTTTTGTATAGCCCAAAATCACACAGGAAGTGCCGCAATGGGCTTTAACAGGCCCTGCCTTTTGACAGCCCCCCAGCCTTGACTCTCTGAGAAGACAAGGAAAAACTCCCAATAAAACCTTGTAGGGAAAAATGGAAGAAACCTCGGGAAAGGCAGTTCAAAGAGAGACCCCTTTCAAGGTAGGTTGGGCGTGCAGTGGGTGTCAAAAGTAGGGGGTCAATACAATACAATATACAGAACAGAACAATTCCTTAAGACAGCATAATAATAAAAATTTTAGAAGTACGGTTTAACAGTAGATGATATGACATAATTAGGTTTGGATATTTTTAGAGTCCTGGAGACCTCATCCATCTAGCTGCCTCCCATTCGACCATGCCACGGCTGAAACGTTGCTCCGATGAAAGGACCCCTCTTTCCCATGATTCCTGTGATCCTCCATCATGGATGACTTTACCAAGGAGGATTTTGAAATCTGCCCTGAACTTAACTGGGAGCCAATGTAAAGATTTAAGAACTGGGGTTATGTGTTCATATTTTCTTGTTCTTGTAATAATTCTTGCAGCGGCATTTTGGATTAACTGGAGGCTGTATAGAGAACAGTTTGAACAGCTAGTGAACACCGCATTGCAGTAGTCAATCCTACTAGAGATAAATGCATGAATTAATTTCTCACAATCCTGTTTATTTAGAAAGCGCCTTAATTTCCTAACATTTATAATGTTATAATGTTATAACTTTATAATGTGAGCTTTAAATGACATGCTAGAGTCAAAGATAACTCCTAGATTGCGGGCTGATTCAGTAAAATTAATTGGGATTCCAACTGAGTTAAATGACGACAAAATATTGCTGTGATCAGTGTCATTCCCTCCAACAATTAACATCTCTGTTTTATCTGTATTTAAAGACAAGTAGTTCTCATTCATCCATTCCTTTAATTCACTAACACAACTAATTAAAGACAACATCGGAGAAACTTCATTTGATTTAAATGAAAGGTATAACTGGGTGTCATCTGCATATGAGTGAAAATTAACATTATGTTTCCTAATGAGAGATCCCAGTGGAAGCATGTAAAGTGAAAACAGTAAAGGTCCCAGTACTGAGCCCTGCGGGACACCATATTGAACTTCTGTGTATAATGATGGAGTACTGTCTGCACATTTCTGTACATACTGGAATCGATTTGATAAATAAGAACTGAACCAAGCGAGCACGGGGCCTGTAAGCCCAATATCGTTTTCTAGCCTGTGCAGTAAAATAGAATGGTCAATGGTGTCAAATGCTGCACTTAAGTCCAACAACATAATTATAGGGGAATTTCCTTCATCAGAGGATATCAGAATGTCATTTACAACCTGTGTTAGTGCCGTTTCTGTACTATGACCAGTGCGAAAGCCAGACTGGAATTTCTCAAATAAATTGTAACGCATAAGGTGTGACTGAAACTGACTGGCGACTACTTTCTCTAGTATTTTAGAGAGAAATGGTAAATTTGAAATAGGCCTATAGTTATTTAGTATGTGTGGGTCTAGGTCTGACTTTTTAAGTAAAGTTTTAATGACTGACACTTTTAGTGCATCAGGTACGGTGCCATGCAGTAATGAACTATTGATAACGGTTAGAATAGGCGCTGCAAGAACATCCATTGCACTTATTACTAATTTTGTTGGAACTGGATCTAGGGAACAAGTAGTGGGCTTCATTTTAGTAATTAAAGTTAAGACTTCCTGGTGAGTTACAGGATTAAAATTACTAAAGTGCTGAATGCAATGTGCGACAGGGTCTGCTAAGCTAGTATTTGGTTTGTACTGTGATGCTGAGAACTGAGATCTTATATTTTTAATTTTCTCATTGAAGAAGTTCATAAAGTCTGTACTGCTAATATCTGATGGTATTTTGCACTGTTGATCTGAATTCCCATTTGTTAATTTAGCCACTGTTCTAAACAGTACCCGAGGATTTTTATTATTGCTATCTATTAATGTAGAATAGTACTCTGAGCGAGCTTTAAAGAGGGCTTTTTTATATTTATTTACACTCTCTGTCCATGCAATTTGAAAGACATGTAGCTTTGTTGTTCTCCATCTGCGCTCCAGTTTTCGACACTCTAATTTAAGAGCTCGAGTATTTTCATTAAACCAGGGAGAGTTTCTATGTGCTTTGATCACTTTTGTTTTTAGGGGAGCCACTGTGTCCAGAGCATCTCTCAAGGTCACATTATAATGTGATATTAGCTGATCTAAATTGTTTTCCACGTTTACATTTGATGTTAACTGATCTAAATGGTTTTCCACAATTACACTCGACTTACTCAAGGTATCTATAAATTTTGAAGCAGAATTACAATCTAAATGTTGCACTGTCTTTTTTTTAATCTGCGAGTGCGCTGGCATGGGCAGAACTAAATCAAACGTAATTAAGAAGTGATCGGAAATAACTACATTTAATGGAGTAATATTTAAATTTTGAATTTCAACTTTGTAAGTTATAATTAAATCTAATGTATGGTTATGATTATGAGTTGGACCTTTGACAATCTGACAAAATCCTACTGAATTTAACAAATAAGTAAAACATTTGCTAAAAGTGTCAGTTTCCACATCGATGTGTACATTAAAATCCCCATCAGAACTACGTGATCATAATTTATAGCCAAATCAGACAGAAGGTTGCTAAATTCAGTCATGAACAATAATAAACAATAATCATAGGAGAACTCATCAAAGCCATCAAAAATTAGATTTTGATGTCCTAGACCTGTCCTCTGGGTGGTGTGTGCTGAATTAGAGCCTAAATTACAGAGACCATCACGCAGAAGTCACACAGACACTGTTCTGTTACAGGTTTAAACACTTGTGGGGTATATGGCGACAGGCACTTGTCAACTGCCTGATTGGTCAGGAGTCTTGCAGTCATCCCTGAGCTGTGTCATGCCATCATTATGAGATGGTATAATTAAGATGCTACCCAGATATATGAAAAATCCTTATGGTCAGGTTAAGAAGGCCGAGATCAAAAGGCAATTTGAAAGAATTGCTGATTTTTCTAATGTACAGTACTTGGTGCAATTGACTACATACATGTTGTGATAAAGGTGCAATACCAGAATGAATGTTATAAACAGAAAACACTTTCATTCAACTATTATAAAACTAATATGTAATGCTCATATGTGTCTGACTAATGCTGTTGTGAAGTAGCCCAGCTCAACCTATGGTTTCCTTATATTATCAAATGGTAGTGTGGGAAACAGACTTTAGGCTCATGCTGTGTGTGATGGTTGGCTTCTTGGCAAGTAATCCTAATTAATAATGGCAGATAGGTTAACAACACTGTAGGCATATGGTACCTAGTGGCATAGGTTGTATTCCTAATTAATAGGATTGCTATTAAGTTCTTTTCATTACAGACACCTTGTAAACTCGTTTTTTCAGTTGATAGTGGGTACACTTTAAGACAGGGGATACGATGAAAGGCACTCCCACACACATTCAGTGATAGGACCCGTATACATGCGCTAGATTATTCAAGAGAAAATGTAAAAATTCTGTGAATTGGTCAATAGCTGGATGAAATGATCAACTGTGCCACTACGTATCCTATGCCGACAGTCTTGTTAATCTATTTGCCAAGTGGCATTGTGCTGACTTGATTGAGATGCTTATTTCTCACATTTATTCAGCAGGTGTGTGCATGACTGCTGTCATCAAGACGATGATCATTGTGTTTCTCTGCATTAATGGACATGTCAATAAAATGTTTTCTCATGAATACACTGTTAATCAGTGTCATTACACTGACGTGCTGAACCATCTGTGGGAAAGCATCAGGAAAAGACGCCCAGAGCAGTGGCATAGGCAAGGTTGCATTTTGCACTTGTTTTCAGTCAAAGAGTTTTTCACCAAAAACAATTGGGTTGTTGCATTCCATCCACTAAATTCGCCAGATCTTGCTCCCTGTACCATCATTCTGTTTCTGAAATTAAAAGTGAAACTGAAAGGAAGACAATTTGGTACTATATTAGAAATCTAGGAAACATCACAGGAGGCTGTAGACACGGTAACAGCAAATAAGTAAAGGAAATGTTTCTAAGAATGGAAGAATTTCCAGAACAAATGTAGTTCATCACAAGGGGTGTATTTTTCAGGTGATTAAAACGGTGTTTCTGAAAGTTGCATAATAAAGTTTTTTTTCTTTTTTAATTTAATTTGTATATTATAGACAAGATAAGAAAAGATAAACCAAGGCAAGACAAGATATGTTAAGGCAAGATAAGGTAAGATAGGATAAGATAAGGTAAGGCAAGCCAAGGTAGGGAAAGCTAAGATAAAAACAATGAAAAATAAGATAACACAAGGCAAGACAAGCCAAGATTAGATAAGATAAGACAAGGAAAGTTGAGGCAGCGAAAGACAAGGCAAGACTGGACAGGATAAGATATGGCAAGATAAGAGAAGAAAAATATATTAAGATAAGCTAAACTAAGGTAAAATAGAATAAGATTAGACAAAACATGACATGATAGGATAAGAAAAGATAGAAAATAAGAGTGGGCAAGGCAAGAAAAGGTGCGAAAGATAAGGCAGGACTAGCTAAGATAAGACAGCGAAAGATGCACAAAGGAAAAGGGTGAGACAAGATAAGGAAACGTAAGAAAAGGTAAGATAAGATACGATAAGATAATATAAAGATGAGGCGCAACAAGAAAATGTAAGACAAGGCACATTACGGCAATGCAAAGACAGGCTAAGATAAGATAAGGTAAGACAAGATAAACAATTAAGGTTGGGCAAGACAAGATGAGACAAAACAAGATAAGGCAGGATTAGCTAAGAAAAGATACTATGAGATAAGATCAGATAAGATAAGACATGCTTCACCAAGACAAGAGAAGATAAGGCAGGGAAAGATAAGGTAGAAAAGGGCAAGAAGAGAAGATAAGATAGGAAAGATATGGTCGGATAAGATAAGATAAGATGAGATAAGGTGCCTTTCTTGTCATTGTATCACTGAGGACAGCAATCAACAAGATTACTATGGCATTTCCTGGGTTTCCCTTAGATAAGTATATTTTAACTAAGTCAATCAATTCAGTTTAAAAATATATTGTACATAGATTATATTACAGTACTGTAAACAAGAAAGGTTAATTAGCACAATAAAGTATTCAGCAGTTTAACAGCACTGGGAACAAAGCTGTTTTTCAATTGTGTTGTGCATGCATGGATAGTCCTGTATCATTTTCCAGAAGGAAGCAGTGCAAATAAATCATGTGCTAGGTGGTTGGGGTCTCCAGTGTAGTTTGAGGCCTTGCATTGACACCTGGACAGATAAATGTCCTCAACTGCCAGCAGCTGTGTGCCAATGATGTTTTGGGATTTCCTGTGTGTAGCCCAATAGAAGTAGTCTGTGATGTTCACCCCCAAGATTTGAAACTGGAGACCGACTACCCAGGTTCATCCTTTATGAGTATTGGGCTAGGGACAGCATTCTTTCTCTTCCTGATGTCCACCACAATTTTTACAGTCTTCTATGTGTTAAGGATGTGAATGTTTACAGAGCACCAGGTCATCAGGTTCCTCACCTCATCACTGTATGCTGTCTCGACTATTGTGTCGTCTGTGATCTTCACAATGATGTTTGATGAAGGGTAGGCAGGCAGTCAGGGGGTCATAGAGTAAATGGTTCAGTAAGCATTCCTGTGGGACACCAGTGTTCAGGGTGAGAGTGGATGATGTATACTTTTCTACCCTGAGATTATGGGGGTGGTTGGTTAGGAAATCCAGTGTCTAACTGCAGATTGTAGGGCTCAATCCCAGGCTTTTAAGTTTGGGTACCAGTGCATTTAAAAAGACTGTATCAACGAAAACCATCCTGACCTATATGTATGTTCAGCCCTTCCAGATTCTCTAAGGCAGTGTGAACAGACAAGCTGATCTATTAGACCTAAAAGCAAACTGATGCTTATCCAGGGTGTCGGGATGGAACTTTTAATATGTGCCATAATCAATCTATCAAAGCACTTGAATATCACATGTGTAAATACAGAAACATGGATGACTTCAGGGCATCAGCACAATGGCAATTTAAAGACATTTAGATGTTGTATGTCAAATGTAATGAGACTCGATTTATTGTAACCTTGACATTTACTTTATGAAGGAATAAGACACAGAACAAAAGGATCGAGAGTTGGAGAAATTACCCGTATAATGTCGTCGCTAAGGACTGAAACTATCAAAATTTGTAAAACAGAATATTGACAACCAGAGATTTGTTTGCAGGATTTTTATGTAGAAATGACAGGAAATGCAATATGGAGGAAGGGGAAATGAGTTGGCAGGAAATTAAGTTTTCAACGGGAACCGGAGGTGAAGTCATCAGAGGGAGACAGAGGTGAAGACATCGGAATGAGACTGGAAGTGACGTCTTCTGGAGGGGGAACTAGGAGCGGAGGTATCACGGGAGCTGGAAGTGGTTTATTATCGTGATATTGAGGTGACAGGGATTTCTTATTCCTCTGTTGGTCTGTCGAGAGTAGAGAAAAGCATTAGTACTCTGTTCCAATCCCCTATCATTTGTTCTTTCATGCTCTTTTGGGCCATTTGGCTGCCCCCCAAACGTGCGTGTGTGAGAACTTGTTTTCTTTTTAGATGTTTTACATTTTTTTACAAGTTCAACAAAAATCTTCTTAGTCTCTTGCAGTCCTACTCATACAGCTGGCATCAATTCCCATGGTGCTCCTTTTTTTGTGTATGTAGCACCTCGTCAGTCAGCACATGTCGTGTGGGTCTCACGCCACCACAAGTGGTCCAGACAGAGTATGATGGCACATCATAGTTGTTCTCTTTACTCATCTGTTCCCACTCTTGTTTTTTCTTTTATCTGTGACTCCTGCAGAAGAAAAAATGGAAAGAATGTGGCTATCCACTGGTCAGTAATACCTTAAATCAGGGGTGTCGAACTCCAGGCCTGGAGGGCAGCATTGGCTGCAGGTTTGCATTCTAACTGTTTTTGTAATAAGTGACCAGTTTTCACTGCTAATTAACGTATTTTCTTTAGCCCCGTTTTTAAGGATTCAGTCCACTGAATTGATTCTTTTCTTCAAGAAATGACAGCCAAACAGAAGTGAGACGTGAAACGAGCCAACAGATGACCAGCTAAATTAGGGCTTTAAACTCCAACCAATTTCACTCTTAATGAGAAGCTGATTCTGGCTGTTAATTGAACCCGTCATTTAATTCCATGGCTTGTTGCTGTTCTCATTCTGCCACAGCAGACATTTCCAGAACTGTTGATTTTCTGTTTTACTGAGACCTTCACCCTTCTTTATTTTCATCTATTGTGTGATGGGCACAGGTTAGCTGGTCATGTGGCGGCTTGTTTTGTTGTTCATTATTGTTTGGCTGCTAATTAAGGAAAAAGAAACAACTAAAGGGGTCTGAGTCACGTCAATTCAAACAAAGGCAAAAAAGGTTAATTAGCAGCAAAAACTGATCACTAATTAAGAAGATGGTTAGAATGAAAACCTGCACGCACTGTTGCCCTCCAGGACCTTAAATTCACATTGTTGTAAGTTTCATTTTCTGTGTTCTCCTGTGGTTTTTATTTGTTCTAAAGATGTCACTCAGTAACACGGCCATGATCATAAATATTTAACAGTTCAGAATATTCAAAAGAGGTTTTTTTTTTTTTTTAAGTCATACATGGTTACTGGTGGGAGGTGACAGGGAGGAGCTAAAAATGTGTGCATGAGCACAAAATTATACGTAGATTTAAAATTTAAAAGGAACTTGGCATGGTAGGTGGCCTACATACATTTGTTTTAATCCAGTTTTATTTCTACATACTCCATTTGTGCCTTTTAAGCATAAGAACATTTTTAGTGCAGAATCTAAGTAAGGTTTTATGTGAGGCCTGGCTGTTTAATCAGTGTTAACTCATACAGTTTAGATTTTGACTTATTTGCAGTCTTTGTTAAAGTTTTTATTTGATATATCTTTTTTAATTCATAGTTCAGTACTCTGACTTGTCACCCAACACTGACAAACACTGCTTTGAGAGTGTTGTAATGTGTTAAGAAGCTTTAATGAAGCAGATATGTGCTATAACGCCGCACTCCAGTTGTTTAATTTCTTCATTTATTTCCTTTTCGGTTTCATCCATATGGATTCAAACATCTTTTTTATTTGCCCTTACTGTATCCCTCAAACCCTTAGACCCTGCAGATATGTAAAAAAGCTCAGAAATGAATGCCATGGCAGTTTTTATAAACATGATGCTCTCAGAATTTTATGCATGAATACAGAACATCATATCTTGAGAAATTTTTAAAGCAGTCACACTGTGCTGCAGAGGTTATGAAAGTGATGCTGCGTCTTCTAAGTTATGGTAATCTGTTCTGAGTCTTCATGTAAATTCCCTGGCAGTTTTTTGCATTATATGTCAGCCAAAAGTGTTCTTTCATAATAGCAAATCCAATTGCGGAATTCATAACTTGTACTTAAAATGAATTAGGCATATTAATCATACGCAAATAAACCAAATATGGAACAACAATTTTAAAACTGTGGGCATCAGGGAGGGAGGGTGTAATAAAAGATGTCAAAATGAATTCTAAATTTACAGCAAGTTTGCTATTGCTGTTTTGGTGGGACTGGGTAGAAATAATGATAGAGCAGACCTATCCTTTCAGCCGTCTTCTTTTTGATCTTTATGTTACACTAGCAAAATACCCGCGCTTAGCAGCAGAGAAGTAGTGTGTTAAAGAAGTAATGAAAAAGAAAAGAAACATTTTGAAAATAATGTAACATGATTGTCAATGTAATTGTTTTGTCATTATCATGAGTGTTGCTGGCATATATATATATATATATATATATATACACACACACATATAAACATATATATATACATATCCATACACATATACACATACAGTATATATATATATACACACACACATATATACATACATATATATATATATATATATATATATATACACACTCTTTGGGGTGCGAGCAACTGTTGCTGGGGTGCCAGAATCCATCAAGAAAGAAAAATGAAAACATTATTTGTACAAAATCTTTATCCAAAATTTGTACAAAATTTATTTATCCATTCCTAAATAATTAAATGGGCAGGCTATTTCGTATCAGTGCAATACGCTGTTTGTTAAAATGGATGACTCCCGCTCTTACGTGCAAGTCTCGTGGATATTATGAACTATCGTATCTGTTCAAGTTCTATTTAAATTTTAAATAGAAGGAATTTTTATTTAGTCGACAGAAATATCTTTGGTAGGAATGTAAGTTAAATGTAGGCATCATTGCATACATTTTTCTTCACCATACAAATGTAAAGAGTAAATTCGCCTTACATTCCAACCAAAGATATTTGTGTCGACTAAATAGAACAAAAGATATATTTTTCGAATGTGATCGCGCAATTCAGATCAAGTTGACGCGCACTACATCGAGCCAGCGTGCTATTGTGGTTTCACCTGCGTGCCTCAATAAGTCACCCTCCCCTCACTCTTACTTTTTTACCATTCATCTAATGAATACACTGAGTATGGTTTTTCTAAAACAATCATTGATGGCGAATAAAGTATTCATTATTCATAAAGCTTCAATTGGTGATCTGTCTTTCTGCGTTAACCGCATATTTTTTCATACGTCTCAAACCAAGGGGATGCAAGGGTAAAATAAATCGGGAAGCGCGCGTACATACTCAGTGCACCCCCTCTTGGGAATAGAACCTCGGACGTCGGCGCTAAGCCTCTACCATTGCACCATGGCATGTGGTTTGTCTATTTGAGCGTATGTAGATCGAGGTATATATATACATATATATATATATATACCCGCGCTTCGCAGCGGAGAAGTAGTGTGTTAAAGAAGTTATGAAAAAGAAAAGGGAACATTTTAAAAATAACATAACATGATTGTCAATATACAGTAATTGTTTTGTGAGTGTTATGAGTGTTGCTGTCATCAAGGATTTGATTATTTTTATTTCTTTCAATCAGGTTCGTATTTGGAGGATGTGTTGTGTTCAAGTTACATTCCGTGTTTGTCAATCGTTGTAAAGATAACAGGTTTCATTCATCGATTCGTTTCTTACTGCATCAATAAACAGCTCGTCTTCCTCTTAATCTGAGACCTGACACACTGCATGCACGGGTTTTTTACATTGTCTTCCTTTAGCGGGACATTGACTTTTTCCACCCCACAGCTGTATTTAATGTAAGCTAAGACCCGGCACTTAAAAGTTTCTCTTGCAGTTTCGCTGAGTTTGTGCCAAACACCACCCTGACCATCTCATCTTCGTCTGCATAAGCACAGTCCTTCACCCGTGAATATTTAGCGGCAGTGTTTCTATTGGATTGCCGCTGACAGATGGCCTTATATGGGCAGGCACTAAATGACATCGAGCAGAAGTCTATTATAGTATATGGATGAAAAAATAGGTTCCAGTTATGACCATTACGCGTAGAATTTCTAAATAAAACCTGCCCAACTTTTGTAAGTAAGCTGTAAGGAATGAGCCTGGCAAATTTCAGCCTTCTACCTACACGGGAAGTTGGAGAATTAGTGATGAGTGAATGAGTGAGTGAGTGAGTGAGTCAGTGAGGGCTTTGCCTTTTATTAGTATAGATTATTTCTTTCTTTTGTTAAAATACACTGCTGGCTATTAACACTGCAACATGAAGAAGGACGTAAGATATCAAAGTGATGTTTGTATGGCAGATTACTTCAGATACATAAATATAGGGTGGTCCAGAACTAATTAGGCAAGTTTCATTACGCCATAACTTTATTAAGTTTATTACATTGAAAATCACCCGAAAAATCCCTGACCATCAAGAAGTGTCCGAACTGACAACATGAAGAATCATCTTTGCCCAACTGGAATCCCACCCAAATAAATCAAAGTCATCCAGGCGATCTGGATCTGCAGAATTAGATCTGGACCACCCTGTAGAAGTATAGCAGAGTCACACATACAAAACGCACAATAATCAGTATTTGGCGTATCCATCATGGGGCTGTGGAAGGAGATCTCTGAGGAAGACGGAAATAGTTCAATCAATCAATCAATCAGTCTTTATTCAGTCACAGATGAGTACATGGATTCTACGCAGGGCAGAAAAGCAAAGTTCCTATGTTTCACTTGACTTTTAATTATTTTTCTCCCTCCCCCTTCCCCTTATTTATCAAAAACAACAACAACAACATTTATTTATATAGCACATTTTCATACAAATAATGTAGCTCAAAGTGCTTTACATGATGAAGAAAGAGAAAAAAAGACAAAGTAAGAATTAAAATAAGAGAACACAGAGAAAACCAAGCAAAATTACACCTTTTACTGGCTAACTAAAAAGATTACAATATGCAAGCTTTCGAGGCAACTCAGGCCCCTTCTTCAGGCAAGATGTAATCTTTTTAGTTAGCCAATAAAAGGTGTCATTTTGCTTGGGTTTTCTCTACATTCATAATGGCTAACATGGTACAACAACCTAGTACTAATAAGAGAACACTAAATAACATAGAATAAGAGTAAGGTCCGATGGCCAGGGAGGACAGAAAAAACAAAAAAAAACTCTAGATGGCTGGAGAAAAAATAAAATAAAATCTGCAGGGGTTCAGAGGCCACGAGACCACCCAGCCACCACTAGGCATTCTACCTAACATAAATGATCAGTTCTCATTGTATTCAGGGTTCTCATGGAAGGACTTGATGATGACGGTCACGTGGACTTCTGGCCCTTAATCCATCAATGTAGGGACATCACGGTGCTTTGATTAGGTGGTGGTGGCGCAGGTCGCCAGGTCGCCAGAAAACCAGGAAAAGAAACAGAAGAGAGAGTAGTGGTTAGTAATGCAGTTTTAGAGCCGCCATGAATAGTTATGATAATAAATTGAATATACAGAGTATCAGGATTAAACTAAAACAAAGTTATGAGAAAGCCATGTTACAGTGCTCTACTGTATTAGCCTGGCGAATTCCTATTGGCAGGCTATTCCAGATTTTACGTGCATAACAGCAGAAGGCCGCCTGCCTCACCACTTCTTGTAAGTTTAACTCTTGGAATTCTAAGCAGGCAAAAAGCATTTCAACTTATATTGCGTGCATCGGTTAACTGTTTCTATTGTGTGTACATTGCAAAAAGGGCCCTAAAAAAGGAAAAGTAATCTTTCCTGTGTCTAACAGACCAGTTCCTCATAAGGAAATTGTCCTTGGCCAGCTGTCTTATGACAAAAGCCTGTATGAACAACTTGCCGTTATAGCAAAACAGCTTAATTAGTTTTTGTTTTTGTTTTTTTTTTATCCCTTAGTAACTTGCAAGCAGTTAATATTTTTTTTATTCTCTTATAAACTCTGTCATGGACTGTGTGGTTTGTAGAATGGCATGCCATGCGTCTCCTATACATGCCCAAAGTTCATCCGTGATAACCGCCGGTGGTCTCTGGTACTCAATCATAATCTGACTATGTCCCAGACATGCTCAAAGGGGGAGAAATCTGGTGAAAAAGTGTGAGCCAGGAAAAGAGAAGAAGTGGCACATGGAGGTCATTCAGAAAATTTAGGATGTTTCATGCCACATGTGGTCGAGCATTGTCCTGTTGGAATTTTGCACCAAGGAACCTCTACAGAAAGAGTCCCACCTATCAAGGGTGTTCAAGGTACCTGCAGTGTATATGAAGGGGAATGGGAGTGGAACATGAATGGTACCCCACACTATAACACCTGATGCTAAGACCTTATGGTGCTGCAATATATTTGCTGTCAGTTGTCTTTCCCCATGGTGCCTCCATACATGGATCATCCATCATGGTGCAGGAAATTCAACAAGGACTCATCTAAAAACGCAGTGCGATGCCAGTCATCCTAACATTGACAGCATTCTTGGCACATTTGTAGTTGCAGACACATGTGTTTGAAGGTTGTGAAGCTGCTGCAAACCTTTTGAAGTGAAGCAGAACCTTGAGCAAGCATCTGTGATGAAGCTTCTTGGTCCATTACTGCCTTGCCCATGAGATGTCTGTCCTCTCAGTCATTTGTCTATCAGTGCATTACAGACTCATTACTCTGGTGGGCCTGACATAACACTCTTCTACCCACTGATACCATACTGGTGTCATTGTTGCTCACATTTTGTCCAACACGACCATCAATGTCTTGGAAAGATAATCTGCCTCCCTGCATTACTAAACTCAAACACTGAGAGCTGGGCATATGACTGTCATTGTCTTCAATGGGGCATGCTTGGTCTCCAAGAGTACACTAACTGCAGCAGTCACTCAATAAGGTTTCTTTTGCAGGTGCCTTTTATACCCACTGTAAGAAAGTCCAGGGGACGTAGCTCACATACATCACTGGCATACAGTATGTGCAGCACTTGTATTCACTTTCACATCCTACCAGACCTAATTATCCTGCAGATGTTGGACCTACACCTATCAGCCACAGCGTTTTTTCTAGCACATCCCACAGATGCTCAATCGGATTAAGATCTGGAGTATTTGAAGGCCAAGTCAACACCTTGAACTCTCTGCCATATTCTGCAAACCATTCCTGAACAATTTTTTGCTATGTCGTGGGGCACATTATCTCATCAAGGAATAGCGTTGCCATGAAGGAGGCACATGGTCTGCAACAATATTTAGGCAGGGGGTGCATGTCAAAATAACACCCACATGAAATTTAGTGCCTATGGTTTCACACTGGCTCTACCAGCTTACCTTCTTCCTATAGCATATCCTGCTGCCATCTCTTTCCCAGGTAAATGACACACACACCCCACTGTCCACGTGATTTTAAAGAAAACGTGAATCATCAATCCAGGTCACTTTCTTCCATTGCTCTGTGTTCCAGTTCTGATGTGCCCATTGAAGTCACTTTCAGTGGTGGACAGGGGTCAGCATGGGCAGTCTGATTGGTCTGCATTGTGTGTTCTGATGCCTTTCTCTCATGTCTAGCAACAAGATATTCAGAAATGTGTGCTATGGTAGCTCTTCTGTGGAATTTATTCTGCTTTGGTTGCTGGCAAT
Organism: Polypterus senegalus; assembly: GCF_016835505.1. NCBI lineage: Eukaryota > Metazoa > Chordata > Cladistia > Polypteriformes > Polypteridae > Polypterus > Polypterus senegalus. The sequence goes on from NC_053167.1 coordinate 124,054,315, forward strand.
AAGATTTGCAAACCAGGCCAGCAGAACATTAATAAAGACAGACGTATAACAGTATTTATAAAATAATATGAAATAATAGAAGGACTCACACTAAGCACACTCAGCTTCTTAACACACAGTAGAGGCTCCACTATTCCTTTATTCAGATATCTTCAGTTGTGTCATTTAAAGTCAGTTTTGATTCAATGATTGTCCCAGGATATTTATAACTTTCAACACTGCCCAGTCTTTGATGATTGTTTCTTGTAAGTGAATGGCGTTCCTTCTAAAATCAGTTATTATTTAGGGAGTTGATTTGTTTTCAATCCTATTTTTGTAAAAATTGATTTATTTGTATGGAATGTTGTGTGCTTTCATTAAAATCAATAAAATACAAAAATAAAATAAAATCAATTATTGTTTACTTAGCTTTTATAATATTTAGGTATAGAAAAGACGCATCACACCAGTTAACAAAATCATCCAGTGAGTCGTGACTGATTTCATTCTCATTCAGTAGGCTTACTTATCACTGAGTCATCAGAAGATTTTAAAATGAACTTGTTTTTATATTTATTGTGATGACCATTAGTGTAGAAGGTGTACAAAGGAGGTGAAAGAAAAGACATCTGTACAGGTCTGGAAAGAAACACGCTGTTATCGTCCTGACTGTGACGTTGGATTGTGTCTTAACTGTGTTTTAAGATTTACCACACAAAGGACTCATTTTGAGATTATATACTGTACAGGCATCATTAGTAGTATTATTATTACTGTTATTATTATTTTTATTATTATTGTTCATTTCATGTTCATCATTACTATTATTATTTGTATCATTATTAATAAAAATGCATTTTTTTGCTGAAAAAAATGCAACGTTTTTTTACATTTTTTTGGAATAAAAAGCAAAGCTAAGTAAGTTAAACCATTCCTCATTGTTTCCAGACTTCATCTCAGAGGATTCCATGCAGTTGGTTTGGTGGACGGCTGGCACACCCACCCTGATTCCAGCATCACAGGTGGCTGCACACGACTTTGTTCATGTGGTGGTAGTGGTGGTGTGAAATGGCACCGCAGAAGAACATGGAAAGAGACCAAAGAAAAGTAGTAAAATAGTAATAGTAGTGAAATAGATCATTCTGTGCCAATCTAGTCTGTTAAGAGTCCAACTAAAATGCAGCTACGAAAAAGGCAAATTTAAAAAAGTGGGTTTTTTTTTAGCAGTATCTCAAAATATTCCATAGTGTTAGCCTGGCGCATCTCTATTAGTAAAATATTACAGATTTTAGGTGCATAACAGCAAAAGGTTGCCTCGCCACTTCCTTTGGCTCTTAGAATAATAAGCAGACCACCTTTAAAAGATCTAAGGTTATGACTTGGAGGGTCGGGGGGACAGGCATTTCAAATATAGGAAGGAGCAAAATAATTTAATGGTGTATACCAGGGGTCTCCAACCTTTTTTCCCCTGAGAGCTACTTTTACAAAATGAAAATGGCCGAGAGCTACTCCTGTTTTCTAACGTTTATTCTCACAGCTTATTTCAACACAAAAAAACTGAATAAGCTTGTTTTGCCTGAACATTTAGAAAATGTTGGTGTTCACAACTCACATTTTGCATTAAAACATCACAAAAAATATTTAGTTCACCTGCAAGTGCATTTTGTATGTCTGTACGCATTTTCTAGTGTATCTCACACTATTGAATTAAAACAAAACAATGCAATTCCCAATCCACAGATATTTCTTATTCATTTGTCATTTTGTTCCATGTCACTGTGTCACTTTATTCACAGGTCCAGTTACACGTGTGTTGTGTTTTTTAGTGAGTCAGATGACTGGCACTGAGGTGTATGGTGGAGTGGGGCCACTGAGGTTCACTCTCATGGAGTCATTGAAATGTTAGTCTATCAGTCTGGTTCTGAACTTTGATTTCATGACATTCATGTCAGAAAAGGCCGACTCACAGAGATATGGAGACCCAAACAAACCAGAGATTTTCAGAGCTGCTTGGTGAAGATTCTTAGAGTTATCTGGCTCTACTAAGCTTCAGAAATTCTGAGAATGCTGTGGAGAGTTTAACTGCACATTATTTTGAAGGTTTACTGATATATAATATATAAAATCCAATGTCTGTATGTCTGTCTGCTTTTCACGAGAGAACTACTTAACGGATTGAGATTGCGTTTTTCTATAATTTGCTTGAACATTCTGGCTGATTTTGTGACTTCTCTCATTTCGCTATGTATTGTAGTTCACTTGCAGTGCCGATTTATTTGCACGAATCCGAGATCTATGTAGCGGGCTGAGGGAGGGCCTTCTTCACTTACTCGCCAGCTTCAGGTCGTGTTCCTTAACTCCGCTCAGCTAGCGAACGAGAGAACAATTGGATTCAACTTTGTTTGATATTTAAAATAAAGTGTAACTTAGGCCTTGATGAGTTTGAGTCCGGATATTCTCTTAAGTGTATGGCACATTGAAAAGATAGATTGCAATTCAGATTGTGGATTGTGATTTTGTGTTAAAAGGATTGTGATATGATTTTTTGGAAAGATTGGCCTTAATCCTTAATTTGACTAATCAAGTTTTCAAATTCATGTAGGATTCATTAACCCCTTATCATTCAGGGTCATTTTTGCTAAATCGCTTGTAATTCGACCTCTCCAAATTAGAATAATTGCTGTTATTGAACTATCTGGAGTATAAACACATGTTTGGTCTCTTTGTAAAGGTAACATTCTCTAGATTCACCCTTAGTAGTCAGAATCATTGTAGGTGTGACTGATCAAAAGTTATGCACATTAGAACTCACAAAAAAAATGAATTTTTTTGTTCTCGCCTAAGTTTTTTTATGAAAATAAAGGAAAATAAAGCTGCAGTAGGTAGGTGAGAACAGAAACACACTATGTACCAACAGAATAACTTGTTGACTACTCAAATTTCAAATTTGAAAAGAATACCTGTAAAATGACATTTTTACACCAGTTTTTATGTGGGCATGCCCAGGGGCTTTTTAGAGGGACCATTATCCACATTTTGGAACATATGGAAAAGTGTAATAACTTTTGAATGCTTCAACCCACATATATCAATGAGGGCTCTACTGAAAGCTTACACCTAAAGGAATCTATATCTATACACAGTGTCACTCTATTAGTTATGGAAATTCATGTTCCATAATAAAAACAATAAAAAATACACATTTCTATGTAAAAATAGTCAATACAAGTTATGGGCCAAAAATATATTTATATTTTTATTTTTACTTTTTTTTATAAAATGCACACAAACTATATATATTTCTTTTACAAACTGTTACAACACAGCTCAGCGTTTTTCCATGTGCCACTTGATGGAAGCAATCACTAGCAAGCAGAAAGCACAACGGCGTGGCACGTCGCTCTCCCATTACACGTCCCTTGTGCCGGTTGAATACTTTCGCGCATACATGCATCTATTATTTAATCGAGCGTTTATTTACGTTTAAACTTCTACTTTTTTCATATTTAAACTGCGAAAAAACTTGGCGAAATCACAATAAACAACCACGCACCAACTCTGTAGACTGGCACAAATGCCACCTTCACGCAGCTCGATCATTTTGTTTACAAGTTAGTATGGCAAGTTACATATCAAAATGCTCGGCTGCTCATTGGCTGTAAGTTTTGAGTGTCAGTCACAGTGTCCAATCAAACTGGTAGATTCTACCAGAGTTCAGAGCTATACGTAACTCTCAAAGCTTTCTGTGACACTGGTTGGCTATACGAGGTGCCAGTCAACCCCAGACCCGTCGTAATTGGCCAACTTAGGTGTCTTTCGGAAACTAACACTTCCGTGTTTCATGCGGTAGCATGGTTATCGCCGACAGAAACAAATTACGTCTAATATGAGCAATATAAGTGAAAAAAAATTACTTAGGTGGTCTCAAGTTATGAAAAGTTTTCTGGAGTTTTTGTCCCTTTGAGAATATATCGTGTGTTTTGGACCTAAATCGTTTTACTGGATTATATTCGCTGGAGCCTTACGGACACAATGGGATCAATACTGCTCGGAAATATTGATGTTTGACTTGAAGGGGTCTTCAAAGGTAGGCACAGTCAACTCTTAAAAGTATGTACTTCTCTGTAAAAAAGGCTTTAGTGTCAGTGCTGTGGTTGTTGTGTGTCAAAATGGTTTATATCATCGGAAAGACGAGACTTTGAAGTTTCATTTGATGGGTAGGGTGTCGAGATGCATGGCAGATGGGCATGCACACATTACTGTAACGTTTTGGACACGCTGTTATGTCCCGGGACCGGTACGTGTGCGCGTTGGCGAGCTACTTGGAAAGGGGTTGTGAGCTACCAGTAGCTAAAGAGCAACGTGTTGGAGACCCCTTGTGTATACAATGCAACGTATAGAACGGTAAAACTGGTCAGATGCGCTCAGATTTTATTTTTGTATTTATGATTATTGCTACTGCATTCTGCACTAATTGCAACATAGTTTTAAGACTTCTGCTGACCCCATTTAATTTTTTGAGAAAAATAATGTTTATTAAACCAGCCTGTCTGAGTTTTATATATTTACTAGCAAAATACCCATGCTTTGCAGTGGAGAAGTAGTGTGTTAAAGAAGTTATGAAAAAGAAAAGGAAACATTTTGAAAATAACGTAACATGATTGTCAATGTAATTGTTTTGTAACTGTTATGAGTGTTGCTGTCATCAAGGATTTGATTATCATTATTTCTTTCAATCAGGTTCGTATTTGGAGGACGTGTTGTGTTCAAGTTAAATTCCGTGTTTGTCAACCGTTGTAAAGATAACAGGTTTCATTCATCGAAGTGTTCACTACCCAAATCGCTAAAGGCAAGGAGGCGCGTATTTTGAACAAAAAGGGAGAACACAGCGAAGGAGCGGAAAAGTGAGAAGGAAAACTGTTTAAATAAAGAGCTGGGAAGGTGAATGGACAGAAGCAGCCAGCAGTAAAGCAAGGAAGACTCCGTAATAAGGACGGTTGGGTGCACGTAGAAGGTGTAACAATAGGATTGTTAAGCCTTATGATAATGTTCCTGCATGGAGGATTTAGAGAGATGCACCGGGAAAAGTATAGAATAGGGAACCCGTGTGACTGTTCTGCTGTTCTCCTTCGACAGTTCTGTGGCTCTACATATTTGTATGCACCTCTCTAAACTTGCATCACTGGTTCCGCACACAATTCTTTCACGTATAAGGGAATTTTTAATCTCCCCGAAATTGCATGTGCCTGCTAACACTCTCAGATCTGTGACGTAGTTGTCTATATTTTCACCCCTTGCCTGATTTCTTGAAAAAAATCTGTACCTCTCTTCAGTTTTGTTTATTTTCGGGTTGTAATGTTAATCAAATTTACGTATCATCAAGCTCATGATTAACTCATCAGGTCTTACATCACCGGTCAGCGCCTGACACAATTCTCTGCCGCTCTCCACAATAAGATAACGGAATAATCTGACCTTAGTGTTTTCCTCTGCCTCGGCATTGCAAGTTCTGTGAATAATCTGAACTCGTTCTTCCATGTTCTCCATGACTTCGCCAGGTCTTTAGCATCAAGGCTTAATGTCAGCGGCAGTCTCAGACCCTCCATTTTCCTTTCGTGTGAATGTCTCCGCGTCCTGAACTTTTAACAGCAAACTGGCGTGACTTTTGGGCAGTTCCGTCACCTACGCTGCCACCATGTTTCTCTCTTGAGATTATTAAAAGGCACAGACTCACGCTTCCAGTTTATGTCTGTTTATTTCACAGTAGTTAAAGCCAGAACAAAGTCAGTTCACGTGAGCTGCTCAGAGTCCATGCATCGAAGCTTCTCAGCCATGCTTGTGCTATCTAGTGCGATTTATCTCGAATATCGTATTCGTCTTAGGCATGACAAACGCCAGCGGCACTGTGTCTATGAACCTAATTTAAAGTTCGTTTGCATAAGCACAGTCCTTCACTAGCAATTTTAACTCTGTTACAAAGTGATCAAAAGTCTCGTTTATACCCTCGTCTTCTCATTATACTTGTATCTCATGAATATATGTGTAGGCATATCAAACACCAGCAGCCTGTCTATGAACTTAATTTAAACTTAGCGTTTACACCGTGCTTTGTTTCCACAGTAGCTGCACTTATGAATATGCTGGTATGCGTCACTTACTTCATATTCTTTTGCTGCCTTCTCAATTGTGCAATGCGTTTTTTGAACAGGTTTCATTCATCGAAGTGTTCACTACCAAAATCAGTAGTCGTGAATCTAAGATGTTTAACAGGCATTCCCGGTATTAAGTTGTGGATTTGCCTGCGAATATTTAGCGGCAGCGTGTCTATGAATGTAATTTAAACTTAAGTGTTACACCTTGCTTTCCTATTGATATGTGTACAAAGGCTTGTTCAGCGTCATAGAGTTGTTACATCACACACTGCATGCACGGGTTTACCTTTCCCAGTCCTGGAAAGTCAGTTCACGTGAGCCTCGGAGTACATACATCGAAGGTTCTCAGCTGTGCTTATGCGATCTTGCGATGTCCATGGTTTTATTTAATGTTAGCTAAGACCCGGCACTTAAAAGTTTCTCTCGCACTTTCGCTGAGTTTGTGCCTGACCATCTCATCTTCATTTACATAAGAACAGTCCTTCACCCGCGAATATTTCGGCGGCGTCATCTATTGGATAGCTGCTGACAGACGGCCTTATATGGGCAGGCACAACTCCGTCTCACACGGTGACCGAGCTGCAGGCTATAGCCGTATATATGGACATAAGTAGGTTACAGTTATAAACCTTTAAACGTAGAATTTCAAAATGAAACCTGCCTAACTTTTATAAGTCAGCTGTAAGGAATGAGCCTGTCAAATTTCAGCCTTCTACCTACATGGGAAGTTGGAGAATTAGTGATGAGTGAGTGAGTGAGTGAGTCAAGTGAGGGCTTTGCCTTTTATTAGTATAGATTTCCACCAAAAAACAAAATAAATCTATGCTCTGCATGATTGTACAAGCACAAGACCACCATAATCCTCTGTGAGAGAAATGGTTAAAAGAAATCACAGAGATAAACATTTCCTCGGCAGCTTTGTATAGAATGCATATTACTTAAAAAAAGGTCTGATTGATCATTCTCATCTATTGTTTCCTCTCACAGCCTTAGCAAACTCCATTATGTTTTTGTTAGTGGATAATAATTACACAACTTCTTGAATGCTAATGCATTACAGCGTGCCAAACTGCTACTTGTAAATATGCCTCACAGGGCAACATGCATTTCTAACAGACTAATTGTAAAAATTATATTTTATAGTCTCTTTGATTGTTTTGGCTCCTAGCTGCACCAGCAGCAGCCACACAGTATAGTAGGAAAAATGACATGACAATCCCATAAACCCTGAAAAACAGTAATTTGTGAAAACAAAAAAGAGCTTGTAGTATAAAATGACAGCAATTGTTTTTCTGACACTTTGAATGGCTGATGCAGATTGAAAATTTTAGATGATGAAAAAATTCATAAACAGACATGAAAGCAGTCAGTCATGAATGGTTTTAATAATCATAATAATAAATGCTGAATGGAGATGACTCAAAGTTTATGTTTAAAGGCAGATTGTCTTTGTTATGATCAGCAGTACTGTGAATATTACAACATATCATTATTATCATATTTTATAAGAAGGTGCCATGTTGCAAAGGAAAATGTCTATTCCTCTCCCTTTATGTGAACATCATTTATTATCAGTTAATGAGCGGGCACGGTGAAGGTTCTAATAAGATGGCACAGTTCTCTGCAATAAGAAAGCTATTGTGTCCCCCTCTGTCACGGATGGGCTGATAAGCTCTTTATATACTGCAAGTACCCGAACATAACAGCCAAGCACAGTGAATACTCATGCATCAGACATTCCTTCCTGAAATGTAGAAATTGATTATTCATAGTTATTCATACAAGTGGTCAAAACAGTCCATCTCCAGGAATTTCAGAACTCCAGACTCCTTCATACATTAAGTACAGAAAGTGTTCAGACCCTTCACTTTCTTTACATTTTGCACTTAAGTTAAAATCATTTAAATTCATTTTCTCCACATCAAGCAACACTTAGTAACCCCACAACAATAAATCAAAAATGAGAGTTTAGAAAAGTTTGCAGATTTATTACAAATAACTGAAATTGGTACAAATATTCAGACCTTTTGCTGTGACACTTGTAATTTGGCTCAGGTGTATTCCATTCTATCAATGATCGTTGATGTTAAAACAGTGCATCGCGTCAAACTGGTGTGTATGCGGCACCAAATCCTAATCCCCAATAAGAAGGATGAGGCAGACCAGAATTAAAGTAGAAAGATCTCAATTAACTGCTGAATGTTGCAAAGGAAGGAATCATTCCAATGGCTTTGCAGAGCTAAATATTTATTTGCAGATAAATATGTATGTGTGGTCTCTGAAACAGAACAAATACAATAACTCACAAAAATAAAGGCTCCCAGAACGCTAAAACAGGTAATACCCAAAAAGTTCAGTAGATGGCAGCACAAATTAACAGAGCACTATGACGTGCTGTTGTTGGCAAAAGCACTAAATAAAACTTACCAAATGTGTTAGCACTGTACAGACTCAAACAAATCGCTACTTAAACAACCATTACCAAGTCTGTTTTCTAGAAGCTCTTATACGAGGGGGGACCCAAAAAAAACAAGACTTTTTCAAAAGCAATCATTTTATTTAAAATATTTCAAAAAATGTACTAGTCTCCTTCAAAGAACTCCGCATTGACAGACACACACTTGGCTAATCTCCTTTTCCACTGATCAAAACATTTTTGAAAGTCCTCAACTGGGATATTATTTAGCATTGTTGTCAAAGCAGCGATCATGTCCTCTACACTGTTTCAAGTCCCTTTTCATTCTGGAGAACAAGAAAAAGTCACAGGGGGCCAAGTGTGGTGAGTAATGGGGGTGGGGCATGAGTGTCATGCCCTGACTGGTCAAAAGCTGATGAATTTGCAACGCTGTGTGTGCCAGGGCATTGTCATGGTGAGGGAACCATTCGCCTGCTGCCACAATTCCGGCCTTGCCCTCCGCACTATCTCTCTCAGCCGTCTTAAGACCCCCATATAGTACTCTTGGTTGACCGTCTCACCCCATGGAACGAATTTCTTGTGCATAATGCCTCTAATGTCAATGAAACAAATCAGCATTATTTTCACATTCAATCTCACATGTCTGGCTTTTTTGAGCCTTGGTGAATTAGGATTCTTCCAATGGCTCGATGCTTGTTTCATTTCAGGGTCATACCCGTAACACCAACTCTCGTCACCTGTTATGACCCTGGACAAGAAGTCTGTGTCAATTTCAAACTCCATTTTCAAGTCTTTGCTTACATTGAGTCGAGTGTTCTTCTGGTCATCTGTTAGCAGACGGGGAACAAATCTGGCCGAAACATGCATCATGCCCAGGTCTTCAGTCAAAATGCGGTGAACTTAACTCTATTACTCCTGTACTGTAGCTTCTGACAACTCATCCATTGTGTAACAATGGTCTTCATTTATTTTTTGCAATGTTTTCATCATTCCAGCTGCTTGAAGGGCATCCAGAA